>NC_071400.1:18935561-19600682 GCF_022682495.2 Desmodus rotundus | reverse complement strand
CAAGGAAAACATCTAGAAATGCTGGTCTCGAAATGGAAACAAGAAACAATGTATTTTAGGAAACAACCAGAATAAAATATTTCTGATCCTTCTAAAGAGAAGAATTTATTATACCAATGTTCAGAAAATTTCCTTCACTTTCCTAAAACTGGACTGGATAGGACATTTCAGTGGGTCATTTTGAGATCAATATTTCAAGACTTAAAATCTGCAAGTAAATTTGAAAAACATGTTATAACTCTGAGTTTCCCAAATTTTCTTTATTATGATACTCACCTGAAGATATCCATAAAGATAAAAAAATATGTTAAATAATAGTGGCAATAGTGGACATCCTTTTCTTTCTCCTGACTTTAGTGGGAATGTTTCAAGTTTTTCACCATTAAGTACAATACTTGTTTTTGAAGGAGACTTTTTTTTATTCTTTGTGTATCTTTTTTTTTTTTTTGCTTTTTTTCATTGTTGTTCAAGTACAGTTGTCTCCATTTCCCCCCCACCACTCTTCCCTAACCCACCCACCCTTACCTCCCACCCTCATTTTTAAAAGTACATTTAAACCTGATTGGGCAAGAAGCCCAAAACACCACACTTTGTCTATATTGAACCAGCTTATTCTATGTTACTAAATAACTAGGCTGGTAAAGCTGTCATCTGAAGAGCAAGAGTGCATGCATTTACTAACATTTTGATAGCTCGCAGCATAGTCTCCACAACAACTTCAAGTGGAGAGGCAGCTGTGAGGATGGTAGGAAAAAAACCAGTAACTTTGATGACCAAAAAATATTTAAAAAGTTACCATAATAGTGACCTGAAGAAGGGTCACTCCAGCTCCCTATGCCTCAGTTTTCTAAGCTATAAAGTGACAATTCTAATTCATAGAACTGTGTGAGAAATAAAGGATTTGGACATTTGAAATTATATATTTCAATGCCTGGCACACAGTAGGGGCACAATAAATGTTTGTTCAGTAGGTGAATATTAAGGAAAGAAATATGAATTAATCACTTTTGCTGAAGTTTGAAATGGTAAATGAAGAATGAGTTCTAGCCCTGGCCAGGTGCTCAGTTGGTTAGAGCATTGTCTTCATATGCTAAGGTTGCACATTTGATCCCCAGTCTGGGCACGTACAAGAATCAACAAATGAATTTATAAATATGTGGAACAACAAATCCCCACCCTTGCTCTCTCGCTCTCTTGCTCGCTTGCTCTCACTCTCTCACAAATCAATAAATACATTTTTTTTTTATAAAGAATGACTTCTCTCTTTTCCTTTCTCTCTTCCCACCTTCACTTTATTCCTTCAGCTATTACTGGCAAAATGTTACTAATAGACTATGATCCAAAACAGGAAACTCTCCTAAAGGAAGTTTTCATTTTCTACTTTGAAGTAAAAATCCAAAGTTGAGCTCACCCTTGGAAAAATTATTTTGGCTAGTCTGTCTTCACTTAGTCCCTCCACACTTTGGGATGTGAAGAGGAAGAGCTGGGCAGTAGGCCAGAATAACAGCAAAAGGAGATTGGGGAATGGATTCCAGGGTTTGTGAGCTAGGATAGAAAAATAAGAGTATATACTGCATAGCTTTTACCATTATCACTTTAAAATAAAATAAACCTAAACCAAAATAAAAAGCACCATACAACTGTTTTTCCTAAGGCCCAAAAAGTATCTGCGGCATGACTTGAGGGATGGAAGTTAAGAATTCTGACCAAAATTATGGTATTTCATCATTAGTGCCTTATTTCTTTATGGTTAAAGACTGTTCTTTTTCAGGGGTCTTTTGTTTTATCCCCAGCTTTATTGGAATATAATTGACATATAACTTTATTAAGTTTAAGGAGTACAACATGATAATTTGATACACTTATATACTGTAAAATGATTACATCAGTAAGGTTAGTTAACAGTTCCATTACCTCACATAATTACCATTTATTTTTTTGTGGGGAGAACATTAAAATCTATGCTCAGAAACTTTCAAGTATATAATACAGTGTTGTTAACTATAAACATAATTTATACATTAGATCCACAAAACTTATTAATCTCATCACTGGACGTTTGCACAATTTGACCAACATTTCCTCACTTTGCCCTCCACTCCCCAGTGCCTCACAATCACCATTCTATTCTGTTTCAGTGAGTTTGGCTTTTTTATATTCTACATATAAGTGATATCATACAGTATTTGTCTTTCTCTGTTTGACTTATTTCACTTAGCGTAATGCCTTCAAGGTCCATCCATGTTGTCACAAATGGAAGTATTTTCTTCTTTATCATGGCTTAATAATATTCCCCCGTGTATGTGCCACATCTTCTTTAGCCATTCATTTGTAAACTGACACTTAGGTTGTTTCCATATCTTGAATATTGTGAATAATGCTGCAATGAACATGTGAGTACAGTATCGCTTAGAGATCTCAATTTCATTACCTTGATGAATAGTAATATTGAGCAACTTTTCATATACTTGTTGGCCATTTGTATATCTTCTTTAGAAATAAATATACTCAGTTCCTCTGTTCATTTTTTAAACAGATTGTGTGTGTGTATTTTCTGTTGAGTTGTATGAGTTCCTTAAATATTTTGGATATTAACCCCTTATCAGATATACGATTTTTAAAAGTTTTATTTTATTCCATAGGTTGATTTTTCATTTTTTTAATTGTGCATTTTCTTGTGCAGTTGTGTTTTAGTTTGATGTAGTCCCACTTTTTTATTTTTGTTTTTGTTGTTTGTGCTTTTGGTGTTATATCAAATAAAAACACTGTAAAGACCAATGTCAAGGAGATCTTTTCCTATGTTTTCTTCTAGGAGTCTTAGTGTTTCAGGTCTTATGTTGAATTATTTAATCCATTTTGAGTTCATTTTGTGAGTGGCATAAGATAGGGGTTAATTTTATTCTTCTGCATGTGATTATCCAATTTTCTTAATGCCATTTATTAAAGAGACTAACCTTTCCCCATTGAGTATTCTTTTTTTTAAAGATTTCATTTATTTATTTTTAGAGAGAGGGGAGGGGAGGGAGAAAGAGAGGGAAAGAAATATCAGTGTGTGGTTGCCTTTCACATGGCCCCCACTGGGGACCCACCCCACAACCCAGGCATGTAGCCTGACTGAAAATCAAACCGGCGACCCTTTGGTTCACAGCCTGCGCTCAATCCACTGAGCTACACCAGCCAGGCCCATTGAGCATTCTTGATTCCCTTATCCAACACTAGTGGACTGCATAGGCAAGGGGCTATTTCTGGGCAACTGATTCTGTACAATTGTTATATTTGTCCAATTTGATGCCAGTACCACATGGTTTTTACTGCTATAGGTTTGTAGTATTGTTTGAAATCAAGAAGTGTAATGCATTCTGTTTTGTACTTCCTTCTAAAAATTACTATATTTATTTGGGGTCTTTTGTATTTCCATATAAACTTTAGGATTGTTTTCTATATCTGTGAAAAATGCCATTGTGTTTTTAATAGGAATTGCATTGAATCTATAAATGGTTTTGGGCGGTATGGACATTTTTATCATTTTTTAAATTAATGTTCGAATACAGTTGTCTCCATTTTCCCACCATCACTTTCCCCTGCTCCACCCACCCCTACCTCCCACCCTCAATCTAACTCACCTTTGGCTTTGTCCATGGGTCCTTTATACATGTTCCTTGATGACCCTTCCCCTTCTTTCCCCCATTATACGCTCTCCCCTCCCCTCTGATTACTGTCAGTTTGTTCTTAATTTCAATGTCTCTGGTTATAGTTTGCTTGCTTGTCTGTTTTGTTAATTAGGTTCCACTTATAGGTGAGATCATATAGTATTTGTCTTTCACCACCTGGCTTACTTCACTTAGCATAATGCTCTCCAGTTTTATCCACGCTGTTGCAAAGGGTAGGAGCTCCTTCTTTCTTTCTGCTGTGTAGTATTCCATTGTGTAAATGTACCACAGTTTTTTGATCCAGTATGGACATTTTAACAATATTAATTCTCCTAATCTGTGAACATGGCATATATTTCCATTTATTTGTGTACTCTTCAATGTTTTACAGTTTTCAGTATCCAGATCATTCACTTCCTTAGTTAAATTTATGTAAGTCTTTTGTATTTTGATGCTATTGTAGATGTGATTATTTTCTTTATTTCTTTTTCAGATATTTCAGTGTTATTAACTATCCATATAACCATTTATATAAATGCAACTGCTTTCTGTGTGTTGACTTTGTATTCTTTAAGTCTACTGAATTTATTGATTAGTTCTGTTCAGTTAATATATTTGTACTCACAGGTAGTTGTCAAAATAACTCAAGAAAGTAAACATGACTACCCTTGGTAGGGCAAGGGCCCTCCCATGACCATCCTTCCTGCTTTCCTCTTTAAAGATGAGTTCTACGTAAGACTACCTCTCTGTATCTGCATAGAATCAACTCTCTAGAAGTGAGCCTTTGTCCCTGCTTAGAGCTGAAGAAACTGCCAATCTTTCTAGCCTAGTCTTTCTTTCTGGGCATGTTAATCTCAAAAAGTAGTAATAATAACTACTTATTACTTAGTAGTAAGTAGTAATAGTAGTACTAATAACTACTACTTGATATGTAGTAGTAATAATAACTACTACATATCAAGCTTATCCCATATTCAGAGGTTTGAATGTGTTATCATATTTTATCCTAAAAACAGACTCCTTATGTAGAAATTCCAAATATCATTCCAATTTTATAGATGAAGAAATGGAGGTCCAGAAAATAAACAAGTATCAGCAAATACTAGTGATGGGATTTTAAGTCAGGTCAAACATTAATGACTTCATGTTCAACTCTTAACTACTACTCACACTGACTCTCATTTTTTACCTATGTCTCAGAGCACTTAAGAATCCTGGTTTTTCTCCCTGTTTGTACATCAGGATCTCATCACTTAAAACATGTTAGATTCTAACATTCTTCCCTGATCAAATGTCTGAATTTCCTTAGTATTCATTCTTGATCTTTGCCTTGGGACTACTATATAAAACAGTTTATCTTTAAATAATTGTTCTAAGATTTCTGGGGAAATGAGCTTTTGTTGAATGTTCATTATGAGTCAGGAACTTTGCTAATCAATGAGCTGATCAACTAGGTTAATTTGCCCATGACCCATGATGTGGGTACTATTTTGGTCAGGTAAGGAATGAAAATAATTTTGCCGATGGAAAAACTGAGGATCAGGAAGGTCTTAAACAAAAGATCACCCAAGCAATAACTGACAAACATAATGTCTGGGGCCTGTTAACTTCTAAGTTTGAATTTGTTATTTGTCCATCAAGCTGCCTACTAACTTTATTTTTCCACATCTCAAATCTGACTTGTTGGCTACTGAGGAAGTTGTTTGCTTAATTGTGGCACATATTTGTGTTTCATCAGGTGCTCAGTCTGATTTTTGCAAGCTGTGTCATTTGTCCAGAGGTTATTGAGAAAGTGGGAAAGTAGTGACAATGCCAAAGTCACTTTGTCTGGTATCTTTTAGCCCCCTGCACAGCCAATCTCCCATTTCATACCTAACTTTTCTGGAGAAGAATACAAAGAGAAATGACAAGGTAAGTGTGTGACAGGGGAGAGCATGAATCTTCTCCCAGGTAGAAGTTCTTATTCTTACACCAACAACATATCACTCAATTTTCCTGCAGGATTTTAGTTAGGTAAAAGAAGCTAAGGTTCTCTTGGGTGTGTATTATGTGCCAGTCTTCTTATGCTATTTCTCCATTATGAATTAAAAAATATCTGTTGAGCCCTGTTAATGTAAGGCATTGTTATAGACATTGGAGATGAAATAGTGAACAAAACAGGCAAAATACCTGATGTTCTAAAGCTTATACTGTAGTGAAAAGCAAAAAGAATCTTACTTTTTTCCCCTTTAGCACCACCCCTAGCTCCAACTCCCGCATCTTTGCTTTTATTTATTTAACAAATCGGGGTTCCCCAGTGAGAATTTATTTCATAAAAAGGATCTTGCTGCCTAGGAAATAAATGACGTTTGGGAAAGACCATTCCAAACATATCAGATGATTAGATCTAATGTAGATTCTTAATTTAAACATGATTCTGTGGGTCTTAAAAAAACCTTTTGTTTAAAACTAAACATGATTTTTTCACAAAACATCATTCTAAATATGAATCTGTTCTAATTAATGGCCTTTGACTCAGCAAGGCAGAGATTTAAACACTTTTATTGTCAAAACTGCAATAAAACCCCAAATAAATTAAAAAATTATTTAATATATTTTTAAATGATCACATGAGGATTAATTACAGGACATTGCTATCTTATTTAAATTTCATTGCAACTGCATAAAGTAGACGCTGTGATCATCTTATTTTGCATGTAAACTAAAACTTGGACAGATCTAGTGAGTGGTGGTAGGGAGCAGAAGTAGCAGGGCTTACATGAAGATATGTCTGTGTTTCATCCACACAGGCCATATGTGACACAGCTGGAACTTGAATCCAAGTCTGCTTAACTACAAAGCCCAGACATTTTCTACTTGAGCAGATACTCACTCTTAGTTCTAAACATGCCTGTGTTTCTGCTTCTTACACTGATACTAATGAAAGACAGTGTCCAAGAGACTTCATTAATGCTTTGGTTAGAAAGAGGAAGAGGAATGTGGCTCCACAGGGCTTCCCAAGACGTCATTTGACCTGAGGCCCTCTGCATTGACCAGGTCAAGGAGGGTTTGCATTTGAAAGAAGGCAGTCTTGCTTCCTGTCACATTCCAGGGATTGAATTTCAATCAGCTATGAAAGAAAGGACAAAATTTAGTTATTTCCACTCCTTGAAGGATTTCTGTGATCCTTGCAAAGGCAATCCAGTTTTGTGGAAATACAGTGAAACTCTTTTAAGAAAAGGGGCAGGCAGGGGTGGGGGTGGTGCACACTGTGCTTCTGAGAAAAGTCAACCAAGCACTATGTATCTAGCTGAATGTGTTCCAGGATTTCAGTTTCAAAGCATGAAGCATTGTACATATTTCCTTATTTGCCCCTCAACTCTGGCTTCCTCAAATACCAGTCCCCAGTGTCGTGTACCGCTAAAATATTCAGCAAGTTGTAGATGTCCTCAATTGGCAGAATGCAGCCAGATCTTTGAGAGCAGATACAGCGAAATCCATCAGATGGTGATGTTTCCAAACAAGGTGATGGGGAGCATGATTTGGAGCTGCCTGGGAGGTCTGAAATGTTTAGTGATGCCAAACTAAAAGAATGCTTAACATGTTTCTCAAAAGTCAAAGGGCATCTCTAAAAGACATAAAGATGATGGGTCTGTGCAGAGGGAAAAAACAACTTGAGTAGGTTGCTTGGGTTCAAGAATCAATCATCCATTCTCTAAACAAGGAACTCGTTAGCCTGCAGGGGATGAAGCCATGCTCCTGGAGGGCTCTCAGTACCTTATGTTTATAGAAAGAGATACATGACTGAAAATTAGGGCTGATGTCAGACATTTCAGCAAGAAAGCAACGTCTAATGTCTGTCCTAAAATCAGCATAGATGAGGCCCCGTGTCCCACATGACCTATATCGGTGTTTGGCAAACTTTCAGAAAGGGCAGGCCGCAGCTTTATTTAGTCCCTCTAATTTAAGGTTGTGCATGCCAGGAATACATTTGAGCAATTGAGGTCTCTTGACTCAACCCTTCATACATGTACAGCAAATGTGATTTCTTAAGTGTTCAAGGCCATCTTAAAATTCAGCTACAAAGACGATTTGGCTACTTTTGTGATTCTCTGACTTGACTTTTCCTTGACTTTTTCCTTTTCTTCCTGTATCTTTACCGGTAATCTGCGATGACAAAATGTAGCCCCCGGCAGTCATCTTCTTCTTGGCTTATGCCATTTCAGTCTGCATTTTCAGGGGCATTAGGGGATTTGTTTCCAAAGGGCAAGTCACTGGTATTCTCTTTCCCTGACCTTCTCTCATAACTGTGGAGTACATATAGTCCTTCCCTATAAGCAGCCTCAGTTCCTACTAAGAATGTTGTCCAGCAGGCTGAGCACCCTAGACCTATTAGAGACTATCAAAGTATCCTGGGTTCACTCACACTCTTTGTCTTAGCCTTCTTCCCCAGGCTAATTTACACATTCTACATACCACTGATTAAATGCCACTGCTGCAGTGGAGATGCCTTGCTTGATTACCTGTGCTAGAGTAGATTTCCGTCTTAAACAAGTTCATAAGTCCCTTTGTAGCACTAATAACAACTCTAAATTAAAATTATTTAAATATGGTTTAATGTGCATCCTCTATACTAGACTAAGATCCATGAGGACAGGGGAAGTATTTATTTTGTTCACCATGATATCTCTAGTAGACAATAAAGTTAATCATATAATATTAACCAATAAGAAGCACTTACATGTGTCAGATATTTTTCTATGTGCTTAGGTGTGTACTATATGTATATTAATTCATTTAAATCTCACAACAATCCTATAAGGTATGCACTATTATTATCACAGTTTGAGAATTGAGGAAATTGAAGCATGGAGACATTAAGTAGCTTGCCTAAGGTCACATAGCTAAGAAGTGATAGGGCTGAGATTTGAACTCAAGTAATAAGGATTCAGAGTCCATGTTTGTAACCATTACATTCCAGTGCCTCTCCATGAAACTAATACATAAATGGAAATGAGGGGAATTAAATGATGTACCTCTAACATATTCCCCAGATGTAATCAAAAGTATTGTTCTTCTTGAACCTCAGAATTGGCCTTTTGTATTCAGCACTACTAAGAAATGATAATTAAGCTACAAAAAGATATCAATAATTTGCAAACACATATTAGTAAGTGAATAAGCCAATCTGAAAAGGCTATATATTGTCTGATTCCAAAAATATGACATTTTGGAAAAAGAAAAGCTACAGAGACAGTGAGAAGATCAGTGGTTGCCAGAGGTTCTAGGGTAGGAAGGGGTGAATAAGTGGAGCACGAGATTTTTAGGGGAGTGAAATTATTCCATATAATACCATAATAGTAGACATATGACATTATCCATTTATCAAAACGCATAGAACTATATAACAAAGAGTGAACCCTAATATGAAATATGGACTTCAGTTAATAGTAAAGTATCAGTATTGATTCATCAATTGTAACAAATTTACCACATTAATGCAAGGGGTTCATAAGAGGGAAAACTGTGGGGAGTGGAGTGGTGGGGAACTAGAGAAAGTAAATGCTATCTGCTCAATTTTTCTAAAACTTAAAACTGCCCTATACATAAGTATGTCAATAAAAAAGAAAGACAAATGAAAAGGCCATGCAATCTCCCTAAAATTTTTCTTCCCCTTACATATTTTGTGGTTGTTGCTATTTATTATCCCTACCAGGATAATACCCCAACTAAAAAATCTGGATTTAATTTGGAAACACCCAAAATAAAGACATAAACTTTGATTTCGAGCAAAACTGTAAGAATTATGGACCAAAGTAACTCAAATCTCCAAGAACAAAGATCATCTAAAAATTCTTGGAATGGTACCTAGACTTTCACCACTCAATTCTTTTATGAAGTAGCCAGAGGTTACAGTCTGAATGGGATCTTTACAGTAACACCTTTTTTAAGGGCTTATTATTTTGACTGGAAGCTTGCTCATGAAGCAATGATATTCTTCCATATTTGTTCACTGTATTTGTTCAGTGTTAGTTTTGAATGTCCTCCCCAAGCCATTCTTCTCCACTTATTTCTGGGTTATTTAAAACAACAAAAATTAATTATCTCTTAGTTCTGAAGGCCAGAAATCTAAAATCAAAACATCAGCAGAGCCTTACTCCCTCTGAGACTCTGGGAAGAATCCTTCCTTGATTCTTCTTACCTTCTGATGGTAGCCATAACCCTTGGTGTTCCTTGGATTAAAGCTACATCACCTAATCTTTGCCTCTATCATCACATTGTCCCTATGTATCTTTCTGGGTTTCTTCTCCTCTTATAAGGACACCAGTCACATTGTATTAATGGTCCACTCTACTCTACTATGATTTCATCTTAACTTGATTACATCTGCAACAACCTTATTTCTAGATGAGGTCACATTCTGAGATACTGGGAGTTAGAACTTTGACATATCAGTTTGGGGGACACAGTTCAACCCATAACACTAACAGAAGAATGAGGTCAACTTGTGGATAAATTTTGGCCACTGCTATGTAGTAAGGCCTTCTCAAAAATGATATATTCTACTTAGAATATCTTTGGATTCTAGATAGACTGACAGTCTGACTCTCCCTACCATGTCCAGTATGCTTCCTCACACAGCAGTCTGAAAATTCATTCAGGGATTCTATCTAGGCCAGGAGGTCTGCAGAAGCTTTTCTTTTCAGTCTCACTGGGCAGGACTGTATAGTTTCTTGAAACCATCAAGCCTGCCAGCTCATACTGCAAAGGTAAAACCACCCAGAAACAGGCCTCTAGCCCCATAAATTGTTCACAGTCTGATTTTTGAAGGTCCTGCCCTAGCCATTATCCTTCACCTATTTCTGATTCTTTCAGCTTCTGATCTCATGATTTCCCCCACTGATTATAATTTTGTTTGTCCTGTGGATGTCATACTCAGCACCATTTCTCTGGCTTCAACCAATATCTTTGTCCCTGGGCCCCAGTTTGAACTTACCAAAGGCCATATTGTAATCATGTATTGTGGGAAAATATTCTACAATATCTATCAATACACTAGCACAGTCATTCACAGATAGCACTCCCATTGGACCATACCACCTTCATGAATCAGAGCCAACCATCAAGCTCTGACCTCTAAGGTTCTAGGCCATTTCTTGTGCTGCCATGAAAAATTTGACCTTCTTTTGACCAAGACAGAACCATTCTTTTTCTACTGGGAATATATTTCTGCAGTTATTTCAAAACTCAAAGTACATTTTCTAAATAAACACTTATCTTCCCATTGAATTCTGAAGGTTTTACATAGTTATAAGTAAATGTCTTAGGATGTAGAAATTTCCATCAGAATTTTATCAGTGTTGGTCTTCTGCCCTCACACCTACTCTGGAACAACCCTAGGAAAGGTGCCCAATAGCTTTCTAATCACTGCATTCAATCAATTTTTACTAGCCCTCACCCTGCTTGTCTTTGTATTACAATTTGACACTATTGATCACTCCCCATATCTCAAAAATCTGCTCTCTTGACTTAAGAGATACAATCTTTTCTATTTTCTACAATTTCAGTGATCACTGCTTCACAGGCTCCTTTGCTCTCTCTTCTTCCTCTCAGCATTCTTTAAATTTTGGTAACTCCCTAGCCTTTCTCCTTGGCTTTCTGTGGTCATGCTACACCCTCTGTGGGTGATCTCATTTACTATGTCTTCCATTATATGTTAATGATTTCTAAATCTATATCTCCAGCCTTGTCTTCTTTTCTGAGATCCAGACCTGTGTATCAGGTTACTGAATGAACATCTCTACTAGGATAATCTATGGATATCTCAAATTTAACATGTCCAAACAAGTCTCACTTATTACCTATATTGCCTACCTCAATGAAAGTACCATCAGTTTAGATTTTTCCCCTCATCTCACCCTTCACATCTAATCTACAAGCTCTGCCTCTCTTAATTGACCTTTTTTTCTTTGTACCTCCTATCTTTATCCTAGTTTGAGCCTTTATTATACTTTTTATGGACTATTTTAAAAGCATCTTGCATAGTTTGTCTCTCACTCCAAACCACCTGACACTCATAGTGAAAACGTCATAGCATGAAACTCTTTAGCTGCTGTCCATTGCTTATAGGATAAAGTTCAGTTTCTTAAGGGAGGCATTCAAGTAGTGGCCTTTTTTGCACTTTGAACCTCATCTTTTGATTTGCTACACCTCCTCCCCAAAGCTCCAATCATATCAAAATAACTCATAGGATCCTAATGTGTATTACTATTTTATGCTTTTACTTAAACTTCTCTCTCTGTCTGGAAGGCTCTCCTTTCTTCATCCTGGATTGCTTAGAAAAGGCTCAGGGCCAGACCTCCTGTCTGAAGATCAGATAAGAAAGGTGGGTCTATGTGAGAGCTTACTCCTGTGGGAAGTCCCAGCACACATTCTGTTGAACAATTGCCCCCTTTGCATCTGGGCCCTGGAGCACTATAGCACAGTGACCCTGGATCCATGCCAGAAGCTTCAGGGCAAAGATAACTTCTGCGGTGGGCTCTTCCGGATGTGTGTCAGTTCCTGGTGAGGCTTTGAGGCTGCCAAGTTCTCAGACTGAATCTCCTGTTTGTAGGCTGTTTCTCCATACCTTAGGTGCCAGCATTGTGAAGGTTTCTGACAGGAGTGGAGGGGTTCAGTGTTCCGCAGTTCCACAGACAGCTAGACCTACCCTTGCCTTAGGACCTGACTCAAAATCAGATTGGTGACTGAATAGTTCATATCCCTATTGGCTCCTGGGTTGCCTTCTGACCGGCATACAGTATTCAACCTTCAAAGGGCTTCTTTGTCTCAATAACTTAAATAATGGACTCTCTCTCATCACCCCTATCAACATTTATTCACCAACCAATATTTATTGACAGAATACTATATACCAAACACTCTACTAAATACTGAGGACAGAGCAATGTACAAAAAAACAAGCACACACACATCACTGCCTTCTTTGCAGCTTATGGTCTTGTGTGGGAGACAAACATTAAACACAAAGGTATATAAATGTTTCCTTAATAATAGTTGTGAAAGAAAAGTACAATGAAACAAAAGCACAGGGTTCTATGAAGGAAGTGGGCCTCTCAGCCTAATTTACCAGAGAAATAAAATTCCTCAGATGAGTACAAAACAATTGCTTTTTTTTAAAAAAAAATGAGTTTTTATTCTCTATTTGTATGAGTTTTTATACATTAAAGCTATTAACCCCTTGTCTACAATATTTCTTACAATTATTTCCCAAGTTTTAAAAGCCTAATTAAATCTAAAATCAGATATATTTATAGGTCAGCTATGTAGATATCCCCCATTCGATTTGAATTTGTCTAATGGTTAGGTTCAGGTTATGCATTGTGGGTACAATTATCACAGAAGTGATGTTTTGCACCTTTCATCACATCCTATCAGGGGGCCCATGATTTCAGTGTATTCTAATAATGATTATGTTCACTTTGATCAATTGGTTAAGGTGGTATCTGCCACTCTCTTCCACTATGAAGACACTCTGGTTTTCTGTGTATTATTATTTTTTATTCATCAGCTGTCTCCACCCACTAGAATATAAACTGCATAAAGGCAGAATTTTATCTGTTTTGTATAACTATATTCCCAGTGTCCTGAACCATGGTTGGCACAGAGTAAATTTTACACCAGTGTATGTTGAATAAATAGCTGAAAAGGCTCTACATGATCTGGCCTTATTTCTCCAGTCACCCTTCATGCTCTACAGAGCACACTATATTATTCCCAGTTGGTTTACCTGCATTCCTGACTATATTGTAAGCTCCATCAGGGCTAGCATCTCACTTACCACAGAATCTTCAGCATCCAGCACACTGCCTGACACCAGAGTTGGCACTCAAGAAATGGTTGTTGAAGAAATGAAAGTTTTATAAGCATTCAGAAGGTTCTGATTAAGGAGGAAGGTCACTGTTAGTTGGACGAATTGATAAGAAAATGCTTCATAAACACATCGCATTTAAACAGGCCCTTTAAAATGATAGAGCCTTTTGAAGTAATTCAGGCAATCCTGATGAGAAGTGATGTGATAATAGCTTTAGACGCTTGGGGCAGCAGAGTGCTTAGAGCGTTTTGAGCACTGAAATTAATAAAATGAAAAAAATCATACAATCATATAAATAGAGGCCGATTAGACATTTGACAAAATCCAATATCCATGTATCATAAAATCTCTCAACAAAATGGATATAAAGGGACAATACCTCAACATAATAAAGGCCATATATGACAAACCCACAGCTAACACCATACTCAATGGTGAAAAGCTGAAAGCTTTCCTTCTAAGATCAGGAACTCTCAAGGATACCCCAATATCATCAGTTTTATTAAACATAGATAGTAGCTGAAGCCCTAGCCGTAGCAGCTAGGCAAGAAAAGGAAATAAAATTCATTTAAATTGAAAAGAAAGAAGTAAAACTGTCACTGTCTGCAGATAACATGATACCATATATAGAAAAACCTTAAAGACACTATCAAAAATAACTGTTAGAACTAATAAATGAATACAGTCAAGTTGCAGGAGACAAAAATCAATATACAAAAAACTGTGGTATTTTGATACATTAATAAAGAACATCAAAAAGAGAAGTTAAGAAAACAATCCCATATACAATTGCAGCAAAAATACCTAATAATAAATTTAAATATGGGGGTAAAAGACATGTACACTAAAAACTATATGACATTGATTAAAGAAATTGAAGAAGACAAATAAATGGAAAGATATTCCATGTTTATTAATTGGAATAATTAATATTGTTAAAATGTCTATACTACCAAAAGCAATCTACAAATTCAGTGCAATCCCTATCAAGATTCCAAAGGCATTTTTCACACCAGTAGAACAAATATTTCTAAAATTTGTATGGAACAACAAAAGACCCTGAATAGGCAAAGCAATCTTTTGAAGGAGAACAAAGCTGGAGGTATCATAGCCTTGATTTCAAACTATACTACAAAGCTATAATAATTAAAACAGTATAGTGTTGGCATTAACAACAGACACAGACATTAATGGAACAGAAGAGATAGGTCAGAAATAAACACAAATATATATGAAGAATTAATTTACACAAAAGGAGCCAAGGACATACAGTAGGGGGAGGGCACTCTCTTCAACAAAGGGTATTGGCAAAACTGGACAGCCACATGCAAAAGAATGAAACTGGACTATCATACAACACGCTTAAAATTAACTCAATGTGAATTAAAGCTTTGAATGTAAGACCTGAAACTCCAAAACTTCTAGAAGAAACCTTAAGCAGTAAGCTCCTTGACATTGCTCTTAGGGATGTTTTTGTGCATGACTTCAAAAGCAAAAATGAACATATGAGACTACATCAAACTAAAAAGCAAAGGAAACCATCAACAAATGGAGAGGCATCCTATTGAATGGGAAAAATTTGCAAATGTTACATCTAGTAAGAGGTTAATATCAAAAATATATAGAGAACTCACACAACTCAACATAAAAAAAAAACCCTGTGATTTACAAATGGGCAGAAAGAAATTAAAATTACAACTAAACTACAGAACAACCATCACTCAGAACCATCAAAAATCAAATTGAATGGAAGTCTGACAATTACGGAATTAAAGAAACCACCTCCATCTGGACTAGTAGGAGGGGCAGAGACATGGAACAGGCTGGCCCACATCCACGTGTGGTAGATAAAAATTCGAGAGGGCTGTCTTGAGAGTGAGGAGTCCCAGCCCAACACCAGGCCCCTAGCCCAGGGTTCCAGTGACAAGAAGATAAGTCCCCACAACCTCTGGCTGTAAAAACCAGCAGGGATTGAGTTGGTAGAAGAAACTACTGGAGTCCCAAGCAGTTCCCCTTAAAGAACCCACACACAGACTTACACAGACTCACTTCCTCTGAGCTTCAGCACCGGGGTAGCAGCTTGAAAGGCACCAGTGCTGTACAGGGAGGAACTGAAGTGTCTGGCATCAAGGTGAGAGCTGGGGGACACCTTTCTCCCAGACAGAAAGGTGGCAGAGGCCATTGTCCTTTTTCTGAACCCTACCCCAACATAGTCACAGAGCCGACAGGCTGATGCTATATCTGAGACTCCATCAACCTGGCTAACACTGTTTGCTCCACCCTGAAGATCCCATGAGACTCTGTCCCACCCAACTTATGGGCCCACCCAAGCTGTTAACAGTGGCTTTCCTATATGAATGACTGGTCTTGCTTCATGTTTCACAACTTCCTAAGCCCTCTGAAACAAGCAACAATCAGCCTCAGTGAACCTCCAGCCTTTTATCTCTTGCTAAGGGGTCCCAGGCCTGGCACTAGCAACAGCCAGCTTAGGATAATAGCTTTCCTTCACCTGGGAACCTACAAGCCCAGCACAATTAGTAGCCATTTCAGATTGTTTTATAGCTCAGGCAGTGTGGCCCCGGGCAGAACACAGGTTGGGGCTGACCTTGGGCTATGCCACCCAGGAAACCCCAGAACCTGCACATCCAGTGAACAGCTACAGACCACATCAGAGCACCACCACCCTGCCCCTGCACAGCTGATCCTCCATGGATTGTGGAGGCTGGTGATCAGTGGCCACAGCCAGTACTTGCAGCTGACTGGCCTGGGTAAGTCCCTCTTATTGACCTCCCAACAGCCATCAAGGCTCAACTACAAGAGGGTGTACTCAGCCCACACAAAGGGTGCATCTCAACTACCTAACTTGGGTGATAGGGGAGGCTATGCCACTGGGCCTTACAGGACACCTACTACATTAGGCCACATAACCAAGATGGGGA
Source organism: Desmodus rotundus (assembly GCF_022682495.2). Lineage (NCBI taxonomy): Eukaryota > Metazoa > Chordata > Mammalia > Chiroptera > Phyllostomidae > Desmodus > Desmodus rotundus. The sequence continues at coordinate 19,584,240 of NC_071400.1, read as the reverse complement.
GTCATAGTTGCTCTACTTAATACATAGAAACAAACACAGGGAGGCTGCCAAAATGAGGAGACAAAGAAACATGGTCCTAATGAAAGTACAGATCAAAGCCCTAGAAAAAGAACTAAACAAAATGGAGATGAGCAATCTATCACATGCAGAGTTCAAAACGCTGGTTCTAAGGATGATCTAGGAACTTAGTGATGACCTCAACAACATAAAAAGAACCAGTCAGAAATGGAGGATACATTAATTGAAATAAAGAAAAATTTACAGGAAAACAAGAGTAAAGTGGATGAAGCTGAGAATCAAATCAATGATTTGGAACATAAAGAAGTAAAAAACAACCAATCAGAACAACAAGAAGAAAAAACAATTAAAAAAATGAGGATAGTGTAAGTAGCCTCTGGGACAATTTCAAGCATCCCAATATTCGCATAATATGGGTGCCAGAAGGAGAAGAGAATGAGCAAGATATTGGAAATCAATTTGAAAAAAATAATGAAAACATATTCCCTAACTTGGTGAAGGAAATAGACATGCAAGTCCAGGGAGCACAGAAAGTTCCCAACAAGATGGATGCAAAGAGGCCCACTCTAAGACACATCATAATTAAAATGCCAAAGGTTAAAGATAAAGAGAGAATTTTAAAAGTAGCAAGAGAAAAGCAGTTAGTTCTCTACAGGGGAATTCCCATAAGACTATCAGCTGATTTCTCAAAAGAAACTTTGCAGGCTAGAAGGGACTGATGAGAAGTATTCAAAGTAAAGAAAAGTAAAGACCTACAACCTAGATTACTGTATCCAACAAAGCTATCATTTAGAATTGAAAGGCAGATAAAGAGCTTCCCAGACAAGAAAAAACTGAAGGAGTTCATCACCACCAAAACATTATTATATGAAATGTTAAAGGGACTTATTAAGAAAAAGAAGATCAAAACTATGAACAATAAAATGGCAATAAATACATATCTTTCAACAATTGAATCTAAAAAACAAACTAAGCACACAAGAAGAACAGAGACAGAACCATGGATACAGAGAGCATTTTGATGGTTGTCAGATGGGAGGGAGGTGTGGGGGAATGGGTGACAAGGTGAGGGGATTAAGAAGTACAAATAGTAGTTACAGAATAGCCATCGGGATGTAAAGTACAGTATAGGAAACGGAGTAGCCAAAGAACTTACATGCATGACCCATGGACATGAACAATGGTCTGGGGATTGCTTGAGGGAGTGGGGGTGCTGAATAGAGGGGGTACAAAGGGGGAAAAATTGGGAAAACTGTAATAGCATAATCAATAAAATATAATTTTAAAATGGAAAAAATAAAAATAGTCTAAATAAACATTTTTCCAAAGAAGACATACAAATGGCTAACAGGTACATGAAGGATTTTTATCATAATTATCATGGGAATGCAAATCAAAATCACAATGAGGTATCACTTCATCCGTCTTAGAGTGGTCATTATCAAAAAGACAAGAAACAGCAAGTGTTGGTGAGAATGTGGGGAAAAAGAGAACCCTTGTACACTATTGGTAGGAATGTAAACTTGTGCAGCCATTATGGAAAACAGTATGGAGATTCCTCAAAAATTTAACAATAGAACCAGCATATGATCCAGCTATTTACTTCTGGGTATTTATCCAAAGAATATGAAAATATTATGATCTGTTCTTGTTTTGGTCCATCAATAGATGACTGGATAAAGAAGATTTGGTGTATATATACACAATGGAATACTACTTGGCTATAAAAAATGAAATCTTGCCATTTGCAACAATGGCAAGGTGGGTCTTGAGGGAATTATGGTATGTGATGTAAGTGAGACCAAGAAAGAAAAACACCATATGATTTTACTTTTGGTTTCCCAAAACCTATGGGACAGAGTGAAGGCAGTCTTGAGAGGGAAGTTCATAGTGATACAGGGCTACCTAAAAAAGATAGAAACATTTCAAATAAACAACCTAGCCCTACACCTATAAGAACTGGAGGAACAACAACAAAGCCCAGAGCAAGTAGAAAGAAGGAAATAACCAAGATCAGAGCAGAATTAAATGACATAGAGACTAAAAGAACAATTCTAAGGATCAATAAATCATTTACGATTTAAAAAACTCTCAGCAACATGGGTTTAGAGAGAACATAACTCAACATAACAATGTCCATTTATCACAAACCCACACCTAACATCATACTCAATGCTGAAAAAGTAAAACCATATTCCTTAAGATCAGTAAAAAGAAATGTCCACTTTCACCACTCTTAATTCAACATAGTATTGGAATTCCTAGCCACAGCAATCAGACAAAGAAGAAATAAAAAAACATACCCAAATTGGAAAGGAAGAAGTAAAACTGTCATCATTTGCAAATTATATAATATTGTATATAGAGAACCCTAAAGATTTCACCAAAAACTTCTATAACTGATAAAGTCAGTAAAATAGCGGGATACAAAATAAATATTGACAAATCAATTGCATTTTTATACATCAATAATTAACGGAAAGGGAAACTAAGAAAACAATGTCATTTACAATGGCATCAAAAAACACCTAGGAATAAATTTAATCAAGGAGGTAAAAGACCTATACTTGGAAAATTATAAGACACTGAAGAAAGAACTTGTGGAAAATACAAAAGAATGGGAGAATGACCATGTCAATGGAGGAATCAACATCATTAACATGCCCATACTACCAAAGCCATCTACAGATTCAACTCAATTCCTTTCAAAATACAATGGTGTATTTCACAGAACAATCCAAAAATTTACATGGAACTACAAAAGACCCTAAATAGCTACAGCAATCTTGAGAAAAAAGAAAGTCAGAGGTACATGATACCAAAATACACTGAAAGACTATAGTAGTCAAAGCATATTACTAGGATGAAAACAAGCACATATATCAATAGATAAGAATAGAGAGCCCATAAATAAGCCCACATCTATATGGTCAATTAATATTTTACAAAGGAGGCAAGAACATACAATGGGGTAAAAACAGTCTATTCAATAAATGGTGTGGGAAAAATTAGAGAGATACATGCTAAGAATAAAATGAGATCACCTTCTTACATTATATACAAGAATAATCTTGAAATGGATTAAAGACTTAAATGTAAAACTCAAAACCATAAAACTCCTAGAAGATAACATAGGCAGTAAAATATCTGACATTTGTCTTAGCAATATTTTTTCTGATATATCTCCTCAGTCAAGGGATACAAAAGAAAAAATAATCAAATTGGACTACATAAAATAAAATGGTTTTGCAAGCCCTGGCTGGTGTGGCTCAGTGGATTGATCACTGGCCAATGAAGCAAAGGGTCACCAGTTTGATTCCCAGTCAGAGCACATGCCTGGGTTGTGAGCCAGGTTCCCAGTCAGGGGCACATAAGAGGCAACCACACATTGATGTCTCTCTCTCTTTCTGCCTCCCTTCCACGCTGACTAAAAATAAATAAAAATCTTTTTAAAAAGGTTTTGTAAAGCACAGGAAACAATAAAATGATAAGGGGTTAATATCTAAATTTATAAAGAACTCATACAACCAAACCTCCACAAATAAAACAATTCAATTAAAAAATGATCAGAGAACCTAACTAGACACTTCTCCAAAGAAGAGATACAGATTGAAAATAGAAATAAGAAAAGATAACAATGTCACTATTCTTCGGAAAAATGCAAATTAAAACCTAACCAAAGAGGTAAAAGACCTGTACTCAGAAAACTACACAACACTGAAGAAAGAAATTAAGGAAGACACAAACAAATGGAAGCATGTACCATGCTCATGTATTGGAAGAATTAACATCATCAAAATGGCCATACTACCCAAAGCAATTTATAGATTCAATGCAATCCCTATTAAAGTACCTATGACATATTTCACAGATATAGAACAAACATTTCCGAAATTTATGTGGAACCATAAATGACCCCGAATACCTGCAGCAATTTTGAGAAAGAAGAACAAAGCAGGAGGGATCACAATACCTGATATCAAACTGTATTACAAGGCCACTGTAATCAAAACAGCCTCGTACTGGCATAAAAACAGGCACATAGACCAATGGAACAAAACAGAGAGCCCAGAAATAAACTCAAGTCTTTATGGTCAATTAATATTTGACAAAGGAGGCAGGAGCATAAAATGGAGCAAAAACAGCCTCTTCAACAGATGGTGTTGGGAGATCTGACAGCTACATGCAAAAAAATGAAACTCGATCACCAACTTACACCATACACAAAAATGAACTGAAGATGGATAAAAGACTTAAATATAAGTTGTAACACCATAAAAGTCCTTGAGGAAAACATTGGCAGGAAGATCTCAGACATTCCACGCAGCAACATCCTCACAGACACATCCCCTAAAGCAAGGGACATAAAGGAAAGAATAAACAAATGGGACCTCATCAAAATAAAAAGCTTCTGCAGGGCTAAAGAAAACAGCACCAAATTACAAAGAGAACCAACAGTATGGGAAAACATATTTGCCAATGATACCTCAGACAAGGGCCTGATCTCCAAAATATATAAAGAACTCACAGGACTCCACTCCAGGAAGACAAACAACCCAATTAAAAAATGGGTGAAGGACTTGAACAGACACTTCTCCAAGGAAGACATACAGAGGGCCCAGAGACATATGAAAAGATGCTCAGCATCACTAGCCATCAGAGAGATGCAAATTAAAACCACAATGAGGTACCATCTCACACCAGTCAGAGTGGCCAACATAAACAAATCCACAAACAAATGTTGGAGAGGATGTGGAGAAAAGGGAACCCTAGTACATTGTTGGTGGGAATGCAGACTGGTGAGGCCACTGTGGAAAACAGTATGGAATTTCCTCAGAAAACTAAAAGTGGAACTGCCCTTTGACCCAGCAATTCCACTGCTGGGATTATACCCTAAGAACCCTGAAACACCAATCCAAAAGAACCTGTGCACCCAATGTTCATAGCAGCACAATTTACAATAGCCAAGTACTGGAAGCAACCTAAGTGCCCATCAGCAAGTGAGTGGATCCAAAAACTATGGTACATTTACACAATGGAATTCTATGCAGCAGAAAGAAAGAAGGAGCTTATACCCTTTGCAATGGCATGGATGGAACTGGAGAGCATTATGCTAAGTGAAATAAGCCAGGTGGTGAGGGACAAATACCATATAATCTCTCCTTTAACGGAAACATAATCAACAAAAGAAAAAAGCAAACAAAATATAACCAGAGACATTGAAATTAAGAACAATGTAACAATAGCCAGACGGGAGTGGGGAGGGGATAGTGGGGAGAGGAGTCTATAGGAGCTACTATAAAGGACACAAGGACAAAATCAAGGGGGAGGGTAGAGATGGGGGAGGGAGGTGGGACTGACTGGGGTGGGGTGGAGGGATGGGGAAAAATGCAGACAATTGTAACTGAATAAAAATTTAAAAAATAAATAAATAAAAGAAAAATGCAAATTAAAACCACAGTGTGATATCACCTCACACCTGTGAGAATGGCAATCATCAATAAATCAGCAAACATCAACTGTTTGTAAGAATGTGGGGAAAAGAGAACCCTTGTGTACTGTTGGTGGGAATTCAGATTGGTCCAGCCACTACTGAAAACAGTATGGAGGCTCCTTAAAAAATTTAAAATGGCACTGCCTTATAACCTAGTGATCCCACTTCTGAGTATATATCCAAAGAAACCCAAAACACTGTTCAAAAGAACATATGCATCTCCTTGTTCATTGCAGCGTTACTTACAATAGCCAAGATAAAGAAGCAATTCTAGTGCTTATCAATAGATGAGTAAATAAAGAAGATGTGGTATACATGCAATAGAATGTTACTCAGCCATAAAATGAGTGAAATCTTATCATTTGTAACAGAATGGTTGGACCTAGAGGGCATTATGCTAAGTGAAATCAATTAAAGAAAGTCAAATGCCATGTGTTTTCATTTATATATGGAATCTAAATAAAAACAGACATATAGATAAAAAGAACACACTGATGGTTGCCAACAGGGAAGGCTTGGAGGGACAGGGTGAAAAAGATGGAGGGAGTATGAAATATAAATACTTAGTCACAAAATAGTCACAGGGATGTAAAGTACAGCAAAAGGAATATAATCAATAATGTTATAACTATGTTTGGTGTCATGTGGGTACTGGAAATACCAATTATTTCAAAATATATGCCTTGTAAAATATATGATTGTTAACAAATATTCTGTACACTTGAAACTAATACAAAATATATTTTAAAAATAAAAATATAAACAAATAACATTTAAATTAAAAATTAAGAATATATCTGATTAAAATGTCAAAAATAGTTTAGTTGGAGCTGAAATGAAGCTAAAATTTATTAACACTAAAAAATGTATCCCTCTAGCCATTGTGTGGAAGATGGATCTTGGGAAATCAATTTTTAATGCAGAGAGGCCAAGTAGGTGGCTATTCTTTTCTTTTTTTTAAATCCTCACACAAAGATGATATTGTTTCATTGATTTGAGAGAGACAGAGAGAGAGAGGGGGACAGGGGGAAAGAGAGAGATGAGACAGAAACATCAATCTGTCACCTCCCATATGAGCCCCTACCAGGGATCAAACACACAACCTAGTTATGTGCCCTGACTGGGAATCAAACCTGCAACCTTTGGGTGTACAGGATGACACTCCAACCAACTGAACCACCCAGTAAGTGTAGGGAGCTATTCTCGTAGTCTAGGCAAGAGATAAACCTGTCCTGAAGTAGACTGATGGCAAGCGAGATGAAGAGAAGCTGATGGATATAGAATACATAATGAGGTAAAATTGACAGGACTAGGTGATGGATTAGATGTGAGAGAGAAAGAGAAAAATCAAGAGTAACCCAGGTTTTTGGCTTCAGCAACTGGGTTGTGACAATAACTAAGATGGGAAAGATAGGAAGAGAGGTAGGCTGGCATGGAAGGAAACCAAGAATTCTGTTTTAGCAAGGATACATTTTGAGTTCTGTTAAGTAGCTAAGGAGAGATGTTAAAATAGGCAACTGGATACACATGTTTGAAGCTCAGAGGAGAGAGCTTCATCTCTGAAATTTTTTATTCTAAGATTCCCCTCCCTTTTTAAACACAATCACTTATACCTTTACCTGGTTACAACATGTTTTCACTTTCATAAAGACCTCGATTCCCATTCTCCATCTTCATTCTTCAAGTCTGGCAGCCACTTTGTAGCTTCATTATTTTTTTCCAGCTAACTCAGTGGTCTGCTTTGTCAAATATTCCGTTTGAAATTTGCTCTACTTTGTAATTTCTGTCGTATCTGTCTTCCTAATCGTCAGTCCTGGACAAATACAGTCATGTTTCTTTTTTTCTGTTCCTATTCCCTTTATTGGTTCATAACCTGAGATCCAAAGATGGGCTTCATGAACCCTCTGACTATATACAAATTTTCAGCACATTGATTGCTGAGAGGAGGGGGATGTAAGGCGACTAAATGGTAATGGAACAAAATATAATAAAGATTAAATTAAAAGCCCTGGGTGGTGTGGCTCAGTGGATTGAGCGCAGGCCTGTGAACCAAAGTGTCACTGGTTCAATTCCCATTCAGGACACATGCCTGGGTTGCAGGCCAGGTCCCCAGGTGGGGGCACATGAGAGGCAACCACACATTGATGTTTCTCACCCTCTCTTTCTCCCTCCCTTCCACTCTCTCTAAAAATAAATAAATAAAATCTTTTAAAAAGATTAATTAAAAAAAATTTCCCATGTATGTCCTTTTATCTGAATAGGCAACCCATTATATTTACACTTCCAAAAGTATTCAGGACCTTAATAGAGTTTGAGAACTATTACATGAAGCGATAATGCAAAATACTAGAAACAAACAACAATAATTATTCCCATTGTAAATTTGTGTTATGGGAATGCGGCTGGTACTTTAATGTCACTTAGTGCTTTTTACTCTTTACTCCTGTTACAAGTTCAGGGGTTGGAGAAATTTGAGGCTAAAAATATTCACAAAATTATATTTGGTGTTGATTCTTTTACTTATAGACACTTCCCAAGGCATATTGAACATTCATCTAGGTAGGGTAGAAGAGAAAGAGCATGGGATCAGGAGGATCAAAGTCTAGTTCTATTTCTGCCTAAAACTAGTAGTTGTGTGTTTGAGTAAGTCTCCTAACCATCTCTAAGCCTCAGTTTTGTTATCTGTAAATGGAGGTAATAATATCTCACAGAGATTTTTAAGGGTCAAAATTATAACTAACATGTGAAAGCATTTTGCACATATCTAAACTACAAGCATGTTGAAAATGAGAAATGGTGGAAATATCAAACGTTTGGCAATTCTTCTTTTCAAACAAATTGAGATGAATAAGGGTCATCTGGGCAAAGGCCTGGAAGCAATATGAAGTGAGCAGAGAATTCATAATTAGCAATTGATTCAGTGTGTTTGGCTGTAAACATACGCCTAGATATATTTTGAAAATCTTCAGCTATAAACCTCCAGGCACTGAGCTGAGCCAAACAGGTAGGGGTTCTCTTTAGGTGGAATAATGAAATCCAGGATGTATCTTTTTACCCTCAGACTCCATCCACACCCCCAGTGTCCCCTGCTAGCAGAGTTAGAAAGTATCTCACTCTGCAGAAATGTGGGAACATGGAACAGCCTAAGGGTAAAAAGGGGCTGAGAGAAGGCAAGCAATAATTCTTGCCAATTTCTCCTCTTTTACCCTCTTGCCAAAAGGAAGTGATGTGTCCACCTGGCTCTCTTCCTCTTGTCAACTTCCTTTCTACCAAGGAGCTTTGTAGTTTCTTAAGGAATTCTTGAAGACCCATTATTTTCTCCAGTGAAGGAATTTTTCATAGTATCGTTCTAGGCACTGTGACAAGTGATGCGTGGAATCAATACCTTCTTAATACATTAATAATCCAGTCCAAAATTTGTTTCTTAATCTTCCTGTTCTGAAGATCAGCTCTGGTGACAGAAAAGAGAGCTACAAGTCTTGAAAGTTGTATTGAAAGCTTCTCTTCCCAGAATCATGAGTCACCAGGGTGGTTGGCTTAGCCAATCAATAAATATTGAAGCACCACTGGCTTCCTGTTGAACCCTTATGGTTAATGATTCTTCAAAAGTAGATAATTGTAAGTAGTGCCATATATCAATATCATTAGATCACAATGTAGTGCAGTGATACTGAATGCAGGGTGCCACTGGAACCTACTGAGTGAGGTTACTAGAATCAAATGGTACCCAACCCCAGAGAGTATGATTTATTTGGTCAGAGGATAAGAGATGGGTAGAGTGGGCAGGGCATTAGTATATTTTAAAAACTTCCTAAATAAAACAGCCTAGCAGTTCCTTAAATGATTAAATATAGAGTTACCATATGACCTAGCAATTTCACTCTTAGGTATATACCTAAGAGAAGTGAAAACATATATTTACACAAAGACATGTACTTGAATGGTTTATAGCACCATTATTCATAATAGCCAAAAGGTGGAATAAAACCAAGTTGTCTATCAATGGATGAACAGATAAACGAAATGCAGTATATTCACACAGTGAAATATTATTCAACCATAAAAAGAGATGAAAAACTTAACATAGTACAATTTGGATGAATCTTGAAAACATTATGTTAAGTGAAAGAAGACAGTCAGGAAAGTCCAAATATTATATGATTCCATTAATATTAAAGCCAGAATAAGGAAATTTATAAAGACAGTAAGCAGATTAGTAGTTGTTTAGGACAAGGGTGGAGGATGGGGAGATAGCAGGGTGATAGCAAATAGGTATGGATTTCTTTTCAAGATGATGAACATGTTCTAAAATGGACTCTGTGGTAAAGGTTGCACATATCTGTGAATATTCTAAAGTCATTGAAATGGGTAAAGTGTATGGTGTAAATTATATCTTAGCGTAGCTGTTTAAAAGAGAGAGGAAAAATACTTCCCAGGTGATTTTAATGTGCAGTTGAGTTTGAGAACTGCTAACTCAAGGAAGGAGTACGTACTTGAACTTAGACAGACTATAACAAAATGACTATATCTTGAGGTGACCCAGCTGTGGCTCTCTGAGCTTCATTTTCCTCATCTGAAGAATGAGGATAATAATTTCTGTCTCATAGGCTTGAAAGGAGGATTTAGTGTGGCAAACAAATGAAAGTATGTGTACAGTTTGACACTTAGTAAGCTGGCACTCTATTAGAAGAAGCTATTGCCACGATTGTTTTTCTTTTCTGCCTAAAGGTTCGGAAGGCAAGCATTAGAAACATCAGTTCTCATTGCACAAGCTGAAAGAAAGCGATCTGAAGAGTGGAGGGGACAAAGCTAAATATGTCATCTGAATGTAGGCTCGATAAATGTCCTTTGTGCTGGTAGTAATTTTTTGGCCCCATCACAAAGCCCACATTCCTCCCATGAGTGAGACTGCAGAGTCATTGTTCACTAAGGGGATGTGCTACTTCTTTTTCTTTTAAAACTTATGGAAAATAAAACACAAGCCCATAGTGGGATCTGTTGATATTCCCTTGCCTTTTATAATATGTTTGCCATCAAATTCTGTCAAATGTACCACTGTAATATGTATCTCAAATCCGCTCACTTATATCCATTTTCACTACCATTAGCCTAAACCATGCCTCTAACACTTTTCACCTAATTGCAACATCTTCCTTAACCACCTCCACCTTTTTCGCCTTCAAAGCCTCCACACAGCAGCCAGATTGATCATTGTAACATACCACTCTGATGGAACTTCACTTGTTTAAAGAGTTTTCAATGGTTTAAAACCTTTCAATAGTTCTGTATAGCTCTTAAATTACAATCTCTGTCTACCCTTCAGCCTTATCTCTTGCTACTTCATGCCTCCTAAACCTCTTTTACAATTGTACATTTCTCTCCAGCTCCATTCACTGAGTGAAGTCTGACACCATATTTAATATGGATTCTTGAACACTCTGCTAACAGGTCTCCTTGTCTTCAGCCATGCTGCCTTTCAAGGAACCTTTCACATAGCATCCAGTGTTATTCCAATGCTTATAACCCTTCTTTACCTAACAATTTTCCTACAGATAAAAATCAAGCTTCTTAACAGAGCTACAAGAACTTCCATGACTTTATCCTGCCAATTTTCCCCTGTCTTGTTTCCTCACTGCAGATGCCTGAACTCCTACAGTTTTCCATATACATCATTTTTTCCTATCCTTGGACCTTTGTGAATATCCTTGCATCCTGGAATTTTCTTCCTCTGTTCTTGTATGTCCAAATCCCCACAGGGGTGTCCAACCTTTTGGTGTCTCTGGGCCACACTGGAAGAAGGAGAGTTGTCTTGGACCACACATTAAATACACAAACAGTAATGAAAACTGATGAGCAAAAAAAACCAAAAAGATTTTAAGTAAATTTATGATTTTGTGTTAGGCTGAATTCATAGCCATCAGGGCCACATGCAGCCCACAGGCCACAGTTTGGACACCCCTGCTAGCCTTCAAGACATAATTTAAATACCTTTTGCAGAACTTTTCCCCAAACTCCTCCAAAGACCACTCTTTTCTGGTTTTTTAGAATCCTCATGATACATTGTTTCTGTCTATTACCATCAATTTCTTATTTATCATTATGTCTAGGATGCATCTCTCTGTCTTAGAGGTACTGTTATTGTCAGTATTTCGCTAGAAAGGAGGAGAAAAGGGAACTAGACATTGAGCTTAATAAATTGAGAATAAAGAGCCTATTTGCTAGCCAGGAAGCTAGAGTTTCACACTCCATGGAGCCACAGCACTGTGCTCTGCCAAGGGGATTAACACTCTTGCCCTTCCCCCTCTGGTACCAGAAAGCCAGGTGGGAGCAGACGAACGTAGGCACATGTGCAGTAGAAGTCAAAATGGCACAGGGGGAGGTACTAGACCAAAGAGGCTTCGTTGGGAAGTAAATCCATCCAAAGCCTGCAGAAGCCTGGGAAGTTGATTAGTTCCTTTGAAAGGGCACCTGATATGTCCGAAGCCCAAGCTAATATAATCAAAGGGGAACAAAGAGGCTCCTTTCTTCCCCACCGGGTGATGCACACACCCACCATTCATGCACTCTCTCCCCTGCGAGCAAGCAACCATGTGAGTCTAGCAGCTTATGCAGCCCGCAGAAATGGTGTAGGTTCCAAACGGACTGAGCTGTCTCTCTCTTGCCCACCTTGTAATGTGCTTGCCCCATGTGGTCCTGTGTTCTCTCTCCATAGTCATGTGGCCATAGCAGTTGCCTGGCTGGCAGCTATGTGGACTCTGCCAACAAGCTAAGCTACCTGGATGGGGACTGAGACCACTTAGCAGCCACCTGTGGGCTACAAAGGACTAAGCTTTAATATGAAGCAGAAACTCTGGACACTGGCTTTTGTCTTGACCTTGCTGAGGACATGGTTGGAGTTTTTCCATGGTGGGATAGAGGGAGATGGGACATTGGAAACCCAGGGGACTGCTTCTATTTCCACATGAATAAACCATCTTGCCACCCTATAGTCTCCCATATGTGTGTCCTTGGAATGCTTTCTTTGTGATCACGTGGAAAAGCCAAATTTCCATTGACAACAGTAAAATCATTGCGGTTTAACCACTAGGTCCTAACTGAGCCTCAAACAAGAAAGTAAAGGACCTGGGCAATCCCTGAAGGTGCTTTGATAGGAATGGCTGTGCAAGTGTTAGGCGTAGTGAGTTTACTAGAGATAGAAGTTCCTTGGCTTTCTGAGTTGGATTAGAGTCATCCCTGCTAGGTGGGCCTGCTGTGTAAATTTAGAAAAGTGGAGTTAAGTCAAAAGGACAGGAGTTGTTATAGAGCTCAAAAATGAGATCAAAGATCCTTGGCAGGAGCTGAGCTCTAACTAGAAGTGTATTAAAAAGTAAGTTCTTTGTATTAAAACGGTGTGCTAGATATAGACTTCTGTATGTACACATATGTATGTAAATGTGTGCATGGGTGCTTATTTTCTATAGGTAAGAGTAATTACATAGATGAGTGAGTTCAAGTATGTGAATATATGTACCTGGGTATGATTATGAATATACTAAATGTGGTTATATATTTGTGCATAGTTGATGGTAGGGAGGGTCTTAACTTGAGTCTAAGCTCTGTCAATTGTTGGCACTGAACATGCCTGGGCATGGCTGGGAAACTGGTGGGACAGGCTTGTCAGAAATGTATTTGTATTAAAGGACTAAGGAGCCTCTTGGGAGGTAATTTATTCTAGGGAAATAAACAGTCACATATACAGAGTTGGCCTAGTAATAAAACTTTACACATGAGAGGGGAAGGACAATTCTGATTAGAGCACAGTAAGCTGTCACTTAAATTTGTTTACAGACATATCCTCATGGATTCAAAGTCAGAGCCTTATGGGAATGCAAAGAGATGTAATCAAGAATTAAAAGTGCTATTTTACAAAAGCAGTTTGTCATTAGGGCACAAGCATGACTGCTTTAGGACTTCAGAAATTCATTTATGTATTCAGTCAAGAAACATTTACTTAACCAGATACTGTATTAGGTGTTGGAGATATAGCACTAAACAAAGCAGACAGAACTTAATTCTGGTGCTTAATCCACTGAGCCACACAGCTAGGGCATGTGTGTTTTTGAGTACATGTATGAATATGCAGACCAGGGGCTCTTCTCTACATCTCATATAAAGGATTGAGCTGAAGATGTGTAGCCATAGATTTCCTGCCTAAAAGAAAATCCAGGGTGGGGTGGAATGGTGAGGGGGAAATGGAGACAACTGTACTTGAACAACAATAAAAAAATGTGAAAAAATAAAATAAAAAACTGGGGAAAAAAAGAAAATCCATTTGTTCAGCTAGGCAGAAACACTTCTCTTCAATACTGGATGGGACCTCAAATTTAGGTCCATAGGACTCAAACTGCTATTGACACCAACATAAGGAAATCTTTGTATCTAGCGTCTTAGGACTTTTCTTAATTTTATGTAAGTTCTTTGTATAATAAGAATAGCAACCACGTAAAGAATTACTGTAAATAGTCACAGTTAACTTTAATGTGTTGCTCCTTAAAGAACATTTTTGTAATTATAAAAGAAATATGTACTAGCCTAAAGAATACTTAAAATGCAAAAATTTATAAAGGAAATAAAAATTATTTAACATACATTAATATGTATATAAAAGACATATATTTCCATTGACATTTTGATGTATTTCCATGCATATACATACATACATACATATTGGGATTATACTGTTATAATTTTATCACTTATTTTATCACTTAATCTTACATATAGAACATTTACCCATGTCATTATATATTCTACTTAAATATATTTAGTAATAAATGACTGCATAGTATTTAATTTTATGGTATAGCATGAAAGCTTTTGCTGTTATAAATAGTATTTCAATAATCATCCTCAATTATACTTTTTGTACCTCTTTGATTATTTACTATTACATATTATTGGAAGTGGAATTATTCAATCAAACATATGAACATTAAAAACACTCTCGACCCTGGGATCCCACTTCTGGGAATATATCCTAAGAATCCCGATATGACAATCAGAAAGAACATAAGCACCCCTGTGTTCATAGCAGAGTTATTTACAATAGCCAAGATCTGAAACAGCCCAGGTATCTACCGGTAAATGAGTGGATAAAACAATGTGGTACATTTACACAATGGAATAATGTGAGGCTGTAAAAAAAGAAGGAACTCTTACTGTTTGCAACAGCATGGATGGACCTGCAGATTATTGTGCTAAGCAAAATAAGCCAGTCAGAGAAAAACAAATACCATATGCTCTCACTCATATGTGGAATCTAGTGAACAAAATAAACTGATAAAATAAAACCAGAGGCATGGATACATGGAACAGACTGACAGATCTCAGAGGGGAAGGGGATGAGGGGACTGAAGAGATTAGCCAAAGAACATATATGCATATATGCAAAGCCCATGGACACAGACAACAGTGCGGTGAAAACCGGGGTGAGGGTGGGTGCTGGGTGGAGAGGGGCAAAGGGAGGGGGAATGCAAAACATCTGTAATAGTGTCAACAATAAAAAAAATAGTCCAGACATATATTTCTAAACTGCACTTTATTTAAAGTTGAGCTATTTTACACCCAATGTACAGTCCTACCAGGATTGTGTGACTATTCTTTTCATCAAATGTTTGCTAACAGTGGGAATTATATTTTTATAAAATCTTAGTTAAGGTCATTCATAATAAAATATATGTTTTAGTTTCAGATAATATGACTGTCTAGGTATTTGGAGAGATTCTGCAAACAGAAAAAAATAAAAACTGCTGTATAAAGTAAAAAAATATGTATTGTCTTTAAAGCATTAAAAGCCTAATAAGACCCTGGCCAGTGTGGCTCAGTGTATTGAGTGCTGGACTGTGAACCAAAGGGTCGCTGGTTCAATACCCAGTCAGGGCAAATGCATGGGTTGTGGGCAAGGTTCCCAGTAGGGGGCACACGAGAGGCAACCACACATTGATGTTTCTCTCCCTCTCTTTCTCCCTCCCTTCCCTTCTGTCTAAAATAAATCTTTAAAAAATAACCTAATAAGGCCCTTGCTAGGTAGTCCAGTTGATTACAGCACTGTCCCAATGTGCCAAGGCTGCACGTTTAATCCTCAGTCAGGGTACATACAAGAAGCACATACAAGGTAAGTGAAATAACAAATCAGTGTTTCTCTCCCTTTCTCTCTCAAATCAATGAATAAATAGAAAAAATTAAAACCCCAATAATTTAGTAAAGGGATTACTAGGCCAAAATCCAATTCGAACTCAGTAACCCAAAGAAGTCAGCTGAACAGTGAAGCTAATGTTTCCCTAAGCACGTGAGCTTTCCTTTTTTGTTTATGTGTGATTTCCCCATAAGGACGGAATATAAGGTTCAGGGCCCTATCAAGATGGAGAGTTTAATTAAGGGTCCTGTTTCCTATAAATCTAATATTCCAAAGGTCTTCATCCTGAGTGTAAAGGAGAACCATAAACTCCCATTCTCAGGAAAATGTATGAAAACTTGCTTTGTCACCTATTACAGCTAGTTGAGGGGAAAGGGGGGGCATCATTCAGAAGTTGTAACCACAATCAAGCTCTTATGTGGATTTTATGGCTCAAATTCACATTGACTGTGTAGTAAAAAACAAGCCATCAAAACAAAACGAATCAAAACATGAATTTAGCCTAATGTGGTCCCAGGAAAGAAGTGCCTCCCCCCACCAAATCTGACAGAAGTGAACACACAACCTCCCTGAGGAAACGCATCTTTATCCCAGGCCACATGTAATTTTCCAAGCACCATGGCACCTAAGAACTGATAGTAACTTCACAAAATAAAACAAGACACCATGAGTGAGAAACAACAGGCTAGAGGGACAGATCCATAAAAACCTCAGATATTGAGATTATCAGAGACAGATTATAAAATACTTCTGCTTAGTATGTTTAAAGAAGTGAAAGTCAAACTTTAAAGTATCATCAGGAAACAAGAAACTCTTAAAATAGCTAGCAAATATGAAAAAGAACCAAATAAAACATTTAAAAATTAAAAAGGATAATAATTTAAATTAAAAAAACAATATATGAATTTAACAATAGATTAAAATCATATTATCTTTGTAAGAGAGAGATTGATAGCTGACTTTTCAATGGCAACAAAGAGAACCCAGACCCTGGGAGGATATCACTAGTGTAGTAAGAGAAAATAACTGCCAACCTAGAATTATATACCCAATAAAAATACCTTTGAAAAATTGCAGGAAATACAATTTTCAAACATTCAGAGACTTTGCCACAGGCAGACCTCCTATACAGGAAATGCTAACGGATATGTATTCCAGGCCAAAGAACATCAGAGCAAAGAAAATGATAAATATGTGGGAATAAAGAATCATTAATCATTAAAATAATTGCACCATGAGGAGTTTTAAATATATAACAATAAAATTGTATTTTTCTGTTGGTTTATTTGCATATGTTTTTTTTTACCAGTAAACTTGAACACTTTTTGTAGCCGTCCGTATACACATCTTTTTCCATGAAATTTATCTTTGTCCAATTTTCTCTTGAGGTTTTAAGTTTTTCTCCATATATGAGTTTTTAAAAGAATTTTAATGCTATTAACCCTTTGTCTATCATATTTGTTATAGTTACTTTTCAATTTTCAAAAATCTAGTTAAATCTAAAACTAATCTTTCATTATTTCCTCCATAGCTTTTTAAATTGTATTTTTCAATTAAGGTTAGCATTTCATATTATTTTACATTGGTTTTAGGTGAATGATATAGTGGTTATACAATTATATAACTTTAAAAGTGATTGCCCAATAATTCAAGTAATCCACCTGGCACCGTACGTAGTTATTACAATATTATTGACTCTATTCCTTATGCTGAACTTTACATCCCCTTGACTATCTTGTAACTACCAATTTGTACTTCTTAATACCGTCACCTTTTTTAAACTTAAGTTTTTCCTTTACAGGGAAGGTGATGAATAGTCTTTTTGTTTTTTCTACAGTTTTTGGTTTAGTTTTCGTATTTTTTTTACATCATTCTGGACTTTACACTGATGTATGTTGTAAGATGAAGCTCTAAGTGACTGACCACCCAAATAGTTAACTACCCAGCATCATTTGTTGTATTTTTTTTCTATCTTTTATGAAATTTATTGGGGTAACATTGGTTAATAAAATTATATGCATTTCAAGTCTGCAATCCTATGACACATCATCTGTATATTGCATTGTGTGTTCACCATCCAAAGTCAAATCTACTTCCATCACTATTTATTTGACCCCCTTTCCTCTCTACTACCCCCCACCCTCTTTCCTTCTGGTAACCACCACACCATTGTCTGCATCTATAAGTTTTTGTATGTTTGTGGTTTTTGTTTACTTGTTGGTTGTAACCCAGCACCCCTCATCTGGGTACCTATCAGAAAAATCTGAAAACATTTATTTTCAAAAATACATGCATCCCTATGTTCATTGCAGCATTATTTACAGTGGCCAAGACATGGAAACAACCAAAGGGTCTTTGGATAGAGGACTGGATGAAGAAGATGGGGTCCATAAATACAACAGAATACTACTCAGCCATAAGAAAAGATGAAATACTGCCATTTGTGACAACATGGATGGATCTTGATAATATCATGCTAAGCAAAATAAGTCAGACAGAAAAAGTCAAGAACCATATGATTTCACTCATATGTGGGATATAAAAATGTATAATATTTCAATCCTCATGTTTAATACTTTATAATACAGGGTCTGGCAGAAGTAACGCCTGCTTGAGTGTGGTTGGTAGGGTACATGAATGTCTTACATGAGATGGACAGCAATTTGACCATTTCACCTAAAATGTCATGTAGTATGCTTGAGTGTGATATTGTTATGTCACAGAATTACATTTTTATGATTTTGTAATAAAAGATTTTGTAATAAAAAGGGCCGTTATTTGTGCTGGACCCTGTATATTAAATTACATGAACAAGAGATCTTTTGGGGGATGATCCTCGTATTTCACTAATCTGTTTATTCTTACAGTTGTATCAGATTTATTTAAGTACTATAACTTTATAGTATATTTTTATGAATGCTGAAGCTAAGATGTGAGCTTCCTATTACTCTTCTTTCTTCAAATAATTCAAAACTAGCAATGAATAGCAAATTGTTTTCCAAAAGTACATTGATTAGGTCTTGAGGCCATCTGATTTAACTTTAATAGATCATCAAGGAAATAGGTTACAAGATGATGAAAATGTATTCAGAATATGATAGAATGAGAATAAAAAGTTATATGTAATTTATCTGTTTTAGAATAAATAAGAAAATAAGATTTGGGAAAAAGAAAGTAAGATTTGGGAAAAAGAGAAATGGTCTTTTCTTCCATATACTAAGTTTTAGGATTTTGATAAACTGACAGAAACAGATCCATCGTGGTAAATGTACAAGATCCTGACCGTGGTGAGATTTGATGCTTAGGTGTGGAAGAAGGTCCTGAAGTAGCTTAGTGCAGAACTGCAGGTGTAGGGAAGTCCTGTTCTATGAGCCAAAGGTGGCCTTCGAGGAGTAGCTGCTTTCTCTTGTCTACGGTATAGTTCTACAATGTAAATTAATTGGTCTCCCAGTGAGACACATTTAGAGAACAATACACAATAGAATGAAATCTCATGCTACATAGTACAGATGTGTTCTATAGAATGACTGTTCTCTACAACATGAGTAAGCTCTGCATTTGATTTGGTAACACTACTATGTATTATTTTCTAATAGCAAATAAGTGAACCTATCAGAACCCAAATTCTTTGCCAAAGGTAATGGGTATATTTGTTTCTAACACATCCAAAGAAACCTTAACAAGAGCTGAAGCCCTTAACTCTGCTTATATCAATGAAAGATATTATACTTAGCTGCTGATAGGACATCTACATAAAAGATGGGAAAATATTCATTCAGAAAGAGTAAGAAATATCTTGATTTGGGGGAGAGAGGCAGGAATTTACACATAGTTTGCAAGGATTTCAGGAGTCAGAAGCCTGATATTAGTTTTGTTTGACTTTGGCTAAAACCCCAATTGAGGATGATGGAAGAAAACAAGTCCTTATTCTCTTAATGGAATTGCCACCTTCAGTCACAGAGTGAGAGGCAGACAGAACTATTGTAGAAACTTGACTTGGCTGACTTTTCTGCACTGGGTGTGGATTTGGTATGGATGTAAGTTGGAGGCTGACATCACCTTGCTTTAATAGAAACAGTGATTGGATCTGCTTTGAGTGTCACTCCATGAATGGGCACAGATTGAGGCTTGTCCTTTGATATACTATGGAAATTTTCCATTGTACCTTCCCATCTGTATGTCCTTAGACATGTGCCATTCCACATGTCCCACGTTAAAATCACACCCCCTAACATATTCCCAACTACCCCAACCACCTTCTCCTGATGTATGACAGTTATAGTAATAGTATCATTATTCACCCAGTTGAATTCAGTTCAACAAATCTTTATTGAACATCTGCTTTGTGATAAGTACTGAGGTAGCTAGTATATCAGACACAATCCTTTCCCTTTCAGAACTTACCTTCCAGAAAAGGGAGACGAATAACCAATTTCAATGCATGAGTAGAAAATAGGCAAAGAAGAGGAAAGGACTTTCAGATGGAAGAGAATAAGCAAAGGCACTAGAGAATATGCAAAAAACTACAAAGCCATGTGATATTAAATGGAAAGGTGTGAGGACAGGAGAGATAGGAAACTAGGATAGACAAGTAGGCAAGGACCAGGTCATGCTAAGAAGTTTTGATTAAATCTGATAGTGACAAGGAGCCATGGGGAGCTATAAGCTGGGGGAGAATCAGTGTTGGGGGGGCCACCATGGATGAGAATAAGTCTACCAAGACACCATCTGTTTGGGAGGAAAGGTGGCTGATCTCTCAAAGGAGAAGGGCCGGGAGCCTGTTCCTCAGTGGGCTTTTATTGGGTTCAATTTGCACAGGAACACACATAAAGCTCATCAATCATTGTCAGGCAGTAAGGATCAAACAATAGATAACAAAGAACTATGAGGACTTATTCTGAGTCACCGTCAGTTAGCTAAAGGGCTTAAATCTTTGGGAAACAAACTCATTTCATGCTTGGACCCTTATCAGAAAACTGAAGGCATTTTTAGCAAAGCAGGTTTCACAGGATTCTATGTATTCTTTCTTAAGCCTGATTGCCCCAGGAAACCACCCATTCCAGCCCAGGGCTACACCGCCCTCCAGCATTGTTTCAGGCTTAAGTCAGGCAGGGGAAGTAAGGCAGCGAAGAGATTAGGAGACTTCTCGCAGACAGAATGAGGACTCAGGCTATGTCAAAGCTAAAGGGTGAGGGTCCATCACCCCCTTATTCTATAGCTCCCCAAGTCCTTCCCTGAGGACCCCTTTGTGACTATGCCTGTATTAGGTCATCCCTCCCTGTTTCACAGGGAGACAGCCATGTGAAAAGATAATTTTGAAATAATGTGATACATATTCACTAGATGCTATCAAAGCTAAAGGTAGAGGGAGAGAGAAAAAGAGGGAGAGAGGAAAATATCAGCCATCTAAAGAAACGGTATGAGTTATGTCTTGAAGGGTGAGTAAGAATTCCCTAGGGGGAGGAGTTTGGGGAGAAGATATTGTGATGGAAATAGTTCCTGCAAAGGCATGGAAATGTGAATGAGTAGGGCTTGTTTTGAAACCAGCAACAAGTTTAGGGTCATTGGGACTAGAGGTAAGGTTATGAAAGGAAGCATAGAAAGAAATAAGGTTGGAGAGGTAGGCCAAGTTAGAATCTGAAAGCCCTTGTTTTATGCCATGGATGCTGGAGAGTCAAGAGAGAATTTTAAGCTGAATAATTTGATATGATCATATTTGTGTCATGAGTCCATATTTTTTGGCCATTTTATCACCTTCACTTGATTCTCCCTGATTTTACCCTATTAAGGCTCTCTTTTATTTATACAATTGCAGTGGTCTCTTAATTGGTCTTCTAGACTCAGTCAAATTCCCTACAATTTATCCTCCACTTTGGTATTTTATCTAAATAACTTCTGTTCTTGCCACTTTCCTGCTGCAGCCTGCCAGTAGGTCCTCATCCCTGCCAGGAAAAATCCTCTAATGTTCAGGATGACATGTAAGTCCCTCACACTGCAGCCTGCACTGCTCTCCAGCCTTATGTTTCATTCCTTCTTCCTACTTTTTCCAGCCTGCCCCTTTTGTTACCCTTGCTAACTCGAGGTCTTCTAAGCCTTCCAGGAACATTCAGGGCCCATACTTCTTCTCACTCTCCTTCTCCAAAGTCTATCTAAAAAGCCCTGCCTGAAAAAATTCCTTTTTAGCTATCAGGAATCAAGTCATAAAGGAACTTCCTTTGACCTTTTCTTGACCCCTACAGAGAGAACAAATCTCTTTCTTGGGTTTGCTAGCATCTGGTACATGCTGATATTAGAGCATACATCACATTGCCTCATAATTGTTGCTTGCAAGGTTGTCCCCTATGCTAGAATTTAAGGTCCACCAGAAGACCATTATCACATCTCCCTTATAAACTCAATTCATAGTACAGTACCTGACACATACTTAGAATCTCAGTTGAATGGAATTAAATGAAGGCACTGATCTTCTTGCCCCTTTTATGTCTAGAATAGTTATCCATCTCACCAAGCAACTACTTACTGTCAAAGGGAAGTCACTCTTTCCTGGGCTTGATTTCCATTCCTAGGTCACTGCAACTATTCTTTTTAGTCATCTGGAGAGCAAAAGGCCTATAGCTCAGAATTCTCCTGGGTTAGAGAGCAAGGGCTTTAATCTCCATGCAATCAAGCACTGTAATAAAAACCTTGCATTTACAATTTAAATGTCTACTTATCCCATTCTGTATATTTTGGAGCCTGAGCAAAAGACCAGAAACACTTGTAGAGGTATCTTGAGGAATGACATATTGTCAATACCTCACCTGAGGATTCTTCTAAGGATAGCCATAGAAATGTACAAAAGAGGAACTCTAGGAAATTACAGAAAACTGTGTCCACTGGTATCAGGGCTTCCTGGGGCTACCTCTTAAAACAGAGGAACAATGACCCCCCCCAAAATGGTATTTATTGAAGGGTCAGAAACCTCAGGTACTTTTATATTTCTCAACTGTCCACTTTCAAGCTCCAAGAAAAGTTCAGCATGGGCTTAAGTCCTTCCTACTTCACACCCACTCCACCTCCCACCACCCACCTAAGTTTTAAAGCTTATGGCAGCTGGAAGGAGCTTCAAACTACTAATTCCAGGGCACTCCCTGGGGCTTACAACATGAGAAAAAGTATCCGGAGCCTTCAGAACCAATTCCTGGAAGGCGTTCTGGGGCATCTGGAAGTCTCCAGTTCCATGGCAGACTCCACAGATCACTGATATTGAAGCACATACATAGGGCTGACATCTGGGGGATTATCTTACATTGGTATGAGGACAACCTGAAACTGTCTCCAACTATTGGTGTGAAAGGTTTTGAAGACTGAGTCTTGGGTTGGGGAACCAGAGTAAAAAATCTTACTTCTATTAGTTTTATTATTTATAAAACTATCTTAAGATTCATAAAGAAAACAGGTAGGGGACAGAGAAGGGGTTTGGGTACATGGGGTACAAGTTAGTTGATAGGTACACTGAGGGAATGGGGATGAGGATTAAAGGAAAAGTGGAGGGGATGACTGCAGGGGTGTTGGTGGGGAATCACCTGAGGTTTTCCAGGCACAATAGGAATTATTGCCTCATTAAAGGGGAAATATTTGAGAGACTTTTGGGACCCAATATGAACATTCCTCTGACTTACCTAACAGTGAGGCTGGGACAAGTTTGGGTCAGCTTTGGAATCTACTGGAAATGAAATTCAGGCATGGACAGTAAATACTCTTTCTTGACTGTATTATTCTCCCTAGAGTCTTGGACAATTTAATCTCTGACTCAAGGCCCTCCAGACCATATTCGCATTATGCCTGGCATCTCTCTACAGTATACATTTCTCTTGTGAGTCTAGAAACAAGTACTTCTATTATAAACAAAACAGAAAGCAAAATAAGCAAAAAAACCAAAAAACAAATAAACTTAGTACTGCAGTGGATGAAGGAAGATGGGATAGAAAATGCCTTTCCCATGTTATCTAACTGCTAGAAATGAAAAAGACCAGTAGGAAATGGCAAAATTAGGATTTTCTTAAGAGTGAACAGCCATCTGCCACACTGTTCTGTGACTATAATTTTATAAAATATTTATTGAACACCTATAATGCTCTAGAGGTAAACACTGAGGATGAAGAGATGACTTAGGCAAAGCACTTACCTTCATGGAGCTCAGTCTAATGGGAGAGAAAACTCATGAACTATAATAGCAGGACCACTGAGTGTGGGAGGGGGAGAGCCTGGGCCTCTACAGAGAGTAATTTTTTTAAAAGATTTATTTATTTTTAGAGAGAGGGGAAGGGAGGGAGAGAGGGAGAGAAACATCAATGTGTGGTTGCATCTTGCATGCCCCCACTGGGGACCTGGCCTGCAACCCAGGCATGTACCCTGACTGGGAATTGAATCCATGACCCTTTGGTTTGCAGGCCAGCACTCAATCCACTAAGCCACACCAGCCAGGGAGAGAGTAATGTTTATAAACACAGAAGTAGGTCGTCACTGCTGACAAAAGTTGTCTCTGGGATCAGCTGCAACTTCTGCACCTCCATTCAAACAATACATTTAGGTAGAAAAAGGGTGCAGCTGGGCTCTGCAATGGATTCAGGATACAGCTGCAAAATCTAGCTACAGTTCTTTTGGCACTGCTCACTGGGCTGGATTCTGCCTAGCAGTGAAAGGAGGCCAAATTTTGATTTAAGACAATTGTTTTTCCAAAGAAAAATAGTTATAATGAAAATAGCTTATGTCTTATACAAAATCTTAGCAATATAACAAATATATTACCTTTACATAGGACCCACAATATTTTGTTACATACAAACTATCACAGTCACTTAGAAGTTATTGCTTGCTTATTTCCATGAGGTTTATACTTTTAATAGCACCCATTCTACTCTACCCAATGTATTTATTTTATAACTTGCCCAAAAGAACCTTTGACAACATTTAATTATTTGACATTGAAGTTAAGAACAATCTAACAATGGGCAGGGGGGAGTGGGGAGGGGACAGTGAGGAGAGGGGATTACAGGAACTACTATAAAGGACACATGGACAAAATCAAGGGGGAGGGTGGAGGTGGGGGGTTCAGCTGGGGTGGGGTGGAGGGATGGGGAGAAAAGGCACACAATTGTAATTGAATAACAATACAAAATTAAAATTAAAAAATAACTAAATAAAAAACCTAGATATCAAAAAAAGATGAATATAAGTGCATATTAAGTGATCATACCAATTATATAAAATCATCAAATAGTCATGATATAAAATAGAAATTAAAGAAGTTACCTTGAATTATTAGAATTATTGGATTAAAATAATTCTCCAACCATAAATAAAATTTACTGTATGTTCTTATTTTAAAGTTATTTTATATTGGCTTTTAAATATAATTTTTATCTCCACACAAAAAAATTATTTGACCTTGCCTTTATGATCTGAAATCAAATCTTTCTCCTGATCCTTGGTTTCACCACCAACAAAATGGGGATAATGAAGTCCAAATGTCAGATAGTAGCAAGGATTGAATGATATAGGTATGTGTGGAAGCAGGAACCTATCTGAAAATAGTCCCTTTTCTCAAAGTCTTACTGCCTTGGATCCTGAACCCAAGATGCTACATCCTGGAGTGTGAGGACTAGATGAATCTTCTTCCCAGATGACAACATGAAGGCAGAGAAGGGGAAGATATAAAGACTATCTGGCTGTGAGAAAGTACCCTATTGATATCCATCACTAATTTGACTCAGCAGGGTATTATCCCTTAGCTCTTACTTTGCTCTATTCTGTCTGTTATTCACTTGGTTAAAAATGTTGACTTTACTCAGGGATCACTGAGAACAAGGTGGACATATAACATTGTTAAGAGCCTGATTAAGAGAGGCCCAACAGCTGTACAAACATGACACCATCTTAAAGCTAATCCTCCTTCTTAATTGAACCTGGACCCAGTTGCCCTATTTCCCTCAAGACTGAGGAATGACCAACAAAATGGGGGTATTTATAACAAAGTGAAATGCTTAGCCTATATGACTCTATCTTGTTCAAGTCTGCTTTGTCCTCATGGCCTTCAGGATTCTGCTTAGTCTTGCACATAGACATACTAATCATTAGAGAAATTCTGCTTGCTTCAGATTTACAAAAGCAGGCCCTTACCAGAAGGTGCCTCACAGGAGGATATAAGAAAAGTATGTATAAAAATGATTATTTATCAAAGATTTGCAGGAACCCTGTGCAAAGTCTTTCTCAGACTCCTGCTGGTGCCCAGATACCTGGGGTTGTCAATCACCTCTTGCCACTCCCATTTCCACTTCCCTTGATGTAAAAGAAGTGTGAACACTGTACTTTCTTAAGATGGATTTGAGGCACCACAAGATCTCTCTCATCTTCTCAGTTGGTACCTTCTTGATCAATGAATCTTTCTTTACTTCCCCACCCCAAATGTTGACCTTGCCGAATGACGGAAAACAAGGGAGGACCCTGAATCATGATTGCCTTCATTGCAGAAAAGGGTTTCTGGACTTTGAGGACAGCATCTAGTTAGTATACATGGGGTGTTTGGTGCCCAACTAAAGACCGGTAATAAATGGTAATAAACAATAAGATATTTTTATATATTATGATACAGATATATAAACATGTCTATTTTAATAAAAAAAATAATTCAGTCCATATACCTTTGCACAGACAGAACTGTCTGACTTAAAGTAAAGATTAAGGGTTTAAAGAGCTTTGAGGTTAAAAAATCTATTCAGTTCAATAATTTAAAGATACTGAGTTATGCAGTGCAGTAACAAACTTTTCACGGGGTAAAACAAAATAATTTAATTATGTTGAATATTCTTAATTCATTCAACATTTCAAAATTTTAATTATATTAATACTGTCTGAAATGACCTATACTTACACAATCCCCAGACAACAGATTTGTGGGGTCACTTTCCCTATATACATTATTGTTCTTTACCCATATCTATAATTTATCATTTATTTGTTACTCAATTGATAAAATATACATTTTAAGATATATCTCAGTTTTCCCCACAAATGCCACACTGATGACTAAGGACACAAGTGAACATTTAACTTGTCTAAACATGTCCTCTAATACCCATTATCATTTTGATAATAAGTAATGACTTTCAGTTATGAGAAAGAGATTTACAAGCTAGCAGTCTAGAAGAAGTAGCAATACACAAAATAATTCAAGAAATCAACCTCAGTAATACAGATGTCTATTTTATTAAAAAAGTTACAAACAGGTGGACTGCAGGGTCATCTTACAAAATGACAAGAATGAAATCTATTGGAAAAATTTTACTTTTACAAATTTTTATAGGTCATTGTTCAATGTTTGTACTTGTTATTTGAGATTTTTACCTCTCATTGATAAAGTTACAGTACATTAGATCCATGGTAAGAGGCTACATGATTTTATTTGCAGAGCCCTACTGCAGTGATTTGAACAACTCCTAAACAGATGTCATAGTAAAGACAACACATATATTGCATTTAATATTAATTTATTTTCCTAATAAGCAACCTGACATGCAATCTATTGAGGAAGCTAAAATAACTTTTGGTCCCTTTTCTTAAAATGTGCTGGAAAAACCACCTTTAAATCACTTTCTCCTGACTCTTATGATCCTAAGTTAATTCAAGTTAAATTTGCTGCTGAGGTTAATGAGAGAGAGAGATAGGGAGGGAGGGACAAAGGGAGAGAGACAGAGGGAGGGGGGATGAGAATAAAAACTACTCATAGGAAAGAAACACTGTATTAAAAAAATCCATCTGCAGAAAATTGAAATAATCATGAATTATTTGATTCCTTTAGAATTTCACAAAGCTAATTAAAATGAACTGCAATCACTTAAACTATTTTGAGCTGAGTGTTTGGTTTTAAGTTTGGTATTAAAGTGCAAACTTAGGCATTCATTTTAAGCAGTTAATAAATAAGAAACAACGTTTCAATTGCCTCCATCCTTACACATAAAATCGAAAATTTAAGATGAAGCGTTCACTTTGAGGGAATTTGATCAGGAATCAAATGCAACACGATTTAAAAAAAGGAAATCAAAGTTTAATCAATTTCTATGGAATAATTAATGGTCATCCTGACCAATAAATCACATGAATGTAGATAACAGTTTATTTGAACATCACACACAATATAAATTTAAAATTGCCACACCCTTCCATAAACCATCACTGCATATATTAGAGCATACCTTGACAAAGTTATTGAGCTATTATTATAGATCAAAAGTATAGTTTTGGTTTTTGTTTGTTTTATTTAGAAGCATGTTCAAATGACTAAAGCTGGGCTCCTAAAATTGAGAACTTTGGTGCAGTAGGTGAGCTGCAGTTACCAACTTCTGCAAATTAAATGCACACAATTAAATCAAATAAAAACCCAACAAGAAAATACTGCCGAACTTACAAAATTTTAAAATCATTGCTAGAAAAAGCGCTTGTCATGATGTGAAAAACGAACCAAAAGATTACTGTTTATAAGTTTCTTTTCTGTTTCTATTCGTGTGTTACTGATAAAATGTTCAAGTATTCAGACAAAATGTGCTATTAGGTAAACAACATGGAAGGCAATGGCTATTAGAAGCACATTTGAAAAAAAAAAAAAAAGCCCAGAGACTTCGCGCTATCATCCCTCCTATTACACAGATATTTTTTGTCTCTACTACGAACATGCTTCTTTAAAATAACTAAAAAGCAATTGTGATAGTGCAAGAAAACGTTAACAAATATTGCTTTAAACTATTATTTGGAAAGACAAATATTAAGAACTAGAAAGTGTATATGACTTTACTTGAATTCAATTTTACATGTGCAGAAGTCCATTAGATGTCAATTACAAGCCTGACAGGCAAAGCTGAGCTATCTCTGTTTAGGTATACAATTAATTTACCATGGATACAATATCCCTTTTCAAAGGCATTGCTAAGTAGGTCATAACTAAATTTAGAACTTAACAGAAAGGAAAATGTTACTGCTGTAATTTGATGCTGTAAATGAGATTAACACGTGTGAAAACCTAATGGAATCAAATACTAAAATCTTCAGCTAAATGCTCTACAGCAGAAGTCCATAACCTCCGGGCAGCAGATAGGTACCAGGCTTGTTAGGAACCCGGCCAGACAGCAGGAGGTGAGCTTGGATGTAATGAGCTTGAATCATCCTGAAACCATCCGCCCACCCCACTGCGTGGAAAAATTGTCTTCCACAAAATCGGTCCTCGGTGCCCCAAAAGTTGGGGACCTCTGCTCTACAGCCAATTTCAAATATCAGTTGTAACTTGCATAATATGTTAACTACTAAAACACATCACAAACTGCACTTGAAGGGATATTTCATCCATATAGGTATAATGTGATCTTTAGTTTCTTTTTACAACACTGCCACACGTAAACAAAGTATTAACCAACCATTTAAAGGAGAAAGATTTTACAAATAGAATGAAGCACTGGTGCGAGGTAATATACAGAAGTAACCATTTGTTTAAGGCTCAATTTTTTTCTCCATTATAACTTTCTTTTAAAAGGCATTGAGTAGGTAATACTGAGTTTGAGTATTTAATAAATACAAGTTGAGAAACTGATTAAAGAAATCAATTAAAATATTAAAAATTAATTCTTGCATATTAGCCATCAATAAGAACTTAGAAAGCTATAAAAGGACTGATTGATAAAGAATAGATTTTAAACATATGGTAAACGTGCTAAGCATTCTTATTTAAGGTCAATGGATCTTGAAGGCCAAAGACCTTATGCACTTAATTAGATGTATGGCAACATGCTGTAATAGAGACAGGTTTACCAAGGCTCAGTTCTGCAACCCAGGTTGTAAAGTTCTCCAAAGCAGCATCTGTGCAAATTTCCTCTGAGTTTTATCTGCAATTAATATAAAAATGTCATAAAATTATAGAAACATAGCTTACCAATTAAAATGAGAACACTGACAACAGATCTACATACACATGGAAGTGGTACCAGAATAACTATGTTAAGGTGGAATTTTTCTGTGTTCACCATAAGTTTAACTTAAAAAGGAATTTTCTGTGGTCCAAAAAAAGTCATTAAAAATAAAAACACTCTAATGACGCATTGGACATAATATACTGCGTGTAAGTAACAACTCTGATTTATTTTTAAATAGTACTATACTTTATGCTTGTATTATACAACATAAAATGTTTTCTTACTGGTTTAAAAGATCTTACAGCATAAAATTGGCAAATGTTACTTCAACTCTGAATTTGATATGCTTATATAGTAATGGAAAAAGGCATTGAATTAAATGCATATTAATTATGAGCTAACTTGGCAGTATGCAAAATTTTCCAAAAATTTAAGTGGATTTTTTTGACTTTAAAATACAAAAATGTAATACCATCAGATTTTAGCTTTGAGTACCTACTAGATGCCCTGGCTTGGGGTAGATGCTAAATGACAGTAGTTCATACTTCCCACTCTGGTCTGCCCTTTTGGGGACATTCACCCAACCGTAGGGACTTCTATGGTGGGATATCTCAGTTCTGCACTTACAACTGTTAGACTTCTGCCCTTCTAATTAATACCGGGGAAGGTGGGGGGGGGGGATCTATCATTCAGACATAATGTCTTTTAACTGTGCTGGGTCACTAAATAGCTTCTAAGAGAGTGACATTACATTTGTATTCAGTGTAAAAAAATAAAAATTGTTAAATAAAACCAGAAACAATGAGTATAATAGTAATTATGAAAGAATGCCAAGTGAAACCAATTTAAGGGCTCTACCAATGTTTATACAATGCATAATTTTAATTTCATTTGACAGCTACACTTGTATTTGTATTCAAAGAGCCCGAGAGAACTTTTTATTAGAAGCTATATCATAAAAATTAACTTTTAAAAAATGGCTCTCTGCTCATTATAATTGCAATTCTATCACGTAAACACATTAGGAAAAACAGACAGAAGTTTGCCTCTTTAGAAATTATTCTTAAAAACATTTTTTTCCAATTAAAATTTAAACTTTTTTGCATTAAAGGACATTGTTAATTAGGATACTGGTTATTTAAGTTGGGGCAAGTTCAGTTTCTTCATTACTAAAATAGGGATAATAATTTTTCCCCAGATATTTGGTAAGTATCATAAGGTAATATGTGAAAGCACTTCTATGTCAAATATAAGGTGGTTTTTCATTTCTCAAGTATGTTATAAATTTCTGGAAGACTAGGATTATGTCTTTTGTATCTAAAGACCATTTTATTTTTTTACCTTCATATGGATTTTCATATTTATTTGAATACAACAGTATTTCATTATATTTGCAATTCTCTGGGAAGACTTTTCAGAAATCCACACTAGACTTTCCTCAATTAATTTGAATTAATAAGTTTTCTATAAATTTTAATCCATATTTTTCAAATTAAAAATTATAAAGACTTGGGATTTTAAAATACGATTATGCCTCTGAATAGTGAAAACTTGTAGTATGTGATGATTTAATAGTTCAGGCACTTTCTAAAATAAAGTTGAGGAAGTAGTGATTATTTATTTGTAGCCAAAATAAGCACAACTTATTAACCATGATCTACATTAAATAAAAGGTAATGCATGCATTATTTCCTATCCTCTAAAAACCTGGTTAACATTTGGTTCATCAATATTCCACAGGATGACAATACTCCAGTGAAATCAAGAGACACAGATAAATTCCAGGTTATACTCAACAATCTTAATAGGAGACATACCATTAAACAACAAAGTATTAATACCAGCCACTTTCAAGAGAGTAATAAATTATATTCTCTGGAGTAATAAATCCTGAGGCAAAAGCTTACATTAAGCAAAAAGGATGGTCTCAGATGAGAATTTCACAAAATGTGAAATGTAAATGTTATTGCTTCTTCCTGTGACAGCAAAATTTTCAGTGTACTAACAACTCTCATTCATTAAAAAAAAAAAAAACATTCTAAAGCTTTACAGGCAGCTGGTCAAACTCATACTTTTTAATTCCCAGGATATCACAGACACATTGAAAAAGTGTAACTTGCTTTTTGTAAGATAGAACACAAGAGATCCTTGTCCTCACTCTCAAGTTTCCAGCAAGACACCCAACAAATCTTAACTCTGGAAGCCTCTGCTCAAACTCTTGCATAACTGTTTTCACTTTTTTCCTAATTGGATTTTGTTATGGAAGAGTACAAAAAAACCCTCAAACAATAGTCCAAATTTTTTGTTCAGGAAATTATGAAAGAGGGTCTCCCCAGCGGGGGAAATTGGTACACAAGAGTACCAAACACAGAAGTGAAAGAACAAAGATCATTGTTTACATCAGCATGAAGAAAAAAAGGGAGATTCTTGATTCAAGACTAGCACACCATTTCACATGGCAGCAGAATGCCTGGGATGAAAGGCTTAACAGTTTTTAAATGTCTTTTTAGCTTAGCTGCATTTACCATTTCTAAATGTTATGGCATTTGTTAGCATTCTTTTCAGCAAATATAAATGTGCAATGATAATTGATTTTAAATTTTTCCCAGTTTTAGACATGATATTCTGGGGATTTAACCAAAACAATATTTTAAACTAAAGTTCCCTTCCCATTTTTTACTTGGCATTTTTGTATCCAAGATAAATACTAGTTATATCGGCAAAATACTAGGCTGGAATTCTGTTGATAGAAGTTATGTTTTTGTTAAGTATCTTGTTTGTTTCTCTATCCCAATTTGCATAATAATCATAAAGCTTGGGGGGATGGAGTCGGGGGACTAGGCCATTAAAAATGCTCACCTGTCACCATTAAAACAGAGAGCAAAAGCTGAACCCATGGAATAGAATCCTTGAATGAAAGTGGAACAATGCTTTAAGGAGAACATGTACCCCAAAAGTTTATGGTGAACCCAGAGTAGGAGGGAGGGAGAAGCAATTTTTCTTATGGTGTGACCTAAAATCTCTTTAAGTTTAAATTAACATAAGTTCAATTCTGAGATCTCAAATAGAATGACCATGTCCAGTGATAATAAGCAGCAACAGTGTGAACCCAATGATCTGATCCTAGGTGCTTACTTTAAATTAGACCTAGTAGGATACTGCTCCCCTCAACTCTAAATTGCTTTTACTATATCCAATATTCCTAAGACTATAGCTAATCAAATGAATTTGGGATTATGCTTTTGATAGAGTAAGTTTTTCTTAATGATATTATGTTCTGGATTTTAGAATTTCACTGAGAAGTAATCCCATGAGGGGATCTTTCTGTAGTAGGCTAGAATACTTCCTCAGTGGCAATTCTCCAACTCCATGATACAATTTTTGTTAATTCTACTGATGGTTCATTCTAAGCCAGAGAGGTGATAGAGTAAAACTGAATGGTTTACATGCATTTCATTCTGCAATAAAAGCCTAATCTTGGGGTTAAAGGAAGCAATTAAAAGGGAACAGATATACAAAAAGTCACCAGACATATCTACACCCATAGTAGGTCTAACTAGGCACCTATACACTCTGAACAGTCACAAACCATGAACCTTGTGGAGGTTAGTAAAGGTCTGAAAGAATTAGTGGGGCAGAAAGGACGAGGCAACTGTTTTCTCTCCTCTCACCCCAGGGCCATTGCATGTCTTTACGGTACACACTACCTCTAAAGCATGCTTCCCCCTCCATTCAGGGCCACCATGCCACAGGCTCCACTTGAACTGGATGACAAATGAGCATTTAAAATTAGCTACTTTCCCTACTCAAAGTCATATGCGAAATAGGGCTGGGGGGAAAATATATCTAAACTGTAACTTCTGCAATAGAATTCTACCCCAGTGTTGTAACTGATATGATTAGCAGCATTTAACTTGGATGTTGGAAGATGCCAGCATTTTAAAGTACACAATGTGATCTAATGTTCATGATTTTTCTCCTCACATCTGCTAACTCCCCAGCACATCATATCTAATTAAAAGATGGAAAATATTAGAAACAATTGATTCCACACATTTACTTAAAAAATTAAAAAAAACTAATCAATTCCACTGTGCTTAGAAATAGTAAAGCCAGCTAGGCTAAAACGACATTAATAAATGGTTTGGCCTTTCAGGAGCCTTCTGGGCATTCTGCTGCCACGTGAAATGAAGTGCTAGTCTTGAATCAAGAACCTCCTTTTTTCTTCAGGATAACAAATATAATGAACTGAGGCTGACATAAATATTGATTTTTGTTCTTTCAGCTTGATCCCTGGTTTTGGTACTCTTATGCAGCATTTACTCTCATTGGGAGAACCATTCCATAATATATGGAGGAAAATAGGGTTAAATTTTGCAGATCTTCAAACCATAGTGAAGAACACATTTTTTTGTTCCTGTTTTCCTTGTTTTATAACTTTTGTCAATATTGGACAGGGATATAGGCATCTTTGAAAAGTAGGTAAACTTTAAAAATTTTATTTTCCAGAAGGGTATTTACCAAACTGTCACATCTAAGTTATAACTTTACTTCATTTCCCACCTTCCTTCCAGTGAACCAACAAAATATTTTAGGATATTATTTTACTCCTTTTTGGCATTCCCTCTGTTTGGAATCACCTCTATTCCGCCCCCATCCACCACTCATACATATCCTACCTGACCCAAATGCTACTATTCCCCAATTCCTCTAATTCAGTGCTTCCTAGCCAGGAGAAATTTTGTCCTCTAGGAGATATTTGGCAATGTCTGGAGAAATTCATGTTTGTCACAACTTAGGGATGGAGGGAATGCTACTGGCACCTAGTAGAGGGATTCTACTAAACATCCTACACCCCACCCCCAACAAAAAGCCCAGAATACTGAGAAGCCAGCTTTGAATGGATGTGGTCTCTGCTCTTCCTGAACCTCCACAACACTGTAACTTACTTCTTTTATAGTATTATGAGATTAACAAACACCCATCATTCTCAACAACAGTATATATACCAAAATAGCCATCTGTCAATTATTCATACCATCACTGAGGTGCTATGATGTAGTAAAAGCAAACTACAGGACTGTAACTCTGACCTGAGTTTCTATTATACTACTGCTGCACAGAAAGAAAAAAAAAAAAAGTCCTTCAATGCACCTGATTGCAGGCCACTCAGGTCAGTAAGGAAACCAGCCATGAAAGCAGTACATAAAGAATCTGGCCTGGAATCCAAACTCACACTAAGATTACTTCCAATGAGAGGTTGAACGGTGAGGAAACAATCCTGGGAGCCACGCAGATAAGCAGGTGTTGGAAAAGAGACTGGTGACCCCAAATGAAAGGTGGTAAAAAATAAATAAGGAATTATCAGAAGCAATTCTTAGCACATTAATAAATTTTCTCTTTCAATTAAGAGCAATCAACTTATAAAAATCACAGTCTTTCTGACTTACTAGTGTCTTATTATTTCTAACTTGGACAAAGTAGTCTTCTAAATATTAAGGACAAGCATTTCTCAAATCAACTTGACTTGTCAAAGTTTGATCTTCCATCTAGATCTGAGACTGAGAAACTTCAGAACTTCATGATTCAAGCTACGGGATTCAGAACCCATCACCTATGTTTTTAAATAGTGGGCAAGCAAAACCACAAGCTTTCTGGATCTCAAGTTACAGATTTCCATAGGCATCAGTTCAATCTTATTTGATAGAAAAAAAGAAGAGGGGAGGGGAGGGGAGAGGAAGAAAACTGCATATCATGTGCTTTGTTCTAAAAGGTCTTGGTCAGTCTTGGTCAGGGAATTCTCATAAATATTTTCAGAAATTCAGCTAATTAGATATTTTATTTCAAGGGTCGCACTTTCAATAGTGTATTCTGCTTAAAAAATGAAAACCAAACAAAAGACTACACAGGCAATTTGACCAATTATTATAAAAAATAAGCAATTATTGGTATTAATATTTTCTGATTTTTAGTACATAACAAAAATATAAATAGAATTGGCTTGAGATATTTAAAAATACTTAATCATTCTTGTATGTAACCAAAAGGGCTAAAAGTAATTTAGTCACAAAAGTTACAAAATAAAGTAAACTCAGAAATAATCCAGAAAAAGAAAGATTTAAAAATAGTTTTAGAAATTGCCCATTTGCTGATTTGACTGAGACAATCGGCCCTCTACATGTATGAGGTCAATTTTATTCTCTTTACTTCATATAGCTGTCTACAATAATGATGGAAAAAATTGGGAATGTTTGTGGGAGCTGGTTAATTTTTCATAAAAACGATAAAAAACGTGTAAACTTGTCATTTGCCCAATTAATTGTCAGAGAAATAGAGCTTTGAACAAGCACTGTGCAGAGCTTGTTCAAACTTGAAGCTGGCTTACAATTTAAGAAGAGATTATGGAAGCAATAACATGAGACTTGATCACC
The DNA here is from genome assembly GCF_022682495.2 of Desmodus rotundus. NCBI lineage: Eukaryota > Metazoa > Chordata > Mammalia > Chiroptera > Phyllostomidae > Desmodus > Desmodus rotundus. Next base: position 19,548,186 of record NC_071400.1, on the reverse strand, counting down.
TACACATACCTGTTCATACCTCAAAAGACTCTACTGTAAGTGTGACACTATCATCAAAACATATGCTGGAATACAGTCTGAACAACGACTTTATAAGGTAACAGATGTAGCCAGGTATAGGACAATAAATGATTTTTCCAGCATATTCTTCTACGCTGGAAAGCTGATGAGTGAAAGCATTTTGAATGAAACACTGTGGTCACCCTTCCTTTTCAAAGATGACATTACCTGACAGAAAATCTTCTCAGAAAAGATAAATTAGGAACCATTAATCTTTTGTCCAGGGAGCACATATGACCTTTGATTAGAAATCACCGATGTGATCTGAAATGCCTGTTGCCATTTGCGACACTGCCTCTAAGACTTGAGTTCATTCTTCGCTCAAAGCAATCAATTCCATTCCTGATGTTGTCCAGCGAGTTTGGCATTTGCTGTGGTTTCTCAGTCATCCAGTCTATTGGTTGTTTTATCTCACTATCTAAATGTCTAAGTGACATTATCTGCCCAATTACAATCTAGATCGAAAAGTCTTGATATGAATAAAATAATCTCATTGTAAAGGCTCAATAGGTTTTATATAGCAACTTTTTCAAAAACTCATTCACTTAAAAAACTTTTATTATTTGATTGAATGAAAAGTTCGAAGGTTTTGTCATTATTTTTATTAACTTTATTATTTACTAAAATGAATAAAAATGTTTCCTGGGCTTGGGACTGCTCCTTCTAACACATCAAGCATGATTTTGCCAGATTCTCATTTGGACCATATATTCATAATAAAGTCAAGGTACATTGTAGCACTATAATTTGTTATTATCAGAGATCACTTAAGTCTCTCAAGTGCCAGGTACAGATGAACTTGATTAATTAATCATTCTGTTAAATCAAACATTTTGGTCATTATTAAATTGATTACTTCAACTATAGCACCTTTCTAGCCCACGATAGAAAAGTGTAGAAAACAAAACTAGTCATCTTCTCAAATTATTACTGGATGCCCTCTTGTGCATTCTGAAAGCTAAATCACCAAAACACTGAAAAGGTGTATTATCCTTTAACTCACCCCTCCCCAAAGGAATGTTATCAATCAAGCAGAGAGAGAACAGTGACTCACTTTAAAAAATAAACCTTGTGGTGGAAATACGGCAATTTCTTACCTTTGTTTCCCTTAATTTTCTGCATTGAATGTTGGCTGTTTTGTGCAAAGGGAAATGTTATTTTAAAAATACAGAAATTTAAGGTAGTGCAATGTGTATTAATATTAACCAGCTTTGTTATACTTGATCAAAAACAAAACACTCTCTGGCTCATAAGATTCCATCAATGACTAACCTGCTCGGTATGGCCATGATTGAGGTTATCTTTTTTACTGGACAACACAAGTTGTACAACACTGATCTTGCTTCTCGGGCAGGGATGAATAGTTCATTTGCCTGACGATCTCAGCAAAAAGTTCATCCACCATTGATTTACTTTTTGCCGATGTCTCCATGAAAGGACAGCCCCATTCTTGAGCCAGTGCTCTGCCTTCTGAAGACATAACCTCTCTTTCTGGTTCCAGATCCACTTTATTTCCTACTAGGATTAGAGGGACTTTTTCATATCTCTTCACTCTGACAATCTGATCTCTCATTGGCTTGATATCCTATTCAAACAATCACAAAGAAAAAGAACAAATTATGTTGTTTTCATAACCATAACAGAAAATATGACAGTCTCACAAGAACTCGTCCCTTAGTATAGAAAGGTGAGTTTAAAAAAAAACCCATAGCACATATGAGAAGGCAACCAACTGATGTTTCTCTCCCCCCCCTCCATTCTCCTCTCTCTCTCTTCTTCCCATTTAAAAGCAATGAAAAACGCCCTCAGGTGAGGATTATAAATAAATAAATAAGTAAATAAATAAATAAATCAAATAAAACCACATACCCAAACAAAGAAAATGTCATTTTCTCCAGTGAAGTAGAAACTAGATAATTTCCACAAACCCTACCTGCTGGGTTTGTCAAGAATATAACATGCAGGTTGCACACTAACCTTCTGATTCATTTAATCACTTCTTTCCCACAGTCTATACTGAAAGTTCCCTAATATGATGAATCCATTCACACATAAGGGTGTTTGGCCAGCTCCTTAAACCTGCCAGCTTGTCATCACTCCTCCTAACACCTGATATCCTAGCACAGGATTGAAGCATCTATGCATTTCTAGCCATTTAGCAAGAGCACTTGAGAGAAAAAGTTTAAGGTAGAAACAAAAACACTGTGTCATGCCAGAAAACCAAATTAAAAAAAAGACATACACTTATATTTTTCATTTTAAATAAAATAGTATCCCATTAAAATCAAACGCCTTAAAATATACTTAAATACAATAAAAACTATTGTAACAACGAGCACCTCCAGGATACACAGGCAGGCAGAAGTCTGACCGAGAAAAAGTCATACTTTGCGTACATTTGGGTTTACAACTTGAAATTTCTACCAAGTGTATTACTTTTTTGTAATTACAATTAATTATAAAAGATAACAGCCTTAGCAATTCTCTAGTATCATTATTTTGGGGGGGGGCATATTGATTAAAGACAGTATTATAGATTTATACTAACATTACAATTTTTTTGATTTTTCATAAAAGGTTAACTTAAATATAAACGTGTTTATTTAAATAGTTACAGTAAACAACATATTCACATGTTGGATGTAGGAAAATGAAGGGACCCAAAATTTACAAAAACACAGATATTTCATATTTGCAACAATGTTTTTTTATTTGATCATGTATCAATTCAGTCTTCTAGGCTAAGCTTCATTTCCTTGTGTCTTCATAAAAACCCAAGTTCAGCTGAGAATCCAAATTTATGGCACTTGGCTTTAAAAGAGTTTAAGTCTGTGTTGAAATAATGGCAGATTTTTTACTCCCTATTTATGGCAATCACAGAAGTAGACATAATTGAAATCTTACGAAAAACCCTTCAAAAGACTTCCAGGCTCTAGAGTCAGCTAATAGAATAACAAATCTGCAAAGGGTATTTAAAAATTTTTTTTATTGCTGTTCAATTACAGTTTCCCCATTTTCCCCCATTACTCTCCCCTGCCCTGCCCATCCCCCCATCCCTCAGAAAGAAAATGCCTGCCAAATAGCACCTTCAGTGCTTTTGGGAGGAAAACGTGTTCATGATACTACTGCTTTGGAATTTAAACCTACATACAATGAACTTGAGTTTGGTCAATATAACTTTGGATCATTTACCCAGAACTTATTATCTTTAAAAGAAGAGAAATCCTGAAGTGCTATATCCCATTAGTGAAAAAGTTAGCTACAATACTTTAATTTAAAATTCTAAGAAAACTGGAATTAGCACATTGGCTTGCCTAAAGCACTTAATGTCTCCTAAGTAAGAAACATTAAGTGAATATCTTTAAATGCAGAAAAATATCCATTTTCTAAATCAATGGAGGTCAATATAATGGGTCAATATGAGGTTATTTTCAGGGAATAAATAGCAACATTTATTGCATCTCTTAAAATAATGTTAAACCCAGTGGAGGACAGGACAGATTTTCCGAGGAAACTGGATCATCTCCAGTTTGGCCACCCAGCCAAGGTTAGAAATCTGCAGTTGCTCAGTGTTCCCGGATCCATGTATTTTGTATAAATATAGTCAGTGTTATCAGAAACAATTTGGATAACTGTAGAAAGGGAGGGTCATTCTACATTTTTGTTGGTTATTAATTACAAGCACTGATCTTTTCAATTAGTTACATTTCCTTCACATGCCCAACTAAGTAAAATGGCTAGAAGGCAGGTCTTGAGTTCACCTTACAGCACTAAAGGTTTATGAAGCTGGTTGAGAAACTTGGGCGAGCACAGAGAAGGGGGTGGGAGAAACAGCCACAGGGGAGGTGTATGTGCAACAGATATTCGGCTCCAAATAGTTTTCCTTCCAAAGTGCTCTATGTACCCAAGATTATCTGTTAATGTTGATTTGTTGAGTATATTAATCAATGCTTGTTGAAATGAACAAGCAACTTCAGGAGGTTATATTCCAAGCTACATATACACGTACTGATCTATTCCTTTTCCACTTTTCTTTGACTTAGAAATAACTTTCAAATATTTGTTGACGGTTGTTAATTTACTACTCTCTGTAGAAACAACCCAACACTTTTTCATGCCAGGGGTAACCTCAAAAATGCGCCATGTCTAACTTTGAAAAGAAAAACATAGTCATTAACGCACGGTTCAAGCAAACCAGAAGTAAAAGTAGAATTACCACACCCCCTTTTAACAAATTACAAGACTTGGTTTGGTTACCTGAAAAGACTGCTGATTAACGAGACTATAAACCAGGATGAAACCTTGGCCGTTTTTGATGTAGAGATCTCTCATGGAGGCAAACTGCTCAGTTCCTGCGGTGTCCAGAATTTCTAGCACCGACGGGGAAGAGTCCACTTCGATCTCTTTGCGGTAGAAATCTTCAATGGTGGGGTCATATTTCTCAATGAAAGTCCCAGTGACAAACTGCACAGTCAGGGCAGATTTGCCAACCCCTCCGCTCCCTAACACCACTACCTTGTATTCCCTCATGAATCTCACCTTCAGCAACTCCTACACGAGGGAAGAAAAATAAAGCCCCGCTAGCTGCAGCGCGGCTCGGGGAGGCGGAAGGTGGGCGGAAATCTTCGACCGGGGAGGAGAGCAGCGAAGCAGAGGGCCCGACGGAGGAAGAAGAGGAAGTTAAAGGAGGGGGAGGGGAGAGAGTGAAGAGTCGGGGTGGGTGGGGATGGGATGGTAATCACCCCTCCTATAGGAACTGAAGCCTAGGCAGGGGGCGTGGGGAGGAGGGCGCGCCTGGAAAAGCCCAGCAAGTGCGGGGAGGTGAAACGCGCCCCTCTGAGGCAAGAGCGGGAGGCCGCAGATCTAGGGGCCCCTGCGGGCAGGCTTGCAACGGAGAAGCACGCAGCCAGGGGCTGCCCCAACTCCTTCTCCGCCCGTCACACAAAGGGGCCCTGGGACCCCGCTTCCTGCTGTTGCCGCTGAGCTGGCCCAGGCCTCTGGGCTCCGCGCCCGTCACAGCCGCCGGGCGGGTCTCTGGGCCGCGGCTCCCGCGGGCGTCGTCCGGCCTGTGAGGAGAGAAGGGCGCACATTACCCCCCTGACCCCCGCCCGCCCCAAACCAGCAGCTCCGGCTGCCGCCTCCCCCAGCTTCCCCCGCCCCCGAGACTCCGCTGTCTCTGCCAACGCCGCCGCCGCCGCTGCTTACCCCGCTGTCCTCACCCGCCGGGCCGTCCCGGAGCCTCTGTCAAGCCAAAGCCATGGTCACCGGCCGGCTTCTAGCTCTCACCGCCGCCCCAGCGCTGCTATTCGCAGAGGGGAGACAGCCGGGTGTCGTCCGGGCGGCGGCGGCCGCGAAGACTCCAGGAGAACCCACCTCTTTTTTTTTCCTCACCCACCCCCCACCCCCCACCCCCAGAACACACCCGGAAGGGTTTCCCTGACACACTGGCTGAGGTGCCCCAGTTCCCCGAGCCTGTCCTGGATCACTTCCGGTGGGGAAAGTCCCACCTCTTCGGAACGAGGCGGGTGGCTCTGGGGCCGCTCCCTGCTGAGCGAGACGGCTGGGGACAGTTTCTGTTCCGTGCTATGGTCTTGGCAAAGGGCTTCTCCAAGAACCTGCACCATCCTTCCTTTCCCCGCCGGCCCGAAGCCGCTGCTGCTTCTGCTGCTGCTTCTGACAGTCCCACCCCTTTGAACCCCATCCGCGTCTCAGTCGCCCTCAGCCCCGCCTGAGGACTCGATCAACTCGGTGGCCTGTGCAGGAGAGCCAGTAATAATCTAACGACCGGGAGAACGCCGTCCATCCCTGGACTAGAAGTGGCAGGGAAAATAAAACAACCAAGAAAGCTGATTCTCTTTGCTGGTACTCCTTCCACTTGATTATTTTTTTTCTTAGAAATGCGTGCAAACTACCCCTAGAGTTCACTACTGCTCTGATTTCGTTTGTGGTGTGTTTTACTTAGCAGTCCCTGACAAATAATGAAATACACAGTACTTTTATCATCTGGCAAATCTACCTCGACTCTACCAGCAAATGTCAAAGTCAGTCCTTCTCTTTCTTGTCACCAGGCTCGGAAAACAAAAGGATTATAAATAAACTTTGCAGGTACTCTCACTCAGCTTTGCCTCTGTTTGATCCCAACAGCTGCACAGCAGGAAAGGTAACCAATATTCAGGGAAGAGTTGATTGGAAATTGTTTATTCCTGTAGACTAACTTCTTTTACTTTTTCATTATCTGCATGCACAGCAGTTTGCATGGCTGGCTTTTCCTCGTTAAAGTTTGCTTTAATAGCTATTCTTCATAGTCATTGCAATTCAAAAGGGAAAGACTCTGGTGTTAAACACTAAGTTTCTATTTTTAGATAAAATTGGTACTTCTTACATATCTTTCTGCCAACTTTCTATTTGTAAACTTTGTGTCACATCAACAGGCCCAGAAAGCAAGGTTATATTTTAGGCATGTCACTTCCTTTTTGAGTCAAGCATGCACCCAGAAACCTGTGAGACTTGTTGGCCAGTCAATTTAAATTGCCTCCAAATTCCTTACCTGCAAGCCGTAATAGTTGGAATGTATGAAAATATTACCAATCCCAAATTGTTAGATATTAGAAAACCGCATATCACAGTAGTGTGAAGAAGTCCTACTGTGTCTCTCCCTGAGCATTCCCCCAATGTCACTTACAGTATCCCAAAGACAGTTTAGTTGAATTTCTCCTTGGCCTAGGGCGGGTGTAATCAGTCCTGCAAAGTCTCCCGCTCTGGCTGCCCCTGGCCTTAGCCTAGCCTGATGTATGACGCACTGCCCTCTGCTGGAAGAAGTTTGGTCTATGAGTTATGAGTTTCCCCATAGGTCACTGTTCCTTCCACACGTGCTGTTGCCTGATTTGGAGCTCTGCTGCCCATCCCCTTGTTTAACTGTTTTCCAGACTGGTGGAATCCACAGTGCTGCACCAGCCCTGCTTGTAACTTAGTCTAGAAATTCCTCTTCTGATCCAGCAATCAGTGTTGAGCAGTCATGGCAAGTTTCTTCACTGCTATTAAACTGCGGAAACAGAGAGCTCTTCTTTCTCAGGTCGTCCCACCTGTTGGCAACTCTAACAGCTCTGAATGTGTTGGCCAAAGTGTTTTGGAGAGAGTTCTTTGTTTCTCCACAAAGTAAAACATACTCTTCCCCTCAGTACAGAATCTATTGGGTCACTCTCAGCAATTACAGGGTTGATAAATGTCACACTCAATCTGAAGATCCTTTTAAACTTTCTTATGAAGAAGATTAATTACAGCAGCATTTAGGAAAGCAAACAATTGGAAGTAATTTTAATGTCTTCCAATAGGTGATCAAAAATAATAATGTCTGTGTGTGTGCGTACATTCACAAAATGGGATACCATGCAGCTATTAAAAATAAAAAGTAGATTTGGAAGTGCCAATGTGAAAAAATGGCCAAGATATATATTGTAAGGCTGAAAAAAAAAGCAAGATACAAAACAAATGTATACTTGTTCCCATTTATGTAAAATATGTATGAATGGGTGCAATATATAGTTATATAGCCATTAAAGTCTGAGACAGTCATTAATTATTGGTAAGGAGTATTATGAAAGGATTTTTATTTCTTCATATTATTTTAATTTTTAAAAAATAATCAGGTATTATTGAGAAAAGAGATTAAACATAATTTTATAATATTTTTAAAGGAGAAACAAAAGAAAGTTGTTCAAAAAACAATATCCTGACTGTCTAGGGGTCCATGCACAGATCTGCCGAATTTAAATGAACTCCCTACCCCCACCTCTCTTTCCTTCACCAAACATCTCTATACTAAAAAAAAGTACTTTCACATACATTATCTTAGACTCCAGTTGTTTTCCAGTTTACTTTTATTATGCAATAAAAGCATAAAGACCAATTAGAAGAGCAGTGCCTGGCAGTCGAAAGCCTAGGGCTCTGAAGGCAGACCGGCATTTAAACAACAGCTCCCCCACCTCATAACTGTGGAACCTTAAGCAAGTGATTTCACCCACCTGAGCCTCTAATCCTCACCTGTAAAATGGAGCCAATCATTTAATGTGAGAATATAAGTATTATATGTAAAATGCTTAGCACAGTGCCTGGTTCATTATGAACCTTTAATAAGTGCTAGCTATTTTGTTTTTAAAAGTGTTAATAAAGTGTTATTTTTTTTAAATCAGCTGACATGGAGAGGAAAACAAAACAAAAAGCCAAGTACTTTCAAATGACACAAAAATAGTAATATAACTCAATTACTCTTTCCAAAGGTATTTATTTTTAAAACGCTTCTTGTACAACATTTCCTTTCAGGGGAAAAATGTTATTTATATGCTAGTATATCTATCAACCCGTCTTCTATATGTACTTTTTGAAATTACTACAAAAGTAATCTCACTATACACACCATTCTGCTCCTTGCTTTTTTTCACTTACTATTCTATGTTGGTGATTTTTCTATTTTAGATCATATACATCTACTTCATGTTTTCTAATGGCTGAACCATGATTTAGTTAACCAGTTCCCTACTTAAGGGCACCGGTTTCTCTTCTAGTTCTTTATACCGAATATCTTCCATACAACATATATCTTTGCCAGCTAATACTTAAGGTGAATTTCAGTACTTCAATAATTGAAACAATTGGTACTAGCATTTCAAATTCTTCTGGTAATATTGCCAAATTGTCCTTCAGAAAGATCAAACAAATTTACATTTCTACTGACACAGCACGACTGTAACTGTTTCTTTATCATCTCAATTTAGGTATTATTAATTTCAATATTTTATAGCTATTGTTACTTGCTTTAAGTTATTTTCAAAACTAACAAATGTAGGATAGTGATTTTTTAAAGATTTTATTTATTTAGTTTTAGACAGAGGGGAAGGGAGAAAGAGGGAGAGAAACATCAATGTGTGGTTGCCTCTTGCATAACCCCCACTGGGGACCTGGCCTGCAACCCAGGCATGTGCCCTGACTGGGAATTGAACCGGCAACCCTTTGGTTTGCAGGCCCGCACTCAATCCACTGAGCTACACCAGCCAGGGCCAAATGTAGGGTAGTGTTATAAAAGAAATTTGGGCTTCAGGGGCAGATAATCCTAACATTGCCCTTTGCCAGCTAGATCTCCATTCCTTGATTTGTAAAGTTGGGCATAATAGCTATATCTAGCTTATAGGTCTCTTTTGAAGAATAAGTGAGACCATCCATTCAAAGCGCTTAGCCTTCCAACACTAACTGCTTAATAAATGTAAACTGCTTAAATAATAACTTTCCACTCCCAAGGCTCAAAGATAGGGGGAGGGTAACTTCTCTGGAGAGTATGTCCTTGAAATTCAGAAGTTTTGTTTTAACTCTGTATCATCCTCCATTTCAAAAATAAGTATTGCTCAGGCAATCATTTTTACAAACACAGCTGATTTTTACCCTAGTGTGAAAAAATCTTAGGGTATAAACTATATGCAGAATACAGAAGTTATAGGTACATAATTTTGTTTTATGCAATTGGTTTGGCACAAGTTTAAAGTGCTAAATATTTTGCTTCTGGCACCTGTTGTTCACTTCTTATCCCTCCTTTCCAGTTTATGTGTCCTTCAGATTCGAGCCCTGGAGCCATTAACTGTTCTGGGTAATTTTCCTTCACTTCCACTCTCCATAGTGGGCCCTCTCACCTCTCAGGTCCTGGGTGAGAGAAAAAAACAAGCCCTGTTCTTCCCATGTCCCAGTACTTTCTCTTTTGCTTGAAGTTGCCTTCAAGTTAGCAGAAAACTGAGACTATAGTGTCATCGGTCTGTGCCTATAGAAATCTTCAGCAGGACATCTCCTGTTCTTATTTCAGTACTTTAGGAGCCCCCGTGATAGCAGATTGTCCTGGATTCTTTCTAGGTCTTTCCAGCTCTTTCCAGCCTCCAATATTCCAATCTTCCCTTTCAAATTTCACCTGCAGCTACACCAGCTATTAGTTCTGCATGTCAGTTTCCTCAGGTACACAGAACCAATTTTTATATATTTATTTTCGTTTTCTCATTGTAAACATATGGTTTTTTGCAAAAAACTTTAAAGGTATAATCCCACCACCCAAAGAAAATCACCATTATATTTTAGTGCCTTTCATAACATTTTACTCTGAAAGTGAAAACGTTTTTAAAACTAAGAATGGGTCATATAATTTTGCAAGCTGCTTCTTTCACTTACTGAAACTTGATGCTTGTACAAAGTATTAAAAATACTCATAGTCTGAGTATGCCTTCTTCCTCATAGCTTTAGCTTTGCTACAACTCCAATGAGCATTCGATCACATTCAGCCTGAAATCTTTATCATGGCAAGATCTGCTTACCACAAAGGCCACTACCACCCACGCCTGGCCAGGCAAACACCCCTATTATTTTCCAGATGTCATGGCTGGGAGAGTTAGTTCTTATATAATATATATATATATATATATATATATATATATATATATATATATATATATAAGTCAGTGAGCTACTAGATAGAGTGTACCTAAAACAGATCTGAACACCTTAATCATTTTCTCTCTTCATTTTATCTTTGATTTCAAACATAGTAGATAGGAAAACATTTTTCAATCTATTAAGTACCACTAAATTTAAGGAATTAGTATTGATAATAACCATATTTTGTTGTTCATTTCTGCATGTTTGTTGGCAATTTTAATCTGTTGCATAACCATGCTCTTAATTTATATGTACCTGAATCACCTGGAAGTATTATTAAAATACAGATGGCCAGGCCTTGCCCCCAGAGTTCCTGATTCTGGTGTGGGGATAAAAATTTACATTTGTAAGTTCCCCGATGACACTGCTAATGGTTCAGGGACCACACTTTAAGCACCACTGTTATAAAAAGTGGTAGGGCTTTATATTTGGATTTTTCCTGCTCAATATTCATTAATTTATCAACTCATTTAATCATTCATTCAATACATATTGATTGAATTTCTATACTAAGCCAAGCACTTTGCTAGGTAGTAGGAATGGAAAGATGGATAAGACACAGTGCTTGAAAGAGTTCATGGCCTTTGAGGAACATAAACAATTAAATCAATATTCATTTACATTACAGTGTGGCAAGTGCCATGATAGAGATATGGCCAGGGTGCTCTGGGAGATTCAGGAAGGGCACCAGGGAGACTTAGGAGGAGGAGACTGGGCTGTGGGTGAGGAGGCCAGAGGGGTTTCTAGGAGCTATAATCAGGTAAAGAAAAGCCTGATGTAGTTACCTGAGGGGCTTTATCTTTCCCTTAAAGGCTGTAGGAAGTCATAGAAGGTGTTTACAAAGGTAAGGCACTACTGCACTGTATAAGTATCGATATATTTGGCATGCAGGCCCAGGTTCAAATACTGACCGTGCTGCTTGTATAACCTGGAGCAAGTTACTTAATCTTCTCTGAGCCTCCTGTTCCTCATGTGTAAGGGAAAAAATAGTATCTACCTTATTTAGGTGTTTTAAAGATTACAAAAGAGAAAGTACCTAAATGCCTGGCATACGGTAGATATTTAACAAATAGTGATTATAATCAGTCTTGAACTTTAGAAAGCTAAAGACATGGAAGACATGCCTCTCATATTATTTCATATTGAAACTACCAGGCTAATTCAAATATCAAGGCCATATTTGATTGATATGGTGGCAAGTTGAATGATTTAATGGTATAATAATGATTCATTGTTACAGACTATGCTAGGAATTGTGTGAAGTGATTTATACTCATCATTTCAGTGTATTCTTACAATAATCTTGAGGCTCAGAGAAGTTACATGACTTGTACGAAGCCATACAGCTTGTCAGTGGCAGAGGTTGAATTCAAACTCAGGTCAGTCTAACCCCAGAGACTATACTATATTACCACCTGTTCCACAGCAAGCAGGTCCATTTCTTTGGAGTATAGAACAGTGAATGGGTGGTAAGACCACGTTACAGAATATGGACTTTATTCTCCTATTTCTATAAACGTGAGCAAAACTGTTTGTTGCTACTGATTTTATATTTCCTCCCAAAACATGCCTCCTTGACCTGCCAGAAGTCATTGACCTTGGGTCTGTAGCATCTGCTACTACTGATGGTGAGTTTGTCACAATTACCTTCTAAAATGTCCTGGAGAATTTACAACAAAGAACCTCTTTGTCTTGCTACTGGGACTATATTCAACTCCATGGGAAGAGTCATGGAGTGAACTTAATTACTTTTAACATTGTTTTATAAATAGCAATTATCATTTATCAGGCACTTGCTATGTGCCTGGAATTTTGTAGTACACTTTTATCCTCACCTTAACCCATAGCAAGTACTATTTTCATCATCCTTAGTTTAAATATGAGGAACTGAAGGTCAGGGACTTCAAGAAATTTACCTAAGATTACACAGCTAACAGAGGCAGATTAAAGTCCAGAACTGGTACATTATTTTTTATAAAGCTTACCTTAAAATTTTTGCTTTGCTTCTGTAGCTATAACATTTTGAAACACAATGTAATTATCCTGAATGCTTCTACTGCCTATGTGATTAAGTTAACACACAATAGTTCAAGCCCTGTTTTTAATGATAGGTATGCAAATAATGTCCATTTCCTCAAAATTATTGCATAAAAGACAAGAAATAGTGTTGGTGAGGACATGGAAAACAGGATCTTTCGTGCACTGTTGGTGGGACTGTGAATTCTTACAGCCACTATGGAAAACAGTCTGGAGGTTCCTCAAGAAATTAAATATAGAACTACCATGTGATCCAGTAATCCCACTTTTGGGTACACATCCAAAGGAAATGGGATCATTATTTCGAAGGGATACCTGCACTCCCGTTTTCATTGCAGCATTATTTGTAACAGCCAATATATGGAAACGACCTAAGAGTCAACAGATGAATGGATAAAGAAGATGTAATATATATTATGTATATGAATATTATTGATCCATGAGAAAGAAAGTGAAATTCTGACTTACTGAGGCCTCCATATGCTCTCAGGAATTCCCCCAGCAGGTAACCAAAATTAGGACTAGAAGGAAATTGCATTAAAATTGAATTCTTAGTCATTTAAAAGTACTGTTGTGTGAATGCTTTAAAAAGGTTAATATACATATGCAAGAAATGATGTGAAAAATTAATGTAAAGATTGATATTGGTGATTTAAAAAAAAAATTTGGAGCAGCTAGCTGAATATGCAGAGTTCTGGCACTAGGTGTCAGCAAAAGATTAAATTAGCCACCCACCTTTTTTCTTTTTCTTTATTTTAAAGGTTTTTATAACAATAAAAATAAAATATATTTCCTGGATTTTTTAAAAAAGAAGACACAACACAGTCCCTTGTTGCTGTGACAGCATTAGTTGGGGGGAGGCTGGGCTGCTGCTGCTCAAAGTGGACAACTTAAGGAGATCACCATGGCTCAACAAATTACCTTAGTTTGACCTTCAGCTTTGAATAGTCTGGAACTCAATTTTGTGTCACTTGGAAAGTTGAGGAATTAGAAGTTTGCAGGTGAGGGTGGAAGGGTGAGTCCACTCCAGTGAACCGTTCCTAAAAGTCTAAATAATAGATTATTTTACACAGAGAAATCTAATTTTGTAGCTGACCACAGCACTTGTGTTAATCAACTCAGTGAATGCTTTTCCCATGTGGACAAAAGAAAAAAAAATTAAAGGATCACTTAGAGAGCCAAGGGAGTTGGCTCCTAATGATATCTCAAACTTACTATTTTTGATATGTAGCATATTATTGCTTTTTTGTTTAATCTCCAGAACTTTACCCACATCTTGTATTTTTATCCCAATAAATGGTACCACCATCCACCAGTTATGGAAAAGAGAACTTTGCATATCATCCTCAACTCTTCCTTCATCCTAGCTTACCATAACCAAACAGCCACCAAGTCCTGCCAATTTTACCTACTTGGTGTTTCTTACATCTGTCTCATCCTACGTCTGCTCTAGTGTGTAGGAGATTTGAGAAATGTTGTATGATATCTTTTTCCTGAACTTTGTAATAGCCTTCTAAATAGTTTGCAGGAAAATCTTTCCTTCACACTTCCCCTAACGTCATGAAGCAAGTCTGTTTGAAGCCATTCTGACTACATGTACCTGTTGATTTCAATGACTCCCTATCTAGATAAAGTGCAAACTAATATGCATAGAATATAAGGTATTCTATAATCTTACCCCTGGTTACCTTCCCAGTATATCCCCCATCTTCACACCCTTCATGTTCCAGTATAACTAAACTCATTATGGTTTTAGTAAATTTTTACCCAGTCTTATGGCTTTAAATAACATCTTATATACTACAGACTCCCAAATTTATATATCAAGTCCAGACCACTCCCCTCAGCTGTAGATTCATACTTTATAGTTCTTCTTGTATGTATTCATATATCTCAGATGTAACATGTCCAATACTGAGCCTTGATATCCACCTCTTGAAAGAAAGAAAGAGGAAGAAAGAGGAAGAAAGAGGAAGAAAGAAAGAAAGAAAGAAAGAAAGAAAGAAAGAAAGAAAGAAAGAAAGAAAGAAAGAAAGAAAGAAAGAAAGAAAGAAAGAAAGAAAGAAGAAAGAAAGAAAGGAAGGAAGGAAGGAAGGAAGGAAGGAAGGAAGAAAGGAAGGAAGGAAGAAAGAGAGAGAGAGAGAAAGAAAGAAGAAAGAAAGAAAAGGAAGGAAGGAAGGAAGGAAGGAAGGAAGGAAGGAAGGAAGGAAGGAAGGAAAGAAAAGAACGAACGAACCTGTGCTGCTTCTGCAGTCTTAAAAATCTCAGTATGGTGATAGAAGGAGACTTGACTTGGAGTGCTGAACACACAATACAGTGTGTAGATGATGTGTTGTAGAATTGTGTACCTAAAACCTGTATAAATTTGTTAACCAGTGTCACCCCAATCAATTCAATATAAAGGGGAACGAATCTTAGTAAGTGGCAATTCCAGCTTTGCAGCTGCTCAGGCCAAACCCTTGAAGCTGTGCTTGAGCCTTCTGTTTCTCTCTTGCTATATCTGATCCATCTGGAGAAACAGAAGTTTTTACCTTCACAATTCAGTTGACCTTTGGGATTGAATGGCCTGGGTCCACTTATACACATTTTTTTCCTTTGCTCAACAAATACCCATGCCATTCTCAATCTTTGATTGGGAGTCTGTGGATGCCCAGGGCCAATTGTATGCACTGATCTAAGCCAGTTCACATAGGGGACTTGAACATGCACAGATTTGTGTATCTGAGGTGTGGTCCTGAAAGCAATCGCCAACAGATACTAAGGGACAACTTAAATTTGGGGGAAGGCAAAACTTATATTCTGTTTTCAACCGTATAGGGGTTGGCACCCCCTAACTTCTGCCTTGTTCAAAGGTCAACTATATATCCAAAATTTCATCACTCCTTACCACCTCCAGTGCAATGAATCTGGTTCAGACAACCATTTTCACTTTCCTGGATTAGGCTATAACATCGTAATTGCTCTTGTTTACTGCTGCACTTACTCCCTATTAAGTGGCCTTTCAACACAGTAGCCAGAGTAGCCCTGCTTGAAGTAAAGTAAAAGTCATTACAATGGTCTAGAAGGACTGTAGTTAAGTACTAGAGAAGCTCTTTAAAAGTGTGAACGTCAAATAGAGAACCCTTGCGTATAAAATGCTATTAAAAAAAACCCCAACAACTGTGCACACATTTAAATTATAACCAAGAGCTTATCAAAGTAAGCTCCAAATATTTAAGAAATAGTATTCTTTTCCCTTGTGGTTTTAGTTCTGGACTTGGCTATGTAAATGGACATAAAGTGATATGATATAAAATATCTTTAACTGGAAGTAATCTTCTCTGTTACTGACAATTGAGGTCAGTCCCTCAATTGTCACCTTCTGTGCCAAAGCTGAACAGAGCCCCATCTTGTCTGGTCTGTAGTCATCCTATCTAGTCATACAAACAGTTAGCTTGCTGAAAGGTCAAGTTTTACACACATTTAAACATTATTAAAGACTACAACACTTGCATTTCAACATTTTTAAAAAATTGTCTAGAGGGGTCTACATGATCTGGCTTCTCCAAGATGATAGGTACACTGTGGCACCAGCCTCTGCAGTTCCTGTGCCATCTGTCTGTAAAGTTCTTTCCCTACGTGCACACTGCTTCCTTCCTTTCTTTAGGTAAAAAGCTGCTTCTGCAGTGAGGCTATTTTACATAAAATTGCATCCGCTCAATATAATGCCTTTGACCTGTCTTATTTGTTTCTTTTTGTTGTTGTTCTCAATAGCACGTATCCTCTTCTAATACACTGTATGCTTTAACTGGGCATTTTACTTAATATATTTCCCTATGAGGACCATGCTTATTGTCAGTTTTGTTCACTGCATATCCCAGTGTCTACAGCAGTGCCCACACCATACTGTTAAATAATGCTGAGTTGATTAAACTACTTATGATATTTTACAGATATGATATTTCTTTCCCGTGTGTCTCTTTTTATGTTATTCCTTCTTCCCAGAAGGGTTTTCTCTCTTTGTTTTCTTCCTGTGGATTTCTTGTCAGCATTCTTTCTTAAAAACAGATTTACTGAGATATAGTTCACATACTATACAGTTCACCCATTTAAAGTGTACAATTCAATGGTACTTACTATATTCACAGAATTGCACAACCATCACCACAGTCAATTTTAGAACATTTTCATCACCTCAAAAATAAACTCTTTAGCTACTGCCTCACTATCCCCATTTCCCCAAGCCCTGAGAAGCCACTAATGTACTTGATATTTCTATAGATTTGACTCTTCTGGGCATTTCATAAAAATAGAACCATGTAATATATGGTCTTTCGTGACTGGCTTCTTTTACTTAGCATAATCTTTTCAAGACTCACCCATGTGGTAGCATTTATATCATTACGTCTTTCCTTTTCATGACCAAATAATATTCTTGGATTGATATACCATATTTTTAAAATTATTTTATTGTTGTTCAATTACAGTTGTCTGCATTTTCTCCTCACTACTCCCCCCCACCCCCGCCCAGCCAAACCCACCTCCCTCCCTTGCTTCCACCCTCCCCCTTGGTTTTGTCCATGTGTCAAAAGTAGTTTATAGTAGTTCTTGAAAACCCTTTTCCCTTCCTCCCTCCCCTCTGGCTATTGTTAGATTGTTCTTAACTTCAATGTCTCTGGTTATATTTTGTTTGTTTTTTTCTTTTGTTGATTATGTTCCAGTTAAAGGTGAGATCATATGGTATTTGTCCCTCACCACCTGGCTTATTTCACTTAGCATACTGCTCTCCAGTTCCATCCATGCTGTTGCGAAGGGTATAAGCTCCTTCTTTCTCTCTGCTGCGTAGAATTCCATTGTGTAAATATACCATAGTTTTTGGATCCACTCGTTTGCTGATGGGCACTTAGGTTGCTTCCAGTACTTGAATATTGTAAATTGTGCTGCTATGAACATTGGGGTGCATAGGTTCTTTTGGATTGGTGTTATCGGGCTCTTAGGGTATAATCCCAGCAGTGGAATTGCTGGGTCAAAAGGCAGTTCCATTTTAAGTTTTCTGAGGAAACTCCATGCTGTTTTCCACAGTGGCCTCACCAGTCTGCATTCCCAGCAACAATGTACCTTTTCTCTGTGTTCTCTCCAACATTTGTTTGTTGATTTGTTTATGTTGGTGATATACCATATTTTTTTACCCATTCATCAGTTAATAGACATTTGGATTTTTACCACCTCTTTGTGGATGTCAAAAGGTTGGATACCCCTGCTTAGGGGGTTGCAAATACATATAAAAAAAGGTAACATTGTACACAATCAGTAACTCTGATATATATCACACACACACATACACACACAGAATGTTTCAAATTTATGTAGATGTTACTTTGATGAATAAAATATAAATTCATGTGCTTTTACAAATATATTTTAGTTTTTGTCATTACTAAAGAAATACATGTTAATTATAGAAAACTATATACTTCAAAAGAAAGAACATAAAGTTCACCTAAAATTTTACCACCCAGAGGCAACTAGTTTTATATTTTTAAATAAACTTTTATTTTAGCATAGATTTATATTACAGAAAAATTGTGAAGATAGTACAGAGAGTTCCCTTACAACACACACTCACTTATTCTATTATTAACATCTTACATCAGTACGGTACATTTGTTATAATTAATGAATCAATATTGATTCATTATTATTAACAGTACTCCCAACCCTACTCAAATTTCCTTAGTTTTTATCTAATGTCTTTGTCTGTTGCATGATCCCATCCATTACATTTGAACACCACATTACACTTAGTCATCATATTTCCTTAGGGTCCTTTTAGCTAGAACAGTTCCTCAGACTTTCTTTATTTTTGATGATATTTAGAGTTTTATATAGTACTGGTCAGGTATCTGTAGAATGTTTCTCACTGGGATTTGCCTGATGATTTTATTTTTCCTGATCAGACTGGTGTTATAGGATTTGGGAGGAAAATCACAGAGGTAAATTGCCATTCTTATCACACTATATCAAAGGTACTACATATCTAGATCTAGACATATAATTACATTGTACATACTGTTTATACCCTGCTTTTTCTTTTGAATGTCTATTATGAAATCCTTCCATGTCATTAAGAGCAATATGGATGCGTATACGTTATTTTTTAAATTTTAAGGACTTCGGCGGAACATTTTGCTCCCATCTTTTTCTTCAAAAGATGGGTTCCCTGGATCCAATTCTTATCGTATGGAAGATAGTGAAATTTGTTTACATTATACAGGGACTTTACTTGAAGAATTTGTTTCCTGTACATTGAGGGTTTGGACTGGGTTGGACTTTGTGAACTATTTTCATGCACTCTGAAGTTTTCTTGGAGTCAGTGAGATATGAACAGGTAAAGGAAAAATATAAAGGATGAACTAGGTAGAGAACTAAGAAAAACAGAGAATCCAATTCAAGGTCACTACCTGGGGTGGTACCAGGATTGAAGCTAAATCTATTATTAAAATTAATTTTCTTGTGTTTCTCAAACATAAAAGAAATAAACTTTTTATGATTTGGAAAGTGACCCCAAACAATTAAGTAATTTTGGCTTTGGTGTAACATTTCACTAAATATTAAAATTTTGCTCTTCTAGTTGGACATTTGCCTAACAAAATCATATGAACAGTATAATCACATCATTAAAAGTAACACTGTGTTTGCACACAACCTCGTATTTTCAGTGTTACTGCCAATTGGATGATATTTACTTACTACTGCATGTGGGCTGAAGGTAAACTAACTGCATTGTTTGTTTTATTTTTGGGTATGTTTATGTTGATCCAAACAAATATGTCATTAATGTCTGTTAACATTATTATTTGAATGAAATGAAATTGTGTATTTTTACGAATAATTCAGTTGATGTTAAGTATTTGAGACTGATTGCTGAGGGGTCATAGTAAAGCTTCAACTGATTTTTGCCTATACATCAAGATATGGAGTATCATGCTATGAAATGAGTGGCAGGGGCTTGGACTGGGACTATTATACCAAAGTTTAGTGTATTTGCAGCAGTAAATCAGAGGTCAGAGGAGCTGCAGAAACAAGACTTCGAACCCATTATAGGATATCCAAAGTTCAGGAGATCTTCAATTATTCATTCAAATGTGACTGCACCTGACTTAGAAATATGAAGGTCTCAGTTTGAAAGCCAATTCCCTATGTAACCTAGACCCATCACTTCCTCTCTGAGTTTCAATCTCCTAAGGCTCTTTCTGGATGTAATATTCTATGAATCTGTGGATGAAAAGGGGGTTCTCTAATAAAATTGAAAAGTACAATGACAGTAACTCCAAGGCATGATCTGATCATAAATTCCTAACTGGGCAGGTCATAGTGGGTAGTCCTATAACTTTTTTTTTAGTAAAAGGTTTCTTTTTGCCTAAAGCAAGCCCTGTCCATTGTTCTTGTACTTCTAGGGTTAACTCACCTTTGAAATGGCTGAGGAATCCTTTTTCTCTTGTGCATCTAGGTTAACACATCTTTGAAATGCCAGAGTAATCCTCTTTTTCAGACCCCTCTGAGGCCCTACCCACCCTCAAGGGAGGACATAATCTTGTTAAGTACCGTGTAATCCAATACCCACCTTGCTTTTTCCCACATTCATTTAATCTTTCTTACCTTTCCTTATTAATTCCCAATACATAAAAGAAATTACAAAACTGTCATTCTACAGAACATTAGAGATCTTGCTTCCTGGCAATTGTTGTTAGTTTGGCTCAAATAAATTCTTATAAAATTCCGTACATGTTTGGATGTTTCTTACATTGACCAATCTATGATTCTATTGAGGGTGAGGCACTATGCTAGGTACTTTGTAGGAGGAAAAGTTGTACAAGACATTGTTCATTTTTAAAAAAATCAGAGTAAGAAGTTGAATGGTTCCATGAACATTTAGCAAACATTTGACACCAGGACTCAAGAAAGCCACAACTACTGAGGTAGACATAGAGCTTGTAAGTACAGTGACCTCAATCCCAACAATGAAACAAGGCTATGACATGTTTTAGCTCTAATTCTGTTTATGTTCCTTCAAATATCTACCTATACACTACTAATGTGAAGTGATAATATTGATTTTAAAACAAAAATGTTAAAATTTAGGCATGTGTGTAGTCTCTGAAGTAATATCCTTGTAAGATTATTCAAAGATACTTGGTAACTGCATTTATAGCCTGTGGCACATATTCAAATATACTCAGTTGGAATAGATCTCGGCCACTGGGGAATAGACAAGATGTCTGGGATTGGCCAAATGTCATTTAAGAGCCAAATAAAAGGAATGAAACTAGTGATAGAGCTGGGCCATGTATTTTGAGTTAAAAATGAAGTGTGACAAAAAATGAGCTTGGTTTTCTCTGGGTCCTTGTAATTGGCTCTGAAGGCAATTCTTATTTCTAGAGTTGTTTTGAGCATCACAAGAATAATATGTTCTCCTAAGGGAAATACTTTGAAAGGCAACAGTACTTACTTATCTACCATACATAGGATTTCAAGGTTTGTTTAGTTAGAAATACCAGCTATGGTATTAACAGGTAAAATTTAACTGCTACGATTAACTGATCTTTGTTACAATTTTGCGAGAAATAACATCTTTCACCTCTAAAGGAGAAAAATTAAAATAACACTTACTGAATCTCCCTTCTCAGCCATCCATGAAATGCTCTGTGCTGAGCAATATGAAGTAAAAAGTAAGCATCATCTTCTCCATTTTATAGATGTACAAACTGAGGTTTAGAAAATTTAAAAGGCATGTAGGTAGAAATACAGACCTTCCTTCAAGTTTGCCAAGAATCATAAAAGAAACCTCTTCCATAGTGTATGTGAGAAGCTCTTACACAGTGTTTAGCAATGCATGTAGCATTAATACAACTTATTTTCTCTTTGTTGATGTTGCAAAACCATTTTAACTAACTAGAGTATACCATTATTTTCATACTTCCTGCCAGAGACTAATGTAATAAAAATACAATTTTTATTTATTTGACATTTGTTTCTCAACAATAACCCTTTCAAATTTGCTTGTTAGCTACAAAAGGGTTTCCCCTCTTTTGTTGTTTGCTTGGTTTGTATTATTGAGCTTCAAGTCTTTTTGCCTGTAGTGCATATTCACCTTGGCTCCTGATAAAAGTACTTTTAAATAGACTCTAGGCCTCTAATTCGTTTTACAGCCAAGAAAATAGTACTCTTCAAACCTAGGTAATTTAGCTAATTATTCTGAACCTGTTTTCTTATATTTCACCTGGGGATAAAAATACTTACCTTACCTCCTCTCAGGATTGATGGACAAGGTAAATGCATTCATATATTTGAATGGACATTCAAGAAGTATAATGCATGATATAAAATGCATAGTACTGTTTTTCCACATTGATTATGTGATTGCCAACCACTAAGCCAATGTGAATTTTGAAGTCATTTCACCTAGGTTCTGGCTGGCACCCGAAAAAGATTGCTTCCTTTGTCTTAGCTCCAGAAAACAGAAAGGAGTCACACATTACTAAAGGCCAGACCCTGAAAGATCTCCTTTTGACAAATAAACATGACGATTGTTACTACTCATTGTCAAAAACATTCAATCATTCTTTGCAACATATACAAATGTCGAATCATTATGTTGTACAAGTATTAGGTAGGATAGGTAGTAAACTAAGGAAGGGAGGAGGAGGGAAGACATATCTCACCTGTTGATTTAGCAGTCCTGAGCTGGGTCCAATGAGATAGCCAGGCGTTCTGAGAATCGTGAGCAGAACTGTGAGAGCAGAACTGTGATAACACAGGAAGAGGGGTGCCTTTGAAATTCTATGTGTATCACTTGCATGGGAAAGAAAGCCTTTGTAACGATTTCCTTAGCTGGGAAAGGAAGCCTCTGTAGCAATTTCACTAGCTAAGAAAGAAAGTGTTTATAACTGTGTATTAATCCGAAGGTCTGGAAGTGGGAGGAGGGGAAACCTAGAAACTAACTAAAATATGTAACTCCTGGAGTTCTAATAGTTACATATAGTTGGTGCACTCTGATTAGCTGAGTGACTGCCTACTTGTAGCCTTGGCTCAAGTGTACAGAACAAACCTACTAACAGACTTACTAACAAACTTAACAACTTTATTTCCTCTATACGTGGGGTATTCGGACTAGCTGGGTGCCTGCCTGTAGTTTTGTCCTCAAGTGTATTTCATAAATAAACTTATCTCATTTCCACTATATATGTTTGTCTCTCACCTAAATTCTTCTTTTTCAAGCAAGTCAAGAACTGAGGAAGGAGAGTCCCCTTCCTCGGGTCTCCCTGGTAATACAACTGGAATTAATATAATGTTACATGTCAATTATATCTTAATTTCTAAAAAAGTTTTTAAAATGCAAAATACAGTTTTGAGTTGAGAAACTTTTACAAAAATTCTAGATTGTAGCTGCTTCACCAAACAGATACAGAATGTTGTACAAAACTTGTTTTATGCTACAATGTTTGTGTTCCCCAAAATTCATATGTTGAATTCCCAACCTCCCAATGTGGCTGTGTTTAGACAAGGGGCCTGTAAGGAAGCAATAAAGGTTAAATGAGATACTAAGTGTGGGGCCCTGATCTGATTAAGTTTAGTGTCTTTATTAGACTAGACAAGAGAGAGCTTGCTCATTTTCCCTCTCTTCATGAGCACTGAGGAAAGACCATATGAGCACACAGTGGACCACCCAAGAGAAAAGCTCTCCCAACCCCACTGCTGACACCTTGATCTTTGGATTTCCTGTCTTTCTAACTGTGAGAAAATAAATTTGTTGTTTCAAAAACATAGAGAGTTGCTTTATGCTATATTGCAAGATAATAAAAGTTATAATTAGCAAAAAAAATTTGATTAGGTGGTTTACATCAGTGAACCAAATGAGGACAGGTCTTCAATAAGTCACCCCCTGAAGACAGAAACTGATTGGTCTAAATAGGGAGAACAAGGGGAAGGAGCAGAAGATCTCCATGTGAGATGCAGGGGGCCTCCCAGGGCTTTCAGCCCTGATTATTGCCCACTGTTTGAAGGTGTGCAAGGCTCTGATCATCAGTTTCTTTATTTTTTTAAATATATTTATTGATTATGCTATTACAGTTGTCCCATTCCCCCCCAACTCCACTCCATCCTGCCCACCCCCTCCCTCCCACATTCCCCCCCTATAGTTCATGTCCATGGGTCATACTTACAAGTTCTTTGGCTTATACATTTCCTACACTATTCTTACCCTCCCCCTGTCTATTTTGCACCTATCATCTATGCTACTTATTCTCTGTACCTTCCCCCCCCTCCCCCTCCCACTCCCCTATTGACAACCCTCCATGTGATCTCCATCTCTATGGTTCTGTTCCTGTTCTAGTTGTTTGCCAAGTTTAGTCTTGTTTTTGTTTTAGGTGTGGTCGTTAAAAACTGTGAATTTGCTGTCATTTTCACTGTTCCTATTTTTGATCTTTTTCTTAGGTAACTCCCTTTAACATATCATATAATAAGGGCTTGGTGATGATGAACTCCTTTAACTTGACCTTATCTGAGAAGCACTTTATCTGCCCTTCCATTCTAAATGATAGCTTTGCTGGATACAGTAATCTTGGATGTAGGTCCTTGCGTTTAATCTTGGGTAATGTAATTATGATGTGCTTTGGTGTGTTCCTCCTTGGGTCCAGCTTCTTTGGGACTCTCTGAGCTTCCTGGACTTCCCGGAAGTCTATTTCCTTTGCCAGATTAGGGAATTTCTCCTTCATTATTTGTTCAAATAAGTTTTCAATTTTTTGTTCTTCCTCTTCTCCTTCTGGCACCCTTATAATTCGGACGTTGGACGTTTCAGGATGTCCTGGAGGTTCCTAAGTCTCTCCTCATTTTTCCGAATTCTTGTTGCTTCATTCTTTTCTGGTTGGATGTTTCTTTCTTCCTTCTGGTCCACACCATTGATTTGAGTCCCAGTTTCCTTCGCATCACTATTGGTTCCCTGTACATTTTCCTTTTTTCTCTTAGCATAGGCTTCATTTTTTCATCTGGTTTTCGAACAGATTCAACCAATTCTGTGAGCATCTTGATAACCAGTGTTTTGAACTGTGCATCCGATAGGTTGGCTATCTCTTCCTTGCTTAGTTGTATTTTTTCTGGAGCTTTGAAGTGTTCTGTCATTTGGGCCATTTTTTTTTTTCTTTTTTTGTCTTGGCGTGTCTGTTACTTTAAGGGGCAGAGCCTTAGGTGTTTCTGGGGCGGGGTAATGCTGGTCGCTGTGCTGTGACGCTGTACGTGGGGGAGCGGCTGGGAGGGAGCAATGGTGCTCGCTTTACTCTCCTCCGGATTTCAATCCTTCACCCCGATACCCACAACCAAACTGGGCCCCTCCAGTGCTGGTTCCCAAGTGGGTGGGCCTGTGCACACTCTAGGCCCCTGTGGGTCTCTCCAACAATCTTTCCCGTGAGGCTGGGAGTCTCTCCTGCTGCCGCCCCAACCCCCACGGGCGTTTTCAATCAGAGGTTTGAGGCTTTATTTCCCCGAGCTGGAGCCCTGGGTTGCGTGGTCTGCTTCACTCCCCGCCATTCATCCGGTTTATCTGTGCACGAATGTGGGGCTGCAGGGTCTGCTAGTGCTGGGACTGCCTGCCCCGTTCGTCCCACACTCCACCAGTCTTGGTTCCGCCACAGCCAAGCGAGTCCTCTCCACCCCGGTGCCCGTCTCCTCCCCTCCTACCGGTCTGGATGAATGTTTATTTTTTATTTCCTTGGTGTCGGACCCCCTTGCCATTCGATTCTCTGTCAGTTCTGGTTGTGGGAGGAGGCTCAGTGTGTCTACCTACGCCGCCATCTTGGTTCTAATGAGCATCAGTTTCTTTAAAACAGGAGAAACAGAGAGAATGATGCTTTACTTATCTCATTGGGCTACTGTGAAGAGTTTTGTCAATTCTAAAGAGCTTTGCACACCTAAGGAATTAACTCTTCATATGTTTATTGTGTTCCTATTGTGTACAATGCACAAAAGGAAACATTCATCTGTCCTCAAGAAACTGGCAGTCTATTAGAGAAAAAATAAAATATATAAAAATAGGAAATGTGAGGTAGGCGATTTAAGTGCCAGAGTACAAATAAACGTTGCTGTTATATTCATGCAAATAATCGTATTTTCCTTAATCTCATGGATGGTCTGAAATCTCTTCCCTTTCAAAGGTGATTTTAATTGTGGGAAAAGCCAGAAGTCATGGGGCGCCAAATCTGGGCTGTAGAGGGGGCTGAGTCACCTGGGTGACTTGATGTTTTGCCAAAAGACTCTGCATGGGACATGATGTATGAACGGGCATGTTGTTATGATGAAGCTGCCAGTCACCAGTTGTTCATAGCTACAGCTGTTTTTGTTGTATTGCATCTTTCAACCAATGAAGAACATTGAGGTGGTACTTCTTATTAATTCTTTGGCCTGGAGGGGCATACTCGTGATGGACAACACCTTCCCAATAGAAAACAAACAAACAAACAAACAAACAAAAACCTCCAAAAAACAGTTAACACGGTGTTGATCCTGCTGTAACTTTGCTGCAATTTTTTCAGGCGTGGAGAACCAGACGACTTCCATTGGGACAACTGGGCCTTTGTTTCCAGATCATAGACATAGACCCACAATTCATCTCTAGTTATGGTCTTCTTAAGGAAATCTGGTTCAGTGATAGCAGTTTGAATCAAGTCATTAGCAACTGCAGCATGATGTTCCTTCTGCTCTGGTAGCAGAAGCTGCAGAACAAATTATGCAATGACATGCTTCATGCCAAGATCCTTCCTCAAAATCTTGGACATAGTAGTTTTTGGAATCCCCAGATCAGCTTCTAGTTCTCACACTGTCAGTCATTGATCTTTGTTGATGGAAGCCTGTACACATTCAACAATCTCAGGTGTTCTGCTTGTTGCTAGCCTTCCAACATGGGTCACTTTCAACAGATTTTTGACCATTTTTGAAACATTCGTGCACCACTTTTATTTGTACTGCACTCATTGCATCATTTCCAAAAGCTTTTGGAATCATCTGAATAGTTTCTGCAGAGGAATGTTCAAGTTTAATGCAAAATTTTATGCAGATTCATTGCTCTATTTGCTCATTTTGAATGTGATGGCCACACAGCACACATGCTTACTCAATGGCATCTACTGCCCCTACTGACTGTACAGTGAAGTTGTCATTGTTCACGCATGTGCATTCCAGTTCACTCTCCTTGGTTACATTGATGTAGTGCAAACCATTCTCATTATATTACCAATGGCTGGACTTTTTCCAGACAGACCTCGTACCACGGGGATAGCTGATAGCAATTTCACCAAAGATTTTGCAGAGTGTTCTGAACAGTGGAAGAGATCCTGGGAGAACTATGGGAAGTCCCATGGTGCTTACTTTCAAGGGGACTGAGGCATCATTGTCCTATGTACAATGTTTCTTGTATCTTATATCTTCTTCAATAAATGTCTAAGTTTTCAATATATTTTATTGATTATGCTATTACAGTTGCCCCATTTTTTCTCCCCTTTATTCCCCTCTGCCTGCCCTGTACTACCCCTCCCACCAGCATTCCCCCACCTTAGTTCACGTCCATGGGTCATACATATAAGATCTTTGGCTTCTCCATTTCCCTTACTTTTCTTAACCTCCCCTTGTCTATTTTGTACCTACCATTTATGTATCTTATTCCCTGTCTTTTTCCCATCCTCCCTCCACCCCCTCCCCACTGATAACCCTCCATGTGATTCCTGTTTCTGTGAATCTGTTCCTGTTCTAGTTGTTTGCTTAGTTCATTTTTGTTTGTTTTTTTAGGTTTTTAGGTTTAGGTTTTTTTAGGTTTGGTTGTTGGTAGTTGTGAGTTTGTTTTCATTTTACTGTTCATAGCTTTTGATCTTCTTCTTTTCCTTAACATCTCATATAATAAGGGCTTGGTGATGATGAACTCCTTTAACTTGACCTTATCTGGGAAGCACTTTATCTGCTCTTCCATTTGAAATGATAGCCCTACTGGATAGAGTCATCTTGGATGTAGGTCCTTGCCTTTCATGACTTCAAATACTTCTTTCCAGCCCCTTCTTGCCTGTAAGGTTTCTTTTGAGAAATCAGCTGATAGTCTTATGGGAACTCCTTTGTAGGTAACTGTCCCCTTTTCTCTTGCTGCTTTTAAGATTCTCTCCTTCTCTTTAATCTTGGGTGACGTAATGATGATATGCCTTGGTGTGTGCTTCCTTGGGTCCAACTTCTATGGGACTCTCTGAGCTTCCTGGACTTCCTGGAAGTCTATTTCTTTTGCCAGATTGGGGAAGTTCTCCATTATGTTTTCAAATAAGTTTTCAATTTCTTGCTCTTCCTCTTCTCCTTCTGACATCCCTATGACTCGGATGTTGGAACATTTAAAGATGTCCCAGAGGTTCCTCAGCTTCTCCTCATTTTTTTTGAATTCTTATTTATTCATTCTGATTTGGTTGAATGTTTATTTCTTCCTTTTGCTCCAAACCATTGATTTGAGTCCCAGTTTCTTTCCTGTCACTGTTGGTTCCCTGTACATCTGTCTTTTATTCACTTTTTACAGCCTTAACTTTTTCCTCTATTTTGTGACCTTACTCAACCATTTCTGTGAGCATTCTGATTACCAGTGTTTTGAACTGTGCATCTGATAGGTTGGCTATCTCTTCATCACTTAGTTGTACTTTTTCTGGAGCTTTGATCAGTTCATTCATTTGGGCCATATTTCTTTTTCTTGGCAAGCCTGATACATAGTAAAGGGTGGAGCCTTAGGTATTCACGAAGGCAGGGCTACTCAGGTCGCTGCGTTGTGGCACTGTGTGTGGGGGAGGGGTCTAAGAGAGAACAATGCCACCTGCTCAGCTTTCTGTTGGCTTTCAGACACTTCCTCCACTAGCCACAAGCAAATCAGGCCTTTCTGGTGCTGATTCCCAGGTGAGTGGCTTTGTGTACATTCTAGGACACTGTGGGTCTCTCCAACAAACTCTCCTGTGAGGCTGGGAGTTTCTCCTGCCCCATGAACCCCCACAGTTTTTTTCAGTCAAAGGCTTTGAGGCTTTTTTGTCCCCATTCTGGAACCCTGGGTTGCGTGGCCTGTCTTGCTCCCCAGTTGTTCCTCCCAGTTTATTGGCATGCAAATGTGGGACCGCCTACTCCACCAGCTGCTGCCTTGCCCAGCCAGGTCCTCCAGGCACTACCTTGCCATGAGTCCTCTCCATCTGGCTGTCTGTCTCCACCCCTCCTACCAGTCTGAATGAATGTTTCCTCTTTAACTCCTTGGTTGACTTCCATACAGTTCAATTTTCTGGCAGTTCTAACCAGGTTATTTTCTGTTTTTAAATTTGTTGTTGTCCTTCTTTTGGTTGGGTGAGGAGGCAAAGTGTATCTACATATGCCTCCATCTTGGCCAGAAAAATGTCTGTATATTGTAAACCACATGGCTGGATACTTTGTGGACAGACCTTCTTATTTTCCTCTCAAAATTGGAGAGTCTTTATGTGCTGTTGACTATAGGCTATCTTACATGAGAATCATTGCTACCTTTTCTATAGGAGCTAGTCTAGTGCAATAGCCATTTGCCATAGGAGAATTCCATTACCTTTCCTTACCACAAGCATAGATGCTGTCTGGTGTTTACAGTAAAGATGAGGAAAATGTAATTAAATTCTTTCAAATGCTAGATTTATTTTTACTATCAATTTACTGCTAAACCCCACCATTCTCATTTTTGATAAAGAGACTAGTACTATATGTCTCAAACTTATCAACTGTCGGCACCTCTTGTAATAAATATGTTCTGCTTAGAATCAAAGAAAGATTTGAGTTTTTTAGTCCCTATAGCACTCTAGTTAGAACTTTATGGACATTGTGATTTAGAACTGAATTTACTATGCACTTGTTTATTGGAATAAGTTTTGCAATAAATTCAGTATCTTACTTGCAAAATGTCTTACGGCAAGTTCAACAGTTTCTCCAAAAGGTAGTTCTCTCCTCTCCTCATTTCCTGGTGAAAACTATGCAAGAACCACCATCAATAAATCAATCACATTTTTCACCAAGTGAAAGAACACTGACCTGTGGTGAAAGCTAGAGAAAGCAAGCATGAGTACACACAATCATTGGCATGGAAATATATAAATATAAAGAGAAAATTGGTAAAAAAAATTATGATGTCAAGAGCTAAATATTTAATAATCCTGTCCAAAAAATAATATTGTAGGAAAGCTTCTCCCCTTGAGTTTCAGTTTAGGTGACAATTTAATTTATAGATGGGACAGAAGTACATATACATTTTCACATTTCTCTAAATTGTATACAAAATTTCTGATATTTGGATAAAAGCTAAAAAAAATCCTCACCAAAATCTGCTGGGACGTGGGACTTATGCTAAGGTAACTTATAGTACATTTGGAAAGATGAGACTTCCACACATGGCATCATTAAAGTCAAAGACAATTTGTAATGAAAATTGAAATGCATGTATGTAATTTAGTAAAAGGCTGTATAGAGCAGACACCCATCAGGAGTTGTAAGAAGTGAAGAAGAGCAACAAAGGATTAATGGGGAGCTGGAGTCTTGGGGAAAGTTTAATGATGGATGTGTAATATATGTTGTCTGAAATTCTAGGCAAAGTTTGGATTCACAGAAGGGAGAGGGAATAAGACATTCTGGTTGAAAAGTAAGGAAACAAGGGCGAAGACATGAGAGAGTGAATATGGTGGGCAGAAGGCAAAGAGACAGGCCGACTAGGATAGAGTATATGAGAATGTAGGCATGGCAGGGTAGACTCAGACTTGGCAATGCAAGCTTAAGAATTTGGTTTTGTTTCCATGGGAAAATAAGAGCCATTAGAATCCACTGAGCAGTGTAGTGACTTGATGAATGTAGTGTTGTGGGAAAATTAGACCAGAATTTACAGGATTGCCTATGGCCATCCAGATGGCACATGTACCAGTTGCAAAGATACAGTGAGCAGTGAGATGACTGTGAGAGGAAAGAGGCTAAGGCTGGCATGACATCAGGCCATGATGAAAACTAGGATCAGCCAAGATGAATTCAGATGGGGAGGACAGATAGTTTTAGCTGACAATATGGTATATTTGAGATGAAATACTCTGATTATTATACCACATATCCCAAAGAAACTAAAGATAAAAGGAGAGGTGGAACAGTGAGGACCCATTATTATTTGGCCCCAGCCTCTTTGTCCAACATAATTTTGATGCATTCACCAGTCCTACTGAACTGCTTGTGATTTCCTGAAATCAATGTTTTCTCACCTTCCCAGGCCTTTGTCAAGAATACTTTCTCCCATTTTTTACTGCATGTAATTGTTGTATGCAGAATGATTCCTAAAGTTATCCAGGTCCTAATTCCTGGAACCTGTGAATATGCTACATTACATAGCAAAAGCACCTTTACAGATATAATTAAAGTTAAGGATTTCAAGATAGGGAAGATAATCCTAGATTATCCAGTTGGGCCTGATATAATCATGAGCCCTTAAAATTTGAGGGCTTTCTCCAGCAGGATTCAGTGAGATGTAGCAGAAGGGAAAGTCAGAGATATTAAAAGTGTGAGAGAAACTCAACCCAGTGTTGCTGTACAGAATTCACTTAGATAAAAACGGAAGGAATGAGTGTGGCCTCTGGGAGCGAAGACTGGCCTCTGGAGGAAACTAAATTTGGCAATCAATCTGAATGAGTTTGGAAGTGGATTTATTTCCAGAGCCCTAGAAAGGAATACAGCTGCCGATACTTGGTTTGACATTATGAGACTCAAAGCATAGGAGCCAGCCAAGCTAACAGGTACCCAGATTTCTAACCTACAGAACTAGGAGATAACACATGGATGCTGTTTTAAGGCAATCAATTTGTGGTGATTTGTTAAGGCAGCAATAGAAAACTAATACAGCACCCTTTAACATTCAGCTCAAGTATTATACTTCCAGGAAGGCTTCCTTAAGCCCCTCTTCTGGGCTCCTATAGCCCCCGATACATTCCTGTATAATGGTAGGAATGACATTATATTGATGTCACTGGGTGCACAACTGTCTCCCTACCCAGCTATGAGTGCTTTGAAGGAAGGGGCTATGTCATTCATTTTTGTACTGATTGTGCTTAGGACAGTACCTGACAACAGGTGCTGAGTAAATATTGAGGTGAAAAAAAAAAGGAAAATAGGAAGAGGAAAAGCTGGCTGAGAGGCTGAGAGATAAATTTAGGGTAAAATGAAATGGAGTGGCACACAATAATTACTGAGTCAGTAGGGCTTAAGAATAGTTTGGCTAAAATGCAAATAAATGCTAAAAGGAGACTTAAGGGTTAGAAAGGAA
This sequence comes from Desmodus rotundus, assembly GCF_022682495.2. Taxonomy (NCBI): domain Eukaryota; kingdom Metazoa; phylum Chordata; class Mammalia; order Chiroptera; family Phyllostomidae; genus Desmodus; species Desmodus rotundus. The sequence continues at coordinate 19,516,286 of NC_071400.1, read as the reverse complement.
TACCAACAATAAACATGCTTAGAGGACTCTGGAAAGGCTTAGAAATTGCAGGCGATAGGTTCTGTCCAGCAGTTACTAAGTTCCACTTTTGTGCAGCACAACTTCCAATATAATTTTTAGTTCTTCAGTCCTACACAGGGATGGATAGCCAAAGGTCACTAATGATTTGAAAGAAAACCCCTACTTGAAAGATAAATGCCAACACAAAGAGAAAAGAAGGAATTGAAATAATTAAAAAGTGTAGTAAACAGAAGAAAATATCAATAAAACAATAATATCCTTAAAGAAATATGTGAAGATAAGGCATCACTAAAAGAAGAACTTGATTATATGAAAGAAAGAATAATAAAAAAGGAGTTCCTGAAAAATTAAAATATAATAGCAAAATCTCAGTAAACAGGATTGAAGATAAAGTTGAGGAAATCACACAGAAAGTAGAGCAAAAAGAGAACTTTCATTCATCAAAATTGCTTGAATGCTAACTAAGTATCAGGCACTGTTCTAGGCTCTTGGAATATAGCATATTATCATCATCAACAACAATAATAACAAAGTGACAAAAATCCCCTGTTCTTCTGTAGCTTACAGTTTGGTAGATAATATGAGAATGAAGAAAACCAGAGCAATCCAAGCTACCCATCATCAAACTAATAAGAATTTTCAGAAAGAAAACAGGAAGTGGTGGGAGCAAATTATCAATGAAATAATGCAAAATAGTTTCCCAGCTCTGAAGGACATGAGTTTTCAGATTTAAAGGCCCCACCTAGAGCCCAGCAAAAGATCTTTGTGATATTCCAGAACACCAGGGATAAAGAGAAGAACCTGAAAACTTCCTGAGAGAAAAATAAGTCATAAACGAAGTATTTTGCTTCTTAATAGGGAGGTGAGAGGCTAGAAGACGATAAGGTACTGCTTTCAAAATTCTGAGTAAATGATTATTTTCAAACAAGAGTTTTATCTTCACCTAAGTTATTCATCAAATCAGAGGGTAGAATGAAAATATATTCAGATAGGCAAAGTCTCAAAAATGTTATCTGTTACACATCCTTACTCAGGTGACATGCAACCAAAACAAGGATGTAAAGCAAGAAAGAGAATCACAAAACATGGAGCCTATTCAGGGGAGAGGTGAAAAGAATTTATAGGATGACAGCTGTGTAGTAAGTTCAGAAAGCAAATGGTTCAGACTTGAGAAGACCAGAGAGCCCCAGGAGGGACATTTCTAGGGACAAAAAGCCTCAAAACCTAACAAAACCAAACAGCATAACAAAACTGAGAGATAATCTGAAAGCTTTGTTCATATGACCACGTGGATAATTGTACCAGTAGGTAGTTTACAAGACCGGTGGAAGGTATAGGAAGACTTGGCAACACACTCAAATGAATTATGTAAAGGGGGGAGATAAATTAGGTAATTAACTCCTGAAAAAACAGATAATGTACAAGGAAGGAAATGTAATCAAGGTATAATTCTTGACTCATCAGTGAACAATATTTGAGTAATCATAATGATGCAAACATTAAATGTGATATAAACTATATTGGGAGAACAGAGAAGGAGAGGGGATTTGTAAGAAAACTGAATCTTCATTTACTGTAATAAGATGCTAATGGATTAATTAAAATGAATGAAAAGACAACAATGCATGCATGTTATTTTGCAAAATGAAAGTAAATGTTAGAAGAAACAGTTAAATAATTGAAAGTGAGGTAGGGCAAATGAGGGTGGGGGAAGGACAAAGACACAAGGGCTCTTCTCTTTTTTGTAGCATAAACCTTTTAGACTAATGTAACATTGTAAATCAGTATATATTATTTAGATAAAAGTAATGATTAATTTGAAAAAGGATCAATGGGTTTTAAATACTGTAAGAATAGCAAATTATTTAATCTCCATTTTTTTAACCCTCTGCTCCAGATATCCTGGGGATATCCCATGGGAAGAGTCTGAAAGATTCTTTTACACTGAGATTTTAGGCATTTAAGGGCTTATGCTTGAGAATGAGGAGGGGTCTAGGGTGTATGATGCACATTAAAATTTGTTTTTAAATTACAGGTTACATTCAATATTATTCTGTATTAGTATCAGGCGTAGAGATAAGTGGTTAGACATTCATATACTTTATTTTTTTAAATTTTTTCTCTTTTTTAAAAAAAGATTTTTATTGTTATTCAATTACAGTTGTATGCCTTTTCTCCCCATCCCTCCACCCCACCCCGACATTCATATACTTTAAAAAGTATTCCCCCTGGTATTTCCAGGACCCTCCTGGCACCCTCCGTAGTTATTACAGTGTTATTGATTATATTTCCTATGTTGTATTTTATATTCCCATGACTATTTTTAACTACCAATCTGTACTTCTCACTCCTTTCGCCTTTCTCAGCCAGTCTCCCAATACCCTTCCCCTCTATTAACCATCAGTCTGTTCTCTGTATCTATGAGTCTGTTCCTGTTTTCTTTGTTAATTTATATTATTCTTTAGAGTCCACATATAAGTGAAATCCTATGGGGTTTGCCTTTCTCTGACTGACTTATTTCACTTAATATAAATACTGTCTAGATCCATGCCATTCCAAATGGCAAAATTTCCTTCTTTTTTATGACCAAATAATATTAATATTCACATATATGCATGCATGTTATTTTATATTATATTAATATTATTTTAATATTAATATCCATACCACAGATTTTTGATCCACTTGTCTATTGATGGGCGCTTGGGTTTCTTCCATTGCTTGGCTCTTGTAAATAACAATGCAATGCACATAGGGGTTAATATATTTTTTCGAATTAGTGTTTTGGGTTTCTTCAGACATATATCGAGAAGTGGGATCACTGTGGGATGCAGACTGGTGCACCACTATGGAAAACAAAAAAAATTAAAAATGGAACTGCCTTATGATTCAGAATATACATTTTTAAAGAGGAGTTTATACCAGGGCATAAATCCTAAATATTGATATGTGGGCATTAGCACAGATTCTGACAGGGCTTGGTTCCATGGGTGGGTCGATGAGATACTTTGTAGTGGGGAAGATTTCACTATGTTCTCAAAAGGAATCATGTAACAAAACCAGACATTTTTATTGTATTTGCAAAGTAATTTTACTGATTTCATCTTAATGAGTCTTATATGGTCAAGGCCATCCCACTAATACTAGCTGTTAGTGCTCTTGGCCTCTGTGTTACTCCACCAAGATACTTTCCCAGGAGTTTTCTGAGGCCCCTTCCACATTGCCTTTAAAAGACTCAGTTGGCCACTGAACTAGTGTTCCACATGCCTCAGCTATTCCATAATTGCTCCATCACCCTGCCTTGCCCCTGCTTCATTTCTTTCTAAGCACTAAACAAAGGTGAGCAAAAAATGCAAGATTCAAGATGACAGCAGAGTAGCTGGATGTTACACTCCCCTCCTCCCTAGACAAAAGTGGAATTACAAATAAAGTATAGAACAATCAACCTGAATAACCAGCTGAAGACTAGTCTTATAACCAAGGATTAAGAGAAGAAGCTACACCAAGATTGATAGGAAGGGCAGAGATATGAAAACTGCTAGTCCCACAAGCACATGCAGTGGCTGACAATTGGAGGGATAATCTCAAAGGTTCCTCTTGAGGAATTTGAGGTCTGAAACCTCAAATGCCAGGTTCCCCAGCCCAGTGCAACAAAGATGGTGAAAAACAGCCACATAACATCTGTTTTGAAAATCAGGGTTCTGTCTGCCAGGGAGAGACTGGAGTCTACTAGAAACCCAAGCAAATTCTTATAAGGCCAGCACACAAAATACCATTCACAACCACTAACCCTGGGCTGCAGCAGAGGGAGTGTGGCTCTGAGGCAAATAAAGGCACATGAGGAGAGACTGGGTTGTACAGATCTACGGAGAGAGATGAAGGGACAGCTGCAACATCCCTGTGCTGAGTCCCTCACCCAAACTGCAGATGCCATCTTTCTTGAATGGAGCACTCTCCTCCATATGGCATCAGACTGAGGGAATCCAATAGCTCAAACCAGTTTCCATGTTGTACTGCCTTGTGGAGCTCATGCCCTTCAGAACTGTCAGCTGCTTTTGTTCCAGATGCAGAGGTCCAGGCAGATGCAAGGAGTGTTAGAGACTGAGTTGTGTGGCCCTGGAATGGGAGCCATTAACCCACCTCACACCAAGGCTGACTAGTGCCACCCTGTCATGACAGATCAAGTAGTCCTACCTTCTGGTCCCCCGGTGGCCACAACTTGCTGATCCTGGGCTCTCCAGGAGGTCCAGGCAGAATCCTGGACTAAGTTGTATAGCTCTAAGATAGGGGCCATTTTTCCCTTGCACTCCCTTCACGTGGCCAAATCTTGGTCTGTTTGGTCTTGATAAAATTTGCTGATGTCACCCTGAAAACTCCATGACACTGCCCCACCACAAAGGCCTGTGGGCATCTGGCAGGTGGCAGCTAGCCTTGGTGAACCCTGGGAATTTTGCTCAGTAGAATCAGACCCAGCACTGGAACTGAGGTAGAATTTGCATCAGTTCAATGAACACCACATAACCCCACCTAGTGACTCACTGAGAATCTTCCTCATGCAAATTGCATACTGCCTGAGACTGTTTCAGTCACTGAGCCAAACAAGCAGCTGGCAGATGTAAACAGGCAGAGGCAGATCTTAGACTACGGTAGGGTTTTTGCTGATCAGCCCCAGAGCTCAGTGGTAGTGGAAGCCAGCCTAGGTGCACAGCTTGGCCCTGCCCACACAAACTGAGGTCTGGGACAGGCAGCCACAAACTGTGGATCATTCTGTAGCTCCAAACAGGTTGTTCAGGGCCAGTCACATGCAGCATCTGACAATGACTTGCACCAAAGTCCCTCCCAAGAAGTCCCAGAAAAATCACATCCAATGGTGAGGCTCAGAAAACATCACAGGATTCAATTAGTTCCACAAGTGGCACATCCAAAGGGAGATCTTGGCAGGCAAAGTATATTTTGTGTGGGTAGCACCCAAACAGAAGCTCAACAACTGTTGTTGAGGCTGACCCTCACAGTCAGCCAGCCTGAAGTTCAACCTCATGCACAGATGGGCCAACAGAAACCAAAACTCAACTATAACAGAAGGGTTAACATAACCTACCTGGAACACTCAGCTCAGGTGACCAAAAAGACTGCCACTGGGTACATCAATACACCTAATACATAAGGCCACCCTGCCAAACTGGGAGACATAGTCAATCTATTTAACACATATTTTTTTAAAAAACAGGGAGGCAGACAAAATGGAGAGACAAAAAACATTACCCCAAATGATAGAACATAAGAACTCTCCAGAAAAAGAACTAAATAAAGTGGAAGCCAGCAACCTACCAGATATAAAGGTCAAAATAATGGTTCTAATGATGCTCAAGAAAGTTGGCGAGAACTTAAACAGCATGAAAAAGGACATAGAAACCATGAAAAAAGAACCATTCATAAATAAAGAACACAATATCTGAAAAGAAGAACAGCCTAGAACAGGGATGTCCAATCAGTGGCCCATGGGCTGCATGTGGCTCAGGACGGCTATGAATGCAGCCCAACACAAAATCGTAAATTTACTTAAAACATTATGATGTTTTTTGTGAATATGTGTTGCATGTATTTAATGTGTGGCCCAGAGATGCCAAAAGTTTGGACGTCCCTGCCCTAGAAAAAATAACCAGTAGGTTAGATGAAGCAGATGATTAAATCAGTGATTTGGAAGATGAGGTAGGAAAAAAACACCCAATCAGAGCAGAAAAAGTAATTTAAAATATGAATAGTTAAAGGGATCTTCAGCACAACATCAAGCATAACAATATCCACATCATAGAAGTATCAGAAGAAGAAGGCAAAGAACAAACAATTGGGAACCTATTTGAAAACATTGACTAAAAACTTTAACCTGGTGAAGGAAGTAGACACACAAGTCCAGGAAGCATGAGAGTCTCAAACAAGATGAACCCAAAGAGGCCCACACCAAGAAACATCCTAATTAAAATGCCAAAGTTTAAAGACAAAAAGAGAATCCTAAAAGCAGCAAGAAAAAGACAGTTACTTAACTACAAGCGAGCTCCCACGAGACTGTCAGTTGATTTCTCAACAGAAACATTTCAGGTCTATCTTCTCCTAACATATTTTCCTCAGCTGCATAGTCAAAACTGGTTCATCACCGCTCTCTCTGTTTTAGCTCCTAGGAAGTAAAGAGGAAAAGGGAAGTACAAAGTATGCTATTTCCTTTTAAAGAAGTAACTCAGAGTTTGCAGGCATAATTTCCACATACTATATTTTGCTGTGCATAATGTGCACTATTTTGCAGAAATTTTTGAGGGAAAAATAAGGATGTGCATTATATATGGGTAGTACTAATTCTGTATCTATACAAATGCTTTTAATTCTTTTATTTATGCTTGTGCACTAAAGGCGTAATTCTACAAAGTCATAATGATATCAATATGCAAAATGATACCCTGGAATACTATAATCAGTTTTGTTTCCAAATATTAATTAAAATTAAAATGAAAGATATTTTTCCTGAAAGTTTGGACCAAAAACATGGGTGTGCATTTTACATGGGAGTGCATTACACATGGCAAAATATAGTACATACTTGGTCATATGACCACACGTACCTGCAAGGGAGATGGGGAAATGTAGTCTTTATTTTGAAAAGCCAGGTTCATTGCTAAATCTCAGAGATTAATGTAAGAAAACAAAGAGAATGGACAGTGGTTGGAAAGTAGCGGTCTCTAACATGCTAATTTGCTTTCTCATGTACCAGGAAAGGCAGTTTTAAAGGGAAAGTGGTTTGATGTTAGTCTAGGGAGGGTCTCAGCCAAGTCCAATTAAGGAGTTAAAGTGTCTCAATATTTCTGGTTTGGATAATGGGCAAGTATGAAGTATGTTTACATATTCTGGATAAGTTGTCCCCCCAAATTTATCAGGAAGAGATAAAGAGATAAAATTCTAGTCAGAATATCCCTAATATGTGACTGCTATCTTTAAACTGTCACTTGAGCCATGTTACTCAGTTCTGCTTTGCCTGACTTGAAGATTTCAGGTCAGTCTCCCTGTCTGTTCACATTTTTTGAGAAGGGCATCTTCTCCAGACAGACAGAGAAGTCTGAGAAGGGTGATCTGGATATTTCTCCACTGGTCCAGATTACTGCTGTCATTCTGAATGTGGCATGCCAAGTGCTGGGAGTCAGTAACAAGGCATTGCAGTACACTCACAACTAGACAGAGATAGAGATGTGAACTACACCAGCCCACTAAGATGAGGTGTAAAGCAGGAACAGGCACATGTTCAGGAAAGTGATTAGCACCAAGAGGTTTTGATGAAAGAAAACCTTGCCCAACACAGGAGTTCTTGGAATAGAGGATGCCAAATAGTGGACGGATGCTGTGGAATAGAGGAGTTCAAGAAAGCTGGCAGCCATCCATCCATGGGGAGCAGAGCCTAAGCCACTGAATGGGGCTTATGGATAGGGATCTATCCCCCAAACAGTGGGACAGGTCTGCGCCCTCCGTAAGAACTGAAAATAAGGAGTTAGAGTGGGGAACAGAGCAGACACAGAGTGTTATGAGCTATGCTGTTCAGGTAAGGAAGGAGGAAATGTGACTCAAGGAGAAGTATCCCAGGGCTTAATTTTTATCATGAAATCTGGAGAAAAATGAGGTTATTCCTGCATTTCAGAAAACAACACATTGCAGTTCATGTTGCATCTATTATCTTATACTCTATGCTTAAATTTAAAAAATTGGGTATCATCCTTGCATCTTCCTTCATCATCTTAATATATATTGTATTCAAAATTACCAAATCCTATCTATTCTATCTTCTTTTTTTTTTTACTGTGAAGTTTCCTTTTATTTATTTATTTATTTATTTATTTATTTATTTATTTATTTCTCTCTTATTATTGTTGTTCAAGTACAGTTATCTCCATTTTCCCCCCACCACTACCGTCCACCACAGCCATCCCCAACTCCCCCCCCTTTGGCTTTGTCCATGTGTCCTTCATACATGCTCTTTGATGACCCCTTCCCTTCTTTCCCATGTTATTTCCCTCTCCCCTCCCCTCTAGTTACTGTCAGCTTGTTCTTTATTTCCATGTCCTTTACTTGTTCCTGACTGTGTTGTGACCATTCAAGGCTGGACAGGTCCACTCCGGATTCGGGTAGATGGAAGAATATATGTAGAGCTTTGGGGATGCTTGGCATGCCTTTATTCAAGGATGGGCAATCCACACACGCTGCAAGCTGTGTGTCCCCCCAGTGTGTCCCTGCTTGTCACTACATGTCACACAGCAGGAAGTCCCAACTCCCTTATATACTACATGCATACAAAGCTGGCAGGGAGTAGCCAACATATTGTATAATACAGCAAGATTCCGCACATGGAAACCCACTCAAAGGGTTTCATTTATTGGACCCAGTCCTAAGACCATGAGAACGCAGCTTATCTTAGTTTCCCAGACATCTGGGTGAGGGAGCCAGACCAACTCCATTTACCATGGACTGATCTTAGAGGAAAAGCTTTCAGTTTCTCACCATTAAGTATAATGTTAGCTGTGGGCTTGTAATACATGGTCATTATTGTGTTGAGGTAAATTACTTCTATACCTAGTTTTTTAAAGAGTTTTTCTTATGAATCTTTTGAGATGATTATACAATTTTAATCTCTCATTCTCTTGATGTGGTGTATCACATTTACTTTTGATTTGCATTTGTTGAGCCATCCTTGCATCTGGAGAGTAAGAAACTAAGAAGGAAAACTTAAAAAATCAAAGTAGTAATTTGGATAGTTTCACTGTGCTGAGTAGATAAGAATTAGAGTTCAAGATCTGCCATGGGTAAGGGCTTCATTAAACACACAAGATTACCAGCTGAATGTTCTGGACAGGAATGCCTTAGAAGTAAGGACAAAAAAAGTAGAAAGCCTTCACTAAAATTGAACCTGTCTTTGGTTCAGCTTAGGCACTGACTTGGTAGAGGTGATCTGCCCTTAGTAGATCAACTTAACAGTGAAGAGTGCTTCCTGTCTGAGGGAAGATAACATCATCTAGATCCTATCCAATTATTTACACCCAGTTGGTTGACATTCATTCAAAACTTTCTAGGAACAGAAAGAGACAAGGCCACATGACTAAAAAGCTAGAAAAAATACCAGACAATAGACACAAATTCACAGGTGACCCAGATACACAAGTTAGCAGACAAGGAATTTCTAATAAATGCATGTTCAAAATTAGAGGAAAAGATGGACAAAATATATGTAAAAATGACTTTAATCCATTCATTAGAATCTGTAAGAATCAAATGGAAATCGGGCATGTGACTGACAATAACCAACAGAATACAGCAAAAGTAAAGTTGTGCCAGTTCTGGGCATATTCTTTAAGAAGACTGTCAATTCTCACATCCTATATCTTAGAAGACTCACCTTTGGGAGCCCAGTATGAAGTCTGGCTCCCCTGCTAGAGAGACCATGTGGAGAGGAGAAGCACTGAATTATTTTTTACTTGAAATTATTTATTTTTAATTACAGTTGACATACTATATTATATTAGTTTCAAGTGCACAACCCAGTGGTTAGACATTATATAACTTTTTAAGTGATAATCCAATAAATCTAGTACTCATCTGACACCACACAAAGTTATTACAATATTACTGACTATATTCCCCGATGCTGTACTTTATATCCTTGGGACTATTTTGTGACTATCAATTTGCACTTTTTAGTCTCTTCACTTTTTTCACCCTTCCCCCCAACTCCCCTCCCATTTGGGAACTGTCAAAATGTTCTCTATGAGTCTGTTTCTGTTCTGCTTGTTTGTTTACATTGCTTGTTATGCCTTTTAGATTCCATGTATAAGTGAAATTATCTGGCTCATGTCTTTCTCTGTCTGACTTCTCTCATTCATCACAATACCCTCTAGGTTTATCCATGTTGTTGCAGATGGCAACATTCCATTATTTTTTAATGGCTGAGTCATGTGTCATTGTATATGTGCACCACTTCTTCTTTATCAATTCATCTATTGATGGACACTTAAGTTGCTTCCATATCTTGGCTATTGTAAATAATGCTGCAATGAACATATGGATGTATATGTCTTTTTGATTTAGTGTTTTGGGTTTCTTCAGATAAATACCCACAAGAAGAATTTCTGGGTTTTTCTTTGTCTCTTGTTAGATAGCCTTTGTTTAAAGTCCATTTTGTCTGATATAAGTATAGCTTTTTTGTTTGTTTTTTTTCCATTTTCAAGAAATATACTTTCCATCCCTTTACTTTCAGTCTTTACCTTCAGACTATGTGTGTCTTTCTATCTGAAGTGAGTCTTGTATAGAGAGCCTATGTAGAGGACTTGTTTTATTATCAGTTTAGTCCTTGTATGCCTCTTGATTGAAGCATTTAATCCATTTGCATCTAAAATAATTGTTGATAGCTATGTGTTTATTGCCATTTTATCATTTATATTTTTGACCTTTTTTCCCCTTCTTCTTTTTAAAGAAGAACCTTTAACATTTCTTGTAATACTGGTTTGGTGGTGGTGAACTCCCTTAACTTTTTCTTGTCTGAGAAGTTCTTTATTTCTCCTTCAATTTTAAATGATAACCTTGCTGGACAGAGTAGTCTTGGTTGTAGGTCCTGGTTTTTCATTGTTTTGAATATTTCATGCCAGTTCCTTCTGGCCTGAGATGTTTCTGTTGAGAAATCAGCTGGAAGTCTTATGAGAGCTCCCTTACAGGTAACTTTCTCTTGCTGTTTTTAAGATTCTCTTTTTGACTTTAACCTTTGGCATTTTAATTATAATGCGCCTTTGTGTGGGCCTCTTTGGGTTCATCTTGTTTGGAACTCTTTGCACTTATTAAACTTAGATGTCTACTTCATTCACTGCATTAGTGAAGTTTTGAGTCATTATTTCTCCATATATGTTCTCAATTACTTGCTTCCTCTCTCTTTTTTTCCTGATACCTTTATGATGTGGATGTTTTTATGCTTGATGTTGTTCCAGAGTGTTCTTACACTATCCTCATGTTTTTGTATTCTTTTTTTGGCTGTTCTTTTTTTTCATTTGCTTGTCTTTATTTTTAGATTTTATATATTTATTTTTTTAGAGAGATGGGCAGAAAGAGAGGAAGAGAAGGAGAAAAACATCCATGTGAAAGAAACAGCAATTGGCTGCCTCCCATACATGCCCTGACCTGCGACCAAACCCACTACCCAGGCATGTACCCCGACTGTGAATCGAACCAGAGACCTTTTGCTTTGCAGATGATGTGCAACCAACTGAGCCACGCCTGTCAGGGCTAGTTATCTTAACATGGCTCTTTTTTTTGATGTTTTTAAAAATATTTTTAAATTATTTTTTATTGATTATACTATTACAGTTTTCCCAATTTTTCTCCCTTTATCCCCCCTCCACCCTGCACCTCTGAACCCTCTAGCATGTCCCCCTTAGTTCATGTCCATGGGTTGTACAAATAAGTTCTTTGAGTCTGTTTCCTATACCATTTTTGACCTCTCCCCATCTATTTTACTCCTACCAATTAAGCTATTTCTTTCCTGTACCTTTTCCCTCTATTGAAAACCCTCCATATGATGTCCATTTTTCTGATTCTGTTCCTGTTCTAGTTGTTTGCTCAGTTTTTGTTTTCATTGTTTTTCTTTCTTTTATTTTTTTAGGTTCATTTGTTGATAGTTGTGAGTTTGTTGTCATTTTACTGTTCATATTTTTTATCTTCTTTTTCTTAGATAAGTCCCTTAACATTTCATATAATAATGGCTTGGTGATGACGAACTCCTTTAACTTGACCTTATCTGGGAAGCACTTTATCTGCCCTTCCATTCTAAATGATAGTTTTGCTGGATACAGTATTCTTGGATGTAGGTCTGTTGCAGAACAGACCTGGGGAGGGGGGTGAATGATGTACTATTACTGAATGGACCCACTCTTGTGCTCTGGGGTCCCCCACCCTGTACTAGGTTCATCTTGCCCTACACCAGGGAAAGACGTCTCTCAATGCCAGAGATTGGTGAAAAGGAAAGGGATTATTTATTTAAAGAGTTATACAAAGTTAAGAGTAATGACTTAATGTCTTCACTGAGATCCCAAAGTCCTTTAGAATACCCACAAAACACAGTCCTTCCTACCCCTTCTGCCCAGTCCGGGGTACTGTATCTCAGAAAAAAAAAATAGAAGTCCGTGGGTCTTCTCTGCCCAAGTTGCATGGTCCCCAAAAGACCCCGCATGGCTGCCACGCCTGGGTTTAAACCCCAGTGCCAATCTTCCTCTTCTGCACCATTTCCAACTCCTCCCACAATTGGCCACAGTTGCCAGCATTCCCGTATTTTTCCAGCTTTACTGGGCTGCCATAGTAAATCTGGGCAGGTGTGGCCCTGTGGTGTGGAGCCAATCACCTCCAAGCTCTTACGCAGGCTCTGTAACTAGGGGGAGTTGCCTCCCAGATACATCATGGGTTGAAATCACTCCCATCCCCCTGGCTCAAAGCATGGCCACAGCTATTTAACATATCTGTGAAACCAGTTAAAGGTTATAGATATGTTAAAGGACTGTTCTAGAGGTTATCTGCAAAACTGTTGTTATTCAAAACAACTCTCAATGGCCCTGCTCCAGGTGTTCCATCCCCCAGCTCAGAGTGGTGGGGGTGAGGACATCCTATGTATATATATTTTTCTAATATTTCCTGGACACTGAGTTCTGGACCCCATTACAAATCCCTATTTGCCCTCCCCCCCCCACCTTGGCTGCACCCTGTTACAGGTCCTTGCCTTTCATGACTTCAAATACTTCTTTGCAGCCCCTTCTTGCCTGCAAGGTTTCTTTTGAGAAATCAGCTGATAGCCTTATGGGCACTCCTTTGTAGGTAACTGTCTCCTTTTCTCTTGCTGCTTTTAAGATTGTCTCTTTGTCTTTAATCTTGGGTAACTTAATGATGATGTGCCTTGGTGTGTTCCTCTTTGGGTCCAACTTCTTTGGGACTCTCTGGGCTTCCTAGACTTCCTGAAAGTCTATTTCCTTCACCAGATCGGGGAAGTTTTCCTTCATTATTTGTTCAAATAAGTTTTCAATTTCTTGCTCTTGTTCTTCTCCTTCTGGCACCCCTATAATTCAGATATTGGAACATTTCAAGTTGTCCCAGAGGTTCTTAAATCTCTTCACTTTTTTGAATTCTTGTTTCTTCATTCTGTTCCACTTGGATATTTATTTCTTCCTTTTGTTCCAAATCATTGATTTGAGTCCTAATTTCCTTCCTGTCACTGTTGGTTCCCTGAATATTTTGCTTTATTTCCTTTTAGGTATCTTTCATTGGTTCTTTCATTTTTCGACCAAGCTCAATCAGATCTGTGAGCATTTTGATTACCAGGGCTTTAAATTCTCCATCATATAGGTTGGCTATATCCTCCTCGCTTAGCTCTCTTTCTGAGGTTTTGTGCTGTTCTTTCATTTTGGCCCTATTTCTTTGTTCAGGGCCCCTGATAAAGTGTAAGGGGGCAGGGACTTTGGTATTCACCCAGGCAGGGCAAACCTTCTTGCTGTGCTGCAGCACTGCCTGTGGGGAAGGGGCCATAGAGGGAACAATGCAGCTCACTTGCTCATCTCTCTGCTCCTGTGAGACTGGGAGTTTCTCCCACCACGGCAACCACCATAGTTCACAGCCACCTCTGAATCTCAGTTTCCCCGTAAGTCAGCCCCTCCCACACAGTCCACAGCCTCACCGAGGTTTCTCTCTATCTGCTGCCTTACTGGTCTGGTTGTTCTGGTTGATTTTTTCTTTAGTTCTGTGGTTGTTGGAGTTCCATGCAATTTGATTTTCTGACACTTCCGGTTGTTTATTGATTTTAGATTGGTTGTTTTTCTCCTTTTGGTTGTGCGAGGAGGCGAAGGGTTTCTTCCTACACCTCCATTGTGGCCGGAACTCCTTGTTTTGATCTTTTTTTGCTATTCTGGTTGGGTGTTTTCAGCTTCAAAATGTCTGATTTGGTCCTTTGCTTCATCTACATCACTGTTGATTACCTGTAATGTATTCTTCATTGCAGTTAATGTATTCTTCATTTCTGACTGGATCAGTTTTATGTTTTCTATTTCCATTTTTTATGTTTCCTGTCTCTTTGTTGAAGTTCTCACTAAGTTCATCTACTCTTCCCTTAAGTTCATTAAGCATCCTTATTATCAGTCTTTCGAACTCATATCTGATAGATTGCTTGTCTCCATTTTGTTTATTTTTTTCCTGGAGTTTTGCTTTGTTCTTTCATTTGGAACATGATTTTTTTATTCCTTATTTTGGCTGCCTCCCTGTGTTTTTATCTATATATTAGGTAGAGCCACTACATCTCCCAGGCTTGGTAGAGTTGCCTTATGTAGTAGGGTCCAGTGCCATAGTATCCCCAATCATCTGAGCTGGGTGCTCAAGGTGTGAACTCCATGTGGGCTGTGAACTCTCTCCTATTTGTAGTTGAACTTTTATTGCTGTTGGCACCTCAATAGGAAAAATTTGCCCCATGCTGATAGACTACAAGAATTGGCTGCAACCACTGTGGAGGATCAGCTGTGCAGGGACCAACCTCACAGAACAGGATTCCCTTGAGCAGTGCTCTTGTGCCCACTGAATCCACCCCTTGAGTGTGTTGCTTGTAGAGGTGGTTGAGTGGTAGTCCTTCTGCATGGTCTGAAGTTTTCCACTGGGTGCACTGGCTCTGGGTTCTTGTGGCCTCCCAGGAAGTGCAGTCCAAGGTCAGCTTCCATCTGTGTCATGGCAATAGCCACCTGGCCTGAGCTACAAAGAGATCTACAGATGGTTGTTACTTTGCTGAGGTTGGATGTTTCCAGGTGAGGCCAAGCTACAAACCAAGGCCATCTGCCATGAGTGCTGGGCCGAGGACTACTTAGTGAGAGGTATAGGGCATGTTGAGGCCATATGCTGTTTCTCTGAGAGATTTTAGGAAAGTGTAAAGCGTGAGGCAAGATAGGTCATTTGTATGGAAAATGCCTGAGTGGGCTGACAAATTGAGTGGGGCAGGGTCTCAGGGAATCACCAGGGTGAGGAGAACAGTGTTATGCAGATTTATGGAGTATCAGATATGGCACCTGCCTGCCAGCTCTGTGGGAGGAGGGCTCAGAAAAAGAAACAATTGTTTCTGCTAGCACTTCTGTCTGGGAGAAAGCTGCCCCTACAGCTGTTTCCCTGATGCCAGATAATTCAGTTCCTCCCCATATGTTTCCGATGTATTTTGAGGTGCTGCTCCAGTGCTTGAGCTCAGAGACAGTGAGTCTGAGTAAGTCCATGTGTGGGCCTTTTAAGAGGAATTCCTGGGATTCCAGAAGCCCTCTATCTCACTCAGTCAAAATCCTTGTTTATTTTTACAGTGAGAAGTTTTGAGGACTTCTCTTCCAGGAAATGGAACCCTGAGCTAGAGGTCCTGGTATGAGGCTGAGACTCCTTGCTTCTCAAGGGGGACAACTGTAGCTGAGACATCCCTCCCAATTTTGGTCTGCCACATGTGGGTGTGGGACCTACCCATTCCACAATTCTTCCCCTCCTACCAGTCTCAATGTGACTTTTTTTATATTCTTAGTTATAGGCTTCTGTTCAGTGAGATTTCAGGCAGATCTGAATGATGGTTGTTCTGTAGTTTAGTTGTAATTTTGATGTAGTTTTGGAAGGATTTGAGTACTGCATTTACTTATACTTCCATCTCAGAGTTTCCACTGAAACTCTGAGGCCCTGAAATTTTTGTGTATAGGAAGAGAGGACCAACCATCTCAGAGAGTTGGCTGAGCCTCTGGATGACTCCAGCTGCCATCTGACTACAACTGCATGGTAACCCTGTAGTGAAACAAATAGAAGAACTCCCCAGTGGAACCCGTTCAATCCATAGAATGGTGAGATAAAATAGGTTATGTTTTAGCCATTACATTTCCAAGAAGTTTGTTAGGTAACAATAAGTGATAGAAGCATTCCCTTTCACAACTGGCCCCCAAACCCCACACTACAATGTAGCATAATAGAAATCTAATACCAAACCCCTTCTGTGCACACAAGGCCAGGTTTCCTTGTTGGAAACCTGTTCAACTCTCCATGAAGAAGGTTTTGCTTCTGGATTATTCACACTTCTGTGTGAGCCAAGGCTCAGTACAATATCTTCCCAGAAGGTAGTATTCCAAATCTACTCTTGAGTTATACAAGAAAGATTTCAGTTCCAGATCTTGGCCTTTCTAGCATAAATAGGCAGGTAGGGAAAACTCTATGAATGACTCTACGTGCTTGCCTATCCAGAGGTTGATAATCACTCAACCGTATTGCCTTTCCAGGGTTTATAATATCCATCCACCACCAGCACATACCCTTACAAGTTCTGGTTGCACTAAAAAATTCTCCCACATGAATGCATGATATCATCCTGAGGTTTGCATTAGATTGAGTTCTGAGTGCACCCACCAACAGGCATCATTCTGCTACAAATTTAGAAGCTATATTGCTGACTTTATTTGTTTTCATTTCCTTAAAAGTTCCACTTCAACAGGTCCTTTGAAAACATTAATTTGCTGCTATAATAGTTTCAAAGTACATTTTGGAGGTAGCTGATAGGCATATCATTCAAGAAGACAGCAACCTTCCTGCATTGTTTTATTTAGAATGTACATCTTTATTTTATAAATATAGCCAACTTGATTACATAGACTACTGAAAGGGCAAAATGGTCTAAATAATCTAAAACTTTTGAGAAACAGTCATTGATATTTTGGAAATGCATTATATATTTTTCCACCGTGAGCAGCAGTTATTCCTAATTATGATTTTGCTTAGGCTAACACTGGAATTAATCTGTATACTGAGCATATATATGTCAAGAATATGTTGGGCAACTGAGCAAGGAGAGCTAACCCAAGACTCTTAAGAAGCTGTTTGATGTACAATTTACCTGCAAAGTCTTGACTCTTCTTTTTGAAACTGATCTATCAGACTTCCCATATAAAATCAGGGCTATCTCTCACTTTGACAGGCTGCATACCAACTCCAAATATGCCATCACTTCTAAAATTCTCAAAATCTCTATTCAATTTACTTCTAAAATCTGTCATCTTTTCCTGAGTCATGGCAGAATCTGGGCTCCTGTGTAAACCCATCCATTGCATTGTGTGTTCCTTATACACTTTGGAGGTCATTTGGGAGGCTTGATAGGCAGGGAAGAATGCTCTGGATCAGCCATGAGAATGCATGGCTTCCGCCATGGTCTTTACCCTGATTATCCCTAAATCCTTTTTCCTAGCTCAGACTTTACCCCCAAATCTAGTGGTGTGTAGATCTGCCTATTTATCTCCCCCCTTAATGTCCCACAGGAACTTCACTTGGCCTTCCCTTCCTCACTCCATTCCAAATCTACTTTTATGTTCTTTACATCAGTGGCGGTACAACTATCTATCCAGTCCCAAAACTAAGAACTTAGGCATCCTTCTTGCCTTCTCCCTCCTCTCCTTGGTCCTTCCCCACCTTCTCCAGTTCTTGCTGATTTTAGTCCTTAATTATCATTTTGGTTCACCTGCCTCTCTCCACCCTCTCTTCCACTCAGACCAAGTCTCTATCACCTCTTTTGTGGTCTATGAAAATGTTCTCATAATTGGCTTCCTTGCATGGAGTCTTGCTCCCTGCTCCCATTCATCCTTTACAGAGGAAACACAGAGAAGCATTGTTCTAATACACACATCTTAAGTTACTCCTATGCTTAGTGGCTAACCATTTCCCTCAAGGCAACGTTTTAAATCATTCACTCTTTTGCAAAGGCCTGGTACAAGTGTGACACCTGCCAAACTTTCTAGCTTTATGTCATGCCTCTCTTCCCTTTGGTCTCTCCACTTCACTCATGCTCTATTCTCAATCTGAGCACATGCTAGGCTCTCTAGTCTCTGAGCCTTTGTTAGGGTCTTCCCTTTGTCTGGAGTACCATTTCACTTTCTTGTTTATCTGGTTACGTCCTCCTCACTATTCAGATCTAGATCAAAATGTCACTGACTCAGGACAATTGTCTCTGGCACTCCAGACTTTTAGGCCTCCCTGTTTTATGCTCTTGCATCTCCCTGGACATCTTTGTAGTGCTCTTCAACCTATGCGTGCACACAGGGATAGGATATGCATGTTGTTTTTCTTTTTTTTTTTTCTAATGTGGAACACTATGCATTTGAGTGTCACCCTTGCACAGGGGCCATGCCAATCTTCTCTGTATTGTTCCATTTTAGTATATATGCTGCGGAAGTGAGAACAGGACATGTATGTTTTTGTTCCTTGATCAAGTCATTGCCACAGTGGTTAGGACAAAATAGGAGCTCAGGAAATGTTTTCTGGGTGGCTGATTAAACAATAGCCTCCAAACTGGCCTCCCTCCCTCCAGGTTCTCCCCTTTCAACCTGTCCTTTCCACTCCCACCAGAGTGATCACCTAATTCTAAGATATGAGGCTCAGCTCCATTCAAGTCAAATTTGAAATAAAATAATCAATTCTCCCCTTTATATACATAATTAAATTCAAATGCTTTCATGTAGGACATCTTCTATGATCTGTTCCGATACTACCTGATCAACCTTATTTTTGTCTTAGTTTTTGCTTAGAAGAATAGTTTACATTCCAGTCAGATGGAATTAAACATTTTTCCATGCCCATGCTTCATGATTTCTAGCCTCCATACATTTGCTTTTGGAGACCTATCTACTTGGCAAGTCTTGGCTGTGTTCGTGCCTAATTCCCATATCTCCTTTATCATCTAGCTTAAAATCTTTGTCTTCCCTGAGGCTTTTATAGTTCCTCCCCCTTGTAGCTGGAAATGACCGCTTCTTTCTCCCAACATACCCAGTGTTTTTTACCTCCATTGTGGCACTCCATTGTGTACACACAAGGCTCATTCTCTTACAGACTGCAAACTACAGGAGAGAAAGATCTGGCTATTTCTTTGTCACTGACAGGACTCAGGCAACAGTAGACATGTGGGGCCTATTTGCAGGCATACCACTTGTTTCATAACCTTGCACTCAAAGTGTGGTCCAAGGACAAGCTGCATAGGTATCATCTGAGGGTTTATTAGTAATTCACTATCTCAGGCCTACTAGACTTATCAAATCAGAATCTGCATTTTAACAAGATCCCCAGGTGATTTGCGTGCACATTAAAATTTAAGAAGTAGTGCACTGTTTTTTACACCAGTGAATATACATCCTCAGAAAAACACAAACACCACATTTTTGTCATTCTGCACTCTCAGACCTGGTACCAGTTTACAGATCAGCTGCACAGTGTGTGCTTCTCTATTTCTGCATTACGAACCAATTATCATCCAGCTCTTAGTTTGGGACCCTCCCCTTTTTCAACAACGTGGGGCAAACCGTATCCTAGACAAGGGAAATCCTTTTTCCTAACAGAGGGCTGTGGATACACAAAGCTGATCCCAATCAGGGAGGAAAGCTGTGATTCTATTTTTTTTTCCAAGTTGGGGCCAAGAGCAAAGGCCTTGACTGAGAGCTGTGGGTCTAGGATTTTCAGAAGCCTACGTGTAATTCCATTTCATTGTGACTGTTACTGTTGGAAAGCTGTGATTCTTTAAGCTTGCCTTAATCAGTGAAGTCTCTGGCCAAGCTGTGAGTCAGACCTTGCGTCCTCCATTAATCATCTGTGAAAGGAATGCCATGGGGTGATGTCAAGTGAGCTTTTGAGATAACCACTCCTAGAAACATCTGGAGCTGGCAGAGGATCATGACTATGAATACAGATGAGAACAATTGAACAATTTGAATTAATCACAGCTTTAAGTGCTTTGTACAAAATATATTTGTGTTTTGATCTAAAGTGGCGAACAACCAAGCAATGCTTGCATTTCCTAGGTTTTGGAAGAGAGGTCAAGACTCCACTAAGAGGACTTGTTGAACTTTCTCTGCAGATTGTTTGAATAAGAATAACCTTCTCTTTTTCCTTAGGCCTTACTTAATCATCAACATAGCTCAAGTGTTATATTCAGTGCCCACCTTGTCTGCAGGAGCTGATGGGTCCTATAGAGCACACTGTCATTTTTTTTGTAGTGTGCTGCAGAGAAACCTGGTGACTGGAAAGACCCTCAAGTTCAGGCAAAGCAGCTCAAAGTGGGAAGTGGCAAAACCTGTTTGTTTGCATGCTTGATTTATTATGTATGTATGTATGTATGTATTTATGACTCAGGCATGTATTTGCTGATAAATGACTGCTGCTAAAACCTCTTCACTCTGATTTGAGCTTAGCCTCTAATCAGAACCACATCCAGACTCGGACAAGAGTAGCTTCAGACTAGCTTCAATCTGACACTGTAGAGAAAATACAAAAACAAAAAACAAACAAAAAACAACCCCAGGGCTTGCTAGCAATCCTGCTGTCACAGGCCCCTGACTGAGCGAACTTAATCAGAAGTGTCTATTGTCAAATAAGGCTTTTCCAGGAAAAAAAAAATCAACTGCTTGGAATCAGAAAGTGGAAGAGAATGTATAGGCCACTAATGGAAGCTGTCCTCATAAGAAAGTTGCCCCCAGACAAAATTGTGAAATAGACACATTTTGCACTTTCTTTCCAATTATCTCTTCTTTTGATGGGTGTATCAATCAATCAAGGTTCTCCAGAGATAGAGAGAGGGGATTTAAAGAACTGGCTAACATGTTTGTGGATCTGGAAAATTCAAAATCAATATGACAGGCCATCTGGCTATAAACTCAGGCAGGATTTTCTTGTTTCAGACTTGAGACAGATTTCCTTCTATGGTACACTAAGGCAGTTCTACCATTATAACTTCATTTAGTATAGGCCACCTTTTGGCCCATGTTTCATCCAAACAAACTAGCTGCTACACTGGGCTAGGGCCATCTGGCCTTTCTGGTTATTTAAGGTTGTTGGTCTGGACCACAAGGGAATAATGGTCAGGTTCCCTGTAGTACTAGGAAACCACAAAGGATTGACAGGGACATTTGTCTGATGCTTCCAGCATGCATAGCAGGAGTCTCCGGTGCAATGTCAAGATAGCCAAATTCCCAGGTTGTCATATCTCTCAGGCAATGACTCCAGAGCTATTTTATGATCTTCCTTTGACTTTTAAAGCCACAATAATTTGGCCTTCTCTATTGTGTACTGATCTGCCCTGCTAGTCTGGACATTTCCTCTGAATTGAAAATACTCACTGGTCTCTTCCCAGCTGCCTATATCTCACTGCTCTAGGGAGCCCAAGATAAGACTTGATTATGCCTGGCTGCCCTCTTTCCCTGCTAGGATCCTAAAAGGCAACCAAAGATCCTCCATTAATTGAACAGCTATTCTGTAGTAGGCAGAGGCCTTTAGAAAGGAATGAGATATGGTCCCTACTCTTGAAGTGCTCCAACCCTGGAAGTCAATGATTTCAGGTAACTGGGATTAAGAGGAAGCTAGCTTATCAACTGGGGACTAATGTTCCC
The DNA here is from genome assembly GCF_022682495.2 of Desmodus rotundus. Taxonomy (NCBI): domain Eukaryota; kingdom Metazoa; phylum Chordata; class Mammalia; order Chiroptera; family Phyllostomidae; genus Desmodus; species Desmodus rotundus. The sequence goes on along the minus strand of NC_071400.1, from coordinate 19,494,804 downwards.
TCCCCCTTTCTATCCACTTCTTCCATCCTTGGTGACCCACATCCTCTCTCCTCACCATGTGCCTTTATTGGCCTTTTGGTTGCCCAGGGTTTTGCACTGCAGTGTTCTGGCCTTGCTTTCCCTCTCCATGCTTCCAAAATAGATCTGCCCTACTCTTCTTTGTGTTCAGAACTTGTTGCCAGTTCATTGGTTATCACTCTGATAAAGTGGAGTGACAATATGGTATGAATAACTAATAGTATAGTTAAATTCATTCATTATACCAACAAGTATGTACCTAGAGGCTACTATGTATCAGGTCTTGTGCTAGGTGCTGTGTATAGAGAGGTAAATCTGACATAGTTCCTGCCCACAATGAACTCATCATTTTGTTAAGAAGATAGACAAACAGGTAAACACAGACAATTGCCACACAATATAAGAAGTGCAATGAGAGAAGTGTGTGCTGTGAACAGCTGTGGCAAAGAGAAGGGAAGAGTAACCCTTCTTGGTCTAGGAGAGTGGTGGTTAGGGAGAGGAGAGGCTTGAGCAGCTTCTTGAAAAATAAGTAGCAGTTCACCAAGTAAACAGGCAAAATAGACATTCCAAGGAAAGGGAACAGAAGGAGCAAAAGCACAGTTGTGTAGTCACACACACCCTGGGAGGATGAAGATAAATACATCTAGTGTGGCTAGGTGTGGCACAGTGCATGCCAGAGGTTGGACATGTATGTAGACGTGAAGGCTCTGGTCTTCCAGGCAATGAAACTTTGACTTGGTGTTAAGAGCAACACAGAGCTATGTGTGTTTTTGGATTTTGGTAATAGCTTTGTTAAACTATAATTTACATACCATACAATTCACTTACTTTAAGTATATAATTTTGTAGTCACAAGTTTGTGCAACCATCATGACTACATAATTCTAGAATATTTTTATCACCCAAAAAAGAAACCTTATATTAATTAGGAGCCACTTCCCATACCTCCCAACTCTCTAGCCACTAGCAACCACTATTTTACGTTTTGCAAATTATATTTGCCTATTCTTGATATTTCATATATATGACATCATGTGGTCCTTGGTGAGAAGCTTCTTTCACTTAGCATAACTCTTTTAAGATTTATGCATGTTGTAGCATGTATTAATATTCCATTTTTTTCATGTCCAAATAACATTCCATTATATGGATGTACCATATTTAGTTGTCCATTTGTCAATTGATGGACATTTAGGTTGTTACTTTTTGGCTCTTATGATTAATGCTGTTGTGATATTTGTGTGTAAGTTTTTGTATGGATATCTGTTTTCATTTGGGGGGGTATATACCATTGAGTAGGATTTCTGGATGATATGGTAACTCTATGTTTAACCTTTGAGGAACTGCCACACTATATTCCAAAGTGACAACACCATTTTACATACCCATCAGCAGTATAGGAGAGTTCCAATTTCTCTGCATCCTTGCTATCTTATATTATCATTTTTTTTTGATTATAGCTTAGTCAATGTGACATGGTACTTTTGTTGTCTTTTTCATTTGCATTTCCTTGATAAATAATGATGTTGAGCATCTTTTCATATACTATTAGCCATCTGTGTGTGTGTGTGTGTATATAATTACCTATTCAGATCCTTTGCCCAAATTTTTATTAGGTTATTTGTCTTTTTATTATTGAATTATAATAATTCTTTATTCTAGATGCAAGTCCTTATTAGATATATGATTTGCAAAAAGTATTTCCCAATCTGTAGCTTTTTTTCACTTTCTTGATGGCATCCTTTGAAAACATTTTTATTTGATAAAGAGCAATTTATTGATTTTTAATCTTATGTATAATGCTTTGCGTATTGCATCTAAGAACTCTAGAAAACCTCATGTCACAAAGATTTTCTCCCCTTTTTTCCTAGAACTTTTAGAGTTTTAGCCCATACATTTATAATAGGTCTGTAATTTATGTTGAATTAATTTTTGTATATCCTTTTCAATGAGACTCTAAATTGATCTTTTTTGCATATGGATATCCAATTGTTCCAGACCATTTGTTGAAAAGGCTGTCATTTTTCCATTAACTTGTATTGTTACATTTGTCAAAAATTAGTTAACTATACACAGACTCAATTCTGTCCCATCGATCTTTTTGACTACCTTGTGCTAATACTACTAAACTGACTTGATTATTATTTCATTATACTAAGTTTTGAAACCAGGTAGCTCTTTCTTTTAAACCTCATTTTGGCTATTGTAGATTGTTTGTATTTTTTTTTTACAAATTTTGGGATCAACTTGTCAATTTTTACATAAAAGCCTAATGTGATTTTGATAGGGCTTGCATTGGCACTATACATCAATTATGGGAGAATTGCCATCCTGACAACACTGAGACTTCCATTCCATGAATATGGAATCTATCTCTGTCTATGAAGATCTTTATTTTCTCTGAACAATGATGTATAATTTTCAGTGCACAGAAATGTTTCACATCTTTGGTTAGATTTATTCCTACATATTTAATATTTTTGTTGCTACTGTAAATGTTTTAAAACTTTTAATTTCTTATCATTTGTTACTAGTATGTAGAAATAAAATTGAATTTTGGAAGGACTTCTGGTCAATATGAATGGCATAGGTAAACACGGCTCACCTCCTAACATAATCACATCAAAATTACAAATAAAATATAGAACAATCATCAATCAGAATAGTCAGAAATCGAGTTTAATGGAAGTCTGACAACTACAAAATTAAAGAAACCACATCTCTCCAGACTGGTAGGAGGGGCAAAGATGCAGAACAGGCTGGTCCCACATCCATGTGTGGTGGATAGAATTTCGGGAGGGATATCTTGGGAGTGTGGAGTCCCAGCCCCACACCAGGCCCCCCAGCCCAGGGTTCCAGTGCCAGGAAGATAAGTCCCCACAACTTCTGGCTACAAAATCCAGTGAAGATTGAGTCAGTGGAAGAAACTTCTGAGGTCCCAAGCAGTTCCTCTTAAAGAACCCACACACGGACTTACTGACTTACTCAGACTCACTCCCTCTGAGCTCCAGCACTGGGGTAGCAGCTTGAAAGGCACCAGTGGAATACAGGGAGAAACTGAAGTGTCTGGCATCAAGGCGGGAGCTGGGAGACAGCTTTATCCCAGACAGAAAGACTGGCAGAGGCCATTGTCCCTTTTCTGAACCCTCGCCCCACAGAGCCACAGAGCTGTCAGGCAGGTGCCACATCTGAGACTCCATCAACCTGGCTAACACTGTTTGCCCTGTGCTGGAGATCCCCTGAGGCTCTGTCCCACTTACGGGCCCACCAAAATTGTTAACTGTGACTTTTCCATATGAATGGCTGGTCTTGGCTCATGCTTCACAACTTCCTAAATCGTGTCAAATAAGCAACAGCCAGCCTCAGTGAACCCCCAGCCCCCATACCTCTTGCTAAGTGGCTCCAGGGCCAGCACTGGCAGCTGCTAGTATAGATTCACAGCTTGGCTTCGCCTGGGAATCTCCATGCCTAGCACAATTAGCAGCTGGAATTTTGTCCAACTATGTAGTGGATTTTGAAGGAGAAGATTGGCTTATCTCTTCATTTGGCCATAGCAATATAGAAGAGATTAAAACATGGAAGTGACATACAATGTTTAGCAGGAGAGAAGAATCAATCTAGCCAATATGTGGTAAAAGGCCTTTGTAGGACAAGTTTGAAAGCAGAGACCAGTTAAAAGATTATTGAAGTAACACAAGTGAAAAATGATAGGGGCTGTGAATAGGTTGTTGCCAGTAACAATGAACAAAGTGGATGAATTGAACATTTCTATCAAATTTGAAATCACAACCATTTAAATAGGCCCAGTTGGAAAGATATGTTTCCAGTTGGGTACTGGAAATATCAAGGGAAACAGTTTGTATTGTATATGATTGTCTAGCCATTATGTCGTATACCTGAAACTAATACAAAACAATACTGATTGTAAACTCTAATTTTAAAAATTAAAAAAATTAAAAATAAGAACAGATATAGAACGATATAAGTAGAACTGGAAAGTAAGAAATATTTTAAAGATCTATTGCCTTGGTAGATTTGCAAAAACTTTATGTCCAATGGAAAAATTAGTGTGTGTTGAAAGTGAAAAAGAGAGAGAGTTTGGGTTTAGATTACTGGAGGTATTAAAGCACTGGGCACAGAAATATAGAACAAAGGATGGGGACAGGCTGCAGTGGGAAAGGAGAAGGAAGCTACTTTTGAAAAAAACTTTAGTTTTGAAAAGCCATGATGACATCCAAATGGAAATGCAGAGTAGGTAGTAAGAGATTTAGATATGCCGCTCAGGAGCAATGAAAGTCTACAAAAGCAACATGAAAAAACACCTTTTACGTTAATATCCAAGTATAGATGTGTCCACAAATATGAAGACATCTTGGGTGTTACTGTTTTCAATAATAATGTTTGGTTCTCCATAGTCTCTTATGTTCATCTACAACACAAGAAGGTTTTTTGTTGTTTGATATTTTTTGTTTTGGTTTGGTCATGCTGGGGAGAGAGTGGTCATGGGAGGAGAAACATATAAAAACTGGGTGAAAGAGGGAAGAAAATGAGATAAAGGGAGAAAAAAAGCACATAAGACATATTAAAATCTTCCTCTACATGAGCCTCCTAAAACTGTGATGGGAGTGCCAGGTCAGAATGAGTGACTATGTTTTCCACATCCCTCCACTCCCTAATTTTCAATAAAAGGTTCACCTATCTTCCTTAATATCTGTATCTGTGTCTTACTTACTTTAACCTTGTCTTTGCATTTCTCTGTTTATCTTTGTTTCTCTTAGTTGCTCTATCAACTTTCCCTCAGGGGACATATTTATTCTTCATCAGCTCAATATTTTATACTTGGGCTGGCCCATGTTTCTCCAAATGGCTGGCAGAACCATCTGAGAATGCACGGGCCTTTGTCCCCAAATTCTGAACTACCACTAGATGGCAGTGTCTGGGAACTTTGCTAATTAAGCCTGACCGCTGAGTGGTGGGGAGTATTAACTTGGTTATTTTACTTTTACTATATTGCAACAAAAAGCCCTAGACCTAGCAGGACCCCTTTTGTATCACAGAGGAAAATTCATGTTTGAAAAATACTCAGGGCTGGAAAAGCCTCCTCTCTAAGCTGGTATTTTCTCCCACCTGAATTCTCACACAAGCTCCTAACCACAAACCTTCCCCTAGATGCCTTTTTATTACCTTGTCAGCTGTTTTTTTTTTTTTTTTTTTTTTTTTTTAGATCATATTCCCTCTCCAACCTGGTTAGCAGGTTGGGCTGATCCTCTTTCCTCACTTTGAGCGTGGACATGAGCTGTCAAAGCCTGAAGAGTTTTTAGACTTTGCTAGTCTAATTCCTTCATTTTCAGATGGTACAACTGAGGCACATAAAGGAGCAGAAATTTGTTCAAAATCACATAAAGAATTCAAGGCAGAATCCTATGGGCCAGAGTCTCAAGACATACTTATAATAATAAAACAGCCAGATCATTTAGGCCCACTAATTGCATTACCACAACTACATGTCTGGGGAAAGGGGAGGGAAGCAAGAAACATCAGACATGATACCTGTCCTCCAGGCACTTAGAATCTAATTGGGAAGACAGACTTACACACAGCAAAAAAGAGGTAATGCCCTTTGTGACAAGGCAATGTAAGAAGAATGTTAATGTGGGTGAGTGGCTCAAGGATTCAGAAGAGAGAAAGACCTGTAAGTGATGGAGGTGGAATGGTAGAGAACTAGATGAAGCTTGCAGAAGAAAAAAAATAAATGATTATAATTACTGTAGGTTCAAATCCTAGGTTGATTTAAGCAGAAGGACATGGTCAAAGAGAAATAAAACATAAAGCTAGAGTAATGGGCTGGGTCCAGGCTGTTCAGGTTCTTATAGGTCAGGCTGATTTCCTCCTAATACTAAAGAACAACTCTCAAATGTTTTTGATCTTCATATTTTCTATGTTCAGAGGTAAATTTTCTCTAAGTCTGTTTCCCCAGGAAGTAGCCTCTTCGATTTGCCCTCTTTCTCCCATTAGTCTCAGGTGGTCAGAGATGAAGTTGAATGAAAAAGATAGGCTGATGCTTGTTTCCTCTATATCTGTTTCAAGCTCAATCCACTGAGCTATATACCAGCCAGGGCATAAATAAAATCTTTAAAAAAATTAAAAAATGGACAAAGGAATTGAAGAGACATTTTTCCAAAGGAGACACACAGATCATCAATAGGTACATGAAAATATGCTCAACATCATTAATTATCAAGGAAATGAAAATGTAAACTACCATGAGATATCATCTCATACTTGTTAAAATAGTTATTATCAAAAGGACAGAAGATAACAAGTGTCAGTAAGGATGTGGAGAAAAGTGAAACCTTCCAATGTAAATCAGTACATCCATTATAGAAAACAGTATGGATGTTACTAAACAAAACAAAACAAAACAGAACTACTACATGACCCAGCAATCCTACTTCTGGTATTTATCCAAAGGAGATTAAATCTGTATGTCAAAGAGGCATCTGCACTTTCATGTTCACTGTAGCATTATTCATGGTGGCCAAGATGTAGAAAGAACCTAAATCATTGTGAATTAATGAATGGATAAAAAAATTGTTATAACTGTAAAATGAAAAATTATTTAGTAATAAAAAAGAAATTCTGCCATTTGTGACAACACGGATAAACTGGAGGATATTATGCTAAGTAAATAAGCAAGATACTGAAAGACAAAAGCAGAATGATCTCACTTATATGTGGAATCTAAAATAGTCCAACTCATAGACACAGACAGTAAACTAATGGTTGTCAAGGGCTAGGTTGAGGGGAAATTGGGGTGATATTGTGATAAGTAAAAAGTTTCAGTTATGCAAGATGAATAGGTTTTGGAGATCTAATGTAGAGCAATATGAATATAAATAATACTGTACTGGATACTTGAAATTTGCTGGTAGGGTAGATCTTCAGTGTTCTCACCACACATAGAAGGAAATGAAAGGAAAGGAAAGGAAAGGAAAGGAAAGGAAAGGAAAGGAAAGGAAAGGAAAGGGAAGGGAAGGGAAGGGAAGAGAAGGAGAGAGAGAGAGAAGAAGAAAGAAAGAAAGAAAGAAAGAAAGAAAGAAAGAAAGAAAGAAAGAAAGAAAGAAAGAAAGAAAGAAAGAAAGAAAGAAAGAAAGAAAGAAAGAAAGGGAGGGAGGGAAAGGAAAAGGAGAGGAGAGAAGAAAGGAAAAAGAAAAAATGGTAACTATGTGAGTTCATGGATATATTAATTAACTTGATTGTGGTGATCATTTAACAACACATACATATATCTAAATATGTTAGACATCTTAAATGTATACAATTTCTACCTCTCAATTATGCCTTAATAAAGCTCAAAAAAGAATTTCAGGTCATCTCTATACCTGTTCACTGCTGGCTTTTGAACTATGAGTCTTGTGGGCTCCAGGGCTTAATGAAAATGCCTCAAGTCTCATCAAGGGAATGATTCTCTCCTCCTTATCCCGTTAACAAAGCAACTCCACTTTTGCCTATTTTATATATTGTAATTCTACACAGTTCATTTAAATGAAGGGTTCCACTACTAAAAATGATTGCATATCACCATGAATAAGCTTAGCCCTAAATACCAAAAGGAGAAATATCTACCCATCAAATTAGAAAGGCAATTTCCCAATCAGGGATCAGACTGATGGTGAGGTACCTCCTCAGCAGTGATATTCTAGACTGATTAACCATTCAGATGCCTCTGAGATAGGTGGCAAAAAAGTAAAGTAACTAAAAATAAAGAAGTCATATTGGTGCCTCTGAGGCAAATAGGGTATAAATAAAAATGGGGGAGCAAGAGAAAGAGATGCAGTGATGTTAAAATAGTAAAGAATCACATTCTTGGGACCTGCAAGACTTTGAGTAGCCTTTACCCGAAAATAATCAAGCCAAGGTTGTCGTGGACAGGGGCACAGGTATAGCAGGAAACTGACCTTAATGTTCCTGCTTTGCTACATACTTGCTACCACTCAACGCTTCTAATCTCAATTTTCTTCATTTTCAATTGATAATAACAATTTCTGTCTTGCTTTGTCTCACAGAGATTGAGTGAAACTCAGGTAAGAGACTAGATATAAAAGAGCGAAAGGAACTTTTTAAAGGCTGGGGAAATGGTAAGCTACTATTATGTGATCTAACTGTCATCTTTCTTCAACTTTGTTTTAAAGTTGTTATATAGGTGTAAATTGAATGGCTGAGCATGGTTCCTTGGCCTAGACCCATCATATCCTCCAATCTGAAATCCCTATTTATTACATCCATCAACTATTACCATGAATGAGCTTACCATATAGCTGGGTAATTGGGAGCTGGTTCATCAGTAAAAGAAGGAGATGGTGCCAAGAAAGGTGTCTGGCCTGACAGAATAAGCAATTTCCAACTTCTGTCTCTCTCCTGCCCTCTCAAACAAAGATATTTGCTTTATGTTTTTGTGCATGTGTGTGTATATGTATATACAAACATATGTACAAACATTTACACAAAAATAAGGACAGAAACTGGTCATGCAGTCATAGCTGGTATTTATAAAAACCTCCTTCTCCTATTCATTCCACATTACCTTTTCCCTCAGCAAGAACCTCAGCTGGTCATGGTTCTTTACCTGGTGAGGTGACCCAAATATTCAGTCCTAAATGGCTTGGGCCACTATTAGTTATGTCTGTATTGGGTTGTTATAGTTTTGCATTAACCTTAATCCCAGGATATGTTAATACTGAGACACCGTAAAGGATCTCTTGTATTCCTGACATATTCTTCCTTACCTCTATATGGAGTAGTAATCCAATTTCCCTTGGTATTCAGAATCAATCACCCCAACCAGTATAGTAACTCTCATCTGTGCTTTTGACTCAGAGGCATGAGGAGCTCAAAGTGGCTGTAGTGCTGCAGGTGTCCACTTTTGGATAGTGCCTGCACATGACGCAATAGCATTTGTAAAAGGCCTGAGTCTTCTCTTCCTTTATCAACTTATCATAGGGAACTCCCCAAAGGGCCATAGATGAATAGTGGGAAGGGGAAGGTAGTGTAGTAGCGGTGGGGACCATGGATATCTGGGCCACTTATTTATCTAATTTACTTATGCCTTCAAGGCTTACTCAGGCCCAATCGTGTATATATCACTTCCCTTTGGTGATAGAGTGCTTCTGTATATTCTCAATTTTATGGCCTGATGGGTCAGATAAAACCCAATTCATGATGGACACCTCAGTTGCCATGGTAACTTAGGCAGCCCATGGTTTAACATTCAGTCTTTACTAAGGCCCAGTAGTAGGTCTAGCACTCTTTCTCAAAAGGAGAGTGGTTCTCTGCAGAGGATAACAAGGCTTCAGTCCAAAATACTAAGAGTCTATGGTGTAATTCATCAATTGATACTTGTCAAAGGCTCCAAACAGGATCTCTATCTCTACTGACACTTCAAACAACATTGGATCTGCTGGATCATATGGCCCAAGTGACACAGCAGCTTACACAGCAGCATGGATTTGTTGCAGATCCTTCTCTTGTTCTAGACTTTTCTAAAAATAGAAGATTTCAGGCCACTTGGTAAATAGGCTGGAGTAACACATCCAAATGAGGAATATGTCGCTGCCAATATCTGAAAAAGTTCACTAGGTGTTGTGCCTCTTATGGGGTTGTGTGACGTGCCATATACAACACCTTATTCTTCTCCTTAGAAAGGATATCTTGACATACCCCAAAGTACCGAAATCCTAGAAATGTCACTGAGATAGATCTTTCAATGTTTATTGGATTTAATTCCCACCCTCTAATAAGATGTTGACCCACTGTCTTCTCACTTACATAATTTCCAATCTGTCATCTATATTTTTGTTCTTCTGAATATAACATGTCTCTTTTCTCTGTTTTTACAGACTTTCTCTTTATTACTGCTTTTGAGCAATTTGTTTATGATGTGCCCTGCTCTAGTTTTCTTCATATTTCACATACTCATTGAGCTTCTTAGATCTGTGACTTATAGTTATCTTCAAATTTTCAAAAATTTCAGCCATTAGTTCCTCAAATCTTTTTTCTACCCCCATCCCCTGAAGTTCTGCTTACATTGCATATTAAGCTACTTAGTGTAGCCCCAAGCTCAATGATGCTCTGTTCATTAATTTTTTCTTTCTCTGTTTCATTTTGGATACTTTCTATGTATATGTCTTCACATTCACTGATCTTCTCTTCTGCAATGTTTACTCTGATATTAACCCTAATCCAGTACATTTTTCATTTTAGACATTGTAATTTTCAATAATGTTAATTCTTTCTTAACATGAAGATCATATGTGCTTCCACTTACTTGCATCTTCTTGAATTTCTTTCTTCAGTGCCTTATAATTTTCTGAATACAGGGCTTTTATATCCTTAGTTATGTTTATTCCTGGGTATTTTATTCTTTTTGAAGCAATTGAGAATGGGATTGTTTTCTTAATTTACCTTTCTGTTAGTTCATTATTAGCATGTAAAAATACAGCTGATTTCTGAATATTAATTTTGTATCCTGCTACTTTGCTTAATTCATTTATCAGTTCTTGTAGTTTGTTGGTGGAACCTTTGGGGTTCTCTATGTACAATATGTCATCTGTAAATAAAGACAGTTTTACTTCTAAATTTTATAATTTTGCTGCAATTAGGTGAAATGTATGTGTATTATCAAAATAAAAGTACGAGAAAATAAATGCATAAAAATAAAAAAGGACAGTTTTGCTTCTTCCTTTTTAATTTGGATGCCTTTTATTTGTTCTTATATGATTGCTATGGCTCGGACTTCCAGTACTATGTTGAATAAGAGAGGAAAGCAGACATCACTGTCTTGTTTCTGATCTTTAGGGGAATGCTTATTGTACATTCAGTATGATGCTGGCAGTGGGTTTACCATATATGGCCTAAATTATGTTAAATATGTTCCCTCTATTCCCACTTTGATGAGAGTTTTAATCATAAATGGGTGCTGGACTTTATCAAATGCTTTTTCTGTGTCTGTTGATATGATTGTGTTTTTTTTAAAAGGTTTAATTAATTTATTTTTAGAGACGGGAAGTGAGGGAGAAAGAGAGGGAGAGAAACATTAATGTGTGGTTGCCTCTCACATGCCCCCTACTGGGGACCTGGCCTTCAACCCAGGCATGTGCGCTGACTGGAAATCGAACCAGTGACTGTTTGGTTCACAGGCCAGCATTCAATCTACTGAGCTACACCAACCAGGGCTTGTAGTTTTTATCCTTCATTTTGTTTATGTAGTGTATCAAATTTATTGATTGGTGAATGTTCTATCAACCTTGCATCCCAGGAATAGATCCCACTTGATCATGGCTTATGATCTTTTTGATGTATTGCTATATTTGGTGTGCTAATATTTTGTTGATGATTTTAGCATCTATGTTCATTAGAGATACTGGCCTATACTTTTCTTTCTTTGTAGTGTTTTTATGTGGTTTTGGAATTAGGATGATGCTGGCTTTTTAAAATTAGCATAGGAGTCTTCCCTCCTCTTCAATTTTTTGAAGTAGTTTGAGAAGGAGAGGTGTTAGTTCTTCCTGGAATGTTTCGTCCAACTCACCTGTGAAGCCATTCAGTCCAGGGCTTTTGTTTGTTAGGAGGATTTTGATTACTGCTTCAATTTCACTAGGTGTAATCTGTCTGTTCAGATTCTCTGATTAATTCTGGATTATTTTTAGAAGATTGTATGTTTCTAGGAATTTATCCATTTCATCCAAGTTGTCCAGTTTGTTTGCATATATTATAGTTGTTCATAATATTTTCTTACAATCCTTTGTATTTTTTGGTATCAGTTGTTATTTCTCCTCTTTCATTTCTGATTTTATTTATTTGGGTCCTCTCTCTTTTTTTCTTGGTGACTCTGATTAAAGGATTGTCAATCTTGTTTCACTTTTCAAAAAACGAGCTCTTGGATTCATTGATCTTTTGTAATTTTTTTTTAGACTCTTACATTTATTTCTGCTCTGATCTTTGTAATTTCCTTCCTTCTACTCACTTTGGGCTTTGTTTGTTGTTCTTTTTCAAGTTCCTTTAAGCATAAAGTTAGATTGTTTATTTGAGCTTTTTCTTATTTCTTGAGATAGACCTCTCTCAGGCTTGCTTTCCTTGTATCCCTCAGATTTTGGGTTGCCATGTTCTCATTTTCATTTGTTTCAAGGTATCTTTTGATTTCTCCCTTGATCTTGTTGTTGACACATTAATTGTTTAATAACATGTTATTTAGCCTCCATGTATTTATGGGCTTTTTGGTGTTCTTCTTGTGATTGACTTCTAGTTTCATAGCATTGTAGACAGAGAAGAGACTCGATATGATTTCAAACTTATGAAATTTATTGACACTTGTTTTGTGTCCTAACATGTGGTATATCCTAGAAAACACTCCATGTGCACTTAAAAAGTATGTATAGCCCTGGCTGGTGTGGCTCAGTGGATTGAATGCTGGCCTGTGAACCAAAGGGTCATTGGTTCAATTCCCAGTTTAGGGCATATGCCTGGGTTGCAGGCCATGTTCCTGGTGGGGGGTGCGTGAGAGGCAACTGCACATTGATGTTACTCTCCCTCTCTTTCTCACTCCTTCCCCTCTCTATAACTAACTAAATAAATAAATATCTTTAAAAAAAAGTATGTGTATACTGCTGCTTTGGGGTGAAATGCTCTGAAGATATCAATTAAATCCATTTGATCTAGTGCATCATTTAAGGCCACTATGTCCTTGTTGATTTTCTGTCTGGAAGATCTATCCATTGAAGTCAATGGGGTGTTAAAATCCCTTACTCTGACTGTATTTCTGTCAATGTCTCCCTTTATGTCCATCAAGATCTGCTTCACATACTTGGGTGCTCCTATGCTGGGTACATAAATATTTACTAGGGTTATAGCCTCTTCTTTGATTGCCTCTTTTATTGTTATGTAGTGTCCTTCTTTGTCTCTTACTATAGCCCTGGTTTTAAAGTCTATTTTGTTGGGTAAAAGTATTGGGACCTCAGCTTTATTTTCCTTTCCATTTGCATGAGTTATCTTTTTCTATACCCTTACTTTTAGTCTGTATGTATCTTTTGATCTGAGGTGGGTCTCTTGGAGACAGCATATATATCTTGTTTTCTTATCCATTCAGCTAACCTATGTTTTTTGAGTGGAGCATTGAAGCCATTTACATTTAAGGTGATTATTGATAGATACACATTTATTGCCATTTTATTTTTAACTATTTTCTTGTTTGTTTTCATTTTCTTTTTTTCCTTCTTCTTAAACCAAGCCTTTTAACATTTCTTGCAATACTGGTTTGGTGTTCACAAACTCCTTTAGCTATTTCTTGTCTGGGAAGCTCTTTACTTCCCCTTCAATTTTAAATGATAACCTTACTGGGTAATGTAGCCTTGGTTGTAGGCCCTTGCTTTTCATCACCTTGAATTTTTCATGCCAATCCCTTCTGTCCTAAAATGTTTCTGTTGAGAAATCAGATGACAGTCTAATTGAAGCTCCTTTGTAGGTAACGAAGTGTTTTTCTCTTGTGGTTTTTAAGATTCTCTCCTTGTCTTTAAACTTTGCCATTTTAATTATGATGTGTCTTGATGTAGGCCTCTTTGGGACCATTGTGTTTAGTGCTCTCTGTGCTTCCTCGGTTGGTGTGTCTTTTTTGTTCACCAGATTAGTGTTGTTTTTGGTCATTATTTCTTCAAATAAATTCTCAATCCCTTGCTCACTATATTCTCCTCCTGGTATTTCCATGATGTGGATGTTGTTGCACTTCATGTTGTCCCAAAGGTTTCTTAATCTGTCCTCATTTTTTTTAATTCTTTTTTTTTCTTTTTGTTGCTCTGTTTAGTTGTTTTCTTCTACCTTGTCTTCCAAATAGCTGATTTGATCCTCTGCTTCATCTAACCTACTGTTTATTCCTTCCAGTGTATTATATTTTGGATATCGCATTCTTTATTTCTGGCTAGTCCTTTTTATGGTTTCTATGCCTTTTTTCATGCTATTGAGTATCCTTATAATCATTAGTCTAAACTCTATATCTGATAAATTGCTTGCCTCCATTTCATTTGCTTCTTCTTCTGGAGAATTCTCTTGTATTTTCATCTGGGGCCTGTTTCTTTGTCTTCCCATTTGGGCTGCCTCTTTGTGTTTGTTTCTATATATTAGATGTGTCTTCAAAAAAACCTATGTCAGACAGTGCCTGTGGCCCTGGTCAATCTGTTTGGAGCTATCAGTGATTCACAGCTTGTGGCTCCCTCTGCTAGGCCTGGGTATGTGCAGAAAGAACCAGGCTGTGCACCAAGGCTGGCTTTTACCAGCACTGGGCCTGGGGCAGGGTCAGCTAAAGTCTCAAAGCTCCCAGGATTCTCCCTTTGGCTGAAGATTTTCTGTTAAGCTTAATCACCAAAAGTGCCTTCATCTGCACTCATCAGCAGCCTGGCTTAAGCTCCACAAGGTAGGATGAGAGGGATTCCTGTGAGTGTAGCTATTGCTTGCCCTTAGGCTGGTGCTGCTTGGAGGGGAATGCTCTGCCTTAGAAAGATGGCTTCTGCAGTATAGGAGTGACTGAGGAGGGATCCTGGAAGGTGACCCTTCAGCTCTCTCTCCCCAGAGCCACCAGCCCCAGACTCTCCTCGAATGTCTCTATTCTGCTCTGCCCTCCCTCTGCTGGAGCCCAAGATAAGAGGCTGTGAATAAAATTTTGTGCATTGGCCTCCCCCTGGTGGACAGAAACCCTGCTGCTTTTTACATTGGATGTTATTTGGGTTCCTTTCCTGGTTCTGGTGCTCTAGTCTGGGGAGTCTGGCTTGGGGTTTAGACCTCACACTTCTCAGGGGGCACTCCCGGGCCACTGAAATGTTCCTCTGGAACTTTAGCTGCTGCCAGTGGACACCCAGCCAATCCTCTCATGCCTCTTCCACACTCTACCAGTCACAATTTGGTGAAGTGGTTTTTTCTGTCTCTTTGTGGTTGTAAGACTTCTCTCCAGCTAGTGTTCTGTTGGTTATTCAGGGTGATTTTTCTTTAATTTAGTTGTAATTCCAATTTTGTCCTGGGAGGAGGTTAGAGTAGCTTCCACCTGCTCCACCACCACCTTGGATCCCCAGACATTGTAGTTACCATCTCTAGCATTTCAATTTGGCTCTTTTTATATCTTCCCTGTCTCTATTCAACTTTTTAAAACATATTAAATACAGTTGTAATAACATTTTTATGACTTTTTTTTTTTTTTTGCTAATTCTGACACATTTATCCTCCTCACCTTGGGTCATGTTTTCCTGTCTTTTTGCATGCCTGGTATTCTTTTATTGGATACTAGCCATGTGAGATATTTTTGTATTCCCATAATATAGACTTTTGTCCTGGGATGTAGTGAAATTACCTGGAAACTGTTTGAACCTTTCAAGATCTAGTCTTCATAATTTGTTAGGAAGGTCTGAAACAGCGTTCAGTCTATTTCCCTCAACTGAGAGAAGGCCTTTCTGAGTACTCAATCCAATTTCCTGGAATCCTGAGGTTTTCTAATCAGGCTGGTTTGGAATAGGCATTATCCTGGCTCTGTGTACGTGCTAAAGCACAGTTGCTTCTGATCCTGTAGAGTGGTACTTTCTCCAACATCAGCTAGTTTTTATTTCAGTTACTGTTTAGTAATCAGTGAGTAGTATTGAGGAACCCTCTGTAGATATCTAGAGTTCTCTCTCTATACAACCCTTTAGTCTCTGCCACTCTGTTCTGAGAATTATAAACTTTTTCCATATTATCAGCTCTATCTCCTCAACCCAGGGAGTTTGTCAGATTCTGCCTGGGTCTCCCCATCCTGTACCATGACCTGGAAGACCTTTCAAGGTAGAAAACTGGGGCAATCATAGGGCTCACTTTACTTATTTTCTATATTTCAGAGATTACTACTTTTTATTTCCCAATGTCCAGTGTCTTAGAAAGTGGTTTTTAAAAATATTTTCATCTATTTTTGGTCATTTCATATAAAATCTGGTTTCTTTTACTCATCTTAACCAGAAGCAGAAGTCCATTTTTAAGGAAAGCTCTTCTAAATCTTCTTCATTAATACAGCCAGAGTTCTTACTCTTAAGTTTATTCCAAATAGTTCACCTAACTTCAAACCCCATGCATGCATGGGCTACATTCAGAACACATACAGAATACAGGTCCTCTGCCTAAAAAAAGCAAAAGAAAAGGTGTAGCTTACCACTTAGACTTCATGCTGATGGACACTCTGTCTCTTCACATTGGCAAACTCATGTCTCCTTTGGGTGCAGTCTCTTACAATTTTCTCAGAGTGAGTTTTGGTATATGCTCCTAAAAGAACTGTAGCATAGTAGTTCAGAGTTTGATGGTTCTCCCTTGATTTTTCTAGTTTCCTTCCTTTAACATTGGACATACTTAGAAAAGATTCCACTGGGTAGAATGATGCAAGTATCCTAAACTTCCCCATGGCTACTCCAACACTACTCAATATAAAGAGAATCATGATAGAGAGAAAGTTGAAAGGGGAAACTATAGTCAGCTAATCTAAAATATTTTACTTTAAAAAAAATTTTGTTTATTTACTTTTTTTTTTAGAGAGAGGGGAAGGGAAGGAGAAAGAGAAGGAGAGAAACATTAATGTATGATTGCCTGTCAAGCACCCCCACTGGAGACCTGGCCCACAACCCAGGCATGTGCCCCAACTTGGAATTGAACCAGCAACCCTCCGGTTCACAGGCCACCACTCAATCCACTGAGCCACACCAGCCATGGCAAAATATTTTACTTTTGAAAAACTTACAAACACATACAATGTTGTGAACAGCAAGTGTCAGGGCCATTTCCAGGGTCTTGTATAAATAAGGGGCCCTGAAGCTTTAAGGTCCATTATCTACATGGTAAATATGCCTTTACATATATCATTTTGACATTGTGCCTTAGTCCATATGCTAGAATCTGCCTTTTAGTGTTTGTCCCTGTCTCTCCAGTGACTCCTTGTTAAGCAACTAAATGATCACTACTTTTGAATTTGATCTTAGTTGGTTTTGACCACTCAACTACCTGATTTTCTTTTTTTTAAAAAAAATTTTATTGTTATTCAATTACAGCTGTATGCCCTTTCTCCCCATCCCTCCACTCCACCCCAGCTGAACCCACCTCCCTCCCCCACCTCCACCCTCCCCCTTGATTTTGTCCTTGTGTCCTTTATAGTAGCTCCTGTAATCCCCTCTTCCCACTGTCCCCACCCCACTCCCCCCTGGCTTTTGTTAGATTGTTCTTTACTTCAATGTCTCTGGTTATATTTTCAAAACAGACAACTTTTCCATATTCTTACCCTGGCCTTCACCAACTGCTACTGTAAACAACAGCACTTGCTCTTGTTCAACCTTAATGCTTACACCCTGGCCAAACTCTGACCTACTCCTCAACTTATCTACATAGCTATTAAAAAGACAGAATGGCTGTAATTTATAGAAATAAGTGTCATACAATTTACTAGAAGGTGGAAAAAAGGCTCATCTGATCTTGATTAAGTTTTGAAAAATAACATGTACAAATATGAGATGACCTAAGATAATTTTTAAGGAAAAAATTATATATGTTCATTAAAATATTTGTCACTAACCACCCATCCTCACAGTGGATATGGTGGACAAGTGTGGAACTTGGCTTTTGAGAGTATGGAAGGATAATTTAAACAAAAAGTATTAGAAGTAAATAATGAGATAAAAAACAACAGAATAGACCAATGTGAATGGTATGACAAGGGTAATAAATGAAGGATGCTTTGTAATGTTTTATAAATCAACTTATGGCAGTAGTGGTGGCAGTGTTTAACACACCTCAAGAATATAACTAATGTTCATAGCAGCAAAATTTACAATAGTCAAGTGCTGGAAGCAATCTAAGTGTCCATCAGTAAATGAATGAATCAAAAAACTATGGTACTGCCCTGGCTGATGTGGTTCATCGGTTGAGTGCTGTCCTGTGAATCAAAGGGTTGCCTGTTCCATTCACAGTCTAGGGCACATGCCTGGGTTGCAGGCCAGGTCACCAGCAGGGAGCGCATGTGAGGCAACCACACATTGATGTTTCTCTCCCTCTCTCTCTCCCTTCCCCTCTCTAAAAAATAAAATAAATAAAATCTTAAAAAACAAAACAAAACAAAACAATGGGAGAGTTCCGGCCAAGATGGAGGTGTAGGTAGAGACCCTCCACTTCCTTGCACAACCAAAAGGAGGATAACAACTAATCTGAAATCAATAAACAATCAAAAGCACCAGAAAATGAAACTGCATGGAACTCCAACAACCACGGAATTAAAGAAAAAATTGACCAGAACAACCAGACCGGTAAGGGGGCGGACCTCTTGGGCAGACTCAGAAAAACCGAGGCGTCACTGCAGACCTTGGGGGTGGGGCTGGCTGCCCAGCTTGGCAGGCTGCATGGGAGGGGCTGACTTAAGGGGACTCAGAGGTGGCTGTGGGCTACCACAGTTGTGGCAGTAAGAGAAGCTCCCAGTCTCACACGAGAGTCCGTGGAAAAGTGAGCTAGAGACGAGCAGGTGAGCCCCACTTTTCCCTCTCTGGGCCCTCCCCACAGGCTGCACCACAGTGCAGCTAGGAGGGTTGCCCTGCCCAGGTGAATACCTAAGGCCCCACCCCCTTAAAACCTATCAGCTGTGCCAAGACAAAGAAATATGGCCCAAATGAAAGAGCATAGTAAAGCCTCAGAAAGAAAGCTAAGTGAGGAGGAGATCGCCAACCTATCTGATGGAGAATTTAAAGCCCTAGTAATCAAAATGCTCACAGATCTGATTGAGCTTGGTCAAAAAATGAAAAAAAACAAACAAAAAAAAACAAATGAAGGATACCCAAAGTGAAATGAAGCAGAATGTTCAGGGAACCAACAGTGACAGGAAGGAAACCAGGACTCAAAGCAATGATTTGGAACAAAAGGAAAAAATAAACATCCATCTAGAAAAAAATGAAGAAACGAGAATTCAAAAAAGTGAAGAGAGGCTTACAAACCTCTCCAATAACTTGAAATGTTCCAATATCCGAATTATAGGGGTGCCAGAAGGAGAAGAGGAAGACCAAGAAATTGAAAACTTATTTGAATAAATAATGAAGGAAAACTTCCCCAATCTGGTGAAGGAAATAGACTTCCAGGAAGTTCAGGAAACTCAGAGAGTCCCAAAGAGGTTGGACCCAAAGAGGGACACACCAGAACACATCATCATTAAGTTACCAAAGATTAAATATAAAGACAGTATCCTAAAGAAGCCAGAGGAAAGGCGAGAGTTACCTACAAAGGAGTTCCCATTAGACTGACAGCTGATTTTCAAAGGATACCTTACAGGCAAGAAGGGGCTGGAAAGAAGTATTTGAAGTCATGAAAGGCAAGGACCTACACCCAAGATTACTCTATTCAGCAAAGCTTTCTTTTAGAATGGAAGGGCAGATAAAGTGCTTCCAAGATAAGGTCAAGTTAAAGGAGTTCATCATCACCAAGCCATTATTATATGAAATGTTAAAGGGACTTATCTAAGAAAAAGAAGATCAAACATATGAACAGTAAAATGACAACAAACTCACAACTATCAACAAATGAACCTAAAAGAAAAGAAAAACAATGAAAACAAAAACTAAGCAAACAACCAGAGCAGGAACAGAATCAGAGAAATGGACATCACATTGAGGGATTTCAGTGGGGAAGGGGGAGGGAGGAATAAGGGGGAAAAGGTACAGGGAAGAAGCATGGTTAGTAGGAATAAGGTAGAGGGGGAAAGATAAAATATGGTATGGGAAACAGAGGACTCAAAGAACTTATATGTACAACCAATGGATATGGACTAAGCAGGGAGAATGCTGGAGGGTTGGGGGGCAGGGTAGAGGAGGTATGGGGGGGAAATTGGGGGAACTGTAATAGTATAATCAATAAAAATATAAATATTAAAAAAGAATAAAAAAAACCAAAAAAACCCAACAGTATATTTACACTATGGCATACTACGCAGCAGAAAGAAAGAAGGAGCTCCTACCCTTTGCGATAGCATGGATGGAACTGGAGAGCATTATGTTAAGTGAAATAAGCCAGGCGGTGAAAGACAAATACCGTAAGATCTCACCTTTAAGTGGAACCTAATCAACAAAACAAACAAGCAAGAAAAATATAACCAGAGACATTGAAATCATTGAAATGAAGAACAAATGGACAGTAACCATTGGGGAGGTGGGAAGGGATAATGGGGGGAAAAGGTGAAGTGTATTCAGGAACAACTATAAAGGACACATGGACAAAACTAAGGGGGGTAGAATCAGAGGAGGGAGGTAGGGATGGCTGGGGTGGGGGGAGGCAGGCAACTGTACTTGAACAACAATAAAATTAAAAATATATAACCTAAAATTGTTCCTTCTATCTCTTGAGAAGGAGAGAGCTAAGGCTGATTTGAATAATAACAGGGAGAACTCAGATGTCCAAAAAAAAGAGTAGCCTATCCTATATTGACTTTCGTCACTTTCTTGATGTTCACCAATCTGTTCTTTTGTAGCATCTAGTAAAATGTTAAGTCCACTCAGTGAATTTTTCACTTCAGATTGTATTTTCCCATAATGGGAATAGTTCCCTTTGTGACTTTTTTTTTATTAATTTTTATTGAAACTTAGACATCATGAATATTACATTGTTGAGAATCCAGATTTTGTTATGTTCCTGCAGAATACTGAAGTTTATCCTGGCAGGAATTTAAGTTACTTGTGGATCATCTTGATGCTTTCAAGGCTCATTTTCTGTATTTGTTCAAGTGGGTCTAGCGTAACCTCTAAACTAGTGCTAACTGAACCCACTACTCTTGCACGACCTTTTCATTCTTACCTGAATGTTCCAGACATTCAATGTGGTCTCTCCAATTTGACTGGTCAGAATTAAAATGTCTTCTAGCCAGTGTCAGTTCTGGGAATTATTCAGATTATAGCTCCCCAGTAGTTTTTCCTTGCCTGGCCTTGTGAAGTTGCACCACATGCACATGCAGTTTTATATTCAACAAAAGACTCAAGGGGATACCAAGCAGCTTCCTGGGGCTTTTTCTCTGCATAGCTCCCTCTTCTCTGGTATTCTTTCCCATAAATTTCAGCTG
The DNA here is from genome assembly GCF_022682495.2 of Desmodus rotundus. NCBI lineage: Eukaryota > Metazoa > Chordata > Mammalia > Chiroptera > Phyllostomidae > Desmodus > Desmodus rotundus. The sequence goes on along the minus strand of NC_071400.1, from coordinate 19,473,662 downwards.
TTTAGCCTCAATTAATTCTAATCTTTATCTTTTTAACTCAGCAAGACTATTGTGCTCTGCCTGAGGTTCTGCTACCTGAGCCAATGGTCTGGACAGTCCATCCAGTCAGAAAACTGAGGCAATTACAGGACTACTTTATTTCCAGTATGTAAAGAATCATAATTCTGTACTTTTTGTTGCACAATATTTGACAACAGTTGTTTCATATATGAGGAGGGACCCCCCAAAAACTTGAATTTATTTATAAAAAATTGTGTATTTATTCTTACATGTTTAAATTTCAGTCACCTCAGTCACTCTCCATTTGATGCAATACTCCTATCAAGATATTTTTTCCACTGCTCAAAACAATTTTTGAACTCATTGATTTTGATGCCTTTTAGTGCTTCTGCCATTTTTTGTTTCACCTCTTTCACATTGGCAAAACATTTCCCTTTGGGGCCTTTTTTCATCTGGGGGAGCAAAAACAAGTCACTTGGGGCAAGATTGGGTGAACAGGGAGGGTGGGACACAGGGATCATGCTTTTTTTGGTTAAAAACTACTGAACACTTAGGGCTGTGTGGGCAGCTGCGCTCATAAATCACCCATCATTAAGTGGGCAAATGTATTGGAAGTCTTGAAAAAAAAATTCAAGGAAGTTGAATGCAGCCTGTCAAAACAATGCCGGCTAGTACACTGATACAGATGGGTTCCTAGAATACTCACCTTGAGGGAGAAGCCTGTACTACAAGGGTCCTGCCGTCCAGAAGAGAATTCTGCTTTTTTTGTGCCCTTCCTCTTATTTTGTCCACTTTTCTTTTTTAAAAAATTTATTTATTTATTTTTATTCAGTTACAATTGTCTGCATTTTCTCCCCTTCCCTCCACCCAACCCCAGCCAGTCCCACCTCCCTCCCCCCCACCCTCCCCCTTGATTTTGTCCTTGTGTCCTTTATAGTAGCTCCTGTAATCCCCTCCCCCTACTATCCCCTCCCCACTCCCCTGTGCCTATTGTTACAATGTTCTTAATTTCAATGTCTCTGGTTATATTTTGTTGTCCACTTTTGTAGTTATTTATGCATACAGTCACCTTCAGAATTCATTGACCCACAATTTTATTCAATATCTTCTATACTCCCACCTTTACTAAATCGCAAGTGATATATGGAGGAGAAATAAAACAGCATCCCCGACTTCAATAAGCTCACAAGCTAAAAGGAGAAGACTGAACAGGTACGAAGTCACTGTTCCCTTTACTTGAAAAATCCCCTTTGGTCTGTCTTTGTGCCTGGCCATCACCTGCTCATCTATCTGAAAGACTACTTCCTGCATGAGGTCATTCCTTAGGTAGAACCAATGATGCTCTCCTTTGAACCGAATTGTATCTTATATATATTCTATCTTTGCTCTTTAAACACCTTCTTGTATTTCTTTGTTTATATATTTGCTTCCCTCTCTGAACAGTGAGCTCCTTTAAGACAAGTGTCATGTCTTTCTCCCAGCACCTAGAAGAGTAACTAGCATGGAGTAAACATGCAAGGCAATAAATACTATTTGACTTAAGGAATTAATGAGTAAATATTTGTATATGAACTAACTAAAGCACAATTAATTGCTAACCAGAGTGGTACTCATATTTATACAATAATGTTGAACAAAAATAGATCATGGAACATTATGAAAGTCCATAAAGGCTTTGAAATGAAATGATCTTGAATTTGATGTGGTAGGTAGAATGTTGCCCCCACCAAACCCACACGAAGATGTCCATGCCCTAATCCTTTGAATCTGTGAATATCTTGCCTTACATAGCAAAAGAGGTTTTGCATATGTAGATATGATGAAGTTAAGGACCTTGGGATTATCCTGGATTATTAGGGTAGGTCCAATGCAATCATAAGGGTAAGGGGAAAGTTCTAGAAGCTGGAGAAAGCAAGAAATTGGATGCTCTACATAGAGTATCCAAAAGGAACACAATCCTGCCAACACCTTGATTTTAGCCCAGTGAGACCCATTTTGGACTTCTGACCTTCAGAACCCTAAGATAATAAATTTGTGTTGTTTTAAGCCCCCAGGTTAGTCTTAATTTGTAATAGAAGCAATAGAAAATCAATACAGTTGGACATAGAGGGATGGGCTGAAATTATCTAGGTCTATAAAGGAATCTGGGCTGATATAAGAATTAGAGACATTTGATGAAGATTCATGAGATTATTATAGCAAGGACTGGCAAGTGAAATGAAACTTCTGGATAACTAGAAAACATAAACTAATCTCCAAAAGTCATGCAGAAGTCATACACTGGCTTTGTCATACTTAAAATGCAGACACACAGACCACAGTTTCCATTTCTCAAGATTTTACAGATGGCAAGAATAAATACTTTACTTCACTCTCTCTTTGGGGGCGTTTTGTGAATCCATTTACAAAGATGATTTTTCCTTGCAACTAGTCTTCACAAAGAAGTGGTCTTATGGGATATTCATTCATGCACTTATTCATTCTCTGCCAAAATATTGTTGAGCTACTAATGTTTTCACTACTGTAGGACATGGTACCTGCCCTCTAGGAAATTGTCTAGTATAAAAGACAGATAACGTTGATATAAGTGGGGCAGGGTTCTTTGTCTCTTCAATTCTCTTCATTTTTTTCCTCCTTACTTCTAGTGGAAGAAGAGCATTTAGCATAATGATGCATCAAATTCTTACCATCAAGAATAGTTCAACACTAGCAAGAAGAACAGAAAGTTCAATATTAGCACGTCTTCCTTATGCTAAAGGCTCTGAAAGACCGAAGCCTGCTCTTAAAGATTTTAAGGAGCCATTAGATGGAAGGACCCACCATCACTACTCCTCTGTAATGAAGAATTTCTGGCCTTTACCATGTGGAAAGGTTCAGACTATTGAAAAGCCTGCAGGATGGAACTGGGGCAATTGGAAGGAAAAAAGGGAGATCAGGGACTCCCATAAGAAATGGACTTTGATTGAGCTGAAAGGAAAACCCATGGGTACCATTTTCTGGAATCTGTGTATGTTTATGATAGGCTACTAATTAGAAATTACTTCTCATTGCAAATCATCACAAGATGTTACTTAAAGCAAACTGTGTCAAATGTAATGAGTGACATAGTGACATGTGGTTTCACCTTCATGTGATCAGAGAAGTACAACACCAAGCATGATTTCCAACCCTCTAAATCTCTGTCCACTAAGAGCTCAGAATCTGAAATTCTACCATTGATGCCTAATGCATTTTTCTTAAACATTGCTTTCTTCCCACATTATCAGTCTGAGAGAGCAAGTCTCCTTAGTCTTAAAAAGTTGGTAAGATAACAGATGAGACTTGTAGTAAGATGGAAGATGCAGCTCTTTGTTTGTATTTGAAAAGGCTCTGCTATTCATCAGTTATAGATATCTCAGTCTTTACTGCTGATGATGTGGTGTTTGCTTTTCATAATTCCCTGAATATGAAGCAGAATGCACATGAAAATGTAATGCTTTGTTCTAGATTCTAGATTCTGGACCAAGGAGAGATTGTTGCTAAGGCTTTGGCCTAGTTGAAAATAAATCTCACTCCTATGGACTCTACTATTTTAAGTGGTGCAGGATTTTCACTTTGTATGCTTAAAGGAACAGGGCCCTGAACAAAGCTAGCTACCCAGGAAAAGTGTGGCTATGACATGTACAAAATTGTTACAGACAGAACAGCTTTCAGTGTCTACCAGAAATAGTTGGCTAGATGCTGTCAGATGAGGCTGCTTTTGATGCTTTTAGAGTAAACTTTGTTCATATTTTCCCATCAGACTCTCTTAGAACATTAATGCTCATCTTAGTCCTGCATGCAAGTCTCTCCTTCCTTCTGTGGAGGTGCATATCTTGGGTGGTTTCTCTAGTGTATTCTATGCCTAAATTCCTTCCTGCCCTATCCATGGGCAGAGGAAGCATAGCAGAGAGGGTGGGAGCAGCTCACAATACTCTAGCAAGTGACCCTCAGATTCTCTCCCACCCCAAGCTTATTCTTTCCACCCTCAGTCACTTTCAGTCACATCAATTCCAATATAAGGGACCCAGGGCTTACTTATGTTATTAGAACAGACTTTCATTGGTCAAAGTTGGCATTATCACTTGGTAACTATGCAGAAGGTAGCCAACAGCAAGGTAGTGGAACCATAGAAACAAATTAAAGATAGAGAAATGACTCCAATTCATCTGACTCAGAGCTTTATTTTGGGTTAGGGCCTTTAGGACAGCCTCAGGAACAGTTTAAGAGATTTCACATTAACAACCTCAATAACTTCATTTTATTCCTTTGTCATTCCTTTTATTTTCCCAAACAGAACCCAAGAAGTAGAATAATGTAGAAGAAAGAGCATTTGTTTATGGTTCAGGAGACTGGGTTCTAGTATGTATTTGAGCCATTATTTAGTTGTGTGACTGAACAAACCTCTTTCAATTCTTGGGCCTCCATTTCTATTTCTGTAAAATGAGGGAAGCACAGGCTACATCACTAAGAACGTTGAAAGCTCTGACATTGCAAGAATCATATTAAGCACACACCTTTGCTCTACCACTTACATCTGACCTTGGGTAAGTCACTTACCTTCACTGTACCTAGTTTCTCCATCTGTAATATGAGAGGCTCGACTATATTGTCACTGACAATTCTGACATTGTATGCAACATTTTCTGAGGCCAGAACACATGCTGACTATCTATGACAAGGAAATCTTCACCAGGCATTTTGGGAACAGAATGTTGTCTATTGCATCCCAGTGCATGTGCTCACATGTCTGGCATAACTCATTGGGTAGGTCTAATTTTCCAACAGTTGTATTTTTGCTTGTTTGGTTTCTTGTCCAGACAAGTGTACAATCTATTCTGTGAATGTAATTAAACAAGCAGCTAGATATTCTAGAGATTCCAGTTCTCCCTAAAAGGGGAAATACATTTGCAATTAGAACTAGGTCCCAAGATATGCTTCCAAGGAGCATGAGAATCATCCCTGTGAGGTGGTGACCACCAAATGATGTGCACGGAGGAGTCATGACGAGGTGGGGTTCCCAGTGCACAACGTCATCTACTTCAGTGCTTGCCATCATGCTTCTAATGTTTCCATTTAAAATGTTTTCATTCAACTGTCAGAGGAGAGGGAAGTTGGGGGGCTGGGTGAAATAGATGAAGGGTGTTAAGAAAAAAAAAGAAAAACAACTCATAGACACAGACTACAGTATGGTGATTACCAGCGTGAAAGGTGAGTAGTGGAGGTAGAAGAGAATAAAGGGGGATATAAATGGTGATGGAAGGAGATTTGACTTAGGGTAGTGAACACAAAATACAATATACAGTTGATGTATTATATTATATAATTGTACACTTGAAACCTACATAATTTTATTAACTAGTGTAAGTCCAATAAATTCAATAAAAATACATTTAAAAAATAAAATGCTTTCATTCAGTATTTCCATATTTCAGTCAGGTTGCAAAGAGTTTGGTGGCCTAGAGTTTGACTGCAGCCTGCCAAAAGAGCTTACTTGGCCAGAAAAATTTTAAAGATTTGAATTTAAAGTTCTTTAGGCAAAAAAATATCAATTGTGAGGCATAATCTTTGCCATTCCCTTTTGTATTACACTTGACTCTTTCACTGTGCCCCAGGATACTTCAATGCCAGTGATTTATATGGTTTCTACCCTCTAATTTTAGCTCCTCCTCAGCTGGGAGTTAGGCACGTGGGAAGTTGATCTTCTTTCAGCCTGGGAAGAAAGACGTAGGTATAATCTTAAAGGTTTAAAGAGATCTAATATGTTCTGATGTTTTTCTGAAGTCCAAACAGAATTCTGTATTCTATAATAACCTGCTTACCTTGCCCCAACCCATCCAGAGGGTTTTAATCTCTTCTCCTTTGGACCTAAATGTGGAGTTCCCCAGTGTGGATGATGACTTGCTCTGGCACAGAAGCTCATGCAGATTCTCCCAAGCCCTGTCATGGCTGGGGAAGAGAATGACATCTGACAATGGCACCTGACAACAGAAGCATTTCCTAGGCTTGAACTTTAGTTCAAGAGAGGAAGATTGAAAAGAACATTAAAAATGTTTCATATTCTATATCATTTTAACTTATATTTAATTCCTCAGAGCTTGGAAAGAAGCTTCTGAAAATACCTTTTGGATATAAGGGTATGGGGGGAGAAATGGTGATGGAAGGAGACGACTTAGAGTGATGAGCGCACAATGCAATATACAGATGTTATATTATAGAATTGTACACCTGAAGTCTATATATAATTTTATTAACCAATGTCATCTCAATAAACTCAATTACACTGAAAAAATATAGCAACAAAAATTTTTTTCTCTTTGAGTTAAGAGAACTCTTTTAAGTCTTGTGCAAAAGATTCCCTTTCAGTTTTCCAATCACTTAACTGCTGGACTTGTTTTTCCACCACTCCACCGCAAAGTTCCTTCCAAGTCACCCCGGAGACACTTGACAGAGATAAACAGTATATTATTCAGGCTTGTGCTAATTTCCAAGTAAACCTGTGGCTCAACTCATGTTCCTATTTTTCATGTTAGTTCAGTTTGTTCATTAGATTCCACATATGAGTAAAATCATATGGTAATTGTCTCTCTCTGACTGGCTTATTTCACTTAGCATAATGTTCTCCGGGTCCATCCACACTGTCGCAAAGGGTAAAATTTTCTTCTTTTTTACAGCCAAGTAGTATTCCATTGTATAAATGTCCTACAGTTGTTTTATTCACTCATCTATTGATAAACATTTGAGCTGCTTTCATATCTTCAAAATATGAAGAGATGAGATCAAAATAACAGTGCAATGAACATATGGGTATTATATGATTTCCAACTAGTGTTTTTGGGTTCCTATGGATATATTTTCAGAAGTGGGATTGCTGGGTCAAAAGGCAGATCCATTTTTAATTTTTTGAGATATTTCCATACTACTTTCCACAGTGTCTGTACCAGTCTGCATTCCCACCAACAGTGCAAGAGTTCCCCTTTCTCCACATCCTCTCCAGCACTTGTTGTTTGTTGATTCATTAATGATAGCTATTCTCACAGGTGTGAGATGGTGTCTAATTGTGGTTTTAATCTGCATTTCTCTGATTATTAGTAATGTTGAACAACTTTTCATATGTCTGTTGGCTATCTGTATGTCCTCTTTGAAGAAGTGTCTATTCAGGTCCTTTGCCCATTTTTTAATAGGGTTGTTTGAGTTTTGGGTGTTGAGTTTTGCACATTACTTAATATCAAACTGTACTATAAAGCCATAGTAATCAAAACAGGATGGTGCTGACAGAAAAATAGACGTATATGTCAATGGCACAGAATAGAGAGCCCAGAAATAAACCTACACTTTTATAGTCAATTAATATTTGACAGAGGAAGCAAGCATGTACAATGGGCTAAAGATAGTTTATTCAATAAATGATGTTGGGAAAATTGGACAAATACATGAAGAAAAATGAAACTAGACCACCTTCTTACTCTACACACAAGGATAAATTAAAAAATGGATCAAAGGCTTAAATGTTAGGACGAAAATCATAAAAATTGTAGAAGAAAACATAGGCAGCAAAATCTTAGACATTGCTTGTAGCTACTTTTTTTTTTATATCAGATGTATCTCTGTAGGCAAGGAAAACAAAAGAAATAAATAAACAAATGGGACTACATCAAACAAAAAAAATTTTTGCACACCAAAGGAAACCATCAAGATAAAAAGAAAACCCACACAATGGGAGAACATATTCACGGATACATCTGATAAGGGCTTAATATCCAAAATATACAAAGTACTTACAAAACTCAATGCCGTTATTCTTTTTTTTTTTTGGCTTTTTATTTTTTTATTATTTTTTTAATTTTAATTTTTTATTGTTATCCAATTACAGTTGTGTGCCTTTTCTCCCCATCCCTCCACCCCACCCCAACTGAACCCACCTCCCTCCCACACCTCCACCCTCTCCCTTGATTTTTTCCATGTGTCCTTTATAGTAGTTCCTGTAATCCCCTCTCCTCACTGTCCCCTCCCCACTCCCCCCTGTCCATTGTTACATTGTTCTTAACTTCAATGTCTCTGGTTATATTTTGTTTCCTTTTTATTTCTATTTATTATGTTCCAGTTAAAGGTGAGATCATACGGTATTTGTCCCTCACCGTCTGGCTTATTTCACTTAACATAATGCTCTCCAGTTCCATCCATGCTGTTGCAAAGGGTATAAGCTCCTTCTTTCTCTCTGCTGCGTAGAATTCCATTGTGTAAATGTACCATAGTTTTTGGACCCACTCACTTGCTGATGGGCACTTAGGTTGTTTCCAGTACTTGGCTATTGTAAATTGTGCTGCTATGAACATTGGGGTGCACAGGTTCTTTTGGATTGGTGTTTCAGGGTTCTTGGGGTATAATCCCAGCAGCGGAATTGCTGGGTCAAAGGGCAGTTCCACTTTTAGTTTTGTGAGGAAATTCCATACTGTTTTCCACAGTGGCCTCAGCAGTCTGCATTCCCACCAACAGTGCACTAGGGTTCCTTTTTCTCCACATCCTCTCCAACATTTGTTTGTGGATTTGTTTATGTTGGCCACTCTGACTGGTGTGAGATGGTACCTCATTGTGGTTTTAATTTGCATCTCTCTGATGGCTAGTGATGCTGAGCATCTTTTCATATGTCTCTGGGCCCTCTGTATGTCTTCCTTGGAGAAGTGTCTGTTCAAGTCCTTTGCCCATTTTTTAATTGGGTTGTTTGACTTCCTGGAGTGGAATCGTGTGAGTTCTTTATATATTTTGGAGATCAGGCCCTTGTCTGAGGTATCATTGGCAAATATGTTTTCCCATACTGTTGGTTCTCTTTGTAATTTGGTGCTGTTTTCTTTAGCCATGCAGAAGCTTTTTATTTTGATGAGGTCCCATTTGTTTATTCTTAACTTTATGTCCCTTGCTTTAGGGCACATGTCTGTGAGGATGTTCCTGCGTGGAATGTCTGAGATTTTCCTGCCAATGTTTTCCTCGAGGACTTTTACGGTGTTACAACTTATATTTAAGTCTTTTATCCATCTTGAGTTTATTCTCATGTATGGTGTAAGTTGGTGATCGAGTTTCATTTTTTTGCACGTAGCTGTCCAGATCTCCCAACACCATCTGTTGAAGAGGCTGTTTTTGCTCCATTTTATGCTCCGGCCTCCTTTGTCAAATATTAATTGACCGTAAAGACTTGTGTTTATTTCTGGGCTCTCTGTTCTGTTCCATTGGTCTATGTGCCTGTTTTTATGCCAATACCAGGCTGTTTTGATTACAGTGGCCTTGTAATACAGTTTGATATCAGGTATTGTGATCCCTCCTGCTTTGTTCTTCTTTCTCAAAATTGCTGCAACTATTCAGGGTCGTTTATGGTTCCATATGAATTTCTGAAATGTTTTTTCTATATCTGTGAAATATGTCATGGGTACTCTAGTAGGGATTGCATTCAATCTATAAATTGCTTTGGGTATTATGGCCATTTTGATGATGTTAATTCTTCCAATCCATGAGCATGGTACATGCTTCCATTTGTTTGTATCTTCCTTAATTTCTTTCTTCAATGTTGCATAGTTTTCTGAGAACAGGTCTTTTACCTCCTTGGTTAGGTTGATTCCTAGGTACTTTATTTTTCTTGTTGCTATATCAAATGGGATTTTTTCCCCTGATTTCTGTTTCTGCAGTTTCGTTGTTGGTGTACAGGAATGCCTTTGATTTCTGAGTATTGACTTTGTACCCAGCTGTTTTGCCAAATTCATTTATTAGGTCTAGTAGTTTTTTGGTGGAGTCTATAGGATTTTCCATGTATACTATCATGTCATCTGCAAACAATGACAGTTTCATTTCCTCCTTTCCAATTTGGATGCCTTTTATTTCTTTTTCTTGTCTGATTGCTGTGGCTAGGACTTCCAATACTATGTTGAATAGGAGTGGTGAGAGAGGGCATCCTTGTCTTGTTCCTGATCTTAGTGGGAAAGCTCTAAGTTTTTGTCCATTGAGTATGGTATTGGCTGTAGGTCTTTCATATATGGCCTTTATTATGTTGAGGAATGCTCCCTTTATTCCCACTTTGCTGAGTGTTCTTATCATACATGGGTGCTGTACCTTATCAAATGCTTTTTCCGCATCTATTGATATGATCATGTGATTTTTGTCTTTGCTGTTGTTGATGTGATGTATTATGTTTATTGATTTGCGAATATTGTACCATCCTTGCATCCCTGGGATGAATCCCACTTGGTCATGGCGTATGATCTTTTTAATGTATTGCTGGATGCGGTTTGCCAATATTTTGTTGAGAATTTTAGCGCCTATGTTCATTAGTGATATTGGCCTGAAGTTTTCTTTCTTCGTTGTGTCTTTATCTGGTTTTGGGATTAGGACGATGCTGGCTTCATAAAAAGAGTTTGGGAGTCTTCCATCATTTTGGATTTTTTCGAATAGTCTGTGAAGGACAGGGGTTAGCTCTTCCTTAAATGCTTTGTAGAATTCTCCTGTGAAACCATCTGGTCCAGGGCTTTTGTGTGTTAGGAGTTTTGTGATGACTGCTTCAATTTCGTCCGCTGTTATTGGTCTGTTCAGGTTTTTTGCTTCTTCTTCATTCAGTTTTGGAAGATTATATTTTTCTAGAAATGTGTCCATTTCACCTAGGTTTTCAAATTTCTTGGCATACAGTTCTTTGTAGTAATTTCTTACAATCCTTTGTTTTTCTGTGGTATCAGTTGTAATCTCTCCTCTTTCATTTTTAATTGTGTTTATTTGGATCCTCTCTCTTTTTTTCTTGATGAGCCTACTTAAGGGCTTGTCGATTTTGTTTATCTTTTCAAAGAACCAGCTCCTGGATTCATTGATCCTTAGAATTGTGCTTTTAGTCTCTATGTCATTTAACTCTGCTCTGATCTTGGTTATTTCCTTCCTTCTGCTTGCTCTGGGCTGTCTTTGTTGTTGTTCCTCCAGTTCTTGTAGGCGTAGGGTTAGGTTGTTTGTTTGAAATGTTTCTATCTTTTTAAGGTAGGCCTGTATTACTATGAACTTCCCTCTCAGGACTGCCTTTGCTGTGTCCCATAGGTTTCGGTTTGTTGTGAGTTCATTTTAATTTGATTCCAGAAAGTTTTTGATTTCTTCCCTAATCTCGTTCTTGACACATTCATTGTTTAATAGCATGCTATTGAGTCTACATGATTTTGAGTGTTTTGGGTTTTTTCCTTTTGGGTTGGTTTCTAGTTTCAGTCCCTTGTTGTCAGAGAAGATGCTTGATATGATTTCAATTTTCTTGAATTTGTTGAGGCTTGCTTTGTGTCCTATCATGTGGTCTATCTTTGAAAAAGTTCCATGTACACTTGAAAAGAATGTGTATTTTGCTTCTTTGGGATCAAAAGCTCTATATATATCAGTTAAGTCCATTTCATCTAGGATATTGTTAAGTGACACAATATCCTTGTTGATATTTTGTTTGGACGACCTGTACATTTTTGACAGTGGAGTGTAAAAGTCCCCTAGTATAATTGCATTGCTGTCAATATCTTTCTTGAAGTCCTCCAAGATTTTCTTTGTGTATTTGGGTGCTCCTATGTTAGGTGCATATATATTTACAATGTTTATGTCTTCTTGGTGGATTCTTCCTTTGAGTGTTATGAAGTGACCTTCGCAGTCTCTCTTTATGGTCCTTCTTTAGAAGTCTATTTTGTCTGATATGAGTATTGCTACCCCTGCTTTTTTTCCCTGTCCATTTGCTTGGAAAATTTATTTCCAGCCCTTCAATTTCAGTCTGTGTAAGTCTTTTGTCCTGAGATGGGTCTCTTGTAGGCAGAATATGTGTGGGTCATGTTTTCTTATCCATTCAGCTATTCTATGTCTTTTGATTGGAGCATTTAATCCTTTTATGTTTAAGGTTATTATCAATAGGTAGTTATTCATTGCCATTTTTTCCTACCTGTGTTCCTCTGTCTTTCTCTTTTCCTCCCTTTCCTTAAAGCAGTCCCTTTAGCATCTCTTGCAGAGCTGGTTTGTTGGAAGTGTATTCTTTTAGACTTCTTTTGTCTGGGAAAACCTTTATTTGGCCTTCTATCTTGATTGAGAGCCTTGCTGGGTAAAGTAGTCTTGGTTGCAGGCTTCTGGTTCTTATTACTTGGAATATTTTTTGCCATTCTCTTCTGGCTTGGAGCGTTTCCATTGAGAAGTCTGTTGCTAACCTTATTGGGGCTCCCTTGTATGTTACTTCCTTTTTCTCCCTTGCTGCCTTTAAGATCCTCTCTTTGTCTTGGAATTTTGCCATTTTAAATATGATGTGTCTTGCAGTGGGCCTCTTTGGGTTCCTCTTGCTTGGGACTCTCTGTGATTCCTGGATTTGTGTGACTTTTTCTTTCCTCAGATTAGGGAAATTTTCCATCATTACTTTTTCAAACAGGTTTTCTATCCCTTGCTCTTCTTCTTCCCCTTCTGGTATTCCTATTATACGGATATTGTTACGTTTCATGTTGTCCTGCATTTCCCTTAATCCCTGTTCATTCTTTCTGAGCCTCTTTTCCTTTTCTTGCTCTTTCTGGTTCCTTTTTTCTACTTTGTCCTCCAGCTTGCTGATCATCATGTCTGCTTTTCATTCCTTCTACTGTGTTCTTCAATTCAGAAATTGTATTCTTCATTTACTCTTGGCCCTTGTTGATAGTTTCTATTTCCTTTTTCATGTTGATATAGTTTGCAGTGAGTTCATTGTAGTTTCCCTGTAGTTTCTGGTAGTTCTCTGTGAGCTCAGAGAGCTCAGTGAGCTTCCTGATAACCATTGCTTTGAACTCAGTATCTGATAGTTGACTTGCCTCTTTTTCAGTTAGCATTCTTTCTGAGGCTTCCTCCTTTCCTTTCATTTGGGGATTGTTTCTTTGTCTTCCCATTGTTTGTGAGACTCTTCTTGTTAGCCTCTGCTTCTTAAATTGATCTATTGTGACTCCCTGGGTTTATGGTATGAACTTCTATGGTAGAATACCAATGGGATTCAGTGGTGCTGTCTCCTTAATCTCCTGTGCTCACTGGTCTTGAGCTGATGTTTATGGATGTAACACGGTCTAACTCTGGTCTTTTCAGCACTCCAGGTTTTCTTGTCTCACCTGTGGGAAGAAGAGGAATAGGGGCAAAAAAAAAAAGAGAGAGAAGAAGGGCAGGAGGGAAAAAGAGAATAGAAAAGGAAAGGAAGGAAGGAAGAAGGAATAAAGAAAGATCGGAGGCAAGATAAGAAGGAATTTTAACAAAAATTAAAACAAAAGAATAAATAAAAGAAGGCAGGAAGAAGGTATAAAAAAGGTAAAGGCTGGAAGGAAGAAGGAATAAAAAAAAAAGAAAGAAGGACGGAAAGGAAGAAGGAATTCAGGGGGAAAGGAGGAAAGGAAAAAAAAAAAAAAGTCTTGTGCCGGCTTTAAACTGGTCAGGTTAGTTCTGCTGGTCTTCCTGTCTGTGGAAGGGGAGGGGGTGGTTGGAAGGATTGGTTTCACTTTTCTCCCTTCCTGAGGCACACTCTTCCCTGTTGTTCAGCCTTCAGTCCAGTTCCTCCGGGTCCTTCTGCTCCCCACTAGGCCTTTAGTTCCCCAGCTGTGCTGTCCTTGAGTTGCACCAGTTAGGGGCAACTCACACTCCACCTTCTTGCTCTTTGCTGTCTTAGATGCTAGAGGCTCTCGGTGCTGCTATGGGGTAGTTCAGCCCCCTACTGGGTCGAGTCTTTCCGGGGAATGCAGCCTCCCCTAGCCCTGCAGCTCCCCTCTGCTGGGCGTTCTGCCTTCCTCCTAGAGAGCCAGTAGGCCCTGCAGGGTTCTGTGCGCAGGGGCTAGGTAAGAGTTTTTCAGAACCCGTGCTTTTGGGTGTGGTCGCCTGCAGGCAGCTAGGCCGTTGATAAGGTTGTGTGGCCGATCTCAGCTTTGGGCCTGGGTTGGCTGCTGATCCCCCACTTTGGGTCTGTGCATGGGGGCAGCCAGCCACTGATCCCGTTGCGCACCCACCCGAGGTTTCAGGTATGGGTGCCCAGCCAGGGTTTTAGGTGTGTGCGCCCACCCAGGCGCTTTTTGTCTGTGCGCCCAGGCAGCCGGGCCGCTTATCAGGGTGCAAGCTCACCTAGAGTTTCAGTTGTGGGCCCCCAGTCCGCTAATCTGGGTGCACGCCAGCCGGGCTTCAGGTGAGCGCTGGGGCTGCTTTTCTGCTTTCACAGTCCAGGGGCTGAGGGAGGAGGGGTGCCAGAGGCCCGGCTGCTGCGGAGAGTTCTGTAACCAGCAGCTGAGTGCCTCTATTTTCTTTTCCTTTTTGAGAAATTCTTCCTATTCAAGCCCCCCTGGTCCAAACAAGCACCTGGCTGCTCACACAGCCCAGCCTGGCTCTCTGCCAAGAATCCTGCAGCAGACCCTGTGCCCAGCCCGGACTTTAGCCGCCCTGGTCCTCACGCTGGTCCCAGGGACGTTATTGTCCTTAAGCACTCTTCTTACTGTCTGATCTTTCAATGTCCTCTATCTTTGGTCTCCGATCTTCATATATGCTTGAATACTGTTGGCTATTCACTCTGCTCCTCAGATCAGCTAGGTATTTCACTGGCATTGAGGGGAAGTGGACTCCGCTCCCACCTATCTCGCCGCCATATTCTCCTCCCGTCTGGACTGTGTATTGAAAAAAATTAATGATAGCCACTTGAATGTTATTTGATGCATAAATTTCAAACTGTAACAGGAAAATATAATGAAAAAGATAAAATATAATCATTGTACTGTAATTTAATCAGCTAAGAGAGAGATAATTAAAAGGAAGTGTAGAAAAATAAGTTTGAGTTGAAACAGAGCAGTAATATGATAGGGACAAGTTCATATATCAATAATATCAATAAGTAAAGACTTTCAGGAAAGCTTGAAATAATAGGTTATCAAAAGATATACCAGGAAAAAAAGAAGTACCAAGTAAAAGACTAAAGTATTCTCCCTTTATCCACAGTTTTACTTTCTGTGGTTTCAATTACTTCAACCACAGTCTGAGAACAGTAAATGTGTAATTCCAGAAATATACAATTTATAACTTTTAAATTGTGTACCATTCAGAGTAGTATGATGAAATCTTGTGCTTTTCCACTCTGTCTGGTCCAGGACATGAATCATCCCTTTGTTCGGCGTGTCCATGTTGTATATGCTCCCTGCTGTTAGTCACTTAGTAGCCCTTGGTTATCAGATCAAGTATCAGCAAAGAGACCACATTCACATAATTTTTATTACAGTATACTGTTATAATTGTTTTATTTTATTATTTGTTGTTGTTAATCTCTTACTGTGCCCAATTTATAAATTAAACTTTATCATTTGTATAAATGTGTAGGAAATCACATAGTATATTTAGGATCCCACACTATTTGCAGTTTCAGGCATCTACTTAGGGGTCTTAGAATGTATCTCCCACATATAAGGGGGGAGTATTGTGTTTTATTTTTTTGCTATTGAGTTGTATGAGTTCTTACAATATTGGATATTAATCCAGTATTGATTTGCAAATATTTTCTTCCATTCTATATGTTGCCTTTTTATTTTGTCTAGACAAATAGTGTATGATCTCACTTATATGTTGATTCCAGAAAAAACTGAACTCATAGAAACAGAAATTAATGTGTTAACTAACCTTATTGTGGTAATCATTTCACAATATATACATATATCAAATCATCAAGTGTGCACCTTAAGTTTGCATGTTATTATGTCAAGCATGTCTCAATAAATCTGTAAAAAAGAGGAAAATATAAGAGAAAAAGGGTAAACCTTTTTGGCATTCAGATATTTACAGACTTACTGAGAAGGAGGCAATGCATGCATTGAACATAATCAGAAAACAAGCGAGTAAAAAGGAAGGACAAATGTGTGTCATCCCAATTCTAAGTTCATGAATTTTGAGGTAGGCAAAGACTATGGATCAAAAAACAACAAAATTGAGAGGAATGGTTCTAGATGTGTCAACAGAGAAGGTGTGGAGTAGGGTTTCTATCATAATTGAAGGGCAGCAGCCCTTCAATTATGATAGAAACCCTACTCCACATGTCTAAAACATTGTGTGGAGAAAGTATTTTATTTGTTCACATAGTTAAAAAGTCTGATAGTCAATCTGGTTTAAGGAACAATCTGGCTACTGGGGCTCAATGACATCATCAGGATTTTCATCAAGTTCCTCCCTCTCTCATGACCCATGTCTCAGCTCTGCTTTCTCCTGTTTGTATCATTATTAGGCAGACTCTTCTCAAGTAAGAACAAAGATGGTTATCATCAACTCCAGGTTTATATTCTTTAGGCTTAACAACCTAGGCAGAAAGAAAGCAGCATTTCTTTCCTAATAATTACAGCAAAGTCCCAGGTTTGACTCATATTGCTGCAGTTTGTATCAGCTGCCCATCTCTAAATCTAATAATGTGCCTATATGGTGTGGTCTGGATCATGTGTTCACTCCTAGTTCAGGGTAGGGGGTAGGATAGGAGGTATGAACTCTGATACAACTTCATTGATTAAGAGATGTTGTGGTTTCCTAAAGGAAATAGAGGTTTTGCTACTTAATGAATGGGAATAATATGTTGGGTAGTTACAAATAGCTGTCACTCACAAACTCTTTGAGAACAGAAGACTGTTAGAGGAAGCCATTTTCTTCCTCATGTCTTTGTTCCAACCTTGGTCTATAAAAGAGGGACTCTTAACATTTCATAAGTACTAAATAGAGCTTATGGTCTTTTTTATACTTTTCACTCACTGTTTCTATCCAAGAGAAAGAGTGACTTAAATATTTTGTGAAATTGGGGGGGAAATTGAATATGTGTAGTACAGACCTGTCTTCCCCCACCACGATGTTGGCATGAGATAAATGTACTGTGATGGGATCCTTTGCTCTTTGTCTTGGTGGCAATTCAGTCCAGTTTGATGTTGGGGAGGAGTAAAGTGGCAGGTATTAAAAACCCATTCATAGCTGTAGATGTAGGTCACATTCTCCAATAATATTTTATTAGCAATAAAGTTGACATTTTAGTTTCTGACTCCTTATATAATTTTCAAATGTTTCTAAATGTAGATCAGCAAAAGCACATGACTGATACCTCTTAGTTGGTGTGCGGAGGTAGAAAGTGCTTCAAACTGGGAATCAGGTGACCTTGGTTTCATGACTAGCAAGTAGGTAAAGTCACTTTTCCTTCTTTGGAACTCAGTTTTCTCACTTACAAAACAAGTGAGTTGGCTTTGGAGAGCTCTAAAGACACTTTCATATCCAACATGTCATGATTGTCATTGAACAATAAACTGGGTCTTGAAGAAAATATGATTCAGGTTTTCGAAGAGAAGGAAGAGAAGATTTAGGGAAGAAGGTAGCAAGGATGAGAGCATCAAAGGAAGAGTTAACATGGTAAATATGAAGAATAGAAAGAGACAGGGATGATTTTATAGCCCAGGTATTGGCAGACTGATTAACTTTGGCAACCATTTAAGTTTATGCACATAAAAGAATATCAAGGATTTATGCATATTCCTATGTAGAAGTTTCACTGACACACACCTTGAAAAATTCTCTCTTGCTCTTATAAGTTTTATGATGTAATCTTAATAAAGATTTCAAACAGAGAGATAAAAATAACTAAATATTTTAAATCTCTACAATTCCTATCTTAAAGAACAGAAGAAGGGTCATCAATTAAACCACTTATGATTATTATTATCTCCAGGAATCCTTATCTAGTGATCATAGCGGGTGCCATTTCATGAGTTTGACATTAATTACATCTGGCTTCTCTGACCTTGTCCTATCTTTGATTCTGATTCCAGATCTATCATGGTTATCATTAAGTAATGATTATCATTACCATTATAAGAAAGCAGAATCAAAGGTTCAGCTCATATTTCTTGCTTCATTACTTCACCTAACAGATCTGAGGAACCCATTCAGGTGAATCACATTCACACACTGGGAAAGCTATAAATATGTTGATCATGTCCCTTCATGTCTTTATATCTTCAGGCAAAGGCTCTCTCTAACCTAGAATCACTCATTCTGGCTGGTATCTGTATAGATTCAGAGACATCTTTTATATTTGTCTTTAGTGATTTTTTATTATTGGTATTGATTATAAGGAACTCTTACATGAGGCCATAGTGATCACTTGAAGGAAGAAGAGTGGCAATAAAGCATTTGTTCACCACTAGAACTTATTATGAAGCTGGGAGTTCTTTATGAAAAAATAAAGCAGCTCGCCACTATAAGTTATGTGGAAAACAGGGCCTAGACTACTATGTAGCCTGACCTATGACACTAGAACTTAAAAAATTCCAGCTCGTAGTATTATTTTACCATGGTACTTAAGTGAGGCAGGATAATTTATTGAGATATTGTATTTATTCTTCCTCTACTTTTCCTTTCTTGTATTTCAAATTGGAATCCAAGCCCTTTGTGCTTCCTTTTCTGAGGAGACAATAGGTTGTGTTCCAAGTCTCAAAGTCTGTCCTCCTAGCTTCTGTTTCACCTGGGACTCTGAGCATCTTATAAGTGTTATGCTCAAAGGAGGGGAAGGAAATTGTTGACTTTAGAGTACACAGAAGAAAGACCGAGATTTCTCCAACCCTTAATAAGGAATGATAGCTGCCATTTTTGGAGCAGTAAGGATCTGGGGCCACTTACTGGCAGAATGCCTGGTGGTAATGTATCTGTGGTCAACCTTAGACATCTTGCTGGTTTCTAGGTGCTGGAGATTACACCTCAGTATGAGAAAAGTGTGAGTGCTTGCTTTTACAGTACCATGCAGGCTTGGACTAGAAAGCATGATAGCTTGAGGATTAGAGATACACTCCCTATTTGACAGTTCACACAGAAACCCACTGAGTTTTTCGTGTAATCCTAAGGAGGGTAGAGAGTTCAAGAAAGTGATTGGAATATAACTTTTTGCCAGTCTGGCAGCAAAGAGATGTTGAGTTGAAATCAATTAAATTTAAACAAAATAAATAAATGTGATAGTTCTTGCAAACCCAAGTTTGTGGGGTAGCATCCATGTTAATTACACAATAAACCATCATTACCAGAAGTAATTTACTTTTAAAAAAAAATTTTTATTGTTATTCAATGACAGTTGTATGGTCTTTTCTTTATAATATTAGAAACACTAAATAGTATATAATTTTTTGTGCAAGAAAGTTATAAGGAGAAGATGCTTAGAGGGAATGAGAGGCTGGAGGGGTAGAGTCAGTAGTGATGAAGATATCCCCACTTGAAGTCATTGCTTATAAAGGTGAAGTCATTAATTAAGATGTCATTAAGAGGTTAAGGTAAGGCTTTGGAGCACACAGTATCTGTCACTGTACAATGTATATTCATTTCTTAGGACTGCTACAAAAAAGTACTATAAATGTTAGTTTAAAACAACAAAAAAAAACTTATAGTTCTGGGAGCTGGAAGTCCAAAATCAAGGTGCCAAAAAGTCCATGATTCCTCTGGAACTTATAGAGTAGAGTTCTTTTTTGCTTCTTCTAACTTCTTGTGTTTGCTGGTAATACTTGGCACTCTTTGGCTTGTAGATACATCACTCCAGTTTCTGCCTCCATCATCACTTCTGTGAAGCTTTTTCACTGTAAGAATCTCTTCTTCCTTTATATTGCTATGACATATAGTACTTACCTTTCTTGTATTATAGTTATTTACGATTACATCTGTAGTAGACACCTTTTCAGTTGCCTGCCCAATCAAGTCTCTACTTTGGGAATAACTCTGCAAAAAATCAAGGGAAAGTTCTGTCTTCCATATTCATAGTGCATAATCCTTACCCCCTGAGCATAGATGATTTGATGATTGGTGGACAACTAACTGAACTGAATTAGTAAGATTCTTTCCCTAAGGAAGTAGAATTTGGGACTCAGAGAGTCTGGTGAGTCCTGATGCTCTTGTTAAGCTGATGGTATGTTAACCCAAGCATTACTAGAGCCAGCAGAAAGCTCATAGAAACAAAGAAATTTGTTCTGAATAAAGAATAATTAAGCAGATGTGTGAAGAGAAATGGCTATAGTGTTAGAAAATATTACAAAGGAAAAACCAGGCTGTTGGCATTTACTACTTACTTTCTGTTGCTTTCACCAAAGTTCTACAAGAAAGGAATTAACTCAAACTAGATCCGAGGAAGTCTTCAAGTAGATTTAAGAAGAAATATAGCATTAGTGCTTTCTGCCTATGGACTGTAGTCTAAATTGACAGATTGTTTCATAATTTGGAGCCTCACAGGACTGAAAAAACCAACAGTGTCTTTATCTCAAAACTGGTGCAATTAATGGCAAAGAATTGGCAGCCATAGCAGAATATATTGATAATCTAGGCCTTTCTCAAGTAAGTCCTATTAAAAATCCTATGCCACTGACAATGGTCTAATTATGAGTGATGTCTCATTAACCAAGGTTATTTTAGTGCTAGGGAAATAGGTAGAGTGCAGAGATGAGTAGATAAAAAAGGAACACTTTTTTCAAAAAGATAAAAAAGGAAGCACAATTAAACAAAAGGATAAGGCCTGGGAAAATTCAGATCCCCAGGTATCTCACAAGCACCTATTCCTATCAAAAAGATGGTCAGCCCTGGCTGGTGCAGCTCAGTGGATTGAGTGTGGACTGCAAACCAAAGGGTCACCGGTTCGATTCACAGTCAGAGCACATGCCTGGATTGAGGGCCAGGTCCCCAGTGGGGGCCACATGAGAGGCAACCAGACATTGATGTTTCTCTCCCTCTCTTTCTCCCTCCTTTCCCCTCTCTCTAAAAATAAAGAAATAAAATCTTTAAAAAAAAGATGGTCAATACCTTGGATGCATCTTAAAAGAAAGGAAGATTAACTGTGCTTCCTTCACCATAAGGTGACTTTTTAATGAACCCAATGCAAAAGTCAAGATAAAGGTCATTTAATTGAGGGAGTAGGAGGCCAGAGCAGAGTCCTAAGGTCAGTTGCCAAGAGAAGACTATCTAGGCTAGTGTGAAGATTTAACCATATGAGTTGACAACAGTTCTTTTTTTGACTACCACCTTTTGAAATAGAATTTAAATCAAATATCTTGTAGTATAATGTAGAATTCTAGTAGCCTACTCCATCATCTAGTTTTCCCTTCTCTAGTAACAGACTTTCAGCTTTTACCTTGGCATATTGCCATTTGGAATAAAAGACTAGACTATATTTCCCAACTTCCCTTACTGTTAGGCATGGTCATGCTTTTAAGTTCTGGTCAATGAATCATAGGCAATAGTGTTTCATGCACCTTCTGAGAAGTCTTCTTAGAAAGCAGGAGGCATGCCTTTAAAAAAAATCTTCACTGGAGGATATGTTCATGGATCTTAGAGAGATAGAAGAAGGGGAAAGTAGGGAGAGAGAGGGAGAGGGAGAGGGATGGAGAGAGAGATGAGAGAGAAAGGGAGAAAGATATCAATGTAAGAGAAACATTGGTTGTCTTCTATACATATTCCAACTAGGGATCAAACCCACAACCTAGGTATGTACCCTGACCAAGAATCAAACTTGCCATCTTTCAGTGTATGAGATGATGCTCCAACAAACTGAGACACCCAGCCAGGGAAGCATGCCTTTTTTCACCTTTTCCCATCCTATTGCTTGCAATATGGATATGATATCTGGAATTCTATCGGTTATCGTGGGCCATGAGAAAAACAGCCATACCTTAGGGATAGTGGAGCAGAGAGCTCAAAGAAAGTTGTGTGCTTCATATTGGATCTGGACAATTTACCTCCAGACTTCTTTTATGAAAGAAGGAAATAAACTTCAATCTTGAATAGGCCACTGTTATTTTAGTGTTTTATCTTATAGGAAACTAAATGTAATACTATAGTAAGTGATGTATCTACTAAATTTTAAGGAAATGTATTGCCAGAGAAAAGACAAGCTTTGCCATAAAAACCTAAAGGTCTATATTTCTTCAACTGTTAATGCAATCTCCAAGAAACTGAACTCACATCTATAGGAAGTAGGTTGCTGAGATGGTTGGTGCAGTTCCAAGAGGGTAAACTTTCCCAATGTCCCTTTGAGGAGTAGCCAAATAGGAAAATAAATAAGGGAGATGCTCTCAGAGAACAAAATCTGAGACATCCATCTGGCTTGACCAAGAACTCAAGCCAAGTCAAGGAGTTCTTGCTATTCAAGTATATAATACATAAATTGCTATGATATTGATTGGTAATCTTTGTGTATTGTATACATTCTTTCCATTTCCAAATGGAAGCCTTATTTATTTAGTTCATCCTGTTTTCCCTCCGATATTGGATGTTGGATGTTTTGGATGGAATGAAATGTATCATGTGTCTATGGATATGAAGCCATGGGGAGCTACTTTAAGACCTGCCCAAGATGATCTGAATTACTTAAAGATCTTGGGCTTAATGTTGGGTGCACTTGGACACATGAATTTGGATTGTCTCTTTGTATAGAAGTTGTGAATACATTTTCATTTGCATATCGGTGGTATAGTGGCATAATATTAGTTGAAGATTTTTGTAAATTGGGTGGGCTATTAAGTTCCTATGTTGGTTATTTTTTATGTCCAACATAAATTCCCAATTTTTTTGAGAATAGCATTTTGGTTTTCCTTTGAGGAACCAGCTTGCTCGCTCTCTCTCTCTCTCCATAAGGTTTGAGCAGAGTTATCCCATTCCCTGGTTCAAAGAGTAGGTGCATAAACCTTAACCTGGCAAATTTGATGTTGGCTTCAGGAATGGGCATGTGATATAAGCTGGTATATAGTTTTGTGCCCAAAACTAGGCCAATAAATTAGCCCTTGGAATTATGTTAGAACTATTAGGAGCAATGCACTCCTTTCTTCTGGATGACTAATCTAATTAGATGTGAGTGTGGACCTTCCAATGATAAACACAGAGGAAATTAAAGCTGTAAAAAGGATAGAAGCAGATTCCTAACTTCACAGCTTGACAACAGACCTACAACTGCCAGAAGCCAAATGATCCATGGATCTTTCAACTGTCCTAATATATGTCCTCTTTTCTTAACCAAGCTTTATTTTGAATTCTGTTACTTACAACTAAAAGAACATTGACAACTAGACAACCAAATCTTTATAATGCACTCCTGCCTCAATTTTACTTATGCTAAGGACCATTTACTTATAGTAGTTATGTGTTTTTTTTCTCAGTGCTATAGATATCTTTCCCTACCATATCACAAGGGTAAAGAATTTATTCTCCCTTATCCAATCTGCTTAAAGTCCTGTCATTTGCAACAACATGGATGGGCCTTGAGGGCATTCTGCTAAGTGAAATAAGTCAGACAGAGAAAGATACAGTATGAGTATGATCTCACTTATATATGGAATCTACACATATCAAGCTCATAGAACCAAAGAGTAGCATGTTGAATGCCAGGTGTTGAGGGATGGGGGAAATGAGAAGATGTTGATTAAAAGGTACAAACTCTCAGTTATAAGATGAATAAGTTCTGTGGATATAATGTATAACACAGTGGTTATACTTAAGAATAGTGTATTGTATACTGACAGTAGAGTTTTAATGTTCTCAACATAAGAACAACAACAAAATAGCAATTATGTGAGGTGAAGGGTCCAACCTTATTGTGGTAAACATTTAGCAATATATACGTATATCGAATCATCAAATTGTACACCTTAACCTTACACATTTAATATATCATTTATAGCTCAATAGAACTGGAAAAACTTAGCATCTTAAACATTTTTAAGTGTACAGTTTGGAGGCATTAAGTACATTCATACTGTTGGACAATAATCATGACCATTCACCTCTAAAACTCTTTTCATGTTTTAGAACTGAAATTCTGTACTCATTAAACAATAACTCCCCTTTCCCCTTGCTCCCAGTCCCTGGCAGGCACCATTTTATTTTCTATCTCTATGAATCTGACTACTTTAAACCCCTCCCCTCATACAAGTAAATCATAGAGTATTTGCCGTTTTGTGACTGGTTTATTTCACTTAGCATAATGTCTTCCAAGTTCATCCATGTTGTAGCATGTGTCAGAATTTCTTTCCTTTTTAAGTTTGAATAATATTCCGTTGTGTGTATATACCACATTTGGTTATCCATTCATCCATCAATTGACTCTTCGGTTGTTTCCACCTTTTAGCTCTTTGAATACTGCTGCTATGAACATTGATGTACAAACATCTGTTTGAGGCTGAGGTGGCTGTGGGGGCACAGCCAGAGTGGCAGGGGCTGTGGGAGAGCTCTATAAACAGCCACCAAGAGCCTTTTTTTGAACAAAATCCTCCTGTTCAAGTCTGCCACTCCTAACAAATGCCCAGGCTCTCACACAGCCCAACTTTCCAACTGGACTGGAGACTATCCGGGTCAAGGTCCGTCATGGCCCAACTCTTCTCTCTTCTTGAGGCATCACCTGGCTCCCCAATTTCTCTGGTAATGACCCAGCTGGCATCCACAGTCTCAGAGGGTGAACAGATAGGACTGGAGAGCATTATGCTAAGTGAAATAAGCCAGGCAGTGAAAGACAAATACCATATGATCTCACCTTTAAGTGGAACCTAAGCGACAAAACAAACAAGCAAGAAAAATATAACTGGAGACATTGAAATTAAGAACAATCTGAGAGTAACCAGAGGGGAGGTGGGAGAGGATAATGGGGGGAGAAGGGGGAAGGGTTTTCAGGAGCAACTATAAAGGACACATGGACAAAACCAAGGGGGGGTGGAATCAGGGGAGGGAGGTGGGGATGGCTGGGGTGGGGGGAGTAGTAGGGGGAAATGGATACAACTATACATGAACAACAATAAAATTAAAAATAACAAAATAAAAAATATGCATTCCTAAAAAAAAACAAGTATTTGTTTGAGCTACTGTTTTCAATTATTTTGGGCATATACTCAGGTGTGGAATTGCTGATTCATATAGTAATTCTACTTTTAACTTTTTGAAATACTACCAAACAATTTTTCACAATGGCTGTGTCATTTTCCATGTCTACAAGCAATGCATAGGTTTCCAATTTCTTCACATTCTCACCAACATTATTTTCCATTTCTTATTATAGCCATCTTAGTGAGTGTAAAGTGGTATCACATTGTAGTTTTTGTTTGTATCCCCCTATTGATTAATGATGTTGAACATCTTTTCATGTGTTTGTTGGCCATTTGTATATCTTCTTTGAAAAATATCTATTCAAATCCATCTTTTGTCCATTTTTGAATTGAGGTGTTTTATTTTTTGTTGTTGTTCTAGACTTTTATGATACTACTTTTTAAAAACATTATGCTAGGTGCTGGAAATATAGCATTGAATAAGGCACATACATTGTCCTCAACAAACTCACAGGCTAGTGGGAGCAACAAACAATATTCTAATGCAATGTGGCAAATCCATTGACAATTATATGCTGAAGGTATCATGAGAATTTCAAAGAGGCATACACTAGTAGAGGTGGGAAACAGACATGAAAGTTTTCCTGGGGGATATGGTACCTAAACAAAATCTCAAGGATGCTAGCCAGGCCAAAAGGGAGGAGGTTGAACATTCTAGGCAAAAAGGAAACCATGAACAATGGCTTGCAGGCATGAAACTACAGGGTATTTGCTGAAAACTACAAGCATTTACCTGCTGTTGAAGTAGCAATTCCAAGGCAGTAAGTGGCAAAAGATGAGTCTAGGGTGGTAGCCAGATGTAATAGGCTCTCATAATGTGTGTTTAGGCTTTATCCTGAGAGCTATGGAAGATAATTGAATGGTTTTGAGGAGAGTAGTTACACAGTCAAACCTGTGTTTTAGATCAGAGATTCCCTTTTTCTTCACATTACATTATTGTATACATAGCATCATAAATTTTGTATGCATTCTGAAGTAGGTAAACTTGCAGCTGCATGTTGCTGGAAAGGACAGGCCCAGGCTTTACCTGCCTCAGGCCTAATACAGCTGTCCCAAGATCTAAGACTAGTAAGTTGTTTTAGACAGATCATTCTGACAGTCATGTGAAGCACTGATTAGAAGAAAGCAACACTGGAGGGGGGTGTCAGGTTAAACTGACCAGTTAGAGTAGCGATAGAGAAACTAACAAGGAGATAGAATTGACAGGACTTGATAGATTGGATAGATAAGGTGGGGTAGGAGTCAAAATTGATTCCCAGGTTTTTTGCTTGTTCTACTGGGAGGAAGGGCAGCATATCTGAAAGGGAATATTATGAGTTTAGAGATGGATATAAAGAGTGCTTTTTCTTTCAGATGATTGGCTGGAAATGTCCAATAGAAGATAGTGTTCTTATTTGCTATGGAGATTGAACTGCGTAAACATCTAGTTTATTGTGGAAATTTTTATAGCTTTAAAAGGAGCCATTGGAGTGGCTATACTAGAGATCTACCTTCTTTGAAAAGTTTTCCAGCCCATAACCTCAAAGATGCAACCTTTTATTATGTATCATGTGACTCCAATCTTTTGGCTAGAACTGAATGTAACAGGGATGAACATTTGACTTACCAA
Organism: Desmodus rotundus; assembly: GCF_022682495.2. Taxonomy (NCBI): domain Eukaryota; kingdom Metazoa; phylum Chordata; class Mammalia; order Chiroptera; family Phyllostomidae; genus Desmodus; species Desmodus rotundus. Next base: position 19,447,181 of record NC_071400.1, on the reverse strand, counting down.
TCAAATTCTCTGTTAACAGAATTAAGTATTGGGGCCCAGTGACTCAGTCAATTATTTCTGAGGAACCAAGCTAGAAGGTAAAATAGATGAATCATTCTCAAATTGTGTCCCCAGAGGATCAGAATCATTTGGTACCTTGCTATTAGTGCAAATTCTCATACCTCATCCCATGTGTACTGAATCACACACTCTTGAGTGAGTCCCAGCAATCTATGTTTTACAAGCGTTTCAGGTGCTTTAGGTACAGGCTATCACTGATACAGACTTTAGGAAGGATAAGATTACAATTTTGGAAGTGGCTGATAAGTAAGCAGAGAAAGGTGGTTTGCAGAGAGAGAGAGAGAGAGAGACAGAGAGACAGAGAGACAGAGAGAGAGCAACCTGATAACTTCCCAGCATTCCACGAGGCTAAGTTCTTTCTGCAATTGGAATTTGTGAAATTTCCCTATATCATTACATAAATCCCTTTTATTTGAATAAGAATCCTTTCTTTACAATAAAAACACTTTGATTTCTTAGTTGAGTGTTTCTCAAAAAAAATCTATTATGCATTTACTATGCAGCTAATTGTTTGAGACACTATAAAGGAACCCAAGATCAACTAGACCTGGGTTTTTGCCCTTGAGAAGCCCAGTTTAATGGCAGAGTCATATAGAAAATGTTAGAAGCACTGAAAGAAAAGTGGCTCCTGAGCTTTGAGATTATCTGCTAAGCACTAAATAAATATTAGCTGCACCTCAGTGGTATCTGGTAAGGCCAGAGAAGACCTCAAGGAAGGAAAAGTTGATATATATCTTGAGTGATGAATTTGATATAGATAGATAGATGATAGATGATGATAGATAGATAGATAGATGATAGATAGATAATAGATAGATAATAGATAGACAACCTGATAAATAATGAAAAAGAAAAGGAGGAAGAATAGGGGAAGGTGTTTCTCCAAGAGGAGAGAAAAATAGCACAAAGATATGTGGACTGTGGTAGGTATCTGGGGAAGGGTGAATAGTATAAAGGTAAATACAAATTTAAAATAAGATGCTAAATTCTCCTTGTGGAAAGTAAGGGAAGAGACTTCTCCCCCATCCCTTCCCTTTTCAAAATTCCCTTCCTTGTCCTTTTCAAATGTATTTAAATATTTATAATGGCTAAATAAGCCTCTCATTAGTCTCACAACTTGCAGAATGTTTCCCCAAGGACCTGGGAGGCATCTCTTCAAAACACAGATATCAAGGAAAGTAGAGCCCTATTTCCTATGATAGAGCAGCCTAACTTCCTTGAGCACCTTGCTCCAGTTTGCAAAACTATTTCATGTGGACTTCTCCTATGGATAAAGTCAACACAAGTGGTCTCCCAATTATGATGATAAAGTAAGAACACACTATGAATGACAAAAGGTGCTGTCAAGTCCTTTTTATAGTACAAGTTACAGTTAATTTTGAAAACATGTATGTAATGGGTTTTATCTGCTTGGCGTATAAGGAGGTGAGATTTCTTTCTATCTTTGCAATCTCTTAGTAGATTGCCTGTGATGCACATCACATTCTGGTTTAATGTTTATTCAATAATAAAAATGTTTTCTCCCACTATTACCTTTGTGGGGAGGACTTTTTGATTGGAAGAAGACCTCATTTGTAATTATATTTCCCTGAAAGTGCTTTGGTTTGTCTGGAGTGCTCACATTACAGAAGCCAGGGGAGAGGATGAAGCTAGAGGGCAAGCTTAAGGCCAAAGCAAGGAAGAGTCCTATGTTAGAGGATAGGCTTTATTCCATAGGCCATGAGGAGCTATGGAAGATTTATAGTCAGGGCAGTGAAGTAAGCAATTTTTGTCCTTAAAAAAATGACTTGGGCAGTAATGTGGAGGGTAGGTCAAATGGCCAAACACTGAATGTGGACACAATAATTTAAAATATTATTTAAAGGTTTTCTTAGTCTGTTGTCATTCAGAGGTAATTCTTGGACTTACCTTTCTCTGAGTTCCCTAACAATATCTGGATCTGTACATTTTTATATATTTTTACAATAGGGGCATTTCTCCAAGGTGTAGAGAGTAGAGAACAATAGAGGGTGTGGCTGCATGTATGACACTCCTTGGCCACTTTTCCTAAATGGTTTGGGTACTCCTTTGGCCCCACAATCTCATCCCAATAACTCTTGAAGTCCCAAGCACCTTTAGGGTCTAGAATACCTCTGATGGTGTCCATCTGGAGAAAGGAGTTGCTTATTACAGTGGTCTCTACCATTGGCTGGTGTTCAGTTTACAGTAAATGCTTGATATTCAGTGAGGTTCTGTACACAATACAAATTGAGGTGTGACTGTTAACACAAATGCCTCATTTATTAGCATCCTCTGCCTGGACACCCAAATTGTGACCATGGATTGCCTGGATTCATGTGGGTGCAGGTTTTCCAAGTATAACAGCCCATAGATATCTTTAACATGGGACTTTGTGAATAGAAATTGAGAAAGACCAAAACACTTTGAATGAACTACATATACATTTATTAAATAGTTATCAAAAGCACACATATACACTTGTCTCTTAGCTGCCAATTTCCCCAACACAGAATCGTTCAGCTCTTCAGATCATGAAAGCCAAAGCAAAGTCTCAGTTCAGATATTCTTTCTTACTTTCTTCTTGAGACCTCAGTTGATATTCAATGGGTTGACCACCATCTTTTGTAACCGTCACATCTCTAGAAATATGCTGGCTGCAGAGACTCCTCAGATTCTTTCTGCATTCTCTCAAGTCCAGTTGTTAATGGAATTAATTAATGAAAAGTGCTTAATGGAATTAGGCTGTCTGCTTTAAAAGGTGCTATTGTTACTGCTTGCTGCTATTCACCCACTGTTACTCTGATTTTTTCATCAATCTGTTTGCACTTGTAAATGCATGCAATGCACTGAATCACTTATGGGGAGAAACCTCCTTCTCCCTCATTAGGGAAACCTATCTTTTGTCTTGTACCTGTTGTCCTGCCTGCCTCTGCACTTCACTTTGTTTTCATGCACAATTCCAAAATTCTGGGCTGCACTGACAGGAACTTCCTTCTTATACTGATTTCTGTATCTACTTCAGAATGTTGTGCTTTTGTTTTTGGCAATCATTTGTAAGGGCAGAAATCAGACCTCCTGTTTCCCTTCCAAACCTTACCGTTATATCTGGGTGGCTTCCCTTTCTATCATTTGAACCCTTGACTTTTATTCCCCAGACTCTCACAGTCCTCCAGCCTAAGGAAGAAGTGTAAGTCCAAGCACTGAAAGGAAAACCTTACTGGGAGCGCTAAATTAAATAGGTATTTCTAGTACAGAAAGGAGCCAAGTAAAAAATCAGAGTATGTGTGTCCATTTGTTCAATATTAGCAAGTAAAGGCATTAGACTACTCCAGATATGTGATCATGTATCACATTTCTGCACAACTATCATTGTGTCATCCTTTTCACTACAGATGCTGACCATGTGAATGGATTCTAGTCTGTGGAATTTTGGGATATTCACTATTTTAGACTCATTATTTTATCAGAACTTTCCTGATAGTAACAAAATGGTGAGTCTTCCTTTTTGGGCCTTCTTGGGATAAATGACTGCACCACTCATCCATATATCCAAGTGCCTAGTGGTTTGCTTCAGCAAAACATATCTCCCTCATCTACACATGTGGCTGTCTGATATTTGATCACTGGAGAGTCATGCTTTTTTAAATACAAACACTCCCATGAGTGGCAGCACATTAAGCATTCATTGTCAGGCTTCAACGTAATGTGAGTTAATATTTAGATCACAACTATGAGCTGCTTTCCATAGCCTGAGATGTCCAACAGGAAAGCTCTGAAGGAGAAAAGTCCAGATCTACCTGGAAAGCAAGCCTGATAAGTTGCTATGGGTCTTCTAGAGGGCCAGAGGCCACCAGGAAGGATAAGAAAAGGAGGGGCTTAGAAGGATGATGGGAAGAGAGGTTGAAAAGTATCAAGGTAAACTTGGTTTCATCTGGTTTTGCTTGTGGGTCAACATTCTTCTGCCCAATAGAAACTCCATTTTCATGATGATCAGGAAAGCCTGCCCCGAATTCTTACCTATCATTCAGCAGCTTCAAAGAGAAAGACATAAACTGAATTCTGAAGAGGCCAAACACCTCTTGTAAATGTTTATATACTGAATTGGTTTTGGTGCTGGGGTTATCACAGACTCACAGGAACAAGCACAACACATCAAAGGGATCAAATTTGGCTTATCAAAAAATGCCATAGTGGGAATCACACTTGGAAATAGTAAAGCACAAGAGGCAAGGGAACTAGTAGCTCTGAATGATTCAGCTGATATTGGACAGGGACCCAAACTCCTCCCTACCCTTTTTCACTGTTATAGACCTGTGAACAATAATACTTTATTCTATCACAACCTCTTATCCAAAGCTTCTTCACTACAGTTTTCTATCAACTCCAATACTTAACAGTGGCCAATGAGAAGTTCACAATCAAGTGTTTTTAATTATTTAGAAATGTGACAGAATAAAGTATCACCAAGTTACATTTTGCTTTCTTAAAAAACAAAAATGATTATCCTTTTATTCCTGTGTCACTTATTACACAAAACTGATTTAAGTGAGAGAAAACATTTTAATGGAAAAATCCACACATCCCATTGTTATAAAACTTTTGATGCCCATCTTGAACAGAATAAAATGAACAGCACTGGTTTCATATGTTACATTTAAGATGCAGGGTAGAAATGAATAACTGGAAAATACAAACTGCTAATCTATGTTAGAATATGCCTGAATTTCTGAAGCACAATTGAAACCAGTAAGCATTATCTCAAACTTTTAAATTTTCTTTTAGTAAAATATATGTGTCTTCCTTGTATTAGTAACTTCACTATTGCAGAAATAATACATATAATACAATGGATGTATTATATATATAATTTAAAATACTGAAGGTATATTTGGAAATAAATTTATTCCATGTATGAAATATAACATTGAACAAAGTCACAAATTTTAATTTATATTAGAATTACTAAATGTTATGATTAATATTCTAGAACATGAATAGCTTTTAAGTGAACCTCTGATGTGTGAAATGGATTCATAAAAAGACATAACCAAGTAATTTAACATTTTATTAAAAGATCAAAAATAGACATAGTAATAGCATACTAAAATGAATTGCATAGTACACACTTTTAAACACAAACAAGCAGTACAGCACTATAACTTGAAAAAAACATAAAAATCAAAGCATGTGCTCTATTGATAGCAGTTGAAGGAATGACCTATTGCATTTTGGAGGCAAAATATTATGAGAAGTTTATATTTCTGAAATATTGTGGTCAACATCTACAATTGTTACACAGAGCTAATAATTTTTTTTATCTATAGGTATTTGTAAATTAAAATTTGCTTCCTAAATACATACTTCGATTTTCTATATTATATTATACTGGATTGTTGCTATATAAATGTGGAGAGTTATCCCTTAAAAAGACTACATTTAAGCAAATCTTTAAAAAATATCTTAAATTATTGTAATTAGTGAACATGATAACAAAAGGTTCATTTTCTAATAATTAAATCAGCAACAAAAACCATAACAGGAAATTTATTTTGAAAAAGGGTAACCCCAGAATCCAATGATATGACAGTTACATCATCCTCTCAACTGCTAGACACAAAAGACAGCAACAAAATAATTTGGTTTCCATTATTAACAAATAGCATCTTGTATACAGAAATAAAGCTTTGAAACCATGCAGTGCTATGACAGATAAATATTTAGGTTGTGTGTTTTGTGGGGGCGGAGGGAGGAGCACTGCTTAAAATGGTGTTACTTTTAGGTCTTGTTACGGAGGTATTTTATTAAAGTAATATGATGTAGGAGATGACTAGTAAGGATTTTTTGCAGTATCTGAAAATAGTAGTAACTTACTTTATGGTGATACTTTTTTTTCTTTTAGATATAGCACTATAATTAAGGATGGGTTTTATTTAAAGATAACATTTCTCTGGAATAATCTTGTTTTGGATTATTAAATGGTGGTTCTCTTCCAGGTGAGGACAAATGGAGAAGCTGGAAACTGTGAATTAGTCAACTAACCCCTTTTCCTGGTCTTAAGAGCAGGTGTGCTCTTTTGGCGTCAATTTATTCACATTCTGTTACACTTCATTCTCTAGTTTTACATATTTAAACACAGCCACTGTGTTTAAGCTCCAAAGAGTGTGATCCAGTGGCTGTCAGTAGGCATAACATGCCATAAGTAATTTGGATATCTAGGTTCTTTCTTACTATTTTACAGATGATTTTTCCTAACTTAAAATCTGACCATATTTTTATTGACCTTATGATACTATATTCTTGTGGCTATACATTCACAAGGACATGTGAAAAATATGTTGGTGATAAGATTAAAGTTGAAGTTCTTAACTATGGAATAAGTGAATACTTACATTTTATATCAATGAAAATGGTGGTCAGATGGTTAGACTGTTAGTTATATGGTTGATTCTAAGTGATATAGCTGAAGGGAAAAAAATTCTAACCAACTGGCCCTGAGCTATTGGAGAACTATAAGGCTTGGATTGCTTTCTAGCTTTGGCTTAATTTCCTTTCTCTATAAGTGAAAACTATCAAAATGGGTAGCAATACTAGTAACTCCCTCAACCCCAGGGTAGCCTCTTTCTCCACATCAAGGGCAATAAGTCCCAAGATGTGAAGGACTCAAAGCACCTGTGGTGATCTACTGTTTAAACTTTCTAAACTCACCCTTTTCTAGACCTCTTTGGAGGCAACAAAAAATTAAAGGGTGATCTGTGGATGATGTGGGAGCTGAAATTGGCAGAGATGGTCTGATCAAAACATTCTTTTCCAGCTCCTATGTATGTAAGATTTCAGCTGATTCTTTTCTGTTTAGTTAAAACAGCTAAAGGCGGAAGTGGCACAGTGAAGTACTTTCTAACCTGGTAAAGGTTAAGTCAGAAAACACCTTCCAGTGAACAAGTATAAGGCAAATAGAGTCATTTATAAAGTTGTGGCAGGAGCATATTTTCCTTTGCTGAAGGGAATGAAAAGCCCCATACTGGCCATACTTAACTATTAAATTAAATCTTTTCAGTGGTTGCCAATTTGGTTTTGGGTTCTGGATCTTAATGGGGAAATAGTGGTAAACATTAATAATTTGCCACTAAAATAGATTTTAATTTATGTAACTGATATATATCAATTGATAATTTTCTGTGACAGATGCAATCTAATTTGATCATAATGGGGATATCCATTTAGGAATTTGCAAGGCATTTCATTATTTGAAATCATTGGAAAAAACCTCAGCTAGAAACCTGCCTGGTGTGTGTATATGTGTGTGTGTGTGATAATACAGAGGGGATTACTTTAAAAAGCAAACAACCTCTGCTAGTGGTCTTGCTACAAGATAAAGTAGTTTTACTCTGGTTCAGTGCTCCTAGCTGAAGATGAGCTGTTATCTGTTAGCAGTCCACTCTTTTGATCAGCTGTAGCAAACTAGAAACCCTCCACAATAGCAAAACAACACGATGTTTAGTTAAGTCTTACAGCAAATAAACCCCTCCATCTCAAAGCCTTAGAAATAACTCTCTCTTACTAACTTTTCCACTATTCTCACAGACTTATTATATTAAAAAAAGCTCCAAGGATTGCTTTCATGGACTATATACATAAGTGCAAAAAAGGTGTGTCTCACACATTCGCACCCTAACTGAGACAATCAGTTAACTGCAGCATATGTCTCTTAAACACTGTTAAGGGGTCATTCTACCGTATCTTTATGCATGGTTTCACAAATGCATTAATTTCATAATATGTTTTCATTATTCTTTAAACCTTATTTGGATATATTTGTGTAAGTATGTAATTCCAGAAAAGAGATTTTTTGCAGCTATAACTATGCCACTTAAATAATTTTGAATAAATGAAGCTATGAAAAAAGATCAGGTAATGTATTATAAATACCGCAATTGTGTTTTGAAGTCTAAATACTGTGGAATCTCCCTATCCACACAACAAATTCTATAAGCCATAAAGCCAAATTCTAGAATCCATATCTTGTAAACTTGTTGATGAAAAAGCCACACAAGGACACAAATTAAGCTTTCACATGGAAATTTGGGATAAAAAATAAATCAACCACATACATTTTCTGAGATATGAGATGTATCTTCTACATGCACATACTGTTAAAACCATGTATAGTGTACAAGTAAAACTGTCACCAAAAAGGTGTGTTAAGGTAGCCATGTTGTAGTTTTGTTGCTAAAGCAACGACTAAATATTAGTTAAAATTATTATTTGTATATAAAGTTAAGTTTGTTCTTAAACTGTTAACTGTAAAGAATAGTTATGTATTACAATCTGTATCTTATCATGCTTCAGTGTCAGTTTAGAACTTATCTAACTGGGTTGAATATATACATGTAGTAAAATCTTAAAATTTCTCTAACTCTCCTTCAAAAGTAAATTCATTACTTACTAAGAGATATATAAAAACTAATAAAATCAAAACCTTAAAAACTAACAAGTAAAATAAAAACATGGCACCGATTAGTGAGTTTGGTGCTAAGAACCTTAATTTGTCATTATGTTTACAGTTTGATTAGGCTATCAACTAAATTTCCAAAAAGTTATATGCTTTTACATACTATTTATTCTACTGCCTTTAACAGGCACTGGTAAAATTAAAATCAGGGCACTATCTTTCTAAATCTATTCAACAGAATTGGGAAATCATATTTCCCTCTTTATATTTCAATGCGTGTGAAATGCAGAAGAGATAAAATAAAAAAGAAGAGGATTCCAGTTTCTAACTTATCTGTGTATAACATCCTACCCTACAGATTAAAATAACTCAGAAACCTTGCAGCTGCATTTTACCTAAGAGCATCCTCATCTACTGTCTCCAAAGGATTGGGGAAAGGAGTCAAATAACATTCCAAATAGCACACAGGTCTTCCTTACATGTTATTTAATAAAATTTACTGCCAATGTTGTCCTTATTTAGACATTACTGTGCTAAATGGTCATGCCATTAAAAAGAGAGTTGCAAAGGTTAATTTCATTCAGTTCCTGCTGGTGGTAGTGAGGAGGTACTTGCTTTTCCCAAATTGGAGAGCTGGTAAGGCTGTCAATTAGTGGACACAGCCTAGTGATGTAAGAAAGCAACTTTGGCAAGATAAAAGTACTTTAAAACATGTTCAAAAACAAATGGAGGAGATTGATGGAGTTGGGAGAAGATGGCTTTTCACACCATGATCAACTAGAAGTTACAGACTAATCTAGACAAGTGAAATGAAATGCAATAGCTGGTTGTGGAATCATGCTCCATTTGCAAAAGCAAATACTGTGTTTAATAGAAATTTTATGAATCCATTTAATTTTGATTTAATCTTAACCTCTACACTTACATTATGGTAACAGTGCTTTTAAAAAATTGGCACTACTAAAACCCTCTTAAAAGATAATTTGTAGATTATTTTCTCTATATACATGACTTATTTTGTTTAAGTTTCAGCACTCTAGCATATTTTTGCAAAAAGCTAAGAGAAATAAGCAGAGACAATTTTGGATAAGTAAAAATAGAGGCCCTTGCAAATTACAAAGCTTATAAAATATTAACTAAGAATCACAAATGATTAGAATTTTATATATACAATTCATTCAGTAAATTTTTGTTTAGAGTCACTGATTAGTTTTGTGACTTCTCTTTTTATCTGAAAATTTATAGTCTAATGACTGATCTTTTCTTGAATAAAGATAAGTCGAACAAGTCGTTGCACAACTAAAGAATGTTTCTTAAAATTCCATTTATGTCAAAATTCTTTTGCATCTGCATCAAAACTTCAGTACTTTGACTTTCTTTAAACTCATTTATAAAGCCATTTTTCAATGCTAACAAACATCAAAACTTGTGGTACTCCAAATTCAACTACCCTGAATATTCTTCACCAAACCTTTTACTAAAACATGTCTTCCAGTGCTTAAAGTAACATCAAAACACCTGCACTCTAGGTGTACTGTCTATGTACATCTTCATCAGAAGTTTAAAAAAATGAAATGAGACAATATGTTGCATCAAAATGTCAAACTATACAAAAAGTTCATTGTGCCCCCAAACTTCTCTATCTCCTTTAGGGACACATCCAGACTAGCTCAGGTGGTGCAGCCTTCCTGGACTTTTGTGATCAGATCTGCCCTTCTGGAGAGGCACTGACACAGGATATATGAAATTCAGTTCCAAACATGAGTAATTTCATAAAGGTGTACTCTCCTTTCTTCTCTAACAATGTTAAGATTTGAAGAAAGAGAAATTAAGTGGTTCAAAGACAATAGGTAAAAGTAAGGAAACCTCTTGTTCTTTAAATCCAGGCAATACTGTAAACAGATGGCAATGGTTCCATACAAGCAAACCCATTTAGAAATCCTGATGATCATGACTGGATTGATAATTAAAATCAAGAGGATATCATCAACTATTAAAGAGATAATTTTTATCTTTTGTATTTTGAGCCAAATTGATCTGTTTTGGGATAGAGTTCCAAATGTTTGGAAGCACAAACAATGTGAAACAGAGGAACAACTGGGAGTCAGGAGATATTTCCAAGTCTGACTGTTCCCATAAAGGTAGGTAACCCTGGGCAAATCACATACCCTAGGCTTCAGTTTCATCAACTGTGAAAAGGTTTTCCAACTCCGTTGTTCTGTGATTCAAACTTACTAGCCTGCTTAAGGTATCCATCAGATTTTCTTTGTCATTTTCATGAAGTAGAAAACAAACTTGTTATAAACATAAAATTTGATTATTTCACACTTAACCAGTGAGAGAATATATATTTAGTAGAAAATATTAAATCTACGTTGATGCAAACTATCATATGGTTCCACCACTATATAATAATAGTAACTTTAATGACTAAATAAAGAGGAGGAGGTATGCCACATAATATAAGAATTAATTACTACTTTACTTAGTTAAAAGTATTTCATAAGAATTAGTAATGTGAATTCAGCTCAGCTCTGTGGAGCACAGCCAATCTGTCTCATCCAAAGGGTCTTAAAACCCCCCTTTTATAATTTCCAAATACATGTAAAATACAAATACAAATCAACATTGTTTATGATGAGAGAGACTCTGCTGTTAATAAGGTTTTGGGAGGGCAACATCTGACATGTATCATAAGCACTTGCTCCTTCACTAAGTGTTTAACAAAACTGAAAACTCAGCTAAACTGGAGCTAAAGCCAACTGTGACAGCCTTCCTAAAAATGTTAAATAAATGAAAGAGTAATTTTAAATGTCTTTCTATCCTCCTCCCCACTTTTGCCATTTCTCCAAAGCTATTCTCAGGCTCCAACTGTGATCAACATAAAAGTGTGTCCATTTGGGGAGGAAAGGCCTCACTTAGAACCAATTCTCTTTCACCCTGACTAATCTTGCTAGATTGCATCTTACTTACTATTCAGAGTAGTCTAAAAAGCATGAGCCATTTGGATTCAGAAATGGCTCTTCTGTAAAAGGTTACATTGCAATGGTTTTTACAGGCTTTCCTCCAATATATAAAAAGTTGTCTTCACGTTCCCATCTCCCTGTTAAATTTATAACCTGTAATTAGCATACCTTTAAGCCTCCAAGTACGAATTTTTCAGCTGAGGATGACAAATGGCTGTTTTAGACACTCAACCTAGGAGTGTGTCTAAATCCTTCAGCCACAAAAAACATAATGGGCACTTTACACACTTTTCAGTATAAATGCTGAGAAATGTATTTAAAGATAAATTCTAGTTTTCCAAGATGTTTAAGGAGTGAAATTAGGGATTAATGTTGTAAGAAGTTCCCTCTTTTTAGCAGGTAATTATATCTCCTCAGAAATAATCTACTAATGAATCTACTAATGTAATCATATTATGCAAGGTCAGATTTGCAGCTATAAATTATTTACATGGATGTTTAGGAACAGGTTTTGCGAACACTCAGAAGTGAGGCCTTTTAAATGGCTGCCCCGAGAATCCCCCAGAAATATTCTAAACAGAGAGGGCATATTAACATTAACCTGTCATATTTTACAAGCACATGTATTTCTGTTTACCATTAGTAACATTTTAGTTGAAACCAAAAACCACACATATTACAGCAAAATCCCATAGTATGTAAAAACCTAACACAACACAATATACCACAATACAGTACAATACAATAATGGGGAAATGGTCTTTGGATATAATTTTTACCTTTTTAAATCAACCCAATAGGCTACTGCATAAGCAAAACTGTAAGGTAACACTTCAAAACAGTTAAACATTTACCCACGAAGAATGCACAGTAAGCCAAAAATTCACTGTGGAGATTCACTCAGCATAACAGTTATTAGAAAATCACAAAGAATAGTGTGACAAATTACAAAATTTTATGGTAGTGTTCTACCTAATAATTCAAATAAGATAGATGGTAGTTTTCTATTCATGTTTTGTTTTAACATCTCCATTGATTGTTAAATGCTTTGTTTTTTATTTAAATTTGTTGGTTGGTATTTTTGTTTTGTTTAGTGTATTGACTGCACCGTGCTTATTGTTGTGTTGGTAGAAGAGGACATACACTCTCTATATAGAAAGGCTATATGGAGGTTCTGACGGAGAGATTCTGATATTCCATAACTCTGTTGTTCAGAATTTCAACTGAAATGCAAAAAAAAAAAAACAAAAGAGTGAGAAATATTCAAGCAGGGATCAGGATACTTGGTTCTTGTTTCAGTTTTTTACATGAACTATGCCAAGATATTCCCCATTGTGAATTTCATATTCAACATCTCTAAAAATTGGGCTGTTGGAGATAGTCTCTGAAGAGTCATGTACCATGATAGTGTATGGTTCTCATTGAGTGCTAATGTGCAGAATTGCCCTATGTTAACAGAGATGTACTCAATTGTTTAATGCATTATCTACACAATGGCAAAACTTTTTGATGAACATCCACCCATCCATCCACTTCCTTCAACAAGCATATTAGAAAACATGCTTATACCTGAAATGAATATAAAGTAACATTGAATGTCAATTGTTATTGAAAAATAAAAGAAAAAAACACATTTGATTCCAAACATTCAAAATATACAGATATTAAATAAACTTTAAACATTTTATCAGAATGCATTGGAGCCTAAGTATGAAATCTAGGTACTATATTGTATTTTACCAAATTACATTTTTTGAATTTTGGAGAAATTTTCAATACCTCTTACATATTAAAGTGATTATTATGTGCTAAATACCTCTACATTTTCTAGTGGAATCAAACAAAAATGAATCACTATTACCAAACATGTTTTGCTAGGAAGTTAGTTTGACAAATTTGTTTACCTTGATGTAAAGCAGCCCATGAGAATCAGGGAAGTGTTTCCAAAACACACAGTGTCATATTTGGTGCTATTCCGAAGCTACCCACCATCCTAAATTATACCCCTGAAAATTACTACAATTCACAGCTACTTCAGTTATTCCATGTACTCAAAGGTATATTTTAAAAACATCTTCTTATGATTAAAGGGACCTATTTATTTAATGTACAGTCAGCTACAGGATCTGTCCAAAACAATTACTGCTCTGGGCTTGTGTGTCCTTAGCAGGAAAGAAATACTAGCCAGGTTCTGGAAAACTAGTCCATGAAGAGAATAGGACTCTTGCCCCCTTCAACCAAATGACACCCTCTGGTTATGAGAACCTCAAGCTTTTAGTGACTAATGTATGCCATTCAGAATTAATCACTTGTTTAATAAGTCCCTATACTTAATTAATTAATTAAGGTACCTTGGAGTCTTAAGTGGCTTCAAAAGTCACATGCTCCAAGTGAACGACTGCTTAAATTAAGTGTGTGCTATTACAGGCTCTGGGCCAAAGAAGAGATCAAAGGTGAAGAGGGTAAAAATCCAACAGCAGCAACAAAAATCACATGCAAAATAGCTATGATATGAATGGAAATAATGATTAAATTACTAAATTATGTCACTCAAAATTTGAAACAGCTGGAGCAATTCTGATAGACTTACATGGGAAGCAATGCAAAGTGGCAGACTGTAAAAACACTATTTTCTATAATGAAAGAGGGAAGCACATTGTTTACTGTCTTTAAGATAACCATCTCAGTCAAATTGTGACAAAATTACTTTGCCTAAATTTAATTTTAAAAAGAAGCTAGAAAATGTTAAAGAATTAAAGCTGAAAAGTTATCTCTGTATTTAGCTAACAAATCATACCCCTTTAATAATAGGAAAACACTTCAGAATTTGTAAGCTCATCGGAAAAATATACTACCAGCTGTCATTTTCATATAAAAATTGCATATTTGTTGTTTACTTTTCAATTTGGAAAACTTAGAATGCTTTAAATCAAGCTCTAAGTTATAAGCAATGTCTACTATTGAAAGTATTTACAAAGCTTTAACAAATGCAATTGTGTAAATAAAAGATACCACCTATAAATATGATTTATATTAATACTTAAAGAAACTTACTGTTCTACCGGTAACTTCTACATCTGTGAAACAAACATGCTGCTATTCAGTTCATCTATTGATAATGGGGGAATCTACAGCAGTAAAAAAGATTTTAGATTAAAATAGTTTCTTGAGAGTATTATTTATTTTATTTACTGCTTGGACATGGTAATCAATACTATAATCAATTCACAGGAAAATTTAAACATATTAATTGTATCCACTAATAGTTAATTTTGCTAAGCACAGATCAGAATGTGATTTGTTTTCCCAATTAATTAATGCTTTGTGTGCTATATAATTATGGTACTTGAAATTGAAGCAGCAGTGGAACTTGCAGTCTTTAAGCATGGTTACCACTTTAATCAGGCAAAATAGCCATAACATTGCACAATAATTATTTATGTATCTCCTTACAGTTTCAAGACTTCTCCCAAATTTATAATTTGCCTTGTGACCCTGCTTATCCATACCTAAAGCAAATGAAAATCAAAACAACATAAGCACTAATGTCAGTATGAGAAGAAATTTCTGACATAATTGCTGGATAATTATAGGGATATCTGTGTCTTGGAAAGAAATGTGTTAACTTGCTTTCTTTCTAGTAGATATGAAGGTAAAGGTAATGACTGTATTAAGTGAAATTTTAAACACAATAACAAAAAATGGTAGTAAAATAAAACAAATTCACCTCTTGACCAGTAAGGAAGCTTTTAACAAACAGTATATACATTTAAGGATTGGTGTAGTAGCAACAATTGTATATACAGAATATCAAGAGAGACATCTGGTAACTGATTGAAAATGAGAAGACTGCTGATTCATCTCAGGATAAGTAGCAAAGTAGATACATCCTTCTAGAACAGTGATTATCAACCTAATTCATAAAATTCTGCAGCACACCAAAAGATGTTATATTTTTGCCAATATGACAAAAATTAGGTATAATTTTGATTCATTCACACCACATGGCTATTGTTGTGTTGATTGTTGTCATTTTTTAATTTGACAATCTAAGGGAAAATAGGTGAGTGCCCCTGACTAGTCAGGTACTGCATATTGTAAAAATTCTTGCAGCACACAGGTTGAAAATTGCAGCTCTAAAATAAACACAAAAATAAAAATTCTAAATGTAACAACTGCTTAGGAAACACATAAGAATATGGACTAATGTCTCTCACCAATCCAAAAAGCATATACTGTTTGTCACCAATACATTTTAGTTATCTAGGTGAAATAAATTGCCAAACCTGATTGCCTGTAGCTGTTGCAGCGAAGGGAACGCTGGTGGCAGGTGTAGTTGCTGCAGACACAGTGGTAGGTGTAGCACCGTGCATCATGGGCACTTTCAGTAGGAAACCATGGAAGCGACACATGGGAAAGTGAACCATTTATGCGACCATGACATAAATGATGGAGTGGGGTGTGGTAGGTATCACAGCAATAAGCCATGTGACATCATTATGATGGATATACCAGGTTGCAACATGCAATCACAGTCAGTGCAAAGCAACACAGCACAGAATGGGGAAACATTTAAAAAGAGAAAAGGGAAAACAATTATAGTTCACATTAAGAAACATGAAATTATTCTCAACATTTAGTTTTTGAGTAGAATCACATTTTATTTTAATTAAAAGGCCAAATTTCCAGAAGGGTTTACAGTGGCTGCATATAGTAAAATCTGATGTTACCAAGGCTATCTGTATGAATAGCTAATTAAGCAGACAAGTAACTGGGTTGCACTTTCAAAATGGGAGTAGGGAGCTGTGAGTTGGTATTTGGGTTTACTAAATTGTATTCATGAGTGTTGTCACTAGATTTGCAGGTTCAAAGGTAAGTATACAATTATATAATCTACATGCAAAAAAGTAGTAGTTCAATATGGTAGGGAAGCAGATACGAAGAATATAATGGGCTACACATGCAGGCTTTTAAGTAGAGTTCTGGCAACCCCCTGGAAACTTAGGTTATTTAAGGCTTGTTTAATCATTTGTTTAATAAGTCCCTATAATTAATTAATTAATTAAGATACCTCAGAGTCTTCAGTGGCTTCAAAAGTCAC
Organism: Desmodus rotundus; assembly: GCF_022682495.2. Lineage (NCBI taxonomy): Eukaryota > Metazoa > Chordata > Mammalia > Chiroptera > Phyllostomidae > Desmodus > Desmodus rotundus. The sequence goes on along the minus strand of NC_071400.1, from coordinate 19,430,605 downwards.
ATGCTCCAAGTGAACAATTGCTCAAATTCAGTGTGTGCTATTACAGGCTCTGGGCCAAAGAGGAGACAGACACATGGGACACTTCATAGAAAATATCTGACAAAATCTTGTCTCCATGGCAAAAATTACAGCAAAAATGGCTAACAGCTACAACAGCACTTTCAGGGTGTTTTCTCTTTGCTTTTTCTAGTGTTCTGCCTCATTTAAGATGCTTTTTGGAGGGTTTTCTAATTTGTAGCTCATATTGGAAAGCAAACCAAGGAATTAATGGGTGAATGTCAAGCATTAATATATAATAATTTACAACTACATTGATTGAATTTAGATTTTCTGAAAGTATACAAAGAAAATAAATAGCCTGAAAAGAGGAAAATCAACATATGCAATGTCATAGAAACCACAGTTGTACCCCAAATGGTGCTTAACAGAAACTCTGTAGTTATTCCTTATGCCTATTACAAGTAAACCATTACTTATAGATATCACTTATTGTACAACATGTCAATTCTAAAAACACTCCTGTTTTCCCTTTGGGAGCACAGCAACTATACAGAATGCAGCAGTACTGAATCACACAGTTTGCATTCCCACACAGAGTTCTTGGGTGAAAGGACAGGGGTGCAGAGTCACAAATTGTAAAGAGAGACACATTTTACAAACTTGGAGAAGTCTGTTCTTCTAATCATATGGATATAGTGTCCCTGTTAGTATGAATGGAATTGTTTTTAATTCTTACAGGGGACAGCCAACCCCTCAATAACAGAAGCCTCACCTCTGTAGCCAGTTAGTGCTACTACTGTGTGGTTGTCATTTTGACTTTTTGTTTTTATCTCAATAAGTCTCTTAGACCTTTTTGGGCTTTGCATCTACTCTGGTTGACCAATGGGATAGAGGTCAAGTTATTGCAAACTCTCAAAAAGAATTAAAGGAACTGGATTAATATGAGGTGGTGCGGCGGGGTGGAATAATTTCTCCTTGTATCAAGTGGAGCTATTTTCTCCTGGTCTGTCCTGGTAGTCATGGAGGCTATAGGAGCTATGAACTTCCTGGAAATTATAGACAGGAAAACAAGTCACTTTCTTTTCTTCTTCTGTATTAGTGGTGTACAAAATAGTTTTGAGATGGCTACCATATTGTATTGGTGGTTAAATAAAGGATCTTGGGTAACTAGTTAAAAATTAAATATCCCCAAAGAGTCATTTTGAAGTTATTCTGTTGTGCCTAGTTTCCGTGCACATGCACTTCCTCCTAGAATAATATAGAATTCATTATACAACATTATGGAATGTTCTACCTTTGCTAAACTCATTCTTTCTAAACACCTCAGTATTGAATAATTTAGATCTTATGGATGACTTGTTTGGAGGGAGTTTTATACTTTTGATATTGTACATTTGAACTATTTTATGACTACTTAGTAACAGGTATAAGGCAAAGAATAAAACTGCCCATTCTGGCTAGGTAAGGAAATGTTTCAAAATAGTTCAGCTACAATTTTTAGGGTGAAAATGGAGCATCAGTATGTGGCCACAGTGGCAAACAACTAGGACTTGAGAGTGCAAGACTATTGTGACTCCACAAAGATGTGAAACAGTACCTATTAAACCTTAAATACTCAGAAAGTATCCAACCACTTCATTCAGTCACTCATCTTTCACAGTCACAACAGAAAAACATTTTTTTTCAGATTATAAAAGTTGAGAATTTTTGTACAAACCTACCAATATTTGAAGCAGGTGCCATGCACAGTATTTGCCCTGTACACCATGAAGAAAAGCGTGAAAAGTAAATAAAAGAGATATTTCATTATTAAAGCTTTACTGATAGAAATAAATTTTAACTAGAAAGATATTCTTCACAATATTAATTAATCCGCACATGCAAATCCAAGTAATTTAATATGTTTACAATTATAGTTTAGTTTTAAAATCACACACCCAAGTAATCAAAGTAATTCTTGGATTCTTAGGTAAAAAAAATGAATATTAATTTTTCTTTAAAAGGATTATCTCACCTTAATTACATCCTTTATTTATTTTGGATAAATACATCCTATGTAATTTTAATCATTAAAGGGATAATTTTATTTATTACATGTATTATTTTCAAAATATGCACCAAGATCTGGTATCAGATGCCAATAGTTCTATTTAGAGCATTAATCTATTATCACTAGCTCTTCCACCTTGTTACTGAGGACTGGAATATGAACATATGGCAAATAGGCTTTTCATAAAGAGGGGGCTCTCAGCTTGAGAGTTTTTTAATTTGCTATTAAGTAAGGGGGACAGGATTCTTTAGATATTTTAGCTTATAAATCTAGATTTTAAATTAGCCAAATCTAGCAAAAAAGTCCAAAAATGGTAAAAATTGTGCTTTTAAATGGTACCATAAAATTATTGTGTTTAGTAACTAGACAAAAGACTTTTTAATAGCTTCTTTCAAAATTTACTAACTAATTAATTTATCAATTAACCACAGTATTTTTTCAAGTCCAGGCATCTATTACTATGCATTTAGTATATTTATACTATTAACAAGGCTTTATAAATTAATTTTTAACAAAACCAAGGGGGAGGGTGGAAGTGGGGGAGGGAGGTGGGTTTGGCTGGGGTGGGGTGGATGGGTGGGGAGAAAATGCAGACAACTGTAATTGAACAACAATAAAAAAATTAATTTTAAATCCTGTAATTTTCATTTAATAATAATTTACAAACTGGGCATTTATAATTCTGGCAAGAAAATCTACTATACTCTGGGTAGTTAATATGTTCAATTTATTCTTAAGAGACTATATACTCATTCTTAAAGTGCTGAGCCATGAGAAAAAGGTATTTTCCCTCAAATATATGTACTTGAACAAAATTCTGGGTTAAATTTTTTATTCAATTTGGTACAAACTGTTATGCTACTAAATATAGTTGAATGGAGGAGATAACAAAATACATTGGAAGTGTCAGGGAAATATATCAGGAAAACTGCTATATTTTTATTTAATATTTTATCTTTTACAAATTTTTATTTATTGATTTTAGAGAGAGAGAAAGAAATATTGATTTTTGTTCTGGCCAGGACTAAATGCGGCTCATTTTTTAAAAAGATTTTATTTATTTATTTTCAGAGAGAGGGGAAGTGAGGGGGGAAGAGAGGGAGAAAAACACCAATGTGTGAGAGAAACATCAATTAGCTGCCTCTCCTATGTACCGTAACAGGGGGCTGAACTCACAACCAAGGCATGTGCCCTCACCGGGAATCAAACCTGCAACCCTTTGCTTTGCGGGACTACACCCATCCAACTGAGCCACAGTGGTCAGGGCTAAATATGGCTCATCTTGATTTAACATTTTTTCAGAGGGGAGGAGAGGGTCTGTGAAGTATTTTAGAGCACAACCCTAACATGTCAAGAAAACTGCTATTTTTTATATTACCTAATTTAAGATTTACAGGCTAGAACTACCTGTCACATAGTTCTATTTATATATGTGTGTGTGTGTGTTATAAATGTTATATATATATTATATATATACATTTAATGATAGTTTTATTATAACTATCTTCAGTATATCAAAGATATATAGACTACATATTTTTACAATGGCAAAAATGGGAGATTTTTTTTGAGGGTAGACCAATGTCTTTGAAAGTGATACCTAAGAGTCAAAAAATTAGTTTGAGACTGAACCAAGTAAATCAATGATAAGAAGCAAAAATTAAGAAATGCTAAAAAGCAAAATGTTGAACATGTTTTCTAGTTGGATTTCAAATCATTAATTTTCAGGAATCATAGAAACAAATTTATTTATATATACTAGCAGATCAAACATAAGTGCCATGTTTTATTTCCTGTCAAAACACCTGTCGATAATCCTGGCATAAAAGTTCTTTGGAAGCTGGTGTGCACTGTGTACATTCACAACATTATTACACTCGCAGTGTCTAGAACCTTGTTCTCACCTCCAGGGAAAAATGCCGGCTGCGGGAGCTGCAGGTTAGCCAGAGACTGTTGGCAGTGGAAAACACTGGGATTAAAGACTGGGGTGGCACCATTGGTCTTTTCAAGTGCCGATCTCTTTGGCATCACATGAAATGCACCAGGCTGTAGGGCCTGTGAGGGAGGGATTGATTAATAAATAGCACCAAAGAAAGTAAAGAATGTACTCAAACCAAGCAAGCAGCAGTTAGATAAGATGGTCTGGGAACCCTCTGAAAGTGTATCCATTGAGCAAGGTTACCAATTGCAGAGATGAACCAGTTTGCTAAATGAGGACTTACTTCAAAATAGAAAAAAAAAACATACAAGAGAAAAAGAAGCTTTTCAACTTCGCTAATTTAGGCAAATGATAAAAGACCTCATCATTTGGGCAGCACGTGACAGGAAGCTGTTAACAGGAAATAAGCATTTAAAATTAACATCTCAGGGGTACTCATCTATTAATGTATTAAAATGAGATTTGAAGAGGCAACAGCTATAGCAGGAAAGAGATTTCTTTCAGTTAAAATTCTGATATGGATTTAGGAGATAAATGGTATATAGGTGATAAAACAGATTATCAGTAGTTGGAGTCTGATACTATAGCTCTAAAAAAGAAAACCCAATTTACATAAGGACTTCAGATGCAAATTCTATAACTGTATATCTCTCAACTAATATGTACAGAAAAAGCAAATAAATTCTTCCCCCCATTACTCACCTCGCCAAGATACCATTGATACTTAGCAAAATCGGTGCAATTCTAATTTATAGAGGCTTGTGCATTTCAGTTTGTGCCATTTGTTTTTTTTTAAGTCCTTATAAGGTTTAATTCTAAAATGTTCAGCATTTAAAAATCCTCCTTTCATGTCTACAATTCTTTCAAAATCTTAGTGTGCTCATAATATTCAGTCAAACTTGTCCCTAGGTCAACTTCATTGGAGAAGTTTGACACTACATTTTTTTCCTAGGCAAATTTACATTATTAAAAAAAAAAAACATGCCCCTGGAAAAGTAATTAGGTATGCTTCGAATTCTTAAGAAGGCAGGATCACTTGTGCAGAGTAACTAGCTTTCCACACACTAAAAAGGGATATCCCATGACCTACTTAATCCTGTGGCTAAAGAAAGTGCAAAGGTATCAGTATTTTCTTTGGGAAACTAAACATCAACCCTTCAAGTCTTTTTCTTTTAAATGCATACAAGATTCTTTCAGTGAAGTCAACCTGAGCTATGCATATGAACATGAACAGTGTAAAAATATCTCTTTTACAAAGCAGAATCTGAATCCTTAAAAATATAGAAAACTTAAACTTCTTCATGGAAGCCTCCTTTGTTTCATCTTATTTCAAATTCCTATAAGCCAATTTGACTTTAACACTGAGACTCTGCTCTGATCAGTTACTCAGAAAGGAGTATTATATTGACATTCACAAGTACCAATCAGTTGAAGGCCAACTATATAATATTTAAATTTCTATATGGAAATTTGTGGCTGACTTATGTGCATTTTTCCAAACACCCCCAGATTATCAGAAATGGGCACATGCATATGAAGACCCCATGCCTGAGTGTGTGACAGGTACATAATGGCATAAGCAAACCATTCTTTATACACTGCACACATATGAGAACCTTTATTTTTACGGGGCCAGCTGTATTCTTCTCTTTTATAAGAGGTCCATGCTGTTTCTGAGTTCTATGCCACCAACAGAAATAATCCAAAAACTGAAGACAGAAATTCTGCATTGAACATTCTGAATATCTCCTATTTTCATAGCTTAAAATTCCCTCATTCAAAAGAATTTAAGATAAAAAAAAACATGGTGAATTCTTTTTTTAAAACATTCATTAACAGAGTATGTTGTCCAGATCAAAGGAGAAAATGAGTTTGTTCTATTTTGGTGCTCAGCTCTTTCATGTAGTAATGGGTTCAGTTCAGAGAGAAAAGGGATATTGAGAAAGCGTAGAGAGTCTAAAACTGGTGCTGCGTCCTTAAAGCCATAATCTACCAAAAAAAGTTTGAAGAAATTTGGGTATCTGCTTCAGAGAAAAAGATATCAGAATCACCACTATATATATAGTCAATAGGAATTGACTAATTTTGCATAATAAAATAAGTGTAAATTCCAGTTACAGCAAGGTAGATTTCAACTACTATGAGAAAAACATTGTTAACAAATAGCGGGGGTGAAAATAAATGTATTTCCCACATTAAACATAAGCTCTCTGTGGTGGGCTTCAGGGTGTTGTAGGTGATTTTTTTCCACACCTAGGAAATGTGAGGTTGCTCAGGGGTTTGTCCATTATTGGATTGTTAAACCCTATTACACAAGGAAAGACCCAAGCTGAAAGACCCAAAACAACAAGCAGCTTATAAAAATAATTGACAGCTGTGACAAACAAGTAATCATAACTCTTGTTTCTCAACCTATCACAATGTAGGGTGGTATGCAAATATTTTCCCTAGTTCCTACCTTTCAGTATTAACTAGAACTAACTTTTCCCCCAAACTGACTTGCTAAGACAACTCTTCTTGTCTCTTCTCCCCATGTAGAAATGCCTACCCAGTCTTGGCTGGCTGCTTCCTTGAAACCATCCCTTCTGAAAGGAAAGAGAAACTTAACCTTTAGGAAATGAGAGTCAACCTATCATTCCGTCTCAAAAGTCCTCTGTTTTTTGGAAGGTATTATAGATATTACTAGTGAAGTACCCATTAAAGTGGCTCACAGGCAGAGAGGCAACTTGCTGCCTTTTTTCTACTAAGGTTAGTTATGGTATAAAAACCACTCAGAACTAATTTACTGTTTAAATTATATAATTTTCTCTTTCTGTAAAAATGAGAGAAAAAGCACAGGAGATTAAAATGATCAGTGAACCTTTTAAATGATTAAAAAATTTAGTGCATTAAGTAGAATCAATACATTCTCTATTTTTCATCTTATCACCTTGGTTATTTGTATTAAGGTCCACTCAAAACTATCCAAGATTACAGTTACAAGATACTAAATATGTTGAAAAATATACTAATCATTTACACCCAAATAAATAGTCCACGATTCCTGGCCCATTCTTACCATGGTGGTAGCAGCTGAATGGTTCATCTGGTGATGAGCTGCCTTGAGCTTGGCTTGCAAGTGTGGGGGAGGATGAAAGTACTTGCATTTCTCCCGGGAGCATCGGCCTTTGATGTAATCCATGCAGATGGTCACAGTATTATCACTTGCTTCAATCATAGAGGCATCAGTAGGATGAGCATAGCGGCAATCGCTCTCACCACGGGTACAATTTCCACGCTGAAATTCTCGGCAAATCTTAAAAAAATCACATTGATGACTTGGAAAGTGATTAGGTTTTATTTATTTTGCCAGTAATTGTTAAGAGCAATAGTATATGTTATTTTGTAATCTACTTAGAAAACATCTAAGAAGCTGAAGGATAATGTAAAGCCATATTCACTATGAGATGTAAACATAGACAAATTTTTGACTCCTAGAAAAAAATTCATTCTCTCCAAAAAAGAAAAAGTTGTCTGTTTTTCTTATATTAAAATAAAAGTAGTTAAAAGCATTGTTGAAAACCAATTTTTAATTTTCCACTTAATACAGCCTAAAGTGTAATTACCTAAGTTTGCAAAAGGGAGTTATTTTGTTAAGATTTAAGATGAGTCTTTATCACACAGCAACGCACTTTTCCAGAAGCAGATTTGTGGACCATGACTGAATTACATTATGTGTACAATCAAATTCCATTATGACACACTGCCAGGCATACAAGGAGCTGCCAATGAAGCTTACTTTGTAAGAAATTGACTAGTTATTTATTACAATTTATGAAGAATGACAATTAAGAGATGTTTGAAGGACTTTAATAAATCAGAAAGCTGTTTGAAATTTATTTCAGATTTCCTTTTCTTAGACCTCAAGGGTTATATAATATTTAATACATTGTTCTTAAAATGGAAAAAAAAAGGTATACACAGTATGAGACTCATTTACATTCTACATTCATAGATTAGTCTACTTTTTTCAGTTAGAATATTCTAGCAAGTAGAGACTCATCAACAGAGATAGTAATTCCAGTCTATGAAACTGGACCTCAGTAAAAGCAGCATTTCCACCAGACTTCCTGGGGCTGGGTAGACTACGACATTCCTTGACCTACTGCACAACTCCGTAACTGCACTTCACAACAGGGTGTAATTGCAGTAGTAAAATATTAAACTTTTTCTGAAATTATATTCCACAAGCTAAAAACCCAAGTGCACTTATTTAAAGCATTCAAAACATTGGGCTCTGAGGATATTGTTTTGTGAATAAGATTAATATTGACCCTATAGGTATTTATATATTTTTATGGAAATACCTCCAGTTTATCCGAACGCATCACTTTTGGACCAGCAGCTCCTGGTAATGCGAGAGGTGGGTTTCCAGAAAACAAAACAGGTGTATTTGGTAACAGTTCGGCAGGAACCAGGCCCATCCCAGGGTGAGGCAAATAAGGATTGAAAGCCATGGTAGGATTAGGTGCAAGTGGTGGAGTCACAGGAAAGGAATTCTGTATATTTAAAAGAGAAAAAGTGTTAGAGGTAAAGAGATTATTCTTATTAATACACAAGGAGGCATTCTTTTAGAAAGCTTATGCATATCAAAATTTGCCATTGTTTCTCAGATTTTAGTCTCATACTAATTCCATATAGGAGCTTCTTTTAAACCAATAAATCTCTCTGAGTAACAAATTTATTGGTAAGTCGACAAAACAAGCCACATACTGTTAACAATCATAAGTTAGCCAAATTTAACTTTATTGGTGGATTCTGTTCTGAATGTGTTTTCTTTAGCACTTCCATTTTTACCTAAAAACCATGTCACCAATGATATCATATATCCAGACAAACTGCCTTGTCTCCCTCCATGGGCATGACCTTTGCAGGCAGATTTCAGGTTCTCCTGAAAATCCCCTTTGTTCCACCCTCCTCCTTCCTCTTCCCCATCAATACTGCTTGACTCTAAGGCTGCCTGTCCTACCAGACACTTGTTTCTCTTGGTTCATTATAGAAGACAGCAATGAGTGAGGAAGAAAGGGGTAGAATTTTAAAAGTAGGGGCTGTAACAATTTCATTCCATCTACCTAAAATGAGATTAGTATGGTTCTTTTAAAAAATTAAAGGTCCTATTTCACAAACTAATCTGACCTGCCTAGCCTTGTCTTCATCTAGGGGGCCACATGATATCCACAGTTCGAAACAAGGCCACAAAAATACTACAAGGACCCCTGTTAGGCAAGAAGAAATAAGATAATAAGATGATAAGGTACATAAACCAGAGTATAACTTGAGAACAACATCTTTACAAACACAAAGGACTCTTATTGATTTTTCTATTTTTAAAAAGTCCAGTCCTGATCTCAAAGAGTTTGATGTATGTATTGCCTTTATTATCTGTAACTACAGAATTTATTGCTTTACTGTGCTGTTTTCCAGGTTGTTCCACATGTGGGAGGCCTTACTTCTCAAAGTGGTTATAATTTCTTTGATAGTTCTCTTGTCTCCCCTGTAGTACCCAAAACTTAGTGAATGACTGATTGACTGATATAATCAAAGATAAATTTTAAAAATAAATATAAGCAGTTTAATGAATTGATAACAAATTATGGTTAAATGTAGTACATTTCTAACTGACTCTATAAAGTAATTAGTGCCTTGCTGTGTAACTGATAGTGTGTCATTGTGTATTACTAATAGCATATGTTCTTTCTTGCTTTGTTTTAATTTATTTCTCTTAAAAATAATGAATCTTTTACACTGACAACCAACCTGTGTCCACATCTTCTGCTAAATCACATTAACAGGAACAACTCTAACTACAAGTAGTAGAATAGGAAGTTGTGGATTATGAAGTGAGGGGCAGTATATATTCACTCCATCACCCCTAATCAGACTTGAAATTTTCACCACCACAACATTCTCCATAAAGTCCTTGCTATAAACTACATTCAACTTGGAAGGAAGGGCTTCCCTATTAGCACTCTACCTTAAAATAAGTTTATCAGATTAGCTAACTGGCAATTGGGAAGGAGAGAAAAAAATCTGCCCTTCCCAAACTGGCAAGACTCAATAGGGTAAATAGAGAGGGCATGTGGACCAAGAACTTTTAAGAGGAAAGAGGCAGCACCAGGTGCCAGGAAAGATAATGGAGTAGACAGGGAGGTGCTTTTAAAATCTGAGATAGTCAGCCAAGGGCTGATCCAGCCAAACTAGGTACTATGATATAAGAAGCTATACAGACATGTCATACTTCTCATTGAATTAGATATGAAGCTCCATGAATTAGCTGATATGATATTATCTTACATGGTGAGATAGAAATCCCTTGGAAACACCCACCCATGCATATTTCCACAAAAGTCACATTTTATCAATTTGATGATTTATGGTTTTCTCAGAAGCAATAAGACTCTCTAATAATAAAAACTCCATATTCGAACTACACAACCATACTCTTTGTTGTACTTCTTTTTTTTCTCTTTTATAATAAATTTGTCACTAAAGTCACCATCTCCTTCTCCTGGATATTTTTTGCTTTTGCCTTTTGCAGAACTGAGAAGGACCATTATTACAGTAAAAATATTGAAGTAAAAGAAAGACCTGCAGATGAGTAAATTCTGAGATTAAACATTACTAATGACTAATAAATACTGATCAATTAATAATAATTAAGCCTAATGTACAATACATGTAGGCAATGCCTCCTATTTACAGTAGTTCTGAGCTCCTGTAATTTTTCCTGCCTTTTTTTTTGGGGGGGGGGTGGTTCTTGGTTAACTTCTGCTTTCTTTAAAATTCATTTTAACTTTCTTAAATATGTTACATGCTCCAAGTGTATGAAAACAAGCTATAAATTAATTTAAAATTCTACCTAAAAAGTGCAAGGTACTTGCTAAAAATGTTTAGATTATTAAAAGTTTCTCCACATACTATACTGTACTATCTTTAGGTTTCAAAATGAGTATTATAGCTTTTATAATCACTTCCTCCTTGAGTACAAACTTCATTCTATAACACTGTTATTAGAAGAAGCAAGTTCTTCTATTTCTAACCCTGGGGCATAGTCAGGAACTCCTGAGATTCTTATTTCTTTTCACATGGACATTTTTGTTTTATCACTACAACTTCTGTTCAAGGTAACTACTCCATTTAATGAATTTGAACATTCAAGGACTTAGCTTCAGGTAACAGTCTTCTGTTAAGCCAAGCAGCCTGCAAACTTGCACATTCAGCTTTAATAAGTAACTTTAATCCTGCTTATACCTATATTGCAGCCTTACATGTCAGTTGAGCTAACATAAACTGATCCAAGGGGTAATCTTTATTTTAAAGAAAACTGTTCTTAAGAGGTTGAATCTGATTTCTCTTTATAGCCTGAAATGGTCTGGACAGTTACATATGTTTCAGATATTCACTCGAACTTAAATTATTTACTAAATACTTGAAAATATGAGACTTTTCCTCCCAAAACCAGAGGTATGGATTTTCAACTTTCTCCGAGTTTTACAAAACCAACAAGAATGGTGAAGGCAATTGACTTTATGAATAAAAAGGTCATCCAGACAATTATTTACCTTTAATGTCTCTAGCAGGATTTTTTTCCTAGAGTAGGAATTCCCGTGTATTCTCAATGACTTACACAGTGCCCAAAACTCTAAGGGTCTTAGGAAATGCCTTCTAAAAAACAGTGAATTGAGCCCTGGCTGGTGTGGCTTAGTGGATTGAATGCTGGCCTGTGAACCAAAGGGTCGCAGGTTCCATTCCCAGTGAGGGCACATGCCTGGGTTGCGGGCCAGGTCCCCAGTAGGGGATGTGTGAGAGACAAGCACACATCAATGTTTCTCTCCCTCTTTCTCCCTCCTTTCCCCTCTCTCTGAAAAAGTAACTAAATAAAATCTTTAAATAAAAACAAACAGACAAAAACAGTAAATTGTTTCTACAATAATGCCCCCTCATCTTTTTTACTGCTGGATTTCTCTGAGAGTCAGGTCAAAGTTGTGGATCTTGTCCACAGAAAATTTTGTATGTGTGCAAAATGCTTCATGAAATCTCAGGAACTTCAAGGATCTCGATGAAATTCACCACCTGGTGTCATGTTATGGACTACTTACTGCCTAAGTGCTTGTCTCTAGTGTAAGTTTTTGCAAACTACAACCCCTGAGCCAGATCCTGTCTGCCCTGTTTTTATATGTTCAGAATGGTAAGAATGATCTCTACATTTTTAAATGGTTGAAAAAAAGTAAAAGATAAAAAATATTTCATAATGCATTAAAATTATATGAAACTCATATTTCGGTGTCCATAAAGAAAGTCCACTGTGCTCATTAGTAGGTAAAATTACAAAAAGTTGTGGATGTTATAGAAATATCTACATAATATCCTCAAATTTGCCCACTGTCTCTCAAAGCCTAAAATGTTTACAGTTTAGTCATTCACAGAAAAGTTTGCTCACCCTCATTCTAGAGAATTCCCCCAAATAAAGCACTCTATCAATTTCTGGAGTAAAGTGATAATTATATACAAATCGATGTAAATTTAACACTTGTGGCAAGACTCTAGGAATTGAAAAAGTTTGGCTGTAGAAGCCAATACTAAAGTATTCACTGAAATAGTCTTTTAAATAGTCACCAAAATTAGGGTTCTTAGCTACTTGTTATGGATAACTACTAAGTGATGATGATAGATGGAATCCTATCAAAGTAAAATTTTAGGGGTCACCACATACTGGCATTAAAGGATTCTGAAGCACCTTTGAATAATAATACTATATAATTCAATGGAAAACTAAGCCTTGATAGATATGTCGAGTTTATACATGTATTTTAGAAACATTGATTTAATACTTAAATTGAGTTATTCTTCCAGCTAGTATAAAGAAATAAAGAGTAAATGTTATGCTAAATCAATCTTTGTGTCTCCCCAAGAGCCTAGATTTGTTTGTAGTTACTTCAATAATATCCCAGGTTAGTTACAATTATTGTTGGATGAATGCAAAACACTTGAAGTCACTTTTGCTAATCCTAGCCTGAAATCAACATAATAATTGAGGCCTTCCATCTCTGAGGTCTTATCTAGAGGTGGATAACTAAACATGTTCTTTTATAGAATGGTAAACATTTGGTAATAATTTGTTGACTCGGTTTTAATATGACAAAAATAGTACTCTTAACTTTTACTAGCACTCATAATACCTTAATTTTATTGCTCATTTACAAGCATTTATATAGTGTAAAAGGAAGCCTGTTTCACCATCACTGTGCATATTTCTATCCTTAGATTATCCGAAATCACATTGAAATGTATAATTTTAGTTTCTATTGGACCTTACTAAATGTTCACATGGAGGACAAATGAATAATCTTGGTTTCACAGTTTTTTTGCTTGGTCATCCATGTACTCTTTGTGTGATTTTCTGCAGGGACTGAAGTGGCCAAAAGGCATGGGACGAGGCCCACATATCCTCCACTAGTTAATTGGTCCCTTGGTAATTGAGAGTTAACTTTATAAACAGACACAAGGAGATAGTGGTGTTTATGTACTAATCATACTTGTTAATGAATAAGTCACTGTGGCTCCAAAGAGAGCTAAGGAAAAAATAAGCTGAAGGATCAAAAAGTGGATAGTTTTTCTCACCTACACCTGGATTTTCTGACCTTATTAATTACAGAAGTCTTCAAGTAAGAGGAAGGATTAAAGATAGGCAGGGAGGCGAAGGATCAACAAATTATTGTGGGTATAAAAGGTATAAAGTATAGCATGCAAGAGAGGACAAATCACAGTTTGGATCTGCCTGTATTTGGTGGAGGAGAAGCTGAAAAGTAGGCCAGAAGTTATAACGGAGAACCTGCACACAGATCAGCATAACACCAGATGATGACTAGAGGTGAGGATCTGGCAAGAGGTCAAGTTACTTCTTCTTGACTCTGTTCCTGAGAAGTGAACAAGAACTGATGTAAAAATTATTTGTTGGTGAACCACCATGTGATAATAACAACAATTCAATTAACTTTAACACTTCAACATCCCTCTAGGAAAAGTGTTTTTTAAAAAAAAATCAAGTTGTATGAAACAAAACATAGATTTTTTGGTGGGGGGATGACAAGAGCTTAGAAAATCAAAGAATCCACAGGAAGGTTGTAGACTATAAATATCTCAGTGCAAGTCCAGAGTAAGTGGGTGCTAAGGTTATAATAATAAGGGGTTCAACAAACAACCACCACAACCACCAAACTAACACAAGTCAAAACACAACCCCACATGGTTAATAGCAAGATAAGTCTGTGGAAAGAAAAAAAGAAAAGAAAAGCCAAAAGCTGTATGAATACAGAGGATCGGGTATATATCAGAAATTAAGGGGGTCACAAAAACCTTAATTCACCATCTTAGTATCGTCATACTTTCCTAGAGGGTAGACACAGTTTCTAGTCATATTTTTACCCATCTCTTACTCTTTTAAATGTTTGGCACAGAGTAGGTGCTCAATAAATATTTACTGAGTTGAGCGTAAAGGGATTCTAAGCCATTGATTACTTTTATAATTACCAATACAGTACAAAAAGAAACATCCAAGGATCAAAAGTAGTGGATAAATACATCAGTTTTGCTCTCTATTGAGGGAGACTTTAAGCAGAATGCCACTCACAAACCGTCTTTTGATATAAGTGTGAAATACTAGATCAAACAGTATGAGAAACAAAGGGCATTTTATACACTCATACACATGCATTTTTAAATTGGAATGGCTAAATCATCAGGACAAAAAGGTTTAGTGATACTATAGATCAAAATATCAGCTTCTTATCACAAAATGTATGGTTCCAGGGAACTAGTGAACTGTTAACATGACTGGTATCCATGGAATGCTTTAAGAGAGGAGACTAGGTAAAGAAGGGTATGAAATATTTAATAGATATTTATAAGATATTAAAACAAATTGGGATTGTTTGGGGCCCAGTTTAAGATGATTACCATGTGCAGGGGCAGCCACAGGATTTATACTAGGTCTCCCAATGGAGATTTGAGCAAGCGGATAGTTTGATAAGGAAAAAAACATCCTTTATAGGTGAGATGGTTAAGCATTGGTTTTGTTTGTTTGTTTATCTTCCATCAGGGAAAAACCTTTTCACGGAGCTCTCCCAACTTCTTGCTTTCATTTCACTGGTGATCAACAGCAAGTAATTTTGGGGTAGCTGGCTGTGATCACGAACAGAAAAGCTAACAGGCCTATGTAGTCTCATTAGCACCAGATTCTAATCAACTGAGCTAACCAGCCCCAGAGGAAAAATATACAACGTGGTCTGAGAGAGGTTACATTTAATTTATCCCTTGGGAATATATGAGGGAGGATAAAGGGAGAATGTTGAGATTCATCACTGTCAAAGAAACTGGGCTCCATAAAAGATATCATGTACAAATGCCCTCTGTTTGGCTACAACAGTGTAGCATTTTCATGTAACTTTTCAAATAAAAAGATTTCACATTGTGTATTAACAGAGTTGGCACAGGCGGCAAACCTACAGCTCGTGTGATTTATTTTGTTTTACTTAAAAAGGAACTTTAAGCAGTGTGACATACACAGCCTCAGGAAAGGACCTGAATAACTACTCTACTTTGGACAAGTAATTGCAGTCAGGAGTGAATCCAGGGTCTGTGGGGCCTAAAGTTTATTCAGTAGATTTGAGGAGGGGAGCTTTATACAGGAATATAGTTTGATTGAACAGATTGATATGAAACAGCTAGATGTTATTATTTGTCATTCTGCAAGTAAGTGAACTGAGAAGCCCACTAAAACACTGCCATTAAAATATACTATAATTTCTGTACTGACCATGAGACTGGTAATCTGGAATATGGACATAGTTTTCTTTTCCTCAAAATCTACAAAATGCCTTGCCCACCTTTTTCATGATAATTTTTAATAAAACAGCCATAACACTAGGGAGATAGCATGAAGACCTCAGCAAACAAAATTAGCTCATGTGAACTAGAAAAACTGTAACTCTGATGTGAATATGCAAAATGTATAATGTACCTTGGTGAGGGAAAGCTATTATCCTTTATTATTTAACTACTGAATCATTTAACTATTTTTCAAACTTTTTCAACAATAAAAAAGTAAATAAATGTTTTAAAATTTTACTTCACTTAAAAGTGCTTTAGTCCACAGTTTCCTAAAGTGATACACACCTTATAGCTCCCATTTAATTAAAGAATAAAAACACTGAAGTCTAAAAATAATGATATCATTTATTAATTAGTATATCTCTTTTCTTCCTAGCTACTGGAACTTCCTATTCTACCCTTTTGGTGAAGTGTTACATAACCTGCATTTCTTACTATATTAATGTCAGATAAACATGTAAGCTTGTGTATGAGAAATGTATTTGGTAAATAGAGTTATACAAATGATGTAAAATGGCAGGAGGGTCCAGACCGACATCAGATGATTCTACCTGTGATAAAAGAAAACCTTGGAGTGGGACCCATGCTTACAGCCTCCATGGTTTGGGACACCATAACCTGGCCACAGGAATACAAGCCATGAAAAGGCACACAGCAGATCAGAGGATTTGGCACACCCCAATGGCTGAGCCAAATATGCCAAACCAATAATCATTATATAAATCATCAGGTGAATACACTCAACTGAGTCAAGTTTACCTGGGTGAAAACAACTGCTTCCATGTGAATCGACACATTCAAAGAGAGAAAGGAAAGAAATGTACTAGATATTGACAGGTCTACAGTATTCAAAATGTCTTAAGTCAAAAATATTCTAATAGCCTTATAACACCATCTCCACTTTGTACATACATACATTGCATCCAGCAGTGAGAATCCTTTCTCCCTGTAATGAAAACTCCTAGTTATGAAATTGAAAATTTTAACCATTAGCTGTGTTTGAGAGTAATCCAGTATGTCTACTTTTCCTAAAATTCTTGTACAGTGCTCACACTGGCCTCACTAATTATGCCAAGGGGGGAGGGTTTTAAACTTATAATTTCTTGCCATGAACATCAGAAATTCCCTCTTAAATGATATTGAAAAATATTAGGGGTTCACACCCTTTGTCTCACTTGCTAAACATCCTCAATAAATCTAACAAAAGCTTTCAGAGGTGGAATTTTATACTAGCAAATGTCAATTCAGGCCTGTTAAATACGGTGAACAAACTTGTCCGCTACAGCAAGCATTCCACCCGAATTGACTAGGTGTGGCTTTTATTCATTGTTCAGTCACACTAAACAGAATCTGTTCTCTAGCTACCATCCCATTTAGGCTGACATTCCCTTTATCTGAGGGCTTATAATAACCAAATCATACTCTTCCCAAAGCAGATGTGCTCTTCTGGTATCTTAGAAACAGATCAAGGTATGTTTTGTGGAAAGACCTGAAGTTCAAGCCAGTGGTATCAGATAGGTCTTAATAGGCAACCATACAAATATCAGGACTGGAAATTAAACAAAAGCTTGACTATTTTAGAGAGAATAATCATATTGTGGAGGGTATAAAAAAGGATAGAGGATTATTTGGGGAGAGTAGGTGCCATAGAAATTAAGTAAAATAATATCTTACTTCTATCATAATATCAAGATCCATAATAAAGAATATTTCTTCCTAATCAAACTGGTAGATGTCACTTCATGGGAGAAAATGGGGACAATTGTAATTGAACAACAATAAAAAAATTTAAACAAATTGAATTACAACACTCCCACAAGGCAGCTTTCTAGACCTCAAAAGACGATCATATTAACCATTATGGGGTTAATTTTTTGTATACAGAATAACTGCAGAAATCAATCTTTTGTCAGTTTATTACATCACAACAGGTCTTGTTAAATAATCTACAAGTTATAAAAGTGATTTCTAATTGTTCTTGGCAGGGGTCATCTAAGTAATGTCTTGTATCATGTAATGTGGTATAAAATAAATTGTATTCCTGTGAGTCATATCAGTCATGTTCTTCAGACTGAAATCTGAAATTACCCTCACTGAAGAAATAAGGGAAATGCATTCTATTATAGAAAGCATGGAGAATCAAATCAGAATGCACAAGAGGCCAATAAAACCTCAATGTATCTTTTATTGGACTCTAAAAATGCCACACCCTATTCCCCAGCATGATTGATAATGTATGAAGGGTTGAGACTTGGAATGGAGAGAGTCTGTTGGAGGCTGAATAGAAAATGAATAGTCAGCCTTCTGTCTTTACCCCTACTTTACCCCAGTCCTTGATCTGATTCCCAGAAACAGGGCATTTGATTGGTGCCCTGATGCTGTCCCCTGACTTCAGAAAAGATAGATGCTCCAACTCTGTAAGAAAGGCTGGGCTTAGGTGTGTGATAAAATTTGGCACCCATTCTTTGCTCAGTCTGAAATTGGGATATCCACCAGGCTGAGAGTAGTAAGGATTGGTGAAAATCTCCTCTGATTTATTCCTCATCTACTCACATTTTCTGGATTCAACAAGCACATTCATTTCTCTGTGGCTTTGTTTAACCTGTCTCAGTATCTAGTATATGTTCTCTTCCCTGCCCCTCTAGAAGTAGGAAAGAAATGAACTATTTCAGTGTGTGAAAGCCCGGGAAAGAGTCTGAAGGAGTTCAACCATGTAAAGTAATCCTGTAGGCCAAAGAGGAGCTCTGAGGACTCACTGGTGATCTTCCGGGAATAAATTTGTAATGTAATTAATCAACACTGAATTCCAAGGCAAATATTTTTGACAAACTAATAATATAGCATATAAAATTCTATTTATTTCACTTAAATATGTCTAGACATACTGGAAAATGAAAATCATAATGCAAAATTTTAATGACTCATCAATGCCCCCACCATCTTTTTGGTGCAGTGTCTATAAATATGGAATAGTTAAGGGGAGTCCTATCTACACATATCTCCTTGAATTCTAAAGATCAACTTTATAATGAGATAGTCAATCTGCTATCAGCACCAATATTTTCTTTTTTAATATATTTTATTGATTTGCTATTACAGTTGTCCCATTCCCCCTTTTATTCCCCTCCTCTCTGCACCACCCCTCCCACCCACATTCCCTCCCTTTAGTTCATGTCCATGGGTCATACATATAAGCTCCTTGGCTTCTACATTTCCTATATTATTCTTAACCTCCCCCTGTCTATTTTCTACCTACCATTTATGCTACTTATTCTCTGTACCTTCCCCCCCTCTCCCCCTCGCACTCCCCTGTTGATAAGCCTCCATGTGATCTCCATTTCTGTGGTTCTGTTTCTGTTCTAGTTGTTTGCTTAGTTTGCTTTTGTTTTTGTTTTTGGTGTGGTTGTTAATAACTGTGAGTTTGTTGTCATTTTTACTGTTCATATTTTTTATCTTCTTTTTCTTAGATAAATCCCTTTAACAGTTCATATAATAAGGGTTTGGTGATGATGAACTCCTTTAACTTGACCTTACCTGGGAAGCACTTCATCTGCCCTTCCACTCTAAATGAAAGCTTTGCTGGATAAAGTAAACTTGGATGTAGGTCCTTAGCTTTCATGACTTCAAATACTTCTTTGCAGCCCCTTCTTGCCTGCAAGGTTTCTTTTGAGAAATCAGCTGATAGTCTTATGGGCACTCCTTTGTAGGTAACTGTCTCCTTTTCTCTTGCTGCTTTGAAGATTCTCTCCTTATCTTTAATCTTGGGTAATGTAATTAAGATGTGCCTTTGTGTGTGCTTCCTTGCCAGTGCCCACATTTTCATTGGATCTAAATACTATATACATCTTTCAGCTTTCAG
This sequence comes from Desmodus rotundus, assembly GCF_022682495.2. Taxonomy (NCBI): domain Eukaryota; kingdom Metazoa; phylum Chordata; class Mammalia; order Chiroptera; family Phyllostomidae; genus Desmodus; species Desmodus rotundus. The sequence goes on along the minus strand of NC_071400.1, from coordinate 19,410,829 downwards.
TGCATTTATTAATTAATCACTGATGAAATAGGTAACAAATAAAGATGACTTTTTCAAGTTAGTATTTTGTTAATGGTTTAGGAAGTAGGCCAACTGGAATTAGAATGAGACACCACTGAACTAAATTTGAGACCTGTTAGAATTCAGTAGAAAAGGGAGTTTTCAATTCCCCCTGAAAGACCAAACTACAACTTCTAGTTTAAGGCAGCAGGACAAGATGAATTCTCAGTAGGACAAAATTGCTTTTTAAAGGATCTATTTAAACTTATTGATCCACAAAAATACTAGACACTGGTCCAGAATGATACCACAACCTTATTCATTTCTGCAAAGGGAAACTCTGTGGCTAGGTCCAACTGAGGCCACCATCAAATACCTGACCAGTATTCCTCAAGATTGTCAAGGTTGTGGGAAACGGGGAAAAACTGAGAAGTGGTCACAGACCAGAGGAGAGAGGGGAGACAGGATTCAAATAAATGTACTGTGGTACCTTGGATTAGACACTAGAACAAAAAAGAGTACACAAATGATGAAGTCTGAATAAAATCTGGAGTTTAGTTAATAGTAACGTGTATCCCTGACTGCTGTGGCTCAGTGGGTTGGTTGTTGTTCTGCAAACTGAAAGGTTGCTGGTTCAATTCCCTATCAGAGCATATGCCTGGGTTGCAGGACATGTCCCCCATTGGGGGCGTGTGAGAGGCAACCAATTGATATTGTTTTCACATGTGGATGTTTCCCTCTCTTTCTCCCCCCCTTCCCCTCTCTCTAAAAATAAATCAATAAAATATTTTTTTAAAATAGCACTGTATAAATGTCATTTTCTTAGTTTTGACAAAACACTGTGGAAATATAAGATATTAACAGTGGGAGAAACTGGGTGAAGGATAATATGGGAATGGTTTTTACTATCTTGCAATTTTTCTTTAAATCTAAAATTATTTCAAAATAAAAAGTCTAATAAAAAGTAACAATAAAGCCACCATCAAAGACTGTTTGAAATCCTAGAATTTGCAGATTTACATAATGTAATAATAATCAAACCTCCTCTTCATCTTAAAATGCCTTTACTCCTTTATTAATATTCTTCTATAAACAGATTTCATGCTTAAATGCAACCCAGATTTGATTTGATTTGATTTTTTTGATAGGTAGCAGGTTTTAATAAGGGAACTTATACACATATATGAAGCTTGTCTTCAGCAGCACCAAGATGAGTAGACTTCCACGCACCACCACAGAACCTTAAAAGTTTATACAGAGGCCTTAACTGGACAACCCAGATTTTAAATTGAACACACTTGATGCCTCCCTTCACATGCCAGACAGCTTTGTAGTGTCAATTAAAATATTAGCTTGTTTCCTAAGTCCTTCTGTAACTAACTTCCCAAAGACCCTGCAAGGTAATTCCAATGTAGATGTATCTTCTTTAAAAAAAGGCACACATACACAATTTTTCAAAGTCAATGATGTGACTTACAAGTGGTGGCATTTGACCATTTTGGAGCATAAACTGCATCTGCTGGGCAAACATGGCTGCGGCAGTCTTTTGTTGAATCAGATTGTTCCGTCCATTAATTTCCAGCTGTGTTTTTAAGTGTGGAGGAGGGTGAAGGTACTTGCAGTTGTCTCTAGCACACCGACCCTAAAAGTGAACAATTAGACAAATTTTCATTAATGTCTCTAAAAATATATAATATGGCTAAGAATAATAAAACTGTATCAAACAATCAAGAAAACTGAGGGAACCCCAGCTGGTGTGGCTAGTGGATTGAGTGCTGGCCTGAGAACCAAATGATCGCTGGTTCGATTTCTAGTAGGGACGCATGTTTGGGTTGTGGGCCAGGTCCCCAGTAGGGGGCGTGCAAGAGGCAACAACACATTGATGTTTCTCTCCCTCTCTTTCTCCCTCCCTACCCCTCTTTCTAAAAATAAATAAAATCTAAAAAAAAAGAAAAGAAAAAATGTTATTTATTTAAATGATCATGTATTAAATGAAAAAATTCTATTGATTTTATATTGTTCCACTGAAACCTACTTACAAGCATACACATGGCCTCTCAAAGGAAGTAACAGCAATTTTAGAATTAGAAATTATACGTACCAGGTTGCCTGGTTCCTACAACCATTACAGACCTATTAAAGGCTAGGAACTATCTGAAAGAGGCACATCTAAATAAACTGAGTATTAGCCAGATGTCAGCATATTAATGGCAAATTCCCTACTTTCTTCCTTTTAGAGTTTTATCTTTATAAAAACAAATATAGTCTGCATTATTTTCTCCTTCAATATTGAACCACCTACGAGTATCAATATATATAGGTACGAAGAGCATCTTCAAAAATCTTGTGTACAAGTTTTAATTTAAATTTGGGATGCAGACAAGAATTTTTTAAAAAGTCTATAATAAACCATTTCCTGAATATATTGAAGACAAAAATTAATGAGGCTGAACGTAGACCCCATGCAGAGGGCCAGATAAGCACACACACTCCCTTCATAGTCAGCACTGATATACACATACAGGGCAATGACTTTGGAGCAAACCGCCACTAAGTTCAAATAGGTAGGAAGGTGGGAGGAGGGAGGAATAATTTTCTTGCCTATCAGTCTCAAGAAAACTTTCAAATTGTGATTTTCAAAAGATGAACGGAGAAATAGGCTCAACAGTCACACCATTGTTCTGAAATAGCCCACTAAGATAACTTGTTTACCAGAATCATTACATTTAGGGCTGAAACAGATTTTAAGGAACATGTTGTGCACCTTTATCTTGCAGAGAAAGAGATGAGGTGGCTTGTGCTAATTAACAGGCAGCACAGTAAGGACAGCAGCCAAGTTTTGAGATTCTCACTACCCAATATGGATTTTCAGTTCAAATGACTCTTCCTCTGTAAAAATTTTCCTGAGCCCATCTCCCCACCCCCACTACCATTTATCTCTCCCTCTTTTGTGCCTCCAGCTGCACCTTGTACTCAGTTTTATGGTTGAACTTATCACTGTGTACACTGTGATAAATTGTTTGCATGCCTATCTCCCCATTAGACTTTGAGCTTATCTAAAGGCAGGGTTATATCTTCCTCATCTTTGAATCTCCAGGAATGTTTCTTATGCCTGGTTAATACCGGCTGCTCCATAAAAGTTTGCTGAATGAATGAATAAACTTTGTGAAAATAATCTTACAGGGCTTAACACTAAGTCTGCCTTAGAAGCCTAATTCTTTCTCTTGCTATTTCTTTTATAAGCTCTTTTATCTTCCTCCAAGAAGATCATAGCCAACACATGACTGAGGTTGTTCCTGGTTGTCTGTTCCAAATGAACCGTTATTCTATTCAGGCCCAGAAAATAATAATTAATGTGTATCTTTTCTGTTTTTGCTTTTGGGTTTTTTGTTTTGTTTTTTGCTATGAATATATACTAAGAGGTGTACGTGACCACATGGCTGAAAAATTCTGGTAATTCAGTATAACTGAACCAGAAGTGTCAGAAACCCATGAGGCACACAGAAACTAACTCTGGTCTAATTCCAAGAGTATGTAGTCACAAGAACCCCCAGGATATGGGGCCTCACAGAGCTGAGTGAAGGAACCTGCAACAGATTATATTTAAAGAGCATCTAGGCCTGCCCAAGGGGAGCAGTGCATTTCCGGGTCTGGCTTAGACTACACTGCTTTCTCAAACTGCTCAACCCCCACCCTACATTTCTCTGAACAAGCTGCAAGTCAAATTCCCAGAAGCTACTTGGACAAAGGTGGAATAACTGGCTTTCGGATAATCACATAGGTGGGGCCTTCTTGTGGATCTCTATTGCATATAGTGACTTCTTACAAGAAAAATGTTTCCCTGTACTTCAAGACACACATTTAGCTGCATTCATATTAAACATTTACTTGAAATAATCATGAGCTTAAATTTTTTACTTGAAAAATTTTAAAGGGCGAATAACAAATAATTATAGTTGCTGTTCACAGTGAAAATAAGCCTGTCTCACCACTACTCCAAATATGCTTCTTGCCCCCTCCCTAATCCCCCGCTGATCTAACCAAATACCTTCAATAGCTTTAGAAAAATATTAACTGAATATCTGTTCAATAATAAGCTCCTCAAGAATGCATCATCTCCGTTTACAAAACAGCCAATCAGAATGAAATTAAAACCCAGAGGCAATTGAAGTATACTGGTACTAAGTTACCAAAAGTCAGAGGCATTTCTGATGGTAAGTATTCACGGAAGTTGTCTTTAAAGTAGTTAATGGCAGAACATAAAATGTCATTAAAATATAGGGGAAAAAAAGAAAGAAAAAATAATGGCATTCAATTTGTTATTCCAGGAAATAAAATACACATAAAATCATGCAACTTTAAAATCTACTTACTACATAGAATTTGTTATGAAACAACATAAAAGGGTATTTCTTTCAGCCCTTACTGAGTTAAATCTCCTGCTTTTAGGGTTCCCTCACTTCCCTTTTCTAGATACCCAATCCAGTCACCTACCAAAGCAATTTAGAACAAAGACAAAGGGGACACCAGCTACTTGCACTCTTTCTTTCTGGCTAGGGCTTCTCCCTAGAATCCCGTCTAGGGTCGCCAAATATATCAAAAGAAAATACAGGACTCCCAATCAAATTTGAAATTCAGATAAACAGTGAATAACTTTTTAGTATAAGTATGCTCAATACAATATATTATCTCTCAACCCTCTCCCTATTTATTCTTCTACCCTGGTGAGTTGAGCTAAATAGAGTCAAATTCTCCAAAACTCAATTTACCTCCTTTACCTTAAAGTTGTAAGCTGCCCTCTCCATGGAATCAGCCCAGGTTCTATTTGGCCTTCAGTTAGTTGCCCAGAGCAAACCAGAAGGCACGCTCAGTCCCAGCTTACCTGACCAGCTACAAGGAATTTAAGGAAGTTGACTGTTGGGGAAAGCAGTTTTTTATTCCATGGCTCCTCCCACAAAAAGCTTCACACGGCTCCCAACCCTGTCAGCCACTCAGCTTTCCCACTCGGAGTGGTGCAAGTGTATATTCAAATGACTTTGATGCCTGCCAGAACTCCTCCTTTAGGTTAGGGCAAAGACAGGCATGGTGAGTGACCACCACGTCTAACTACTAACTCTAAATTTTTACAAAATTTTTGAATGTATGAACTACTACAGGAAGATAAGGCTTTTATGTTTTTAAGGTTTTTATATGTGTGTGGAAAGGTGAGGAGGGCAGATTAACTTTTTTCAAGCTTCTCTGTGGAATACTAAAATTCAAGCAACAGTCATCCATTGAAGTCCAGGAAAATGACTGCTTAAGCATCATGTTTTTCTATGCACACGTAAAGTCTATGCAGATACATATTCAAAACATGCAAAAATAGCATGAATAGCCATTATTTGCATAGATTTCTTTTTCACTCAGCCTTTGATTATGCATATTAAAAGACAGGGAGAAGTAGAGGGGCATGGTTAATTCTAATGAACAAAATAATATGTTCAGGAAAAATGGCAATCCATAATAGCTCCACTTAACAGAATATGTATATCACAAAATGGTAATTTTGAACATTTAAGAATTAGTTTCTAGACAGAATCTTGAAATTATTTTTTATTCATTAAGAATAAAGACTTCTTCATTTGAATTTAAAGATTAAGAATTAGTACAGTCAAAAAGAATGAAATTGTACTACATTGAGGAAGTTTATATGATAATAAACATGTCAGATCATAGAGATCATTTAGTCCAGAATTTGCCAGAGTATGTACCACAGACCACTATTCCCAAGAAGCCTTAGAAACTGAATTTCCTGGTTAAATACTTGGAGGAAATGGCAAAGTATATTCCTCTTTTGGAGACTGACAACCCACCAGAGCATGGTAAAGGTTGTCTCTTATCTGTCCTTCAGTGAAAAAAAAAAAAACCCCTGCTTACTCTTGTTAACTCAGCATTTCCCAACATAGCTTAATCACAGAAACTATCCCTCTTTTTTCATAAAACACCTTTTAACATAACTCATTAGAGCATCTTCATGAAAATACTGATCTATTTCAACTCCCTCCTACTAAAGTTCGAGCCAAGCCCTGTAACATTTTATAAGTCAAGTTAGTTTTCCTTCATACTTTTCACTTCTCTTTCTCTCTTAAATAGGAAAATATAGTAAACTCCAAATAACTGGATCTTCCATTCAAATGACATTTAACACTTTTGCTTATACGGTAAGTCCTCACTTAATATTGTTAATAGGTTCTTGGAAAATGAGCATTTAAGTGAAATGATGTATAAGGAATACAATTTTACCAGAGGCTAACTGATAAAAACAAGAGTCAAGTTCCTATGGCATATTTCTGGTCACAAAAACATGACCATACTTCTAAAAAAAGACCCTGAAACACTTCTAATATTAAACATGGAAATAAATGGGAGCTATACATACATGTAAGAAAGATGAAGAAAAACAAATGAGGGAATTCTTTTCCAGTCTGCTTATTTTAGTTCAGGATCGGAGATGGCCGGAGCCTCTCCCAGCAGCTCAGGGCAGAGGGCAAGACCCACCCTGGACAGGACACCCTTCCATCATAGGGTCACTCACACCCCACACTCACTCACACTGGGACCATGTAGACATGCCGGTTCACCTCACATGCACGTCTTTGGGACATGGAAGGAAACTGCAGTTTCTGTGGAAGGAAATCCACACAAACATGGGGAGAATACACAAACACCACAGAGATAGTGGCCCTGGCCAGGAATCAATTTTTCCCCCCTCATCAACTTTAAAACAAAATGACGTTATTTGAAGATCTGCTTACTTGATTTCCCAAAAACTAACAAGATGGTGGGTTTTTTCCTATGATTGCTACAAAGAAAGATTCCACAATCATCTTCCCAACAACGTTTGCAAAAGCTATAAATTCTGTCAGATATTTGCAAATGGCCGCTGGGGCTTTTTTCTTTTATTTGAATCCTTGTCAAGCAACTTCTGAAGTTACGATTTCGAGTATTCTCTGTCAAACTGGATTTCTCTGTCAAACTATGACTTCTGTCCCTTGAACCCAAGCCAGTTACCTTACGTTTCCCATGACTTAAAGGTCTCAAGTGAGTTTTAAGTGCATTAAAACTTGGGAAGTTAAGAATGTATTTGGCAATCCCCTCAATTCCTAAGGGTCTTAGCTTTGCACTCAACTTAAACCTTGGGTTTTCCACTTGGCAAAATTAAATTTCCTGTCTTTAAGTAAAACGAAAGTTAAAAAGAAGAGTTAAATTTAGACAAATATCTTGCAACTTGTAAGGACAGTATAAGGTGAGAAAGGTACTGATTATTTTTCAGATTTAAACAATTTATCTTTGCAGGGTTCAGCATGCTGCTAAGAATAAATTAAATAATAAAAACCTTATAGCCAGGCACCCCTCTACCTAAAGGTTATATAAAGGGCAGATATAATTATTGATTTACCTCTTCATTTTGAAATTAGAGGCACAAAGATGAAAATCAGTCCCTCATTTGCTAAACATAAATTTTCTTTGGGATAAAGAAAATTGGAAGTATAATATCAATATGGCTATTTACAGGGTCTGACTAAACTCCTGAGTGTGAAATTGTGTTTCACTTTTTAAAAAGTATTTTCCTCATGCTCCTACCCAACTACCAAACTAACACCAAATGTGCAATTTCCAAGCAGAAAGTTTTACTTGGTGGCATGGACTGTCATTAAAATATTTTGAGGCACAGACTACATCTACATTTTGTTAATGTTAATATATTTTTATTACCAAAAAAGTCTTATTGAAACCTTTGTGCTAACTTGTTATTAAAACTGTAGGCATTTTAAAGTATCAATCACTCCACCACCAAAAGCTCCAAACTCCAAATGCATTTTGCATTTAAATAAAGTGGGTTTTTTTTTAGCCAAGTGATTCTTCAAAACATCATCTGAAAATTAGGCAAAGTTTATGTTTTGTTCTGCAGACATAAAACATTGTAATTTATTGATATAAGTCATTTTTCTTTCAAAAATAAAGATCTATTCTGCCTAGCCTGAATACCTACCAAGTATATTGTTTCATTCAGAATGTTTCAGAGATTTGAATGGAATTGACAAAGTTCTAGATAAAACTACTAAGATTACTTTTTAAAACATATACAGGGTCTGACAAAAGTAACGCTTGCTTGAGTGTGGTTGGTAGGGTAATAATATGGGTATAATAATTTATAGTTTTAATTTGAACATGTCAGTTAAAATGTCACATGATGTGCTTGAGTGTGATATTGTTATGTTACAGAATTACATGCTTATGATTTTGTAATAAAAGATTTTGTAATAAAAAGGGGTGGTATTTATGCCAGACCCTGTATATTTTAAAATGATCCCCTCTCACTCTAACTTAGTAAATATAGTAACCTTGTTAAGCTCACCTGCTTTCAGTGAGAAGTTAATATTTGATGATGATGAAACTGTTCCTGGTATTTAAAGAACTAAACAAGGCTATCCACAAACAATGTGACTAGAAATGGGGTTAGTTTAAAGAAGATAAAATGATAAGTGGAGGTTTATGTTTTAAAATAAATCCATCCCTCAACCATAAAGTCTCATACCCTTACAGAGAAGAATGTGAAATATGACCTGTACTAAAGAATGTCTATCTCCAAATCTAAAACAAGGAAAAATAAAGCAAAGCAAAGAACAGAAAAAGTTAATTAGTAATTTTAAAATCTGTTCATTGAACTCCTCAAGTCAGTTTCAACAACTGGAACAAGAGTTATTGGGAGAATAACGTGCTCATAAGTATGTAGTGTTCTTTAAAAACATATACCCTCTCTATTAACCACAAAAAGGTTTTAAGGGTCATGGTGACAGTCTAATCAGTGCCTTTTAATTAGTGAACTCCTTATTTTAGTGAGGAAAAAATAAAATGGATCTACTCAGGCTCAATTGTACCTTACCTGAAAATTACAATAAAATTAGAAAGCTTCAGAAGACATGTCTTTCTGAAAAATAAAGAGTCCAGTTTATGTGTCTCTTATATGAGGCAAATAAAATTGAATTCTAGAAAAACATATTTTATAAAGTGATGTAATGAAATAAAGGTAATGTAAAATATTGTGCCAAAGTTTCAAACTTATTTTTGTACTAAATATAACTGGAGCATTTAACTGGTTTTATTTTGTTTCATGTTTTACATTGACTTTATATACTAGACTCTAGTATATGACGTTAAGTGACCCTTTAGAAGTGAACTAACTCTGACCATTTATGAGTGTGCTGGAGAAAAATTGTATATGTTTTAGCTTATGTTACTTGGTATGTGACAATTAATGACATATATTTAGAGACTAGGTTGAGGCCTCCATAAAATCATATTTTCCATTAATATCTTTACAATGGACATAATGACAACCCCCTTTAAGGGATTCATAGAAGTCTGTGATCTTGTTTGCATGTTTTTTCTACACTGAATCCACCTGAATAATAACGACTGACTTTATTATGTATTTATCATGTGCTAGACACTGTTCAAAGTGCTTTATTTCCATTACTTCATTTAATCTTCACAATAAACAGCCTTAGGAGGTCAGTGTTTTACTGGGGAACTTAGGCACAGAGAGTTACAGAAACACACACAAGGTGACAGATCTAATGTAACAGAGCTGGGATTAGAACTGAGGTACTTCAGGCTTGGTGCTCACATTCCTAACCAGCAAACTATTACCCCACCATACTTTGACATTAACTAACCTGAGAAATGAACTAGTTCAAATATTTTTACTGTCTGGGCCACTATTTCCCCTTTAAGATCATCACAAATATTTTACAGCAATTGGCTGTTAGGTATGTCCAGAAACTATTTAAAATTTATGGAGAATAAGATGTTTTTGTTAAGTATCTAGGGATCTTGGACAAGTTGAAAAAGAGTAAGACAAGGTAATTGAATGTCCTTTCTTTTTTTACAGCATGTCCACCTGAATAATCACAGCTAACTTTATTGTGTATTTACCATGTGCTGGGCACTGTTCAAAGTGCTTTATATGCATTAAGTCTTTCATCCTCACCGAAGCAGAACAATTAGTAGAAACCCGTCCTCTCTTAGCTCAACTTTTTATTAAATGTTTGTGCAGTAGAATTTTGCCAGTTCATTTGGGAGAAGCAGTGCCATATTATCAGGAGTTTGGTTAGGAGAGTTTAAACACAAACAACCATGACCTGACAAAAGAACAGTGCAGCAAAACCCTATGGACATAGATAGAGGATGGATGGAAGCGGGGTTCAGTGAAAGAGTTGGTTGTGTGCATTTTGTGACTGTCATTACCACGCTAAAAGAAGAATCTTTTAAAAACAAAGCAATGGCGTTGGGAAGCAGGTTTACTCCCACCACAAATGTCTGAGTGCTGTAGCTTCAACGCTATCACACAGAAAATCTCCAAAGACAAAAGATCAACCTTTATCACAAAGTAGTACAAAGTGTTCTTCCGAAGCATTTCATTCCACTAAGAGCACAGGCAAATGAGAATTCACGTACACTACACAGACCCCTTCACAAAAGACTACAAAACCAAAAACTCAGTAACAGTGGAGATTTGATTTAAAAGAGCAGAGAATGTATATACTTTGAGATGCTGCAAAGTAGGGTGTTGATTTGTGAGCCTGGGAACTAGGGTTTGATGTTTTTAATGCTTCAAATGTAGGCTATAAACGAGAGTTATGTTTCTTTCTTTTTTATATTGCCAACTTATTTTTAGTTAAGTAAATAATACTAAACACTTCACATACAAATCAATATATGGATACATGAGGTAAACACTTCAATAATATAAATACATTAATTCTATTCAACATAACTTATCATTTAGGTTTTTTCCACAGCTTTCTAAAAACAAGGTGCTATAGGTATTTGCTGATGATAGTAGGGAACCTGGATATTGTAAAAAGTAATTGGAAAATTGAGCATGCAGAACCCAAAAGTGTACTTATACTTTTAAAGACAATATGATAGAGAAAATAACATTAATAACAAATCCTGTGTTGAAATGAATCAACTGTTTGGAATCACATCATAGGCTATTAATACTTTAACTTTTCATGCACCTCTCCCTAGACAAACCAGGAATAAGTCTAAATTTTAATATGAATTCAGTATTTTATTAAAGAGAGTGCTAGACTGGGATTTAAGTGCCCTGGATTCTGATTACCTTTAGATCATGGCTAAGTTCCAACTCTGTTAATCAATTTTTCTGGGAATAATTTCTGCCCCTATATACCTCAGAAGTTGTTTGAATGAGTAAAATGAAAAAGTGAAATTTAGTATTTTTGAAAATAGTATTAGTATAAAATGGAAAAATATTATATTATTCTCTTTATTAGTTCTTTAAAATAGAATTAAAATTGTTACTATAAATTAAGTATTAAAAATATGACAGATTACAAACCATGTTTTACCACTTTACCTCTCCAGAAAAGTATTGAATTTGAATTACTATATGACTAATTCTTGATATTGTGAGTACTATACATTTTCATGTGCCTAGCGAGGGAACTTATACAATGTTAAAGAACCAAGGACATTTCTCTTCTTAGAACTGAATATTGTTAAACAGTTGCTGCTCCCACAGCTCAGTGGTATGATAGGTGAAAGAACAGAGGATAAAGAAGTCGATTCAGGCTTTAATCTTATCCTTGCAAATAACTGAAAAGATAAAAGAATTATTGCTCCCTTTTCAACTGGCAATAAGCCAGTGCTTACTTAGGGAGACACATTTATCTAATCGAGAGACACATTTCTACCATCACAATCTTCTTACTTCAAGGTCTCTCATAATGAAAATTCACTTTAGAATCATAATTAATAAATAATCATTATTTAAAGTAAGTTTTGGAGCATCACACTTTTTAGTTGGTGCATTTAAAATGTTTTATTTGGCCAAACTGATGTTATATTTTATTTATAACATGTATTAATCAAGCAAGTAAATTTTTCCTGGTAAGTTAGGAGGATAAAGCAAAACAAATAATAGACAATGAGATGTTAATGATGCTTAAAATGCTAATAAGTAATTAATTTTAGCAAAAAGATTTTGAATGTTATTTATGTAAATTGGTGAAATATTGAAATTGAATCTCATTATAAAACTGTTTATAAGTTTTTGAACTAATTTTTCATTTTTTAATTTTTATCTCAATATGCCCAACCACTTAGAAGCCAAGACTAACTCATATAAATGTGAAACATGTTTGAATGTATAATACATATGTACATACATATATATTTCTATTGTTAAAAACTAATAAATATACAATACATATTATAAATATAAAATACACATTATAACTAATACACACACAATACATATGATATCTATGCATACCCTTTTATGTCCTCACACTTATCGCATACAAAATTTTGAAAGGGCACCTTGTAGCAGCTAGAAACACCTATAACAGTGCTCTTGGGGTATTAAAAAAGTCACTAATATTTTTGAAGGGTTATAAAAAGAAAAGTATTTTTTTCATTTTAGTTTCATACATTTACACAGTGATGTTATTCTTGCCCAACCACCTGTGATGTAATTTTCCATAAGAAGTTTCTACATGCTCCACAAAAATAGGGTTCTGTGGTCAAAGAATTTTTAGACATGTTGGGTTAAACATTTAAACTGCTGTCTTTTGTGCAGTATGTTTCAGAGCCTTATCTCTAATTAAGACTTATTAGCTAATAAAGCATTGTGGTACTTCATGGGGGTGAGAAACATAACAAGCTTCTCAAGCTTTCTGGAAGATATAATCTTCCAGAAAAGGTACCACTTTCTTTCCACCAGATCTGAACATAAACAATAACTCTAGAATCAGGCTATTTTAAAAAACAATGTGGGGAAAAAAAGAATGAAAAAGCATTGAGGGACAAACTGCTGAGAATTCTAAAACTGAGAAATATACTCCTTTGTTGATACATTCCTGGACTGGCATGGTTTTCTCTAAACCAATGATTTTCAAACTTTAGTGTGCATCAGAATCACCAGCAGGGCTTCTTAAAACACAGACTCTCAGACCCACCCCCAGAGTTTCGGATTCAGCAGTTCTGGGGTGGGACCTGAGAATTTATATTTCTCTCAAGTTCCCAGGTAGAGCTGGTGCTGCCAGTCTGCCAACAACTCTGAGAAGCTCTGCTCTATAGGGATACTGTCTCATCCAACAACGGACATCTTGTTTACTAAGCATTTTCTTATATTACTGATAATTCGATTTCTAAAAGGTCAAGTGATTTTGATGTCTTGATTCCACATCTCCAAGCTCAGTAATGATGTTAATAGCCATATAAAAGAAGGCCAGTCCAAGTAATGAACAACAACAAAAAGAAATAAAATGAAAAGGACTAGGCTTCTCAAAATTCTACTCTACTACTCCTCAGAAACATTCATTTTCTGTTTACAAAGTAGTGAGTGCTATTAAATATGTAAGAGCTGTGTTAGACATGTTACTTACATTTGCTCTACAAATCTTCCCAGAGTGATTTTCTAAATGTTCTCTATGTGCCCAAATTTAAGCAGATAAAGGGTTTCGTAGTAAATTATCCTCAATTTTCCAGTAAATTAATACCTTTACTTACTTCAGAAACCAAACTAAATTGTAAGCATTACCTCCTCCTGACTCCCCACCCCCACCAAAATATCTGGGAAAAGACAAGCTAACAGGGAAATACTTTTCACATCAACTGAGCAAAAAATCCAGTGCTGATCATGGCATTTCAGCATGGACAAACAGAAGCTGAAGTATTGATAGATTCCCAGACCTCAAAGCAAGCACTGAATCCAAAGTTCATCTGTTGTACCCTGCAGGGATGCAGTAAGAAAGCAGTACATCTTCATACAACACTATGTCCTTTTAAATGTAAAGAAAACACGTCTAAAGAGTTACAAGTATTCTTTACCCTGTTGTTTATGTTTTAAGAGTAGTTTCAGAAGCACTTAGTTTACTTATGAATATCACTGGAAGCCTTATTAAAACTGAAGCCCCCAGTTTGCATTACTGGAATGCCTGCAATACATTAACACGTCAAAATGAAAAAAAAAAAGCCACTGAGATAGCTTAGTAGTCTGCAAATAAGAAATCCAGAAACAGAATTATCTCCTTCCCTTGCTCTCTTGCTCTTTCTCTAGTTATGCAACTATATTCTTCCAAAAAACCTTGAAAATAACTTACAAGAAAGAAATATTTCCAGTAAGATCATTATCAGAAGCCTGAAGAGTAAGTGGGATATAATGGTGAAGGTGGGCTAAGAGCAACAAATATATAAAAAACATCAAACATCTAGACTAAGTTGAATTGCTTCAGCTGAGCAGTAGCTCTGAGCTTTCTGGCAACCATAGTAAATAGGACATGTATAAAAGAAAGTGTACTGGTTAATAAGCACCTCTCTGTAGAAAGATACTGTGGAAGACATAAAGAAAAACAGAACATGGAACCTGCCCACAAGGAGTTTACATATCTTATCTCTCCTGCAATTGTAGAAGCATAAAGAATGTTGCTGGAAGGGGTTCTAATACTTGGCTTACTGGGACAGAAATCAAATAAACAACTACTTGAACAACAAGATAAAAAAATAAAATAAAAATAAGTAAATAAACATCTATAACTAAAAAGAAAGAAATACTATGGGGTAGAAATCAAAGATGACTAGGAGTGCATTTAGTGGTGCTATTGAGAAGGAGAAGGAGCAAGGTTGATAGGAAGAATAACAATTCCCTGAGCCATAATTAAGCATAGCTCTTCACTTTTGCTTCAAGAAAAGATGAGGATTTTATAGTGGAAAATGAGTAATAAAACTGGCATAAATAATTGTCTCTTTGGGGAGTCTTACTTTCTCTTTCACCTCCTTTTTATTAGTATGTTATTTTATTCATTACATCTTCATCCTGGTTTTGTTTCAAATTCATTATTATTGGAGCTGAAATATTTCAAGATGAAAAGCTTTTCTCAATAGGTGTCTCAAAACTTCCTTCCACTTCCTTCCTTCCTTTCTTTTCTTCTTCTTCTTCCTCCTCTCCTCCTCCTTCTTCTTCCTTCTTTCTTCTTCTCCTTCTTTTTCTTCTTTTCTCCTCCATCTCCTTCTCCTTCTTCTTCTTATCTCCTCCTCCTCCTCCTCCTCTGTCGTCTTCTTCTTCTTCTTTCTTCTTCTTTCTTCTTCTTCTTCTTCTTTCTTCTTCTTCTTCTTCTTCTTCTTCTTCTTCTTCTTCTTCTTCTTCTTCTTCTTCTTCTTCTTCTTCTTCTTCTTCTTCTTTTCTCTCTCTCTCTCTCTCTCTCTTTCCCTCCCTCCTTCCTTCCTTCCTTCCTTCCTTCCTTCCTTCCTTCCATCTTGCTTTCCTTTTTCTCTACAATCTCTGACTTGGAAGTAATATCATTTTTTCTTATGTTTCTCTGCTGGGTAAATAGGAAAATTGGGGGAGAAACAAATGAAATATGATTAAATATGTTTTATCACTAATACTTCAAAGATGCTGAGTGAGGTCTTCAGAATTTGGAAAAGTGAGAGAGAGTCTTGGTTTAGTTTTAGGTGTCAATAGCCTATTAACACATACAAATCACAATTATATATATTATTTAAAATATTAATGACACCAGCTGAATGCTGCTAAATAGTTAAAATCATTTTAAGTTTCTTTTAGAATTTTTATTGAATATACTGGGGTGACATTGTTTAATAAAAGTATATATGTTTAAAGTGTACAATTCTATAATACATTATCTGTATATTGTATTGTGTGTTCACCACCTCAAAACAAGTCTCCTTCCATCATCATTTACTCCCCCTTTACCCTCTCCTACCTCCTCCCAACCCCTTTACCCTCTGGTAATCACCATATTTTGTCAGTATCTACAAGTTTTCTTTTTTGCTTAATCCCTTTACTTTTTTCACCCAGCCTCCAGCCCCCTTCCCCTCTGACAGCTGTCAGTCTGTGCTCTCTAGTTATGATCTATGAGTCTGTTTCTATTTTTTAGTTTATTTTGTTCATTAGATTCCACACATAAGTGAAACCATACGGTATTCTTGTTTCCCTGAGTGGCTTATTTCACTAAGCATAATACTCTCCATGTTTATCCATGCTGTTGCAAAGGGTAAGATTTCCTTCTTTTTTGTGGCTGACTAGTATTCCATTGTGTAAATGCATCACAGCTTTTTTATCCACTCTTCTACTGATGGGACTCTATCTGAAGAAAACTGAAGTAGTGTTATTTACAAGACCTGAGATTGTTTCTTTCCTTATTTTTCTAAAATGTCCCAGGTGACTTTCCTGTATCTGAAAGTAGAATCAGTTGCGCAAAACTGAATCATATCTTGATTACTGAGGACTGCTCCCAAGGCCTTAGGGTCATGTGTTATGAAAACCAGAAATAACTATGTAGAAATGAAGAAGAAGATGAAATGGTATAAAAGATTGAGCTAACTGCACAAACTCCAAGATGTAGCTAATAAGTCTAGAGATTATTTTTAAAATAACACCTTGAAATTACTTTCCCATTTTTTATTTACTCATTATTTATAAGTAGATTGCTTAGATTAATTTCTAGTTATTGAGGGCTCTATTAAAGTTTATTTAAAATGTCAATCCATGAGCTCTCTCTATGAGAATTTTTCTTTGCCTTTCTATGATCTAACTTATTGGACTTTGAAAATATCACTACACACTCAGAGCGATAGCCAGTAATTAAACTTTAAATATATTTTTATTGGACTAGGCCGTCACCTTTTACAGAAAACCCTTTCCTGCACTTGACTCAGAATGACCTTATTAACACTAATCTTGCTTCCCAGAATACCTTGATTAACAAGCTAGCCATCTGCTGTGAAATTCAATTTCAAACATTTTAAGGCAAAAAATAATGCTTGAATATTACTATATTATCACACTAATTACTCTAAAATAATATTTAACAATGGCCACTCAGCAAGAGTTTTTAAAATCCATATATAGGGTAAAAGCACTCAAAATGCAACAGTTGAAGAGTATTCAAGGGCATCTGTCCAAAGAACATTTCTATAATGCTAAGGAACAATTAAATTCACAAAGATGAGCAATCTGTAGGTCATCAAATCTAGGTTAAAATGTGGTTGGAAGAGGAAAGTAGGCAAATAAGTGTGTACAATCTTCATTCATATTCACAAACTGAACTGGGAGTGGAAGTATAAATGCAGATGGAGAGATGACTGGGTACCTTACAGGGGAGCCCATATTATTTTTCCTTTCTCAAACTGATTCAATAAGCTCATGTTTCAACACAATTTGTAAAATCCTAATATGTGCTATATGTGTTAGCACAAAAGATATGGTGGTGAACAAGACAGCTAATGTACAACCAAAGTATGGCAGATCAGATGCTAAACACAACAGCAGTAGACTAGAATAGAATGTCAATCTCCTCTTACTTTTAACTACATTGATTTGAGCAGTATTTCAACTCCATCACTGGCTTTCCCTTCCCACTGCCACCAGCTAATTTAAATTCTTATTATTTCATACCTTCAATACTTAAACAACTGTCTCACAGGTCCCCCTTTTGCCAGCCTCTTTGCTCTACCAATTCATCTTGCGTAGGCTGATGATATCAACTCTTAAAACACTGTCAGATCCCTCATATTTACAAAATAAGGTTTAAACTCCACACTGACTTTTGAGGCTACTTCTCTGCCAACACAAGCTCTATGCTTCGCAGGCTGACTTAACACTCAACTCTCCAAATATGCATCCAAGTTTCCCCCTTCTATCTTTGTTCAGGGTATCCAATGTCCCTGGAATATCTTCCCATCCCCTTTTCAAAGAATACCTCAAACAGCATCTCTCACATGAATGCATCTTTAATCACCACAGCTGGTTGTAATCCCAGCCTGTGCCTCTCCCCTTTGACTCTTTAGCGTTTAGTTTGTACCTGGTTTATGGCAAATAACACAAACAGCTACATACTAAGGGGTCAGGCAGGGACTATGCCTTCCATATGTTGTATTCTGTGCAATACTGACTGCTGTGCTCAACGAGTAAGAGATTTCAATAAATGTTTGTTAAATGAATCATTTCTTTGGGGGAATTAAACATATATAGAATGCTGAATGGATTTAACAGGACTTTCAGCATTAAATGACCCCTGACATTTATAAAAATCCTTGTAGTAAAACATAACCAATAGTCGTACAAATTGAGCACTGCTGCTTGCCCTTGTATGAAGAGAAACAGAGGTAGTAGTATTCCTATGACTTCCTCAAGGCCACACAAGGAGCCCTTGTTAGAGTTGTTATTACAAGGCAGCATTTTCTGTGTTTACGCCACTTGCTGGTACCATGCTTTGTTTCATATACTTCCATGGTTACACCTGCAGTTCACCCAAGAAAGAGGCATTTATCAAGGCTACTTTTAAGGCTTGTTGGAAATATAATAGCCCAAAATATATACGAAAGAATATTATTCAGCCACAAGAAAGGAAAGCCTGCTTTTTGCGACAACATGGATGGAATGGTGAGGACATTATACTAAGTGAAATAAACCAGACACAGAAAGACAAGTACTGTATGATTTCACTCATATGAGGAATCTAAAAAAGCTCAACTCAGAAACAGAAAGTAAATGGAAGTTACCATGGCATGAGGACTGGAAGAAATGGGGAGATATTAGTCAGAGGTTACAAATTTCCAGTTAAAACAAGTTCTGAGGATCTGATGTACAGGAGGGTGACTATAGTGAACAACACTGTATTATGCACTTGAAAGTTGCGAAAGTAGTGGATCTTAAATATTCTTACCACAAAAAAACCAGAAAAGGTAATTACGTGAGGTGATAGAGGTGTTAACTAACCTTATTGTGGTAATCATTTCAAAATAAATACTTGTATAAAATTATCATGTTGTACACCTTAAACATACACAATGTTATATTCAATTATATATCAATAAAGTTGGAAAAATAAATCCTTCCTCCAGTTGGATACTAGCAAAATAAAAATGTACAAGATTTTAAATTTTTTCAGTTGTTTTGAACTTGAAGTGAATTTGTTTATATAGAGAATGCTTTCCTGGTTAATAGAAAGTGAAATAACCAGGAAATTGCAAAACTCTAGAGATTATATTTTTACCAAAAAATGAAACAATTTAAGTTCATTTAATGGAGCATGTGATAAGCATAAACATTAACAACAAAAAACAACTTCTGAGATAGGTGTTCATCAAACATTTAACAGAAGAACATAGAGCTCTTGAATATATAAACAGCCTCAAATTCTTACTTCAATGTTCCTCTCTTCCACAAATAAGATGAACAAAAATTTTAAGGCAACGTGACAATGTGGTCATAAAAAATGTCAGTTTAAAAAATGTAGTCTCCAAAAAGTATTTGGAAATGAGTAAAAGATGATTGATACTACAGTGCTGCCTATGCAATGTACCTAGACACATACTCATATAAAAGATAGGTGAAGCGTTTAGAGTAATAGAGAAAAAGGTTTTTTATTTGCATTTTTTTTAGATTTGCATGAAACTTTATTTTTTCCTTTTTATTGAATTTATTGGAGTGACACTGGTTAACAAAATTATACAGGTTTCAGGTGCACAGTTCTACAACATATCATTTGTACAGTCTACTGTATGTTCACCACCCCAAGTCAAGTCTCCTTCCATTACCATTCATCTCCCCCATCCTCTCCTCTACTATCCCCACTTCTCCCCTGAGAAGTCACCACACTGTTGTACATGTCCATGACCTTTTTCTCTTTTTTCCTTTTTGCTCAACCCCTTTATCCCCTCCAGTCCCCCAACCCCCCACCACAGTCGTCAGCCTGCGATCTATGAGTCTGTCTCTACTGTTATACAGTTAGCTAGCAAAACATGGCTGATACATAGGATATGTCTTAGTTTAGGAAATTTGTGACATTTAAAACACCTTTAACACCTTTATCACTGTGGACTCTATATTTTCAAACTAATGGATGGTTTTTAGAATATAGAAAATGTCTTCACTATCCAATGTCTATCTACAAGAACATGGATATGAACAAAAAGCTAATTTCTTTTCTACAAATTTCCAGGGGGAAAATAAAAAGTTGAATTTCAATAGAAAAACATATGCACAGTTGTGATAGATATAGTCCAATTTAAAATATACATTTAAATTCCTATGATCAAAATTGATGAATCCTATAAGCATACGTACTTCACTAAATAACAGATTAAACATGACACCAAGCAATATTATACAAACTCATCATGAACAAGACTTGAAAAAATAATTTACTCTAACTCTAGAGATGATATGGTTAATCCAAATAGTGGATATTATTTAGAAAATAAAAGGTTAAAGGAAAAATGGAACTTTTTATTGACTTTTTAGAAAACAATATCAAGAAACATGGGAAAAAGGTGTAAGTTAAACTTTTGTAATTACACCTAGCAGTAAAACTTGACCTGGTGGTAAGAATTGAAGGCACAAAAATAAAAACATTGAAAACCCAAGCAGGATTGCAAGTCTGGATTAGACAACAGCAGCAACAACAACAAAAACCATAAATTTAAGAAAATAAAGACTGAGTACATGGTGGAGGAAATACAGAAGAAAAAGAAAAGATTATTTAGAGATACTGAGGAAGTAGATGACAAATACATGTTCCTCTGGCCAGGACTGTCCCAATATTTTGGCATCTCTGGGCCACACTGTAAGAAGAAGAGATGTCTTGGGCTACACACTAAATACACAAACACTAACAAAAACTGATGAGCAAAAAAAAAAAAAAGGTTTTACATAAATTTATGATTTTGTGTTGGACCACATTCATAACCATCCTGAGCTGCATACCCATGGATCGGACACCCCTGAACCCTATAGGTCAAAAATCAAGCAGCAGACTGAGGTAGAGGAAAACCGGGTAACCTCAGGGATGCTACAAGCAGAAAGCTAATATGTAAGGGCAAAAAGAACAGTAGGTGAATGATGTTCTATAAATTAAGTCATGTTCCTAGAAAAACTAATTATTATTTCCAGATGCACAGAAGTACTTTATATCCACATTTCATAAAATCTTAAAATAGAGAAAAAGACAATATTTATAATGACTTCACACAGCTATGCAACATGAAGACAATTATTTAATGATCAAGTAGGATCAGGTATATATTTCCTTAACATGTATGAGTTTATTCTGAACAAAAGAGTTAAGAAATAGCAGACATCCCTGGCCGGTATAGCTCAGTGGATTGAGTGCTAACAGGCAAACCAAAGCGTCCCCAGTTTGACTCCCAGTCAGACCACATGCCTGGGTTGTCAGTCAGGTCCCCAGTGTGGGACACGTGAGAGGCAACCACACACTGATATTTCTCTCCCTCTCTTTCTTCTTCCTTTCCCCTCTCTCTAAAAATAAATAGAGGGCTGGGGTGGTGTGGAGGGGTTGGGGGGGGGGAAAGGCAGAAAACTGTACTTGAACAACAATAAAAATGTTAAAAAATAAAAATAAATAAGTAAAACATTCAAAAAAGAAATAGCAGACAGTTCTCAAAATTCAGATTTTCAGATATCTGTTAATGGGATTTCTGTAACAAAGCATCAATCTTAATAATGGCCATATCACAGGTTCTTTCTTACCAGGTAGCCAATTACAAACTTGGCTTCAAGGAGATAAGAAACTATTTTGAGCTATGCTCCCATAAAACATTTTAAATGAGTTGTGTTAAATTCCAGTTATTTTACAGAACAATATTTGACCCATAATAGGTTGAGCTGCTACTGCAATATTTTCAGCTGACCTATGACAAGTACCCCCTAGCTGACCAGGGCATTGTACTAATGAGTGTATAACAAAATCAGACATCAAAGAGTTTCAAGCAGTGAAGATGTACATGATCCACAGGCCAGTTATAATCCCCAATTCTGGCTAGCTAACTCAATAAAACAAGGTTTAGGGAGGACTGACAAGGGAGTAGAGATAGATCAGTGTTCAGACTCTCAGCAATTAAACAAAGTTTAATATCTCTAAGTTAGATACCTTTGTCTAAAAAGAAAGTGCACCCTGCCTCTTTTCCTCCTCCTCAAATTTAATAGCCCAAATGATTGTCAAAGAACTAAATATGAACATTAATTTAAAGTATTAATCTAATTACACTATCATGAAACAGTAAGTGAAGGAAAGTGAAAGTTGGCTTTTCCCCATTTTTGAATTTCAGAAAGTGAAGGAGAGCAACAAAACCTCACAGGCAGTGCATCCCAGTGTAATGTGGACAGTCTGAATAAGATAAAAGCCAGATGCTTTGGGTTTAATAAAGCAATAGCCCAGCTGATGTTTACTCCATTTCCTTCTCCAGAGAGGAAAAACACTAAAATGACTAGAAGAACATGGGAGTCCTAGGGCTCTTCTGATAACTGCTTCTGTGACCTTGGGCAAGTGAGTCATCTCCCCTGGATGTGCAGTTTCTAACATGGTAACAATTTGAACTGAATGGTCTTCCTTCTAAATCTAAAATGCCTCCATTTGTCAGATATGGATGCTTTCTTAAATCTGACTCGTCCAGCTTGTTGGGGTCAGTTGCAGAATAAACCATTTCATGGGTTTCAGAGCTTTCTCCTTACCATCCCCAAAATTTAAAAAAGAAAATAGAATAAGAAAAAGTGAAAATAAACAATATCCCACTGTACTTCTGAGTATTAAAAGACAGGCATGCACATGTAAGACTAAAAAATCTAAGTTAAATTTTTAATTTTTAAATAATTTTAGACTTACAAAATATTGCAAAACTAGTACAGAGTCCCTGTATACCCTTCACTCAAATTCCTGTAATATCAACAATTTACATACCATACATAGCACTGTTATCAAAATCAGGAAATTAACTCTATTATAATATTATTAACTAAAATAGAGAACATATTTGAATTTCACCAATTTCCCCCCTAATATATTTTCTGTTGCAGGAGCCCATTTTGAATTTATTTGTCATGTCTCCTCCAATCTGTGTCAGTTCCTCAGTCTTTCATTATCTTTCACAATCTTGATGCATTGGCCATTGGAAGCTCCTTCAGATTGGCTCCTGTGTCCTCTTGTCATGTTCCAGAGTTTTTGGAGGAATTCCTTATTTCCTGACACAAAGCATTACAGGTTCACCTTGTATTTACCTTGCCCTCCCCTGATCCAGAATTGGCCATTACTCCAAGGAGCCTTAATTCCTTTATTGAAGAATGGTATTAGAAACCACAGTCTGGGAACTAGGTGTGCTTATTACTGTTTGGGTGCCATTGCTTATAGGCCCTCCTAAAACAGAGTTAGAAAATATATTTAAGCATATTAACCCATGAATAGACACACATCTATATCTATTTCTGTACCTGGAGGTCTATATATGTATTAAATTAAAGGTGAGTTCATACTGGTGTTTTCCCTTATATCCCCCACACGGGATTCATTCTAGCCTTCCACTTTCCTTATTTTTAATTATTTTTTTCTGATTGCGAGAAACTTGGCTATCTTTATTATCTATTCACTTATTTGTTGAACCCTAGTATCTGCATAAAGTATTTTCATACATCTGTGAGCAAAAGAGTTACTAACTAGAGTCCACTATTAATGTTCAATTCTGTTTATCTTTAATATAAATATAGCACCTCCAGGTTTCTTTTGATTAATGTGAACATGGTATTATCTTCTCCCATCCTTTTAATTATTTCTTAAAATGTTATTGAATTTACTGGGGTGACATTGGTTAATAAAATTACATAGGTCTCAGGCATACAATTCTATAATACATCATCTATATATTATATTGTGTATTCACCATCCAGAGGCAAGTCTCTTTCTGTCACCAGTTATCCCTCCTTTATCCTTTTTTACCTCCCTCCTTTTCCCTCTGGTAATCATCATACTGTTCTCTGTGTCTATGAGGGTTTTTTTTTTTCTTAATCTCTGCACCTTTTTCACCAAGCCCCTCCGCCCCTTCCCCTCTGGGAATTTACTATATTTAATTTTAGAACATTTTATTAAGATATTATTCATATACCACAAACTTCACCCTTTTAAAGTGTACACATCTTTTAAAGTGGCTTTTAGTACATTCACCAACTTATATAACCATTACCATTATCTAATTCCAGAACATTTTCATCATCCCAAAGAGAAACCTTGTACTCATTAGTAGTCCTTTTCCACTGTCCCCTCACCCACTCTCCCCTCCCAACCCAATTGCCCTGGCAACCACTAATCTTCTTTCTGTCTATGAAGTTGCTGACTCTGGATATTTAATATAGTTGAAGTCACACAACATGTAGTCTTTCTGAGCTGGCTTTTTTCACTTGGCATAATATTTTCATGGTTCATCCATGTTGTAGTATATATTCATACTTTTTCCCTTTTTATAACTGAATACTATTCCATTGTATAAAATCACATTTTAAAATTTATTCATCAATTAATAATCAATTATTTTTTTAATTTTAATTAAAAACATTATCAATTCAAAAATTACATTTTAAAAATACAATGGAAAAGAAACAACTTCTGCATTAAAGAAAAGGTTTTCTAAACAATCATCATGGAAATAATGTATAAAGAATAATGTGAGAAAAAGCTTTGTTGGTGCTTTGTCGGAAGACTCACAAGACTCAAGAGTAGATTACACTATTGGCTAAGATTTATCAGAGCAAAGATACAGGGGAAAAGCAGCAAGATATACATTAGGAGAGCCTAGAGAAGCCCAACACTGTCTTCCAATGTCTTTCATTATCTGAAGCCACACAGGACATGCCGTCCTCTCTGAGTCTTCACCATGATATATACATCCTCCCCTGATCTCCCTAAACCCATCACCTCTCTGACCTCATCTTCTACAGCTCTCGTGCCATCCCAATAATCTTGATTTTCCTGAAATACACCAGGTTCATTCTTGCTTCAGGGTGTTTGCTGTTCTCTTTGCCTGGAATGTTCTCAGGAATCCTCGTACCTCTCACTCCCTCACCTCCTTTATCCCTATCTTCAAATATTACCTCATTAGAGAGGCCTTCCTGAGCATTTTCTCTAAAACAGAAGCCCCTGTTGTTCTCTGTGTTCTTTTCCTGACTCATTATTTTTTCACACCTGACAATATGTCATTAACCCAAACATTTACTTTTTTTTTGCCTGCTCCTCCCCCAACTAGATTGTCTGCTCCATGGGGGCCAGAGTGTTTCTAGCTCACTGCTAGATCCCACGCTTCACACAATGGCTGGCAGACAAGGGGTGCTCAGTAGTTACCTATCCAGCGAATGAGTGAATGAATCAGATATAGATATAGACACTGAATGGAGGAGGAGATGGAAGGTATTTGGAATACTATAAGATTTCACATTCTCAGCTCCAGACTGTAGATGAAACACTCAACTAAACCCTTAACTTTTCTCTCAAGACTTGAGTATGCAAATATTGTATTAAATATTATAAAATTTCTTTAACAGATATGACTTCTGTTTCCCCTTAGAGGCTAGTCCTAACAAGGTTTTCTCCCTCTCTCTCTCTCCCCCTCTCTCTCTCTGAATAGAAGTAACACTTTTGCAAAAGAAAATATATACAATGCAGAAAGGACTAAAGTAGAAAGTGATGGTCCTCTGGACTGGAGGTTAAAGAGTGGGGGAGGGCGGGGGAAGGGGAGCATGCTCACTGTGACAGGGACAGCTGAAACACAATGGCTATATCAGAGCATCTGTGTCAATTGGCTCATGAAGATGTCTGCACAGATAAATTGGTCACATAAGAATGTCTTGCTCTGCTATTTATATCCTTTGCTTATTTTTCTAATAAAATATTTTTTATTTTTATGATTTTTAAGATTTTATTTATTTTTAAGGAAAGGGGAAGGAAGGGAGAAAGAGAGGGAGAGAAACATCAATGTGTGGTTGCCTCTCACGCACTTCCCACTGGGGACCTGGCCCCAGGCATGTGCCCTGACTGGGAATTGAACTGGTGACCCTTTAGTTCACAGGCCAGTGCTCAATCTACTGAGCCACACCAGCCAGGGCTAAGAAAATGTTTTTTAATATTTGTGGTTTTTATTTGCAAAACTCATTGTATGTTAAAGTAATCTGTCATATATGTAACAATTTTTCCAAATTATGTCTTGTCTTTTAACTGTGGTGTTTTCAGCCATTAAGAAATCATTTTCATTGTATGGTCTGTCCTAATAATCCTTTGCCTTTATTGGTTCTGCCTTTGAAAGAATACTTAGAAGGTCTTCCCCACCCAGGATTATAAGTGTTCACCCCCACATTATTCTAGTACTGTTGTTATTTAATCTTATTTTTGATATTTAAATTTTCAGGGCACCCAGAAATTATTTGTTGAAAAGATATTTCTTGAGTGCTTATGATGAGCCAGGCCCTGTTCCAAGCACCTCACTTAGATCATCTCAATTGAATGCTCAGTAACTACAGAGAGAGGTGTTAGTAGGTTCTTCATTTTCACTGGTGAGGAAACCTGGGGATAGGGAGGTTGGGTACTTACCCAAGAGCTCACAACTGGCAAAACCTGGCCCATCCAAAGGTAAAGTTGACACAAGGCTGTTGTTAGCATTAGAGTCAGCTTGTGTAAAGTTTCTGGTATATAGTAGGCAGTCAATAGAAGGTAGAGTTTATTATTATTATTGTTATTATTCTGGCATAGTTCTCATAGATATAGTTTCTGATGGCTACATATTATTAACAGAATGGTATATTTTTAATTAAGTACATTTCTAAAATATTATTCCTTCACAAGTATGAAAATCCTCTGGGATTCCACGGAATAAATAAACCTCTTTTTATAAAGAAACAGTTGTCACTAAAATAAATTTTGAAAGGAAATACACCAACATGTGGAGTTTCATTGGGTAATGCAATTTCATTTTTTAAAAATCTTTGTTGCTATACCACAGTTTTCTAAAAAGTGTGTGTTTTTATTTTCTGATCAGAAAAATAGCTCCTACAAGGGGTTAATATTCAAAATATGTAAAGAACACATACAACTAAACACCCCCCCAAAAAAAATCCGAGTAAAAAATGGACAGAAGACCTGAACAGACAATTCTCCCAAGGAGACATACAAATTGCCAGCAGATATATGAAAAGAAGCTCAATTCAATAGCTATTAGAGAAATGCAAATCAAAATTATAATGAGACACCACCTCACATCTGTTAGAATGCCAAGTGTAACAAGTATTGGAGGAAGATGAATCTTTGTTCATTGTTGGTGGGAATGTAGACTGGTAAATCACTATGGAAAATACTATGGATATTCCTAACAATAATTATAAATAGAGTTGCCAGATGACCCAGCAATCCCTCTTCTGGGTAAGTAACTACCTGAAAAACTTCAAAATATTTATTCACAAAGATATATGCACTCCTCTGTTCATTGCAGCATTATTCATGGTGGCCAAGACATGGAAACAACCAAAGAGTCCTAAATAGATGATTGGATAAAGAAGATGTGGTACATATATACTATGGAGTACTACTCAGCCATAAGAAAATATGAAATACTGCCATTTGTGACAACATGTATGAACCTTGAGAATATTATGCTAAGCTAAATAAGTCAGGCAGAAAAAGTTAAAAATCATATGATTTCACTTATATGTGTGAAATTAAACTGAAAGCAAAAATTAAACACAAGAAAAATAAACAAACAAAAACTCATAGACAAGAGTATGGTGGTTCCTGGAGGGAAAGGAGGTAGTGAAGTAGTAAAGAGTAAAGGGAACCAAATATATGGAGACCTAAGATGATTTGACTTTGGGTGGTGGGCACACAGTGCAATATACAGATCATGTATCATAGAATTATACAACTGAAACCTATATCATCTTATTAACCAATGTTACTCCAATAAATTTAATTTAAAATATATGCCTTATATAAAAATTAACTAAAAGTAGATCATAGCATTAAATGTGAAATGTAAAACTGTAAAACTGTGGACTTCCAGCCAAGATGGAGGCATAGGTAGACACACTGTGCCTCCTCGCACAACCAAAAGAAGGACAACAATTTAAAAACAAAAAACAACCAGAACTGACAGAAAATCGAACTGTATGGAAGTCGGACAACCAAGGAGATAAAGAAGAAACATCCATCCAGACCGGTAGGAGGGGCGGAGACGGGCAGCTGGGCGGAGAGGACACGCGGCAAGGCAGTGGCTGGCGGACCCAGCGAGGTGGCGGATTGTGGAGTGGGGTGAACAAGGCTGCAGCTGGTCAGCGAGGCAACAGCTGGTGGACCAGGAGACAGACCATGCAACCCAGAGTTCCAGCGCGGGGAAATAAAGCCTCAAACCACTGATTGAAAACACCTGTGGGGGTTGAGGCAGCAGTGGGAGAAACTCCCAGCCTCACAGGAGAAGTCTTTGGAGAGACCCACAGGGTCCTAGAACATACACAAACCCACCCACTTGGGAAGCAGCACCAGAAGGGCCCAATGTGCTTGTGGAAAGCAGAGGGAGTGACTAAAAACTGGCTGAGAGGAGAGCAAGAGCCATTGCTTCCTCTCGGGCCCTCCCCCACATACAGAATCACAGCGCAGTGACCAGTGTTACCCCTCCCTGGTGCAAACCTAAAGCTCCGCCCCTTTACGTAACAGGCACACCAAGACAAAAAAAATGGCAAAAATGAAAGAACAGATCAAAGCTCCGGAAAAAATACAGCTAAGTGACAAAGAGATAGCCAACCTATCAGATATACAGTTCAAAACACTGGTAATCAGGATGCTCAGAGAATTGGTTGAATATTGTCACAAATTAGATGAAAAAATTAAGGCTATGCTAAGAGAAACAAAGGAAAATGTACAGGGAACCAATAGTGATGGGAAGGAAACTGGGATTCAAATCAATGGTGTGGACAAGAAGGAAGAAAGAAACATCCAACCAGAAAAGAATGAAGAAACAAGAATTTGGAAAAATGAGGAGAGGCTTAGGAACCTCCAGGACATCTTGAAACGTCCCAACATCCGAATTATAGGGGTGCCAGAAGGAGAAGAGGAAGAACAAAAAATTGAAAACTTACTTGAACAAATAATGAAGGAGAACTTCCCTCATCTGGCAAAGGAAATAGACTTCCAGGAAGTCCAGGAAGCTCAGAGAATCCCAAAGAAGCTGGACCCAAGGAGGAACACACCAAGGCACATCATCATTACATTACCCAAGATGAAACAGAAGGAGAGAATCTTAGAAGCAGCAAGAGAAAAGGACACAGTTACCTACAAAGGAGTTCCTATAAGACTGTCAGCTGATTTCTCCAAAAAGACCTTACAGGCAAGAAGGGACTGGCAAGAAGTATTCCAAGTCATGAAAGTCAAGGACCTACATCCAAGATTTCTCTATCCAGCACAGCTTTCATTTAGAATGAAAGGGTAGATAAAGTGCTTCTCAGGTAAGGTCAAGTTAAAGAAGTTCATCATCACCAAGCCCTTATTATATGAAATGTTAAAGGGATTTATCTAAGAAAAAGAAGATAAAAAATACGAACAGTAAAAATGACAGCAAACTCACAGTTATTAACAACCACACCTAAAAATAACAAAAACAAAAGCAAACTAAGCAAGCAACTAGAACAGGAACAGAATCACAGAAATGGAGGTCACATGGAGGGTTATCAGAGGGGAAGGGAAGGGGAGAATGAAGGAAAAGGTACAGGGAATAAGAAGCATAAATTGTAGGTACAAGATAGACAGGGGGAGGTTAAGAATAGAATAGGAAGTGGAGAAGCCAAGGAAGGTAGATGTACAACCCACAGACATGTACTAAGGGAAGGAATGCTGGTGGGAGGAAGGGTGCAGGGCAGAGGGGAATAAAGGGAGAAAGAAATGGGACAATTGTAATAGCATAATCAATAAAATATGCTTAAAGCTAGAAAAATAGCCACAATGATTGGTGTATTTTTTAAAAGTCTATGAATGAGAGATCAGCGGTATCTGGATTTTTTTTTTTTTTTTTTGGTAACTTGACAAGAACAGGAAAGTAATAAGAAGGATAAATGGAGGTAGACGTTGATCTCCAGAATCACCCCGGGAGAGTAATGGAACACGGTGGCAAGGACGCAGAAGGTAAGGTCAGGTTTATATGGCATATATACTATTATATAAAAGACATAAAGAGTGGAAGAAAATACACAGAAATATTAGTGGTGGTAACAGATAGTTGGGATGACACTTTACTACATTTTATTTATATTGTAATGTTCTTGTGTATGATTTTAATATTTTTGTATTTTGTTTTACTTTCATAAAGATAGATAACTTTTAAAATTGAGGGGCAATGTTATTTATTGTGAAAATAAAGGCAGAAAATATGATCTGTTAGAGGTAGCTGTAGGAACTGACTCCAGTGTAGGGGCCACCCTAAAGGAGCATGTGACAGTGACATGCACATCACAAAACTTATTTGGCTTCCCATTCTCCAGGAAAGGAAAAGCTAAAGGAGTTTTTTGTTTTTTTTGTTTTTTTTTTTTTTAACACCAACCAGTATTGCAAGAAATGTTAAAAGGCTTGCTTTAAGAAGAAGAAAAAGAAACAGGAAAATAGTTAAAAAATAAAATGGCAATAAATGCATATCTATCAAATCACCTTAAATGTAAATGGCCTCAATGCTCTGATCAAAACACAAGAATAGCTGAATGGATAAGAAAACAAAACCCATATATAAGTTATCTACATGAAACCCACTTAGATCTAAAGAAACATACAGACTAAAAGTAAAGGAAAGGAAAAAGATATTTCATGCAAATGGAAAGGGAAAAAAAGCTGGGGTAGCAACATTTATATCTGACAAATTAGACTTAAAAACCAAGGCTATTGTAAAAGACAAAGACACTACATAATGATAAAGGGAACAATCCAACAAGAGGATATAACCATAATAAACATTTACACACCCAACACAGGAGCACCTAAATATGAGAAGAAAATCTTGATGGACATAAAGGGAGACATTGACAGCAATGCAGTCATAGTTGGAGTCTTTAGCAACCCATTGACTTCAGTGAATAGACCTTCTACACAGAAAATCAACAAGGAGACAGAGGCCTGAAATGACACACTAGATCAAATGGTTTTCATTGATATCTTCAGAGCATTTCACCCCAAAGCAGCAGAATATACATACTATTCAAGTGCACATGGAACATTTTCTAGGATAGACCACATGTTAGGACACGAAACAAGTCTCAATAAATTTAAGAAGATGGAAATCATATCAAACATCTTCTCTGACCACAGTGCTATGAAACTAGAAATCAATCACAAGAGGAACACTGAAAAACATGCAAAGACATGGAAGCTAAATAACATGTTATTAAACAATGAGGGAATCAACAATGAGATCAAGAAAGAAGTCAAAATATACCTTGGAACAAATGAAAATGAGGACACAACTATCCAAAATCTGTGGGACACTGGGAAAGCAATCCTAAGAGGGAAATTCATAGCATACAGGCCTATCTCAAAAAAAAAAAAAGAAAAGAAAAAGAAAAAGCTTAAATAAACAATCTAACATTACACTTAAAGGGACTTGAAAAAGAACAATAAATAAAGACTAAAGTGAGTAGAAGGAAGGAAATAAAGATCAGAGCAGAAATAAATGAAATAGAGTGTTAAAAAATGACATAAAATATCAATCAATCCAAGAGCTGGTTTTTGAAAAGATAAACAAGATTGACAAAACCACAGCCAGACTCATCAAAAAACAAAGAGAGGACCTAAATAAATAAAATAGTAAGTGAAAGAAGAGGAATAACAACTCACACCAAAGAAATACAAAGGATTATAAGGAATTACTACGAACTGGGCAACCTGGATGAAATGGATAAATTCCTAGAAATATACAATCGTCCAAAACTAAATCAGGAAGAATCAGAAAATTTGAATAGACAGATTACACCTAGGGAAATTGAAGCAGTAATCAAGAAACTCCCAACAAACAAATGTCCTGGACCAGATGGCTTCACAGGGGAATTTTACCATACATTCCGAGAAGAGCTAACACCTCTCCTCAAACTATTTCAAAAAATTCAAGAGGAGGGAAGTCTCCCAAGCTCATTTTATAAGGCCAGCATCATCCTAATTCTAAAACCAGATGAACACACTACAAAAAATGGAAATTATAGGCCAATATCCCTGATGAATATAGATGCTAAAATCCTCAACAAAATATTAGCAAATCCGATACATCAATGCATCAAAAAGATCATACACCATGACCAAGTGGGATTTATTCCAGGAATGAAAGTTTGGTACAACGTTCACAAATCAATAAATGTGATTCACCACATAAACAAAATGAAGGATAAATCCCTGTACAATTCTTACAACTTTTGTGCAAGTCTATACTTATTTTAAAATTAAAAGTGTAAAAAGCGAGACTGAGCTATCAACATGTATTTAAATACTAATTGCAATTCAATTTTTCTTTCAAAAGTGGTTTTTGAGATGTCAAAAATAGCATTGATTTTTACCAAAGGTTCTTTTTAAGGTCAGTATCATGGAAGATAAAGATCCTTAAGTAAAGTGTTACTTTCTTTGAGTGTAAGGATGACGGTTGCTGCCTTTGTGTATTTGTAATGTAGCAGACCCCTCTGACAGAGCTCATAAATGGTTCTAAGTCTTGGATAATTCAGCAAACCTTGGGATTATGTTGCTAGCAGTTTTCTGCTCCCCATAAATTTTCCCTTAGAAAACAAGGATGAGGTATGTATTCAGTCAAAAATGATTAAATTTTAAACTAGAGAAAACTGCTGTGACTAGTGATACTAGAAGGGAATATACTGGTAAATCGGCTCAATTTGACCTACAAGAACAGAGTCACGTTCACATGCCTACAAAACAGGTTTCTCTTGTGAAAATATTCTGCCTGTGATCATATGTGATGCTTGAAGATAGTGTGGAGCTGTTTTATGTATGGTCCTCACCCAGTTCAAATATTTTAGGAATGTATATGGGTTGACATGACTGCTTTCTGACTATGCCTGCTGCTAAAGCTTTTCCTGAGAACTTTTTGTTACAAAACTACCCAAACCGGTGAGTGTGTTGGGCAGATGTGATGGATGTTGATGTGTCAATGAAATAATGACAGCACTTACATTCTTTCTGGAAAAAAGATGGTTGATATCACACTGCTTTAGGTATGCAAGGAAAGGTTCAAGATATCATGACATTGTTGAAGCAGAATACATGAAAACAACAAACTTGGCTATGAAAATAATCTCAGAGATTTTATGTTGGTATTTTTAGTGATGATGTTTTGTTAATTCCCAAGGACACTCACTAAAAATGCACACCCAAATCAATTTAAAATTGTAATATCAAGATTTTGGTACAGAATGGGTTAAGTAATACTTCAGAGAAAAAGTGTTAAATAAATTGTGTCAAGCAGACTAGGCAATTGAGTCAAAAACAGCTGCATATCAACATAACACAAGACTCTTATGTAACTGGAAATTAATCTATGGGCTGCACTGTCTAGGGCTTTATCTGAAGATAGTTTAACCTTCATCACTGACCACTCAGCATTCATGGAGTGATGGGCATAGCACTTCCTCACAATGCACAATTAACCGTCAAGCTTGCCTTCCATATTTTCACAATATTCCCTTATCATGAAGTCAGTATAAGACATTATATCTATTGTGCCTATTATGAAGGGAAAAAGAACCATCATCATCCAGCAGAGTATCTAGTGGTAAAGGAGTCATTACAAAGACTAAAAAACAAACAAATAAAAAAAACAGCAGCCAAACTCATGAAATGATTGCTTTAGTTGTTTAACCACTCATAAAAGAAGAAACAGTGCACAGAAGTATTTCAAAGGTGTTTCAATTATACAAACTCTAGGAGGGTAGCAAATGTTGCAATAACCATTTGACATGTGTTATTTGTGTATTATAGGTATGATAGCAGTACAATCCACATAAGTCAATTACCCTTAACTCAGCATACCTTTCAAGAATATCATGAATAAGAAATAATATAAGGGAACTACAAAGCTTTTGTGCAGACATGAAACTATGACAAATGTGTTACCTAAATAGCAAAACAACTGTTTGAATGGTATTGTATATTTATTAACTTTTTAAATAGATTTTATTTATTTTTAGAGATAGGGGAAGGGAGGGAGAAAGAGAGGGGGAGAAACATCAATGTGCGATTGCCTCTCACACACCCCCTACTGAGGACTGGTCCACAACCTCAGCATGTGCCCTGACTGGAAATCAAACCAGCAACCCTTTGGTTTGTAGGCCAGCACTCAATCCACTGAGCCACACCAGCCAGGGCTGAAGGGCATTGTATATTTAGAATATTAAGGTTTTCATTAAAATTTGAGAATGTAATGATGATGTAAATCATCCATATCCTGTGTGACTGGTCATCAGGTGGTAACAAAATGCAAAATTATTTTTAGAACTCTGAATGCTATGAATAGATAGTATATTTAAATAATTAACTAGCTTATTAATATTCATTGGCCATTATTTATGTAATTTCTGAATTAAACATTTTCCAAGCTTTAAAAGTGATAGTGCAGTGTGCATTTTGTTAACAATCCCTTTCCATATTAGTCTTCCTCAAAATGTTTCCTATACAGCACTATATTGCCTTTAAATGGAAGAACTCATCTGAACTGTAACAATAATTAGGAATATCACATGTCTTCTTCCACCAGATACCTGGGAAGATAGACTTTACAATGCCTGAAAGGTGCTCTGTATCAAAGAGTAAACCATATAAACAGTGATACTTAACTTGAAGAACTAACATCACATTCAGGCAACTAGATTTGGGCATATACATTTGGAATATGAGTCTGTAGTTTTAAATAATAAACACTAACTTAATAGAACTGTTTTGAAGACTCATAAAAACATCTTAATTAATAGTAAGGACACCTCTCACTTATTTCACTTTTTAAAATTTATTTTTTATTTTATTTTTCCACCACCATTTATCCCCCCTATACCTTCTTCCACCTCCACACACCCACTGTGATAGATGGTTTTTCATTAGTCTTATTGGAATTGCCACAATAATTGTGGAGGTTAAGTAGAAAAGAATGGCCATCTATGAGAGATGAAATAATACAAGTTGTATCAGATTAAGTAGCTGAGGTCAATAGTGGGGCTGAGACTGTAGCCCAGATCTCCTGAAAAAAATATGTGAAGTGCCTAGTGCAGTACCAAATTATCTTTATGGACTGGGTGAAAGACATATTTCTTCCACCAACTAACCCAGGGCTCTTTTCCACCCCATGGCAGTGCCCAGTTCTGCAGTAATAGATTTAAGTAATATACAAAATAATTGTAGGTGAAACTTGAATGATACTGAAATTTAAAAAAACAGAATAAATACTTTAGTCATAATATTTACTGCAAATAAGAGCAATCTAGACATTTTTAATGGTAGGAATTACCATTAGCTTTATGATAACAAGTTCCAATTCTTGAACTGGAATGATTTGCAACAAAAAACTAGTAACCACAACATAAGTAAAAGTAAGTACTTAAGTAGTATATCACTTAATAAAATGTTTTCTGAAGAAAAGAATACATGGAAGGGATACATCTCCATTAGCCAATGCATAAATAAAAATGTTAATGAGGTAAAATTGGTCATGATGAGTATAAAACATTATTAAAATTAGAAAGTTTCTTGTCATGCTTTATTAATTTTGATGCATTTTAGAAAAAATCTTTAATGCATCCTAGAAAATCTTATTAATTAAACCAGGATTCTATTGCTTTTTTACTTCTATACTTTAACTTGTACATCTTTATCCTTATTTTAAAGATAGTTATGAATAAAATATGAACATCAGTGCATTTTCTTATTCTGCAATCACATAAGTACTATTCTAGGTAATATTTCATTTGCTTTCATATTTTGTTTATTCTCTAGTACATATTTTTTGTGTATGTTGACCTTGGCGATAGGATGTTCTTTATAAAATATACTCACAAATCTGAAATTGGTCAAAAAGCAGTTTAGGAAGAAAAAAGTAGTGAATCTATTTTTATAACATTACGTTTCAGGTAAACATTCAAAATATATTCTGACTAAGAAACTTCAAAGTGCCATCATTTTCTTCCTGGGTAGTGAGATTTTCACCTTATACTGTCTTGGCTGACTTTATCCTCTGAAAGCTGATTGGTCTCTGATAAGTGTGTTTGATAACATAGATAATAAGCCATAACTTAGTAAAGGGCTTCTCTAGGTTATATGAGGATTGTGATCACTGATTCAAAACTTAAATTGTACACAAAGAAGTATGGCAAGGCTGCAATTTCTCATTCCTACAAAAATTCCTGAACTTTTTTTTTTTAAGTCTACTTCTCCTGATCGGTGGCTTTGATGGGGTGAACTTTAGTCTGGCTTAGGTGTACAAACACAAGGTCTACATCCTGTGTTAAAAAACATGGACAACAGGATGGGGATTGACTGTGGGAAGAGGGGGTGGGTTGGGTATAGGAGGGCAATAGGGGAAAACTGGGGACAACTATAACAGAACAACAGTAAAATATTTTAAAAAACAAAAAAAAATCAAATTAAAAACAAAGAAACAAAACAGCACTTTCATACTATCATTAACATTACCAATTTGAAAGTACATCATATTTTTTAAAAAATAGAAATCAATATGTTTAATTTAAACATTATGTGCATTTAGATGAGACTCACCTTTAAAGAATCAAAACAAGCCACCACTCGACCATTTTCCACATGGCAAACTCTTGGTGGATGGGCAAACTTACAGTCTGCATCAGCTCGAGAGCAGGTTCCTCTCTGAAATTCTCTACAGACTTCTAAAGTCAGCCACTTGGTATCACGAACCAGGGAAACATTGACAGCTGTCATACTGAAAGTAAAATTAAAATCAAGTGCACCCTCTCTAGGAAAGTATTACTGTTGTTGTTCAAAGATTAAAAACGAATTCAAGCTAAATGTAAAGACTTCACAGGTTGCTTTGGTGAAATTTTTCTTTGTTAACACTTAGGTCTTCATTTAAGTCAAATTAGGTCTAGTCAAACAGAAAGCCAATCATACAATAAAAATTGTATCAGAATAACTAAAAATTAAAATAGAGACCAACTCCTAAGAAGGCAACCATAAAGGTTAAAATATTGAGTGCTTTATTTTGTTTTTCTGCCAAAGTTACTTCAAATAACTGGTGGACTTGCAAAAGAATTATGTGCTCTCCAGTTGATGTTTTCAATTATTCTTGCAAAAAGCATATGTTGTTGGCTGCCCTTCAACTTGTGCAATGGTCTCAGTTCAGGGGGAGGAAAGTTTTTCTCCCTGTTTCTTGGCTTTAAAGATTAAGATTGGTAGGGATATGACAACTGTAAAAAAAATCTTGCTGCAAAATCAAGATGAGGGAAATTGAGCATGAAAAACTGAGAATCAAAGAAATAAAAAGAATGGACAAGTTGCTGAAGGTGAAGTGCAAGCACACCACGTTTTGGGGGATGGTGGTGGTAAAGAGTGGGGTTTATAAAGAGACAGCTCTAGAATGGAATCAAAGCAGCAGTTTTCAGAAAAGACACTTTTCAGAAACCTGCAAGAAAAACATAAAAATAAAATTAGCAAAGATAATACAAAAAAAGAAGTAACCATTTCCTATTAAAAAGAAGTAACCATTTACTATTTAAAAGAAGAAGCATTTTAAACACTGACAGTGCAGTACAGTGCAATCAGCCATTGTCAATAAAATGAGCATTTCCCAGTATAGAATTGTGCACAGTAAAATGAAGCAAATAGTTAGATTCACTGTTGCAATAACAATACTGGGTAACAACACAGTTTAAAAAAAAAAGAATGCTTAATTTTGACCTGCTTTGTGACAGAAATTCTCTCTGTGGCCCACTGCACAGAAAATGCAGACCCTGACATGATAGCCTCTTATGCAGTCATGATCCACCTGCATGTCTCCAGTTTTTAGAGGCTACCAAAGACCTGTCTTTAAATTGCTCTCAAAATCCAGAAAACAGAAATTGTTAAGAAAATTTAAGTTGCTGTGTGAGGTTAAATCTGTGTGTACTTGAAATGTAATTGTGGGTGATCATTTAAAATAGTCATGACATAACTAGCTGAAAATGAGGTAGGATAGAAGCTGGAAATGTAAAATGTGCTTCAGATAAAGAAATCTTTCGAAAAGATGCTGGATTTTTTTTTTTTGTGTGTGTGTGTATGCTCTATTAGTTACTAGTGTTTGTGAACGGATATTGGAACAATTGAGAAAAAGGTTTCAGCATATTCAAATAAGTGCAGCTTTAAGGTTTGCAGTTTAACCCAGTGTCAACCAGGAACAATTGCTAGCAACTCAGTTGATAAGACAAATGAAAGGTTACATTACTGGCATTATGCCACGAACACATACCAAAATAAAAGGGATTCTCTAAAGCAAAAGTAAGCTTTGAGTTTCAGACAAATCAACTAATTGTTAACTTCATTCAAAAGTAGAATTAAAGTTCTTAAAAATGTTTCATTTACTTTTTAAAAACAATGTCTTCTATAACTTTGCAGAATCTGAATTTTCTATTTGTCCTTTCCACATTCAAGATGAAGCTCAGTATCACATAATTTTATAGACGCCAATGGAAAATTAAATATCTAGAAAATCCATATAAGCAAGCATATCCACTCAAAAGCAAAATGTGTGTTTTGCTCTGAGTCATTCTTCATGGAAATCTGAAATATATTCTATGTAGCTTTGCCTTTTAGAAAATATTGAACATAATTTGGCCTCTGATAGAAGACTTGGGGTCATAAATGTCCTGGGAAGTATTATAGTTATAATTGCCCTCCTTCAGTGGAAGATGGATATTTGTCACTTCTATTCTTTTTTTACTTTAAAAATTATTTATTTAAAATTATATTTTTAATTACAACTTACATTCAATATTATTTTGTATTAGTGTCAGGTGTACATTGTAGTGGTTAAACTTCTACTCTTATTTCTCCTCTTGCCAAAATATCTACCATAACGTACTGCCCAGCTCCCTTCTGGAAAACATAGCCAACCATGAATGTTGAATATGAGTTAGTTACTCAGTGAATGAGGGGCCTAAAAGTGCAAAGGGCAGGGTTTTCAGGCAGAAAGTTTACGACTGCTCTTACTAGTTTAGGGGCCCTTTCACAATATGTTCCATGCAGATCTTGTTGTAGAGGGCTAAGGTTATCAGACAAATGACCTTTAGAAAAAAGAAAATATATAAATCTATTATAAATATATATCTATTTACATATATAAATATATATCCTTTAAGTGGGTGAATTGGATAGTATGTGTATTATATATAATGTTATTATATTTTGTTATTATATTTTTAAAAGTCTACAGAGACACGACAACCAAAAATATATACAGGGTAGTGAATGGGTTTTAGTATATTCAAAAATTGTGCAATCATCACCACTTTCTAATTCCCAAATATTTTCATCATCCCCAAATAAGACAGCTAGTGTGAGGGGGAGGTTAGGCGGTGGAGGAGTTGAGCAAAAAGGATAAAGGACTCATGGACGTGGACAAGAGTGTGATGATTGCTGGGGGGAGGAGGGTATAAGGGGACTAAAAGGTAATGGAAAAAGTACAACAAAGATTAAATAAAAAAAGAAAAGTACTGTAAAAGTGTATATTCTGTGACTTTACAAGTTTGTATTTAAAGAAATATTAAAACTATTAAAATTTAATCCTACAACTAAATTATATATAGGCTGCTTGAACACATTTGAAAGAAAAGTACGCCCCAAAATATATAAATATGTATATATATATATATATATACAAATCTTGTACAGAATATAAACAATGAGGGTCTGGAGGAATTTTTCTACAAAGGTCCATGAAGTATGAAAACAGATAATAAATAATAAATTTAAACTTTGAACTTTTACAAATTAAAAATGCTAACAGAAAATGGACTCTGCCCATACAAGTTATGTAAGATAGGGGTAATTGAAGAAGGAATTTTTTTTAACTCACTCTGTAACCTTTGATGGGGCCCTACCCAAATCCTCAATATGATTCCTTCAGACTGGAACTATTTTTTTCCTAAATTTTACTTTTTCTTTTATTTTTTTAACATTTTATTTATTTTCAGAGAGAGGGGAAGGGAGGGAGGGAGAGAAACATCAATGTGTGGTTGCCTCTTGCATGCCCCATAACTGGGACCTGGCCTGTAACCTAGGCATGTGTCCTGACTGGGAATTGAACCAGTGACCCTTTGGTTTGCAGGTTGGTGCTCAATCCACTGAACCACACCAGCCAGGGCTAGACTGGAACTATTTTTGAAGCTGGCATAGAAAAAGCTAGATGCAACAAATAAAGGGAGCTGGTGTGATGAAAGTTCTCTCATGCAGTCTTGCTTCTCTGACTGTGTATAAAAGACAGGGAGGGTGTCTATTTTCCCTGTATTTTAAAGTAGGTCAACTTTTGGGAACAATACAGCTTTACCTTCACTACCTTAGACCTGCGTAATAGGAATATAAGTTCGCCTTTTATGATTTATAGTTCTCCAATGTAGAACATTGCTTAACACATTTGTACTTGTATAGTATTTGCACTTCACAAGTGCTTTTATTTCATTTATCATTGGAGCTCTGAAAAATATTCTAAAGCAATGGTGATAACTTCAAAATACCAATGAGAAAAATAAAGCCCACAGAGGTTACTTATATGAGGTTACGAAGCCTTAAGCAGTAGAGCCACAAGTCAAGGCAAGATCCTCTGACTCCAAAACTCACGTTTAAATCCCAGCAGAAAACTGTAATAAAGATAATTTCTTATCTCTTACCTGTCTTGGGGATCTTAAACAAGAAAAGCTGGTCATTTTTTTTGGCAGTTCTCATGATTCTTTCTCAAAATTACATTCATGTCTGATGTATCACCATCTTCATAATATCCCTGAGTTGTGCTGCATCTACATTTATGCATCATTTACTATGTGCCAGGCAGTGTTCTAGATGTTGAACAAGACTGGTAATGTCCCTGCTGTCATGGAACTTCCTTTGTTCATTTATTTTTTAATTTTATTTAAAAAAACATGTTTACTGATTTTAGAGAAAGAAGAAGGGAGACACAGAGACAGAGAGAAACATCGACATGAGAGAAACATTGATTGCTTGCCCCCCATATGCAGCCCAGCCAGAGATTGAACCCATAACCTAGGTATGTGCCCTGACTGGGAATGGAACCCCTGACCTTTAGCTGTACAGTACAACACTCTAACCAACTGAGCCACACCAGCCAGGAAATCCTTTGCTCATTCAAATAGAGAAGAAACATAAGGCACAGAGAAGCAAAATGATTGTGAGACTTTGTGAAGTTCTAGAAGCACACATTAGGTACTCTAACTTCAGCATCAGCCTCTATCTAAATCACCATGAATGACATGCCATACACTATGACTTAAAAACACTCTTAAACACACCTGCATGGAAATGAGTCACCAAAAGGAGTACCTCAGAATTACAGAGTATTAATGCTGTCTAGATCTTTCTTGGAGAGTGTAGCATTACTCCCATTTTACAAATTGGGAAACAGATTTGGAGAATATTTTAGTAATTTAACGTTCACAACTTCATGTTGCTAGTAGGTTATCAAACCATAGTTCAAATCCAAGCAGTATGAGTATA
Organism: Desmodus rotundus; assembly: GCF_022682495.2. Taxonomy (NCBI): domain Eukaryota; kingdom Metazoa; phylum Chordata; class Mammalia; order Chiroptera; family Phyllostomidae; genus Desmodus; species Desmodus rotundus. Next base: position 19,369,223 of record NC_071400.1, on the reverse strand, counting down.
GAGCCCACCCTCTTAAGCACGTTACAATACTATGTGTCTCTAATGGCATGTATCACATTCTTCCATTATAACCATTAACTTTTCTCCAGTATTAGATTGTAAATTACCTGAGGGTAGAGATCATGCCTAAACTCAGTTTTGTTAGCTCTAACTTCTCATTGGAAGTTAGAGTGTTATAGCATTCCCCAGGAGTCCTATTTTGAAAACTCAAAGATTAAATGGTAATTCAACATGAATCCTTCTATTGTACCATGCTAGTAAGAAGTTTTGTCAGATGAGCAGCTTTGAGGGTGGCTGAGCTTTGGCCACTTCTGTCAGTTTTGAATCTATTACACCTGTAAAGTTGAGCATTTTCTCATAATTCTAGTTTTCATTTATTTTATTTATATATGTTTATTATTTTATTTATTGTTGTCCAGTTATAGTTGTACTGCCTTTTTCCCCATTGTTCACCCCTATACCTCCCCCCTACTCCCACAGTCAACCCCCACCCATTGTCCAAGGAAGTAAAAGACTTGTACTCAGAAAACTATACAACACTGAAGAAAGAAATTAAGGAAAACACAAATAAAAGGAAGCATATACCATGTTCATGGATTGGAAGAATTAACGTCATCAAAATGTCCATTTGCCCAAAGCGATCTGTAGATTCAATGCAATCCCTATCAAAACACCAATGACACATCTCATAGATGTAGAGCAAATACTTCAAAAATTTATATGGGACCATAAACGACCCCAAATAGCCTCAGCAATTTTGAGAGAGAAGAACAAAGTAGGAGAGATCACACTACCTGATATCAAACTATATTACAAGGCCATGGTAATCAAAACAGTCTGGTACTGGCATAAGAACAGACACATAGATCAATGGAACAGAATAGAGAGCCCAGAAATAAACCCATGTCTCTATGGTCAATTAATATTTGATAAAGGGGACATAGCATACAATGGAGTTAAAATAGCCTCTTCAACAAATGGTGTTGGGAGATCTGGACAAGTACATGTGAAAAAAATGAAACTCCACCACTAACTTGCACCTACACCAAAATAAACTCAAGATGGATAAAAGACTTAAATATGAGTTGCGACACCATAAAATTCTAGGTTTCAGAGTGGAATGTTAATACCTGGGATTCTTAATCTAGAGAGCACTCAGTTCCCATAAGGAATAATCTATCCTTGATCATTTGATAGCAATAAAATCTTATCCTGGATTTAGAGTAAGAATTTGGGATACCCAAATTATTTCTGTGTATACCTTTGGACAGTAGGCTAATCTTAGAAAATTTTTTGCCCAACAATTGGTGTAATGAAACTGAACTGGAAGTGGGGTGAAGGAAATTTCACTTTGAGCCATAGGAAGAAACATTCCCAAAGTATTCTTCCTTGAAAATATAAGTTAATTCTGACTTTTAATTAATGTTCATTTATAAGAATTCTAAATAAGACATAACAGAAGGAAAATATAAATGTTTTTACTTTAAAATTATATACACACTAGATTCATTATTAAGTGCTTTTGTTTAAAAAAGTAGGTTACCGTATTTTTCGGACTATACGATGCACCAGACCATAAGATGCACCTGGGTTTAGGGGAGGAAAATAGGAAAAAAAACCCCACTCCACCGCAGCCCCTGCCCCCAGTGAGCCAGGTAATCTATATTCGGACTATAAGACGCACCACCATTTCCTCCCAAATTGGGGCGGGGGGAGGTGCATCTTATAGTCCGAAAAATATGGTATATATTTTTTAAGGATTCACACCTTTTCTCATGGATGTTTTCTTGGTAAAACAAAAGAAATAAATACTTTCTACTTATCTAATGGAAATAGTAACTTGTTCCAGAGCTGTTTACAAGGCCACTGCCATCATCTAATTTTGCCCACTTTTTCAACATTTTCCTTTTCTCCTCCTTTTTTTGCTTTCCCTCCACAAACCAGCACATAACAGAAACATTGTCGATGCCTGCTCCAGAAGATCAGAAAGATACCTAAAGCAATACCTGGAGAGGCATTTCTTTAAATGCATTTGTCAACCTCCTGAATAAACAATAAAAACAATGTTTTCTTTCTTTCCATTTTAAACTTTCTTTATGTCTGTATTACCTTGGAATTTCTTGTGGCCATTTATTTTGGCTCTTTGAATATATGACACACCTGCCACATGCTGCTTGAATTGGCAGGCTGACAAAGTTTAAAAGCTTTTAAGTTTTTGTATTTGCTTCAGGTTCAATTTCCCTCACATGTTATGGTTAGTGGTCCACCAGTACACCTTCTTTAAGGCATATGAGAGGTACTTAGCACTGCAGATGGAAACCATGATTTCATAGGCATCCTATGGAAAACTGAGTTTTCTATCCGAAAAGAAAAACTGTAAAAATAAGGATATTTTGCCTATGTGCAGAACTTTTTCATTAAGTTTTTTAAGACTCAATTATACTTTCCCACAATACTCTCAGAGTAGTAAATTAAATATACTTTTTACAGAAAGCCGATAAGTTATTTCATTTCATAAAGCAATTAAAAGACCCACCTCAGTTCATACATATGGTCATAGAAAGAAAAACAGGTGCTACAGTGCCTCTTTCAAGCATAGCTGTAGCAATGTATGTGACTGGATTTTGTCAAAGTTCATCTTTTTATTTTTCCTCATTTTTATTTTATTGTTGTTCAAATACAATTGAAATTCATCTTTTTAAAGGTATATCTCTTTTTAAATGGTATAGAAAATTATGAGAACTTGCTAACAAATGCCATTTAAATATTTTATATTAATCCAAATTTTATATAAGAACAACTAAAAACCTGACTTCTAAATACAGTTGTTTTTAAACAATACAGATTAACCACTTGCTTATGTTCACAGGACAGAAGTCCCAGTGCCATTAAAAGATCTTCATTCACCCAAAACTGGATTTAAACTTGGAGACAATGGAAACTTAATATATTGGCAATTCATGCCCTATAATATTCAAGTATTTGAGATGAGTAAAATACAAAATGAATCACAAGGCTGATTGCACTTCATTGATGCTGGGTGATTTTGCTGAATATTCATTCCACAGATATTTACTGGGCATCTAGTATGACCTAGACACTGATCTAGGTGCTGGGGATACAAAGGCAACAAAATAAAATCCCTGTCCTGAGAATCATACATTCAATTGGTTGGCCATGGATGAGGATGGGGGAAGGGTAACCATAAACACATAAGCATATCCATCATTCATTTTATCCACTTAACAAATATTTATTATCATTCCCTAAAATTAAAGGAAGTTAGGTTTTTAAAATATTCACGTGGGAAAATATCAATCAATCAATAAACATTATTGTACCCGAACTATATGCATAGACTTATGTCATGTGTTTCTGGGGAGTTAGTAGAGCTCTAAGACACTGCCTCTGCACTCAAGAAGTCTCTACTGAGTTGGGGAGGCAAGAACAACATAATACAAAATAAGAGCAAACAATCTAGATAAATAAGAGCAAAATTCAGTAACATTAACAACAAATACAATGAGAGTTCTGAGAAAATGTCACTCAGGCTACAGTAGTCAAGAGAGTTTTCAAACAGACGAAAGTGGGGCTGGGCCTTAAAGATTGAGGACTAGATGAGGGCAGAGGGGCAGAGAGTATTCCTGGAAAGAGGAACAGTGAGAATCAGGGTGAGAAGCATGGTGAGCAGACATAGGCTGTGTGGGATGACATGTTCACACTGTGGAAGAGAAATAAGTGGGTAGTTCCTGCAGGACCTTGTTATGAAACAGGAACCTCTCTCAAAACATTTTAAGCAGAGTATAAACTTGGTGGCCATAAATGTAGTATGGTAACAATGATCTGCCCTTGGAAAATCGTCTTATTTAAGTAGCCTACAACAGACAATCAGAGCAAAGTTTATGCATCCAACATATCCTGGAAGAACAAAAAAATGAAAGGAAGTGGATGAATGTCAGAGTATTTCTTTCCAGTTCACAGGCTCTGTTAGGCCACAACAGGCAGTGATTCATGTCAGGTTGGCATGAAAAGTGGGTACAGAAACAACCTGAAAAGTACAACTTCCTATTTGCATTTTTAAAGCATTTTCTATCAACTTTATTAATGTACACAGGATTAGAGAATAACATAATTGGCATCCTCTAATTGAGCAGGTAATTCAAGTTTATTAGTTAATGGGAAGAAGTGTTGGAACTACCCATTTGTCAAAGACACCAGTAATTAAGGACACATAACTGTATTCTTATTTTACACACTGACTCAAATACTTTTCAATCTTAATCTGTATCATGGAAATTCCTTTTAAAAATGTAGTTGAAACTTCAACAAGGATTTTCTTTCAGTTAGGTTTTGTTACAGAACAAACTCATGCTATGAGTTAAATTAAGTTAATAACTTTTAAACTATAATGGCATCCTATAAATTCCTGCTACAGGACTTTAACCAGAACTGCAATGATTTGAAAGTATTGTTGGTCCTCCCAAAGTACATATTGAATTTAACTCAATTTAATTTTCTCATTGATAAGATTTGGTTGACCATTCACTGTTCACCGACACACACACAGCAAAATAATATCAAAAGCTATCACTAAATGTTTATTTATCCTCTGAGTACTTACAAACAGCTCAACTGCATCTGCAACCAAACTTGTGAGTCACATAAGGTGATTATTTGTCAAAGATGTAAACAAAAGTACTATCTAACCGATTTGATGGTGTAAAGCAGCGATTTTCAACCTGAACCACACCAAATATATTGTTTTGCCGATCTGACAAAAAAAACCCACAGTATAATTTTAATTCATTCATACCAGGCGGCTATTGTTGTATTGACTGTTGTCATTTTTTAATTTGGCAGTCTAAAGGAAAAGAGATCAGTGCCCCCGACTAAACTATCAGGTATTACATGTTTTACAAATTCTTGTGGCACACAGGTTAAGAATCACTGGTGTAGAGGGATTGGTTCATCACTGTATCTAGTAGGCATCCAATGAAGGTTTCCTTACATGAATTAATCACTGGTTAACTAACAAATTCAGGTTCTCAGTCTCAGTACAAAGTCTGTACCCTTTATTAGAAGCACTTATAAAACTAGTGAAAAGAAAGAAAATGCTTTGTGGCTAAAAATGTTGAGAGAGGACCAAATGTACCCTGATTTCAAGGACCAAGTAGTTTAATACATCAATGCCAATACTTCTAGTGGGCTCAAGGGGAGTTTTCTGGGAAAGTAAATTTTCTGGCTAAATGTACACAAGTGTTCTACCTTTTATGCCTGAAGTTACTGCTGCTACAGGCATTATATCATATTTATACCATATGCATGACTAAAATATATCAAATGCCTAGAGTTAATTGAAAAGCTGACTGTTTTAATAAAAAGTTACAAATGAATTGTTGGGAGCACATACAGCATAGAATTTTAAGTTCTACATGTCCCAATATTCACAAAGGCCTTAGAGTATCCGTCCTTAAAGACCTCTAAAATAAGAATTCCATCTTTTCTCTTGATTTTTAAATGTGATTTATGTCAGATTGAAAACTACAGGCCTTTCTTTACAGAGAAATTTAGAGAAAATGTAAAATAAGCTGGCTTTTTAACATCACTTAATTGAATTTTGGACAAGTAGTCAATGCCCTTGCTAGTGCTAAAGAAGGATGTGTAACTATAATACAGTCATTATAAAGTCATCTTCCTGGTCCCAATATAATAATTGTACTCTGTATCTCAAGGTGAATCTCAACAAGTCTCCAAGGAAAAATTACAAAACTCTCAAAGCAGTGGGGACCTGGAAAGAAGATTGGTTTAATTATACCATGAGAATTGAAAGCAAAACTTAACCCTAAAAAGTAAAAGTCATCCTCAATAAAAAACAACTGTATGAAATCTATCCATTTGAACTGTGGTTTGACTCAATAAATAGGGAAATAACTTATATGCCAACTTTTATGAGGCATGCAATTTCAATCCAGATTTCGTATTTTAAAAAAGAGAGTGAAGAAAATCAAGTCCACATCTAATATAAAAATAATCTAATAACTCCAAATGAGCTCACAAATGAATTAGCAAAGCCAGTGATGAACATATATTATCCTATTGATTACTTTGACCTTGAACAGAGGCCCAGAAAGGTTCATCTATTTAGCCAAAATGCCTGAAATTGTTAGTGTACATATGAAGAGCTCATGATCAAATTTCATCATATCTTATATCTTGGCAATCTGGTTCAAAATGGGTAAGCAGATTACCAAAAGCTTAATCCAATGGTCCTGATTCACTTCTTTCATTGTCATCACATACATGTTGGAGCTTAATTTCTAGCTATGGTGGCATTTCACACCACTGAAAACCAGAAAGGCATTCTCCATAGCTTTGAGTCCTTGGGAAATGCAGTCTCTTGCCTCTGAAATTATAAGGGTTTATTGATCCCTGTGGGTCTGTGTCTTCCATTAATTTCAATGTAACTGCCTTGATACCCTCTTTCCATTTCAGAGAACACCATTTTCTTGGCACACATAGTTTTGTCCCACGTGCTTCTGTACTATAGGTTGTCCAAACTTTGGACTCTGCTTTTCCACTCTAATTTCTGGAAACCTTTTACAATCAGACTCAGCTTACTGGCTTATAACAATCTGACCCTACTGCCCACAGGCTATTGCTAACCAAAATGTATAATCTACCATATTTCTCCTGTTAAGCAAATGTTAAGAAGGTTTTGACTTCTTATTTCCTGTTTCTACTTATGAGAGACCATTTCTTCTACTATCCTCTTATCAGCATAAATGTACATACAAAATATTCTATAAATTCAAAGCCTGAAACCATAAAACTTCTAGAAGAAAACATAGTTTATAAACTATCTGACATCAATGTAGTAATATATATTTGGATATGTTCCCTCAAGCAAGACAAACAAAGCAAAAATAAACAAATGAACTTTATCAAACTAAAAAAACTTCTGTACAGCAAAGGAAACCATCAACAAAATAAAAAGACTACCTATGATATGGAAGAACATATTTGCAAATGGTTTATCTGAAAAGAGGTTGATATAAAAATATAAGGAATTTATACAACTTAATAACAAAAAAATAAGCAACCTGATCAAAAAATGGGTAGAGGACATGAAAAGACATTTCTCCAAAGATATACAGGTGGCCAACAGACACTTGAAAAAATGATCAATATCACCAGTCATCAGGGAAATGCAAATCAAAACTGCAATAAGATATCTCACACCAGTCAGAGTGGATATTATCAAAAAGTAACATGTGTTAGGATGTGGAGGAAGGGGGATTCTGATGCACTGTTGGTGGGAATGCAAATTTGTGCAGTCACTATAGAAAACAATATGGAGACTTCTAAAAAATACAAAAATAGATTTACAACAGGACCCAACAATTCCACTTCTGGATATTTATCCAAAGAAAACAAAAACACTTATTTGAAAAGATATAGGCACACCTATGTTCATTGAAGCATTATTTATAATACCTAAGATATGGAAGCAACCTAGGTGTTCACTAATAGATAAATAAAGAAGAAATGATATGTATATCTATATATATATATATATGTATATATATATGTGGAATATTACACAGCAATAAAAAGATGCAATATTGTCATCACAACAACACAAATAGACTTAGAGAGTCTTATGCTAAGTGAAATAAGTCAGAGAAATACAAATACCACATGGTTTCACTTAAACATAAAATCTAAAAAACAAAACAAAAACAGACTCATGAAAATAGAGACCAAAGGGAAGTTTACCAGAGGGGAGGGCATAGGGGGATGGGTGAAAAAGGTGAAGGAGAACACAATCAATAAAATTGTGATGTTTGCTTGGTGACAGATGATTACTGGCATTATCGAGGTTATCACATGGTAAGGGCTAAAAATCTTGAATTACCATATTGTACATCTGAAACTAATATAATATTGTATACCAAGTGCATGTAAATTTAAAAGTTCTCTATCAATTTCTAATCAATTGGTATATGGGGAATTTTATTGAGTAAAAATTCCAAGAGTGAGGTTAGGGTTTACAAAATAACCCCTAGAAGACAGTAAGGATAAATTTGCTTTACTGAGCACAATTTATGATGTATTCTGAAGGTATTCTAAAGTAGTATCTTAGTTATTAAACAATTGGTATTCTTATATGTTAATAATAGTTAACATTTATGGTGCTCTTATTCTGTGCCAGGTACTGTGTTAAATGTTTAATTATCTCACTCAATAATACCAATACTGCATGATATAGATAATAATAAGGAATAATGTTTAACTTTCATTTTTAAAAACTATGCTATAGATCTCAACTCTAGACTTGTCACCAAATAGTGATATTGAGTTTTTCAATATTTAAAGTTCTTAGATGTCATAATAATGGAGTCACGAATACTAATTTAAAATCTCAAGATTCTCAGCTTTCTTCCCAGCTTTCTGTAATTACAATATGAAAATTCATTACTGCCTACCCATGGAAGCCAGAGGATCCTGAACTGCTTATAATTTTTTGAATATGTCATCTCATGCATATCTGGAAAATAAATTAGAAAATGCTTGACACATTAGGTTTAAAATCTGCTATTCAAGAAAATATGTGGTCCAGAAATATGGCATCCAGCTGGCAGAAGGGAAGCATAAAAGCCTTTAGGGATACTAAATCCCTCCCCAATAATAAAATTATTTACAAAAAATGTTTATCTAAATCCAAGTGAAAACGTTGAACCAAGATTTCAAAATTATGAAAAAAACTGAAGGTAGCCATTGCCTCAAAAACTTCTCTCTCTTGCTAATTTTTAAGCTTCCATATCAAAATCTGGAGCATGCAAATCATAAAGAGAAGGAAAAAGAAAAGATTTTTCCACATGAAAATTTCAGTACAAGATCTGAGTAAGAGCCTGAAAAGAAAGCAGAAACTTGAAAGTAAAACTCAAGAAAAACGCTGAAGTCAAACCAGCAAGGAAGCCTATATACTAAGGTATGCACCAACATATATGGAAAGTAATAAGATACATATAGATTAAGAATCATTCAAAAACCAATTCAGCTTAAATGGCCAAGCAGAAAAGAAAGAGGAAAAGGAGAAGGATGGCTTCAATATTGAGTTAAAGAGAGCACTTACATTTATACATATATTAACGGACTGCCCACTAAAACTGATGAAATTCTATACAGTAGTTACCATGTTGTGTTCATCAATTTAAAATCATGGAAGCACACCATATAGAGGTGATGAGAAAATTAGGGTTAACATTCTATCATCTATATCACCAAGTACTGAATGACTTAAATGATTAAACTTGGCTGCCATATAATTCCATATATATCAACGAAGGACACCAAAATGTCCTGATTCTATTATAACTAACAGCATAATCTCACAAAAAGTCATAAAGGTTCTCAGCATGATAAAAACTTCTTTAACTCAGTGACACAAAACTGACCTTAAATTCTCAGGTTCTGAATATGGATGGTATTATCAATCACATTTACTACTAAATACTTGTTCCACTAAAAACACTCAAGCAACAAAGTGGCTTTCATATTAGTAATCAGTGAAACAAAACAATTTGGGTTATCAGCTGTGTCAAAAGTCAAATAAGACTCTTCAAAGGATAAAAATTTTGACAACTCTGGAGTTGCAGGTGATCAAGAAAGATCAAATTTAGTTAATTACCATCAGGCTACTAAATGAAGGACTCTAAACCATTCATGGTAAACAGCTCATATTCAATTACTGAATGCATATTAATAGTAGTTCTTTATAATTTATCTATCATAAATATATTCCCTGAAGAAACATGTATTAAGGACTAACTTAGGGCCACATTACTAGATGTCAAGATGTATAAACATTAATAGGAACAGCCCCTCGTGTTTACATTTTATTTTTAGAATTTCCAAAAGGTAATCTTAGTGGATAGATGACATTGATTTAGGAATCCCCATGTTATATACCCTTCATTTTCTTAAACTTATGTTTAGGCCCACAAGGTTACTGATGTAGAGGCCAAGCCATATCATGAAGAATTCACTGGTTCCCTGACCAGGTACTTCAGGTATCTTCCCATTATGTCTTATGTTGCAATTCTGTCTCTAATCCTGCTAAAAAACATCCATGTGACATTTCTACAGATCAGCTCTTTCTCACTCTCAGGGAAGACTTCCTAAGCCTTTATTGCTGGAGTATTTTCTACCTGATACTTCCTCTTCCTCATTCCCGATCATTCTTGCAAGCATTACAGTATGGCTTCCATCTACACCATTCTATTAAAATGGCTGCAGATTCAAAAGAATTTAAGAATAACACTAATTTGATTTAAACTTCACTAGAACCATAGATATATTTATTATTACATCCCCTACCACAATACCTGGTACAACTAGGTTCTCAATAAATACTAGAGAAGTTGAATACTATATAAATAGTAAAGGTGGCATTATGAATAACAGAGTAGTTACTCATTAAAAATCTTTGAATTGTCAGTTGTGTATAGGCAAGGGTTTGTATATTTACAAAAAATGATTTTTCCTTCATTCATTTTCTAAATATGTATTAAGTACTGTGTACAAATTATTGGACATGGTTCCTTCCTGTTCTCATGGACTTCAAGAGTTTAGCAAACTATAATTTTGATGCCACACACTTAAATTTGTTTATATATACCATATGTATATATATATTAATATTATATTGTATATACACTAAGGTCATATAGAATTATGGAACATACCTCCTTAGAAGGGGAGAAATCCCCCTTGTTCTTCTAAGGACAGCTTCTCAACTCTATCAAGCAGAAGGGATCACCAAGTTCTCAAAGCACTGTTCAAATAGAACTATCCACCATGATCCTATTGTATCATAGTTATGCACATATTTCTGTGAACCATTTAGGGGCAGGAGCTAGCCTAGTGCCTGGAACTTAGTAGGCTGGCTCTCAGTCCATTTGTTTTCATTGCATATATGAGGGAACTAAGGCCAGAAAAGTAAAGAAAGGTTAGTTGTTCTGTGGTGTATAGAATGAGCTTTAGAATCACAAAGGCCTTGAACCTTAGTCAAAATATTTAACCTCAGAATTTCAGTTTCCTAGCAGGATTATATTGTATGACAAATGTGAAAACCTCTAGTGTAAAATAGGCACTTAATAAAACCAAGATCCTAGTTAATTACATAGAACTGGTGTTAGACACTATAGGTGAGTTGTTAGGAATTTAAAGACAATGAAAAAAATAAATAAACACATTATGGTATTTATTTGATGTTTTAAACTTGACCTGAGGCAAAAAAAAAAGACCCCGAATAACCTCAGCAAACTTGAGAAAGAAGAACAAACTTGGAGGGATCACAATACCTGATATCAAACTATACCACAAAGCCACTGTAATGACAACAGCCTGGTACTGGCATAAGAACAGACACATAAATCAATGGAACAGAATAGAGAACCCAGAAATAAACCTGTGTCTCTGTGGTCAATTAATGTTTGACAAAAGGGGAAAGAGCATACAATGGAGTAAAGACAGTCTCTTCAATAAATGGTGTTGGGAGAACTGGACTGGTACATGCAAAAAAAATGAAACTAGACCACCATCTTACACCATTCACCAGAATAAACTCAAAATGGATAAAAGACTTAAATGTAAGTCCTAATACCATAAAAATCCTAGAGGAAAATATAGGCAGTAAAATTTTGTGTAGCATGTTTTTGCTAAAGTATCTCCCAGGGCAAGGGACATAAAGGAAAAAATAAACAAGTGGGACTTCATCAAATTAAAAAGCTTCTGCACAGCCAAAGAAACCATCATCAAAATGAAAAGGGAACCTACTGTATGGGAGAACATATTTGCCAAGGATACAACCAACAAGTGTTTAATCTCCAAAATATATAAAGAACTCATATGATGACTCAGCACCAGGAAGACAAATAATCCAATTAAAAGATGGGCAAAGGACATGAATAGACACTTTTCCAAACAGGACATACACATGGCCCACAGACATAGGGGAAAAATGCTCAACATCACCAGCCCTCAAAGGGAAGTAAGTTAAAACCATAATGAGATATCACCTCACACCTGTCAGAATGGCTATAGTTAATACATCAACAAAAAGGTGCTGGCAAGGTTGTGGAGAAAAGGGAACCCGAGTGCCTATTGGTGGAAATGTAGACTGGTACAGCCACTTTGGAAAACACTATGGAATCTCCTCATAAAACTAAAAATGGAACTGACTTTTGTCCTATTTTTTATTTCTTTGTTTTTTATCATAAATTATATTTATTTTTCCCTTTTTTATTGTTGTGCAATTACAGTCGTCCCCATCTTCCCCCCACAACTGTCCCCCTGCAACTAACTTTTGACCCAGTGATTCTACTGGTAGGAACATATCTGAGGAATGCTGGAACACCAATTAAAATGAATGTATGCACCCCCATGCTCAGCAGTGCTATTTACAATAGCCAAGAGTTGAAAACAGCCTAAGTGCCCATTAGCAGATGAGTGGATTAAAAAATTGTGGTACATCTACAGAATGGAATACTACACAGCAATAAGAAAGAAAGAATTTCTACCTTTTGTGACAGCAGGGATGGAACTGGAGACTATCGTGCTATGTGAAATAAACTAGTCAGTGAAAGAGAAATACCATATGATCTCACTTATAAGAGGACTCTAATGAACTAGATAAATTAATCAGCAAAATAGAACTGGAGGCGTGGGATTATGGAACAGACTGACAGTTATAAGAGGGAAGGGGAGAGGCAGGGACTGATTGAAACAAGGGGAAGGGATTAGTTAAAAAACATATATGAAGGACCCATGAACATGGGCAATGGTGAGGGGACTGATTATGGAAGTTAGGGGTGGGCTGGGTGGAGGGAGGCAAAGGGGGGAAAAGTGGGACAACTGTAACAGCATAAACAATAAAATTTAAAAAAACCTTGACCTTAGCTAAAGTGAATATTTAAATAAATTCAGTATGGGAGAGTGCAAAGGACCTGGATGGGAAAAAGTAGAGAGATGCCCCAGGGACAGAAAACAGAGCTGATGTAACAGCATCCTTAGAGACTAGAGTAAAATTTATCCAGATGTTAGCAACATCAGTTAATTAAATAGGAAAAAAAGTTTTATATAATCTAAATAAAGGTATAGTACTTCAAGGTTACAAAAACAGAGTAAATGAAAGCAGTGTCTTTATAAATCTTTAAGCAGTACCTTTTCTAGATCTTTAAAAGGGAAACAATTTAAAAATAATTAAATAATGTCTCATGAAAATGGAAGTTTTAAACAACTCAGTACTTACTTATGAGAACAAAAAATTAAAAAATTAAATGTCCCTGCTTTAAAAAAAAACATGAAACATATCCTATGATAACATAATGGTTGAGAGTCATAGGGCATTGTTCATAATCCCATCTCTTACCTACTGGTTGAAATATCTTGGGCAAGTTACCTAAATGATCTGTACTTCAGTTTCCTCATCCATAAAATGGTGTCAACAATAGTATCTATCTCATAGGGTTGTTTTGTAATTTGGAGTTTGTTAATATTTATAAAGCACTTAGAACAGTGCATGCCACAAATTAAGCACTGATTAGGTGCTTCTGAAATAAATCAGCTGAACTCATCTTGTTCAATATGGAAACAGGAAACTGACAAATTTTGTCCCATTACTTTATAATGACTATTTTTTTTCAAATGTTATGTATTTACTCTGAAGCCATTGAGGTCCTTACATAAATTCTTAAAAATGAGAAACTCTAGAGATGAACAAGAAAAACATAAAGGCAATAAGTTGACTTGTTTTGTGTTTCTTTAGAAGGTTCTATTGGTTACAAGTATAGAGGGTCATGGAGCTACACATGTTAGCTCAACACAGTGGAGGACTGGCTCTTCCATGGTGCATTGGACTGCTTCACTAGGTAGTGCACCCCTCTTCACTTGGTTTCTACCACATGACATGGGAAGTTGGATTAGAAACATTAAAATCACCATACAAGGCTAAAATGCCATGAGTCAGTAGCTTTTTATTATAGTATCCGAGAAGTGCATTGTTAACTTGTATATTATGTGCATAGCACTGCATTTGGTTTTTTGTTGGCACAAAATGCATTTATGAGACAGGTTCTCTTCCCTCAATGAGTTTATAATCTAATTGGAGAGATAATCTCACATCCCCAAATTGTTAGAGGTAGCATATGATTAAATTCTGAATCTCACTTGTTTTTTAACTACAAATCTGAGAAATATAGAATAACATGCTGTGCCATCTCAGAATGCTCTCTTATTCATATGCCTTCTTAGAATACTCTCTTATTCAAAGATAATATTTCTTGTAAACCACAATGACCGTATGTATACAAATGAAAGAAATAACCGTCACAGGATTCCTATTTTCCTTTAATGTAAATGTGAAAGTGTTATATCTACCGATGTCTCCCAAATGCAAAGCATTCGATACACTGATGGCAGCAGGTCCAGGAAATGCAGGAAAGAAAAAGAACAAACCTATACATTTTCATTATGCATAAAAATATGTGGTTTTTTATAGGTAGTTGAGTTGTTCAGTCATGAACTCAAGCAGACCTGAAGTTAAGATGCATTCTCCACATTTTCGCTTTAATATGAGCCTGAGTCACAGAGTCACAATGTAGGTAATGATGATCTACAGAGCAATTACCACATTTTTCAGACAAGACAACAGGACTATAAAGATAAGGGACTTGGGCATAGTTACAAAGAGAGTTAGTGACATAGCCAGCACAAAAGCTAAGTTCTAATACCTAGAGTTGAACACTTTGTTCTATACATTCTACACTTTGGATATGTTTTAATCTATCTCTCTTTCTGTTTCTCTCTCTCTGTCTCTCCCTCTCTTCTTTCTCTTTATATTGAAATTCTTAATTTTCATGTCATGAGAATACATGTGATCAAAAGAACTTAAGCCACTATGTCTCTACTTAAAACCAATCTATGTACAATTTGGAAGCTGAAATAAATGTTTTCAAAAGAAGAAATAGAGTAATGGCCTATTTTTACAAAGAAGACTATAAAACTACCAGGAACCTGCTAAGGAAGTTAATAGATAATCTTTATTATTTGATACAAATTAGATTTTTAAAACAATCCAAGCATCAAAGTCCAAAAGAAAGCAAGAGTTGGAATTAGTGAAAAAAGCTGGCAGCTAGCTGGTGGAAAAGAGACTACCACAGGATTTTTCAGAGACCAAAGGAAGATAAAGCCACATATGTACAAGTTTCTATCATACTGCTGGAAAACAGTGCATGGGAGGTTTGGGGAGAGAGGGATGTGGGCACTTAGGGTGTGTATGTATGTATGTATGTATGTGTGTGTTATTGGTAGAATGGATAAAATCTTATGATGGTTGGCTGAAAAGGAGCTAAGCCTAGTGAGACATTGCACGGCATATATGACACAGTTCTTTCCTATATAAAAAGAGCTAAGAAATAATACTTCACTTGAAACCTAAAGAATTCAGACTTTAGTTATTTAGAGCAGTTGGAACTAACAACAAAAACAATTAACTAGGGCAGTAGAAGAGAAAGCTATAAGCAGAAAGCTTACAGGAAGCTATATAGGCATATGGTCCAGAGCTTCTTAAAACACCAAGTATTTTGAGTAAAAGGAAAAGTTATCCTTAAAAGAAAAACCAAAGAAAGTATATGAGGTTATTAACAAAAGTTGGTAGGAGAAAGATACTCATAATTATGTGTATCAATCTGTCTATAACTGGTAACTAAATATTTATATGACAATTTTAATGACAAATTAATTTTCACAGAAAACACAACCTGATTCAGTTGTATACTATAAACCTATTCTAACTATTATCCACACATGGAAAACCCACATGATTGGAATTTACAACTAGGTATGACTTAGTGGCAGCTAACAGAATTGCAAGCATAGTGTCTGCATAAGGCTAGCTTTGCAAAGCATCATTTAAGGAATAGGTATTCCACAAAATATTAGCAAATAACTAAAGCCATGTATTTACAATGGCTGTTTTCATCACTTTGGTGTTTTTTAAAATATACGTATACAGATTACAGCTGAATCAATTGCCTAGCAGTTCCTATCAATGAAGAAGATTTAGAAAATGAGTGGATTTCTCATTCATAATTAATTGAACAAACATGATAGTAAGTTTAACAAATATTCAGCCACCACTCTACTCAAAAGAGGTTGGATGAATCTTTTAAGATATAAGAGGAAAATAATGTGGCATGAGATTATGAACATAAATAATGGATACATGAGAAAAATAGCTTTTCTTCATCAGTTTTATGAAAAGCTAAAGCATGCTACCATCTGAAATCAGTAGATGATATAAAACGGATTCAGTTAATGAAAATACTGATTTTTTAAAAAAATTGTGGTTACTAGAAACCACTTTGGATAGAAATCTTTTCAATACAATCCTGTGTGTGTGTGTGTGTAAATGTACATGTTAATAAACAGCATACATAAAACCTAATTATATCTTTCTCTCATTACTATAGATGTTTTAATACCTTAAGACCAGCATTCCTAGACATCAATTCTTATTAAGGTTAACAGAAGGTGTTGGTGTTTTGCTTAAGTATAAATCAACTATAACAATGTGGGTTTTTTTCTTACACTTCATTTCTGGTAAATTCATATTTTATTTTTCTTAATGACCAAATGCAGATAGAAGTTTTATTGACTGTGGTTTTCAGGCAGTTGAGTTCCACTTAGTGTTTCACTGCATTTGAGAATGTATTAACAATCTCTTTAAAAGGAAAAATATGATCCTACAATATAAATTCAAAATTAATTATACCTTATAATGGTAGCTAAAATCAAGAAAATCTGCTTCTTACAACTGCAAAGGTCTATAAGCTGACACACATAATTGAGAGACTATCAATTCTCAAATCTAGTGGTAACTAGAATTAGAACCTGAGAAAAATAATAATTCCATATCTCATTTATTTACCAGGTTACTTATGCCAATAGAAAAATCAGAAAAACTATTAGTGATAAGTGGAGTGATGCTATATCAACTAAAGATAAAATTACCAAAATAAAATGTCCTATTGTAATTGGTATCCAAATACATTAGTTATGCTAAGCAGAGTTAAAAAGAGCATACTTTAAACACCATCTGATGCAACATAAATGCTGCTTTCTAAAAGCAGATGGAAGCTGGCATGATACAACAAGATTAATAAAGAAAAGAGAAGGGAGTAATGAAGAAAAAAGGGAACTAAAAAAGACTTTTTACTGCTGAGCTCATAGTAGGTTTTCAAATATATATGTTAGCATATATATCATATATGGAGCTATCAAGTAAATTTCTTTGAGTATATACATTTGTACATAGAAAACTCTATTTAGGACACATCTTGTAAGCTACTATGGTATTTATTTTGTTATGATAGAGGTATCTACTTTCAATTAATTAGAATATTTGTTATTCATTACACTGTAAATAATACAAAGCTGAATTTATTTTAAAACCTATACTTCTGAAGAAAATGCATGTGGGTTTTTACTAAGCAAACATGTCCTTTTGTATTATTTCTTTTCAGGAGGGCACTACCTCTAATGCAGGGTATTGTGAGCGTTCACATCCACACAGCACTTGAAAATCCTCACATGATAAGGAAAGTCTTATTCTTATTTGAAAAAATTTTCTGCTGGCAAACTGAACATTTAAAAACATTTCAAGGTGTTCTTTATTTTTATTCTTGTTTTAGTCCACATTTCTATTTGAAAATATGCACAAATATTTTTGGAGCATGTATGATATTAATGAG
Source organism: Desmodus rotundus (assembly GCF_022682495.2). NCBI lineage: Eukaryota > Metazoa > Chordata > Mammalia > Chiroptera > Phyllostomidae > Desmodus > Desmodus rotundus. The sequence goes on along the minus strand of NC_071400.1, from coordinate 19,351,407 downwards.
GGAAAAGAATTTTCCCTCTATATACAATGCATACTTATGGGAGGAAAAGATGCACATGCAGAAATTGAATGATATCAACAGTTCATTTTTTATTCTTCTTCACCAGGCTCTCTTATTAGTGAAAAAGTTCTCACTATTATTAGTGAGAAAATAATTTTTCAATCATATTTCATTAAAAAGAGCACAAAAGATTAATATTCTGTATTCTTTGCCTCCATAAATAAACTCTGTGAGTTCAGAAGTACTTTCACTAAAAGCAGCTGCCTCTTTTTTAATGCTGCTTCTGGTCTTGTAATAATTTTCTCAACACCATAATTTCTATGAGGAATAATTTTTATTAATGTTACTGACCCATCAGATATTACAAAAGTCCATGAATTCACACTAAGGTCTTTTAACAATAACAACTTATTTATTGGAACACTGGCAAGTTGAGGATAAATAAGTGAAATTTCAAAAAACAAAACTTTTAAACATTAGTACTTGTCTCTTTTTATAAATCTGGATAAAAATCTTTGTGAAAGTCTCTTTAAAATTTTTGCCCCCTTGGACATAAGATAGTAAAATAAAAGTTATGCTTTTTGTGATAACTCTAGGTCATCTTTACAAAGAAACATTAGTCATGCCTTGAAGAATATGTTGGGTACTATTAAATAGCCCCACATGCCTGTGTGTTTGGAGTCCTCGTGTCTACTTTTACAGTTTGTGTCTTCTTCCTCACTGGCAGCTGTTTATTGGCTATGAGTTCAGAGTATACCTGTGTCTCTTGTGTCTCCCACAAGCACACTAATTAAATTTTTCTGTAGTTTACAAAACCAGATTCAATCAAATAAAATGTAGCAAACAATTTCTCTGTCTAAGGCGTTGAAGCAAATGTGATAGGTTACCCCTTAAAATACAAATGGCATGGACTCTGGAGTGCTCTCAGGCAGGGCCCTGGGGACTTACCTATTAATACAGTTCAAAAGTTTTAGCACCTGGTTTTCATGAGGTCTAAAGTGTCTGTTAAAAGGTGAGCTCTAAAAGTAGTACCCCATATCTTCAAGGGTTATGACTCTTCTCTCAGAATGCTGGTTAACATTTCGGATGCAGTCAGGGGAAAATAACCCATGAAAAGACTGTGAAGGTTACAGACCTCCAATGGCATGGGTAGTGGACATAGAGGTAGATCTCACAATTGGCTGTGAGCCAGGGAGGATATTCAAAATATTAAACGACACTTAAAACATGGGCACATGACCATTGTGACTGATGGTATTCTGTTAGGCAATGTCATTTTTGTTGCTGAATCATGGGGGTGTCCAGGAAGTGAGTATTGGAAAGGGTGTTCTGGCTGGTGTCTAAGTATTTCAATAATATATAAACATACTGAGGTATACTACTGTACTATTACATTGTTAGTTTGTACTAGGTGCTGGCTAACGCATAACACATGTTCAGATCTCTTGACATTATATGTACGATATAAAGGAATGTACAAGAGCTTGATTAGACTTTAGTTATTGAGCAATAAGGAGGCTTAGATTTTCCAGGGAGCTCGCTAGGAGATAGCATAGTTTGGATTCCTAGGGAGAGACAGAACCCTCCTTAAATCTAAAGTATGACTAAAAGGTATGCCAGTGATTGGGAAATACAAGGGAACTGGTTACTGCTGCTTCTGTTTATTATCTTGGTAAAAGCTCTGAAGAGTTAGTCACTAAACACATGACGATTTCTAGAGATAAGTACAGCAAGTAAAGACTATTCATTGGTAATTTTCTAAACTCACCTTAACTGCTTATGTATTTTACTTAAGGGAACTTCTGAACAAAAATTGATAATGACCATACATGTAAAAGCCATAATTAACCCATTACTTATTGCTAGTGAGAAAGCTTTGTTTTGGTGAGGACAACATTAATATGTACTCATTTAATAATAAAGATAAAATTATAATTTAAATACAATGAAAAAGACATTGTAACAACTTGGTCCATAAAGGTTGAAAGAACAATGTGGATCTTCTCTGGACCATGCACTGAGCTGTACTTAGTTATAACATTTAGTCCCACCAGGCTTCTATTTTCTGTGCCAAACAGGCTACCTCACTCCTTCTTGTCATTTTTAACATTTTCCTGTGCTTGACCCTCAAATGATGATATCATCATTGTACTAATAACTGTGAAGCAATATAGAAACATGAAAGGTTAGCAATAACCTGCACTAAGGCAAAAAGAGTAATGTTAATTCTCTATTATTCTAAATGAATTTGTGTTTGTCAAGGTTTTTTTTTACCAAGTAGAATTCCTAAACACTGCCAAAAAGCATTTATCAGCAGTAGAAGAATGGAAGTCACCACTAAATTTTGGCCTCTGGACATCACACTGGCCGATAATGTTACTGGTCAACTAACAAGACTGGCAAACAATATGGTATCAACGAGGCCAACAAGTGTAATTTCAATTCTGTTGTGTGCTTTATTTCCTGTAGATTTTAAAGTATGCGACAAATATTCTAAAAGCACTGATCTCTGAGCATGGGATAACATGCGAGCCATGGGGATTTTATCAAGCTGATAGGATATAGTAATGTAATTTATTGTAAAACTCTGAGGCCACGTAAAAGAAGCAGAAAGGAATGTCAAAGTTGGCTTTTCATTTCCAAGTAGAGATAAGAGAGAACCCACTTGGCTTTTAGTGTAAAAGAACAAAAGGTCAAAAGAGCAAAGTCAACGGATTATATTCTCTGTGTAAGAGAAACCTTCATACCAGCGATTTTCAACCTTTTTCTTCTCATGGCACATATAAGGTAATTACTAAAATTCTGGAGCACACCAAAATTACAGTATATTTTTTGCTGATCTGACAAAAATAAGTATAATTTTGATTTATTCACACCAGATGGCTATTGTTGTATGGGCTGTTGTCAATTTTTTATTCGAGAATCTAAGGGAAAACAGATCAGTGTACCTAACTAAATAGTCAAGTATTACATGTTTTAAAAGATTTTTGCAGCATGTCAGTGTGCCACAGCACACCATTTGAAAATTGATACTTGACATCAGTCTCTAATGGTTTAAATGTCATTTACAGGTGCATGTGTATGATTTATTAAAAAACAGAATAAAACATAAAATTTTAGTTGAATCAAAAATATAGTAATATCAAATGTAAGCACTGTGTTCACTATATGTTGGCTTTAATCTTAACATTTTCACATACATTAATTCATTTACTGCTCATAACAATCCTTTGAGGTAGATACCATTATTGTCCCTGTTTTACAGATGAGAAAATTGAGACACAGAAAGATTAAGTAAATTAGTCTTAGGTCACACAGTGGATAGGTGGAAGTGCAAGGATCAAATATGGGCATGCCCCAGAATGCTTGATGTCAGCCACTACTCTGTACTGCCTTCCATGGGCACAAAAGTACACAAACCTAGCCTAAAATTCATAGACATTATGAGCAATTTTAGCATATAATGAATCCAAGTATTTTTTTAATTTGTAAAGATTATTCAAACTTCTGTTTCCTTTTATTTTTTAAAAATTATTTTATTGTTCAATCACAGTTGTCTGCATTTTTCCCCCACCACTCCCTCCTACCCCAGCCATACCCAGCTCCCTCCCTTGCTTCCACCCTCCCCCTTGGTTTTTTCCATGCGTCCTTTACAGTAGTTCCTGAAAACCCTTCTCCCTTTTGTTCCCTCCCCCTCCCCTCTGGTTATTGTTAGATTGTTCTTAATTTCAATGTCTCTGGGTATATTTTGTTTGCTTTTTTCTTTTGTTGATTATGTTCTATTCAAAGTTCTATTAAGACATAATATGATTTCTGGAGGTGCCAAGCAACACTAACAACAGCTCTCCTTAAGATTTATTTACAAATGAAATATGTAGTTGCTTTGTATTCATAGACTTGATGTCAAAATACATAAGCATTTGGTGGATCAGAAAAATGAAATTTAACTTTACTATGTTGGTAAAAAATGAGTGCTTTCTTAATGGATGTGTTCAAATGTAGAGGAGAATGACTTGTATGGGATATGCTTATCAGATGTGTGGTTAAATTAGATCCAGATATGAAACTATACTCAGGGTTTCAGCATCCCCATCAAACATGTTGGCCTGTCTCTATCTTAACAATTATCACAATGTAGCGAAACCCTTGTTTAGCTGTCTGCTTGACTCTGAGGTTCTCAAGGACATATCTCATTTGTTGTCAATGTCTGGCTCAATACCTCACACATAGTATGTTCGCAACAAATACTTGTTAAACCAATGGAAGTTGTAAGCATATGCGAGACACTGTGCTAGCTGGTGGGAAAATAAAGATTTGGTCCTCATACAGGGTATCATGGAAAAATGCCCAGTATATAGTGGGACCAATAAGAGAGGCACCCCAAAAACAGAGATGCTCAGTGTGAGTCTTTATATAAGAAATCTACTTTCCCCATAAAAGTTACAGAATAAGTGGAAATGCAAAACTGTCCCAATCCATTGCTTCTCTTTAAATTACATCAACAACCTTCTCAATTTAGCAGTTAATTTAGTTTTGTATTTATTCAAATGGGAATGACATAACTTTCATCATACATAAGTCAGTACAACTTTTAATAACAGCTTTATTGAGATATAATTCACATTCGATAAAACCCTTTAAAACGTACAATTCAGTGGTTTTAGCATATTCACAAATATGAGCATCATCACAATCAATTCTTGAATATTTTAGTGCCTTTCCCCTCAAGGAAATCCTGTACCCTTTAGCTATGTCCCCACTGCTTCATCCTTAAGCAACCATTAATGTACATTCTGTCTCTATGGATTTGCCTACTGGACATCTCATATAAATGGAATGAACCATGCAGTATGTAGCCTTTTGTGTCTGTTTTCTTCCACCAATAAGAATGTTTTCAAGGTTTATGCATGTTGTAGAATGTATCTAGACTCCATTCCTTTTATTCCTGAATAATACTCAATTGTATAGATACTCACATTATGTTTACCTGTTCGTCAACTGATGTGCATTTGGGCTGTTTCCTCTTTTTAGCTATTACAAAAAAGTAGGTACATTTTTAAAACAACATGATTAGGCTAAAGAAGAATATCCAAGGCAATCTATTATTTATCTTTAGATAATAAAGATTTGTGATGGTCAAGTGATAGAAAAAAGTTTAGGTTCCTTACTTTAATACTAAAACTTATTTGAATACTTGCTCAGGGATATTATCCTCAACACCTAGAAATATGATTAACTTATATAATGTGTTCATAGAGGCATGCTGAATAAACAATCAATGCAAAAAAAAAAAAGCAGACAGTGCGATGGAAAGAAGAGTAAAACAAAATTTCTGGGATGTCAAATATCAGGGGGAAAATCAACCCTGGATTTAAAATGTGCTGTGATAAGAGGGGAGGGCAGAGGTGAGGAATGGTTGGAAGAATGTGAAGCCATTAGTCAAAGAATATATATGAATGACCCATGGACATGGACAATGGTATGGGGATTGACTGTGGGAGTGGGGGCAGGCTGGGTTGAGGGTGGTAAAGGGGGAAAAATTGGGACAACTGTAATAGCATAATTAATAAAATGTTTTCTTAAAAAACTAAAAGAGAAAAAATGTGCTGTGATAGCTCATGCACTAAACATAGTTTGTATGAAAATCTCCTAAACAAAACATTCCTATAAAATATCAGGAATTGCCACTGTTAAATAATAACATACCTCAGAGTAATACAACTTTTAAAAGTGTGGTTGCTGTTACTGACAATATTGTACAGAACATACTTATCCTGCACAAGCATACTATTAATTTAATGATGCTTTCTCCCTTCCACTTCTAATATTTTATAGTTTTATAACTCAGAAGTATATTGTAAAGTTTGTAGCATCTGGTCATTCCAGATGTTTACTTCATCAAACAGTACTGTCTTTCACCAGTGCTCAGTGCTATGTCATTAAGATATAGTGAAAGAGACAGGCAGCAAACTCAAGATCCCAATAAAATTTTTTCTACTTCCATAATATAACCACAGGGGTGATAAGCGTATACTGTGAAGTTAGAGACGTAAGTTCAAGTTTTTTATGTTGCTGTTTACTCGCAGAATATCATTGGATGCACTACTTAATCTCTGAAAGACTCACATGCACTGCCTGTTAAAAGGAGATAAATAATAACACCAACATCACAGGGTTGTAGTGAGATAATATGTGTAAAATGCTTACCACAGTGCCTGGCATAGAGTAAGTAGCTATTTCTATTAGAAAAGACAAAAAAATGACATTATCTCTATCACTTCTTAAAATAATCATAATATTCTTCTCCCTTTTTTTCTCCCTAGTTGATTATTCTCTAGTTAGGCCTGCTCTGACACAAAAAACTATCTATCAATAAATAAAAAATTTATGACTGATTTATTTTAGTCATACATTTATTTTATTTTAGGTCAGATATTACACGAAAAGATACAATTTAAAAGATCCACAGCCACTACATATTTACAATACAACTGCAATCTACCACAGAAGGAAGAGAATAATCAAGTTCAGAGCAGAATTCAATGACATACAGACTAAAAGAACAATTCAAAGGATCAATAAATCCAGGAGCTGGTTCTTTGAAAACATAAACAAAATATACAAGCCTTTAACCAGACTCATCAAGAAAAAAAGAGAGAGGACCCAAATAAACAAAATCAGAAATGAAAGAGGAGAAATTACAACTGATATCACAGATATACGAAAGATTGTAAGAAATTACTATGAACTATATGCCAAGAAATTTGAAAACCGGGGTGAAATGGACAAATTTTGACAATCATATAATCTTCAAAAACTGAATCAAGAAGAAGCAGAAAGACTGAACAGACTGATAACAACTAGTGAAGTTGATACAGTAATCAAAAAACTCCCAGCACACAAAGGCCCTGGACCAGACAGTTTCACAGGAGACTTTTACAAAACATTTAAGAAAGAGATAATGCCCCACTGAAAGAGATAACCCTTATCCTTCTCAAACTATTCCAAAAAATTCAAGAAGAGGGAAAACTCCCAAACTGTTGTTATGAAGCCAGCATCATCCTAATGCCAAAACCAGATAAAGACACAACAAAGAAAGAAAATTACAGGCCAATATTGCTGATGAACATAGATGCTAAAATCTTCAACAAAATATTGGCAAACTGCATCCAGTAATACCTTAAAAACATCAGCCCTGGCTGGTGTTGCTCAGTGGATTGAGTGCCAGCCTGTGAACCAGGGGGGGTTGCTGGTTTGGTTTTTAGTTGGAGCACATACCTGGGTTGTGGGCTTGGTCCCCTTTGGGGGGCGTTCGAAAGGCAACCACACATTGATGTTTCCCTCCCCTTCTTCCTCCCTTCCCCTCTACCTAAAAATAAAATAAATAAAATCTTTTTAAAAAATCATACACCACAATCAAGTGAGATTCATCCCAGGTATGTAAGGATGGTACAATATTCACAAAGCAATAAATGTAGTATATCACATAAACAAAAGGAAAGACAGAAATCACATGGCCATATTAGGAGATGCAGAAAACGCATTTGATAAGATACAGCACCCATTTATGATAAAAACAATCAGCAAAGTGGGAATAGAGGGAGCAAGCCTCAACATAATAAAGGTCATATATGAAGAATGTACAGTCAACATCATACTCAATGGGCAAAAGCTAAAAGCTTTCCCATTAAGATCAGGAACAAGACAAGGATGTCTGCTTTCACCACTTCTATTCAACATAGTATTGGAAGTTCTAGCAACAGTGATCAAACAAGAAAAATAATTAAAATGTATCCCAATTGGAAAGGAGGAAGTAAAATTGTCATTGTTTGCAGATGACATGATAGTTTACATAGAAAACGCTCCACAAAAAAAAAAAAAGACTCCACACACACAAAAAAACAAAAAACTACTCAACCAAATAAGCGAATTTGGCAAAATAGTGGGATAGGAAATCAATATTCAGAAATCAAAGGCATTTTTGCATACCAATAATGAAATATCAGAAACAGAAATTAGGAAAAAAATCCTAGTAGCTATAGCAACAAGAAAAATAAAGTACCTAGGAATAAACCTAACCAAGGAATTGAAACACTTGTACTCAGAAAACTACAGAACACTGAGGAAAGAAATTATGACACAAATAAATGGAAACATATACCATGTTCATGGATTAGAGGAATTAATATCATCAAAATGCCCATACTACCCAAGGCAACTTATAGATTCATCACAATCCTTATTAAAATATCAGAGGCATATTTCACAGATATAGAACAGGCATTTCAAAAATGTATATGGAACCATAAACAACCCCGAATAGCCGCAGCAATTTTGAGAAAGAAGAACAAAGTAGGAGGGATCACAATATTTGATATCAACCTATATTACAAGGCCACAGTAATCAAAAGAGCCTGGTCCTGACATACGAACAGATACATAGATCAATGGAACAGAATAGAGAGTCCAGAAATAAACCCAAATCTCTATGGCAAATTAATATTCGCCAAAGGAGGCAGTAGCATAAACTGGAGTAAAAATAGCCTCTTCACAAATAGTGTTGGGAAACCTGGACAGCTACATGCAAAAATATGAAATTTGACCACCAACTTAAATGATACACAAACACAAACTCAAGATGGACAAAAGACTTAAATATAAGTCACAACACTATAAAAGTCCTAGAGGAAAAGATAGGCAGGAAAATTTCAGATATTCCATGCAGCAATATTTTCACTGATATGTCCCCTAAAGTAAGAGATATAAAGGAAAGAATAAATGAACAGTACTTCATCAAATTAAAATGTGACTGCACGGGTAAAGAAACCATCAGCAAAATGAAAAGGAAACCAAGCGCATGGGAAAATCGGGTAAGGATTTGATCTCCAAAATATATAAAGAACACACATGACTCCACACCAGGAAGACAAGCAACCCAATTAAAAAATGGGCAAAGGACCTGAACAGACACTTCTCCAAGGAGGACATACAAAGGTCCCACAGACATAGGAAAGTATGCTCAATATCACTAGCTGTCAGAGAGATGCATATTATAACCACAATGAGATACCACTTCACAACTGTCAGAATGGCCATCATTAACAAATCAACAAACAAGTGCTGGTGAGGCTGTGGAGAAAAGGGAACCCTAGTACACCATGGTGGGAATGCAGACTGGTGCATCCACTGTGGAAAACACTATGGAATTTGCTCCAAAAACTAAAGATGGAACTGCCTTTTGATCCACTGATCCCACTGCTGGAATTATACCCCAAGAATCCTGAAACACCAATTCAAAAGAACCTCTGCATCACAATGTTCATTAGCAGCATTGTTTACAATACGCAAGTGCTAGAAGCAACCTAAGTGCCCATCAGTGAATGAGTGGATCAAAACACGGTGGTACATTTACACAATGGAATATTATGCAGCAGAAAGAAAGAAGGAGCTCCTACCCTTTGCAACAACATGGATGGAAATGGAGAGTATTTTGCTAAGTGAAATAAGCCAGGTGTTGAAAGACAAATACCACGTGAAATCACCTATAAGTGGAACCTAATTAACAAAAGAAATAAGCAAGCAAAATAGAACCAGAGACATGGAGTTAAAGAACAAACTGACAGTGACCAGAGGGGAGGGGAGAAGGGGATAACAGGGGAAAGAAGGGGAAGGGTTAAATTAAGGAACATGTATAAATGACCCATGAACAAGGACAATGGGGGCAGGACTGAATGTGGGGGGTTGGGTATGCATAGGACAGGGGACAGTAATGGGTAAAAATGGGGACAACTGTAACTGAAAAACAATTTTTTTTCAAAAAAACCAAACGGTTCCTGTGCATGTTTGTGTGCATGTGTTATGGCACATTTTTCACTCAGATGCACTATTATAAACTTCTAATAAATATGTAGTCTGTAAAATGGCTTTCAAACAAAAAGAAGGCACAATGTCTAGTATACTTTATTGCTACAACCATTTTCCAAGATTATAGTTGTAGTGATTTCTTTGTTGCAGACTGCTTTCGAAGATTGACAGAGTTGATACACCGTAAAAGTCAATTGCAAAAGTCACACAAAACCAGTATTTTTGACTTTTCTCCATGTATTTTTGCAGATACTGTTTCTTTTATATGAATTTGTATAGCTTGCTGACTGGAGTCTGACAAATTGGCCTCCTTCCCCTATTTTGCCAACTGCTCTGCACATATGATGCTACAATTTTAAATTAGAATATTGGAAAAATCAAATTCCTTCCCGGAAAAGAAGCTACAAAACTTGTCAACATGGGTATTTAGTAATATTAATACTGTGCCAGGAACTGAGGCTAAAAAGCCAAATGTAAGTTTACCTTTTGAAAAAGGAGGGAGCTTCAATGATGAATATATACAAGAGAAATCAAATAGAATTTGAATCTGAAAAAAGTGAATGACTACCTCTCAAAGGTGGCAAGTCCTACAAAAGCTGACTTCCCTAGCTTTGAAAAAGACAAAGTATATACATGCATGACCCATGGACATGGACATGGTGTGGGGATTGACTGTGGAAGTTGAGGGGGTGGGCTGGGTGAAGGGATGCAAAGGGAGAAAACATGGACAACTGTAATAGCACAAACAATAAAATATTTAAATTTTAAAAAGAAAGAAAAAGACAAGGTACTTGGCATCGTTTAAGTAAATTTTCCTCTCAACTTAATGCAGCTGGGAAGAAGTGGCGGCAAAGGCTTTACTGAAAAGCCATTTTAAGAGGGGTTTGTTTGGAAATACTCTCTCATCACTTATTTTTGTCTTCTTTGCTGGAAGTTTTCCATTCTAATCTCAACAAACAAGTCGTCATTTTGTCGGTATTTATGACAATATTAATCATACACACAGAAACAAAGATAACACAGTAAAGGCTTTTGGAAAAATATATTTTTCTATATGTATTTTAATAATTATTAATACTTTTAATTATCTTAATTTCAATGTGCAAATCCCATTGTTAAAAATATAATTGCACTAAGCAAAAGGACTTTGAGAATGTGTTATTATTGATAATCAACCCCCAAAATGATCCATTTGCAAATTCAATTTCATTACTGAATACAATAAAAAAAATTGTAATAGTAATATACCAGAGAGCTGACCCTAGAAAAGGAGTTTAGATGCCCATGAGGTGTAGTTAATTGGCAACATGGAACAAGGACTTTGAAGAGATGTCATACTAAATTAATTAGTTAAGAAATGGATAGAGTTCACAACTTGATTATCAAGCTGTTTAATTCCATCAAAAATAGCCTTAATTTAAACCAACCATATGAACTTGCTTTCCTTTGCAATCCTTCCAGTTATAAAGCAAAGTCTTGAAAATTGTTGATCACAGGTTTAACAAGCCCATTTATGCTATTATTGTAAGTTTGGCTCTGCTGAATATTTTTACTTAAATAAAGTAAAAAGATATCCTCAATAACTTATATGTGAAACCCTTTGGTTTGCTTCTCTATGTAGGATACTATAGAAATCTATTTTCTTCAGTATAAAATGATAAGGGGAAAATTTAAACTAGAAATAGTAGATAAGAAATTAACAAACAACATTTTCACAATAATTTTAGAAATACACTTAAGAAAAATTTTCCCTGGAGTGGGGGGAATCATTTAATCTAAGTTACTGCTGATTTTGTGCACTGTTTTTACTGGCAGAAAGATGTTATTAAACTATTTTGATACTTCTTGATGGAGTATTTTTAAATTTGTATCAACATTACATTATCAATAATGTTTGCACAGTAACTTGAAATGCAGCATAAAAATACAAAAGCTGAAATAAAAATACTTATATATAATTGGGGGTGTGTAACTAATCATTTAATCCTTAGGATGTGATACTGCTTGTAACCATAAATTCACAGGCATTCCAGCTAAGAAACCTTCCTCTCCCCATGGAATATGTAGTGAAATAAACACAGTTGGGAAATGCTGGTTTAGATGATAATACCCTTCCAATAACTTCAAAAATTTAAGTTTTTCAGCATGTTACAAAATTTACATCATTTTAACAGTAAAAAGGATTCTAAGAATCTCTAAGCAGCAAATTTTTTTCTTTGAATAGAATCAACATCGATGTAGACAATAAATATAAGATTTACATTACAGATATTTTGTACAAATAATAATCAGCTTCTGAGAAAGGAAAAACAAAACATATTCTAGAAGAGTGAATGGGAAGGGTGATTGAAATGAGGGGAAGTGAATCTGGATCTGAAATTTATTTTTTTAATTTTTTTAAATATATTTATTGATTATGCTATTACAGTTGTCCCATTTCCCCCCCTCACTCCACTCCATCCTGCCCACACCCTCCCTCCCACATTTCCCCCCTATAGTTCATGTCCATGGGTCATACTTATAAGTTCTTTGGCTTCTACATTTCCTATACTATTCTTACCTTCCCCTGTCTATTTTCCACCTATCATCTATGCGACTTACTGAAATTTATTTTTTAAATTACATGTTAAAATATAAAATTCCTAAAACACTGAGGTTGCCAGATGCCACACAGGGAAGACGTTTTCCATGTTAAAGTTTCTAACTTTATGAAGAACTGACACCAAAATTTAGCCTAAAGGGAAATCATAGAATAAAAGTACACTCTTGGTAGTTATATTTAAATCTTCGGTTTTTAAAGATTCCCCCATCTTGTCTTTATTTTTGTTTAGCCTGACCTATAGAAAGGTGCCAGTCCCATTTTCACTAATTCAGTAGCACTGCCTCATCTCTAAAGCCATTTAAAAACAATCTTATCTATTATTTTGGCCAAATTCCACTACTTTTTTGGTGCAAATCTGTCCTGGTTCTTTTATTACAACCTTAATCCTGTACCTTAACAGCAAAAAAGAATAAACACCAGAGTTGTTAATCAAACTGCACATATACATATTTGGTGATTTAGAGAGATTTCCTACACTCTATCTACATTTGATGAGTAAAAATAGGGTCAAAGATCTAATTCTGCTTCACTGCTGCCTCCTTGTCAGCCAGTAAGCATGTCTAAGTCACTCCTACCCTAAAAACAACAAAGCTATCCCTTCCCTTGATCCTATTTCCTTGTGAAGTTCCAAATTTTTTATCCTTAATCATCAAATACGTCAAAAAAGTAATCATTACAACTTTTATATGCCAACTTTTTATTTACCTCTCAACCCTCTAAACTGGCTTCTAGCCTCTAAAATGTCACAAAAGACCTCTTAAATACCATAACCAGTGGCCTCAACTTTTCAAATTCATGTGGTATTTGTTGATTGCCCACCTCTTCTAGAAACGTATGTTCTCCTTTGCTTCTGTGACACAAAGGGATTCCTCTTTTGGTGCTCTCCTTGGGCTGCTGTCGTCACTCCTAGGGGTAAAAGACTGACTCCCACGGTATTGGTCTGTTGTTTTCTCTGCATTCTAGAAAAGTATAATCCAACTTTGCTCTAGAATTTTCTACATGGCTGTTTCAGCAGCACTTTCACTCAACATCATTTCACACTCTTGACTCCTCACTCTCCATCCACTGTTCATCCGTTGGTATATCCTATTCTACTGTAGCACCATCCACCAGGTAACTAAACAAGTCTTTTTCTATCAAGTTGCATAAGAGATTAATGTTGGCTTGACTTATAAGGAAATAAATGTCTTCACTGATGGAAGAGGCAGGCTATGGACATGAAGTCATGGTATGGTCCCCAAATGATGAAGATAATATGACTAGACAATGAAGAAATTATTATGTGTTGAGGGGTGAGGTTGCATTAAAATGTGAGCAAAGAATTGAAGGTGCGATCTTAGCCTGATACCTATTAGATGCCAAAGATAATACTTGCCTGGCTAGAACCAATTGTATTTCACAGTTAAATGAAATTTTGTCATAACAAAATGAAAGCACCTAGTAGACCATATACTTAGTATACAGTAACTGTTCAGTAAATGTCAGCTGACTAAATAAATACTTACTATAGGATGTTTTTATTGGGTGTAAAAATGGAGATTCAAATATTATTCCCATAAGTAAACCGCTGCCTACAGATATTAAGGTTTATTTAAAAGTATAATGTGTTCCTGGAGGTGAAGGTGGTAGTAAAACCTGCCACCCAAGAACTCCGAGAGCTGATGTCACCCTGTCTGGTCTTGCTAGCATATGGAAGTGTCAAGTGAAGTCACATGCCTCTGACATCTCATGTGGTTAAATTCTATACCACTATTTACACCAAGCAAATCAGAAAAGGACCCTAAATGATAGAAAAGCAATGGCTGTTGACTTCGTTTTCTGACTTCCTATTTCCTAAGTGTCCTGCTCCAGGAAGCTAAAAGTACAAAGTTACAGAAGTCTGGATGTGTGTGTCATTACATTCCTTTTATAGGGATCCAAGGAAACCCATGTTATTTTCACTTAAAACAAACTAACAAACAAACCTCTCATTTCAAGAAAGTTCTGCTTTCTTTTATTTTGTTTTATTTGAATTTTTACCCAACATGATGAACAATATGTGCCAGAGCTCCTCTCCTGGAGCTGAGATTATCAGGCTTTTATTCTCCTTATGGGGTCCAATCATTGCAGGCTTCCTGAAAGTGCTAATGGCTACAACTTTGGGGACCAATTGGTTTTCCTCACTTATCAGTTAGGGAAAAATCTGCCAAAAGCAATACCAACATCTTAATTTCCTTTTGGCCAATAGGGTTCTATGAAAATAAGGAATATGGTATATAAGATTATACCATAATTAAGCAAAAGGCTAGCAAATCTCTTCCTTTCCATCTTCCTTCTTCATTCTAGAAGAGTTTGTCCTTACAGTGTCATTGCCTTCCAAAAATAATTTTTATTCACAATAAATAAAATAAACTCACCTATCAAAGATCTTGAGTTCTGTGTATACCTTAAAGTTTTAAGTAGCAGATGTATTACAGAAAGAATCATAATATTTCACAAACAGACTAACTAAAGCTAGAATACTGCAAAATGAACGATAGTTTGGGGTTTAGTTTGCTTTAGGACACCTTCTTACATAGCTGTTTCTTATCACTATTAATTTGCCAAGTATTGTATAACAAAAACCCAGAAGACTAAAGTGAAAAAAGTAGCTGACACCCTAAACCAATGACTAATTTTGTTTGCCTAAAACACACAACCAGCCACATGCTTGCTGTAGCTGAAAATCCTGAATAACTCACATATAAACTTCCCACACCTTATTCCACCTACTCTATGCTACTCTGTAAATGTTGTTTACAGTGTAATAGATGCTATAGGCAAAGTTATTCTCTGGCCTAAAATCATATACATTAGTACTTTCTAGACAGCTTTAACAAAAAGAATAAGAAATAGTTAAAATCTATCACTCCCAGGATCTGGAAATGCACACAGGTTCACCTATTACCATTTTTTTTTGTTTTTATCATCATATATATAGTAATACATTTTTGGTGACAGGCCACACTTTATTATGGTGCTTAATTTGTTTTACTTCTCATTTCATGAATTGATTGTTAATCACACAACTAAATGTGTAATTTTTTTTCTATTCTTAATAAGTTTTAAATATGGTATATATGAAGAGGGAAATAACTCATTTACAATGACAGAGCTTAGTTACCAACTCATTAAAGCTGAGATTATATTTTATTTTCAGAGCAATAACTTAACTTTAACATTTAAATGTCTATAATGAAAAGCCTAATTGCATTTCAAATTTTCCAAGTTGAGAAAGCACCAGTGCTTTAAGGCTCTGGAGCATGTCCACAGAAAGAGACCTTTGGGAATAAAGTCAACATGTCCAATGATAAAAGAGATTTAATGGAACAGGGAGGAAACTGGGGGTGGAGGAAGAGGATGAAATCCTAATGATCCCACTAGAGATATAACAGTACCCCAGAAGGCAATGTTTTCCTCCCATCTAACAATTATTTAAATCAAATGAATATGCACAAATTATACAGACTTCTAAGGATACTTCTAATCTCCTAATGGATTATATGCAGTACTTCATGGAAGTGAATGTTTTTTCCTACTACTGGGCTTAACTCTCATCAGTACAAAAAAGTAATTAGAAAGGCCATGTAGCTATTATTATCATTATTTGTATAATTATCATCATTGTTATCATTATTTGTATATGATCATTCCCATCAATATCTCAGGTATATTTAACAGACTCTCACTTTATGCCTCCCATCCATAATTTTTAAATTCATTTTAATGTGTACCTTGGTACAACGCACCAAAAAAGTTGTTTACGGGTTTTTTCCAATATGTAGTAAATTTGTATATTTATATTTATTTAAAAATCAGCTTTCTTCTTGCAAACATTCTCTCATGTCACTGACCTTTTTCAATTTGTAAAAGCCAAAACTAATTTTTGAACTCTTTTAACTTACATTTAACTCATGCTAAAATAAGGTGTGATTTTTTCTACATTCAATTTTTTTTGACAATTCTTTTGCTATTAGAAGCACCTCACTCCTAGCCACCCCAAGATTTTTGATTGTTTTTTCTAGGACATCCTCTTTTGGCTTCTGATCCTTGCTAGCATTATCTTCTGTTTTGTTATCTGGGAATATAAGTAGGTAAATACATAATGCTTACATAATGTGCATCCCCTCAGGACTGCAAAATACTGTAGACATTAAATCTTATAACATACTTAACACAGAAATATGTCTTATTTCTCAGTTGATAAACACAAATAACTATTAAGGTACTTAACCAACAAAACTGTATGCCAGCACCCAAATCCCCAGCACCCCTTGCCCACTTTGCCTTCAAAAAAGGAAGAAAAAAACATTTTTGACTTAGTTTGAAATAACATCTAAAACATTGTCTTTTAAACCTTTGACAGCAACAAATAGTAAGAAATACATTTTACATCCTTAAGTACATATGTGCATGGATCTAAAATAACCGTCATCAAAATGCCTAAGCTTACTACATGATATGTTGTATTTTCTTACTATTTTACTGAATTTTGTTTAAAATAAATGCTAGACACAACCTACTAAATGGATTTCATTATGAACTAATGAGTTGTTGCTCAGCACTTGAAAAATTCAGTGATAGACAAATAGGCTTTTCTAACTTAAATATTAGTCATGACACCATAAAAGTCCTTAAGGAGAACATAGGCAGGAAAATCTCAAATACTCCATGCAGCAATATTTTCACCAATATGTCCCCTAGAGCAAGGGACATAAAGGAAAGAATAAACAAATGGGACTTCATCAAAATAAAAAGCTTCTTCACAGCTAAAGAAAACATCATCAAAAGGGAACCAACCATACGGGAAAATATATTTGGCAATGATACCTCAGACAAAGGTTTGATCTCCAAAATATACAAAGAACTGAACATGACTCCATGTCAGAAAGACAAACAACCTAATTAAAAAATGGGCAAAGGACCTGAACAGACACTTTTCCAAGGAGGACATACAGAGGGCCCAGAGACATATGAAAGGATGCTCAGCATCACTAGCCATCAGACCGATGCAAATTACAGCCACAGGAAGATACCACTTCACACTGGTCAGAATGGCCATCATAAACAAATCAACAAACAACAAGTGCTGGCAAGGATGTGGAGAAAAGGGAACCCCAGTACGCTGTTGGTGGGAATGCAGACTGGTGCAGCCACTGTAAACAACAGTATGGAATTTCCTCCAAAAGCTAAAGATGGAACTGCCTTTTGACCCCGCAATTCCACTGCTGGGATTATACCCTAAGAATACTGAAACACCAATTCAAAAGTAACTACGCACCCCAATGTTCACAGCAGCATCATTTACAAATAGCCAAGTGCTGGAAACAGCCTAAGTGCCCATCAGTAAATGAGTGGATCAAAAAACCATGGTACATTTACACAATGGAATATTATGCAGCAGAAAGAAAGGAGGAGCTCCTATCCTTCACAACAGCAAGGACGGAGCTGGAGAGCATTATGCTAAGTGAAATAAGTCATGCAGTGGAAGACAAATACCATGTGATCTCATCTATAAATGGAACCTAATCAACAAAACAAATAAGCAAGCAAAATACAACCAGAGACATGAAAATAAAGAACAAACTGACAGTAACCAGAGGGGAAGGGGATAACTGGGGAAAGAAGGGGAAGGGTTGTCAAGGAACAAGTATAAAGGACCTATGGACAAAGCCAAAGGTGGGTAGGATTGAGGGTGGGAGGTAGGGGTGGGTGGGGTGGGGGAGGATGGGGGGAATGTAGACAACTGTGCTTGAACAACAATAAAAAAAAGAAAGAAAAAAACAGGTTTTTCTAATACTGCAAAGTAATGTTGTTGGCTACACATATAGAAGTGTAAATCTTAATTAATTTTGATGCCACTAGTATAGACTGTGGTAAATGAACCTAAATCAGCTTGATATATATTTTTGGACAACCTATAAAGAAAGGGTTTGCTTAACAAAATAATAATAATGTCAAGAAGATGGAAGTGGTATGTAACCTCTTAGAACAAGAACTTCTAAGGTTTTGTGATCATTATTTAAATTCATCTGTGTTATTAATTATCAATGAGTTTAATATTCAGGTCAATAGGACATCAACTTAGAAAAACCTTGTTTGTTCTTACTCTAAAACATTTTTATTCAGAATATTGTTTTTAATTTGAGCTGGCAAAATTTTAATGTATCTTAACATTCAAATTCAAGAATATTCACAAATAAAGTCATGTTTTAAAATATTTCTTTTTAGTTCATCTGGTCACCGTATTGCTTTTAAATCTGTTCAAAGCATCAACTAATAATAACAATAATAGTGAGTATAGAGTTCATTTGTAGAGTATTTTAAACTTCAGAAAACTCCTTTATTTTGTGAACTGGTAATGACCAGCAATCCTGGGATTACTGAATATTTAAAGCATATAATGACATTTTCCAGACCCCAAAATGAAACTTAATATTTGGTTTGCTCTGCATGTGACAGATCACTCAATCCCATGAAGAAATCCAGGTGTCTGGACTCTAATGATTTTCTGTATTTTAGAGGCCCAGGTCACTCTTGCCATCCTTCACCAAATTTGGAAGATATGAAAGAAATTAAAATTTGAAGGTAAAGTACCTAGCCAAGTTCTTGAGTGGGGGTGTCACACAACCTCCTTGTGTGGAAGTATTTAGTAAAGATCTTAGAACAGATGTCTATCTTTTATAAACATTTAACATTTTGGCAAATCAAAAGTTCAGGAAACTAAGGGAGTGAAGGACAGGCCAGGAAGTCAGGAATTCCTGGATGTGAACCTAATCTTGGTCTTATTCTGTTTTTGCTCTAAATCAATGCCAAAATCTTTACACCTCAGCTGCTTTATAGCAGGCAAGAATTATATGGGGGATAAAACTGTTTCCTGGGCATGTCTCAAGTTAAATGGTTAATATTACAGCCCTTAAATACACTTTCAGAAAAAGCAAGGCATTCTTCATGTACATAATTTTCCTTCATTATCGTAGGGAATTGAAAAGGAATATCTGTGTCCTGTTAATAGACTGACCTTGAACAGAAATAATTCTTTCCATTCCTCAATTCTTGTCCATTTTAGCAATGATCAGTTATACAACTAATGAATAAATTCATTCATGTGACTTTAAAGGTTTTTAAGGTAGCTGTGAGTTGTATGTTTTCAAGCGGTTAATATTTCGCAAGTCAAGGCCCTTATCTTTATTTGTCCCCTCTCTACTGGGTCATCATCTTAAACGAAATGCCCTCTTCACCCAAGTCTGAATTTGGCAACTAATGGAAAGGTTGGTTGGTCCCTGTCAAAAGAAGCTCAGCTTTCTATGCCAGTAGGCACCACATCCATGTGTCAGTCTACCCATGCTACTCTGGGCTGTTTAAAAGGCAGAATGCGGTTTCACTTTCTCCTCACCACTTCATGATAAAAGTGCCCTGGTCTCCTCTGGTGGCACTTAATGAATGGCCCTCCTTCCATTTGGACTGTTGGCCCTTCCAACCAGTCATTAGCTGGCAGGAAATGCCCTCCTCAGCAATCACTATTGTGTAAATAGAGCTATAAACTTTGGAAAGCTGATACAATCCCAGATCCTAAAACTGCACGTGTGTGTGTGTTGGGAGGGGCAGTAGAATCTTGATTGTAAAAGCACTGGCTTCCAAATTAAACTTAACCACATGACACAGTCCATAAAATATACAAAACACGCAGTACAGTGACAGATTTATTGTAACCCTACAGAATAAAGAAAAAAATCTCTATATGGAAAATACTGCTACTTTTGACCCAAACAGCTCCCAAACAGGAAGTTAAAAGCAAATCAGCCAGCTATAGCCTCCCTAAATTATGAAGGAGGCCTATGCAACCAGCATTTCCTGTCATTGCTTCTCACCATTTATGAGTGCCTCTTTCTGAATTGTTTTCATAGCTAAAAATATTACAAAAATTTGTTTGGGGATAGATGGAAGGCAATAGTAGGGTTATTATATAATGTAGGCTTGAAAGTGAAAAATGTAACTTTTACCAAAAAATTTTATTTTGTACAGGTTACACAAGTTCCTTCAACTTCTGCATTTTAAGAAATAAAGGAAGAATAGCCTCCATTAATAAAAATAAAAGTGTTTAGAATCAGACATTAGGTAAGCTAGCCGTTACCTGCTAATTTAGAATCCATATTCAAAACCAGTTTTCATGCATCTGATTAGTCAGACAGAACTGCAGACTACAGTATTCATGAGAAGAAATATCTAATCTTAGAGTTGGTTTCTCTCTCTCTCTCTCTCTCTCTCTCTCTCTCTTTCTCTCTCAGCATTCCCACAACACAACTTATGAAACCTCAAAGTGTTTGCACATTTTAGGTCCTTTTTATCATCATTATCATCATCATCATGGTCTCCACAACACATAGAGGTATTCTGTTTTTTTCCAGCACTGTAAAATGTCAAACCCTATGCCACATTTTTTCAGCCTGTCATCTTAGTCACAAAAGGTCTTTGGAGGGGGAGTTTCAGTCAGAAAGCAAAAGCACTGTGCCCTCATATTATTGCTACACTGAATCTCTCAGTATGTCTAAATGAGACCCCCAGCCAAACCAAGTTTATCTTTCTAAGAAAGAGGATTATACATGGTAGCAAGGCAGCTAGTTGGCCAGCCAAAAGTTCAGCCAAAACCATAGGTCTTTCTCCAAAACAAACAAACAAATAAACAAAAAAGGCCCTCCGTTGAGGGTGCCTGTCGATCTGAGTCCAGGTCAGATCCTAACTTCAGAAAGGCAGCAGAATGTTTATTGACATCGCCTCTATAGACAGCTGAGGCCACTGCTGTAAGCATTCATGAAGGGGAAGGGTTACGCAGATCAGATTATGCAATACCTCCACCCACCCTCATAATTTTTTGTATTTTGAAGCCCTTAAACATAAAATGTGACCCTATAATGTGTGCTATTTTTCACTTCATACTTCTGGGTGAGCTATAAGGTTTTTCTTCATGCTATCCAGTTACTTAGGGAAAATGTTGACATAAAGAAGTTGAGAGTTTAAATTTTTTCCAAAATCATGTTTGAAACAAAATACAGACCCCTTCTTTGGGATCCTCATCGATCTCAGACATCAAAAATTTTGAAAAACATCAATGTACCCTTTAACAAATAGCACCCACAATTGGACCATTTATTGAATGCTTATTTTTCACAGGACAAATGCAAATTCCACTTAGGCACTGAGGTGAAATGTGATCTCCATCACTGTGCTGTGGGTCTTGTTGAATGTGTCTCTATAATATTTTTAATAGAACTCAGAAAAACCACTATGTAGTTCATGAATCCAGCCATAATAAATCAGCCACCTTAATATTATGTGACAATCTCATTAACTCAGTTTGTAAAGCATTAAATAACTGAGGAATTATACTATGAGATACATGCCCAAGCTAATATTATACATGGTGCTTTTGTTTGCTTTGTTTTGTTTTCCCATGTAAAGGTTGAAGACTACAAAACAAAAGGTGAAATGCAAGCTCTCTGGTTCTTTCACTCTTTCATTTTGCTAACAAGCCACCCTCCCCCTAAAAAAATCCTTGTTTGTTTTCTTCATACTGTCACATAAGGGGAGACTGCAAAAGCTCTACCTAAAGACCAACGGTTCTCTGGGCACAAAAGATAATTGTGGTGGATCTGAAATGGCAGCTCTTGTCTCTTCTACTGTGTGGACTTTGCTTTCTAGATACAGTAAAAGGAGGTACTATTCATACCTGTATCTTGGTAAATAAAAACCTATGCAAATTCAACCTCTAAATGGGCAATCAGTGTTTGACTGAAAATGAGACAGCTCCCAGTGTCCTTTCTGGATTCTGTCCGTGACTTCATCACTTTCTAAACTATACATGACACAAGACATCTAAGTCACAGTATTTCTTATTTTCATTCCTTTTTTATCTGGTAAAACAATTTAAATAACTCTTTCTATATAACTTCTTGTTGAAGACTGATTTCCCTTGTATGTAGAACAGATATACTAAATGCAACTGCAGATGACAGAAAAATAGCTGGGGCCAATCCTAGAGGCCTCATCCCAAAGTCTGACATTGCTTGCTTTTCCTTGAAGTTGTTAAAGAGTTAGTTGCTACTGTGGCCTCCAGCAGGACATTCAGTCTAGTGTTCAGTCTGTTTTGTTGTTGTTGTTGTTGTTGTTGACTTTTTTTTTTGTCAAAAAGAAATAGAGATACTGCTACCTGAAGTCAGGGGAAGGATGTTCATAACATACAAGACAAAGCTAGAAACATTGAACTATCCTTCAATTCATTTAACAAACTTTTACTGAAAGCCTACTAGGTGCTAGGCACTAGGGCTATGAGCTAAGGAGACCCAGTAACCTGACTAATAAAGAATTACTGATACATTCAGGGAAACCTGAATGAACCTGAAGAAACCTTTCTCAAATTTCCACACCAGTCCTGGGTGTTGCCAAGAAGTGCAGGATTCAATGAATTTGATGGGGACAATTTTAAGCCTATCTGAGTGATCCAAAATGGAAAACAAGATCTGGCTAATTGTCAGTCTCTAGGATGTTCCTATGTTCTAAGCCTTGTTGGAATTCTCCAGTGCCTACCCCCTGAATTTCTGCTCAGACTGCTTTTCTCAATTGGAAGCCCTTTCTTTCTGGGCTGTTGTAGTTCACCTACTGTGAGGATTTTTTTTAAAAAAACTCACCAAACTACTGACTAAAATTGGAAACAAATCTCTCGTCCTTATGAGATAACTTAATGCTGATGGATGTAGGGCTTGAGAGTGGACATATTTTAACAAGCATGCATAATTGATTCCTAAAACTCTAATCAAGCTTTTTTAAAACACTTTCTTCTGATAAAAAGTAATGAGTTTTGGGATTACTATGCTTGAATTTCTTGAAAAGCATCCTATACATAGATACATAAAATATAAACATCTGTCTATAAATAAAATAAATATATAAGTATTATAAATAAAAATCCATAAACATAGGAGAATATATATTGCATGTCATATACATCTGTATGCAAATATACATGTTCATGTATATACATAATATATATGTGTGTACAAAAATATATAATGTGCATATATAATCAGGTACATTTTGTATATCTATATCTATCAATATCTATATCTACATCACACACACACACACACACACACAAAAATCAAGTTTCCTCTCATTTCTGCTGCTTCTTGAGTTCTGAACAATGTATCCTTTTTCTGAAAGTTCACTGCCTGGAGTTGAATATTCAGAGCCCCAGCTCTTTTACTGAGCCTGGGAGACATTGCTTAATACAAATATTTATTATAGTTTATTGTGAACCCTTTTTCTTTCTTTCTTAAAATGGGAGGAATACTGTAAAAATAGGTATTTTTACATAAAACTCCAGGGAGAAATCAATGCATAGGTGTATAAATTGTTCTAAAATGACAACTAATTTGGACACACATGCATGTATGTGCTTGTGTTATGTGTATGTGCCCAGATAAAGTAGTAGTACTTTTATTTCTCAAATAAAAATACTTTTCATGCTATATTATTTTCCCCATCAATATTTTAAAAAGTGTCATTCAATTTACTGTGAAGTAGAACTAAACGATGGATTTTGTCCATAGATTTTATTTATTGTATTTTATTTTTTATTGTTGTTCAATTAGTTGTCCCCGTTTTCTCCCCATTGCTCTCCCTCTCCCTATCCAGCCCTCACTTCCCACATTCACTCTTACCCCTCCATCCACTGTTGCCTTTGTCCATGGGTCCTTCATACATGTTCCTTGACTTGACCCTCCCCTTCTTTCCCTCTAATAATAAATAAATGAAATCTTAAAAAATAAAATAAAAACAGCTCCCTATAAAAATAATAATAAATGATGGATTTATATTGTGTTTGAACAAAATGATCTGGAAAAAATATCTTTTCTGATTTCTTTTAGGTCACATGGATATTATTAACACCTGATAATGTAATTGATGCATTATTTATCCTAATTGTCAAAGCTGCCTTTCCAACATTGTCATTTGGCTATCTTAAGGCCATATATAACTGTTCAGGAAGAGTAGGATGCCAGGATGCCATGGAGCCCCATGGTTTCCTTAAGATCTAAAAGCCCACAATAATATAGGTCTAATAGTTTTCTTTTTGTTTATTGTATGGTTGGTTGGCAATTAAACTACGTGCTCCAAAAAATTTTGTTCTCATAGAAGACAAATGTCTACCTCATTTTATATGAGACTCATGTTTCTTTCTATTTTGGAAGTGAGAACCACATCACACTTAGGGAGATGCACAAAAATCCCACAAAGAAACAAAACTTCTAATTTCTATTTTCTTGAAATCACTTGCATTTATAATGAGGGAAAATCCATCTGTTCAACCTATGAGACATTGTTATGAGAAAACCCAACAGCATGGAAGAACCTTGAAGTGAAGGTAAGTGTAGCCTGCATGCTCTTTCAGACACTTGATAGTTTTAACATGTCAGTGACCATTGTCTAACTTTAATTACAGGATAAAATTACTTGTCAAACATGTACTGTAACTTATTCTTGTCTGCTGTGCCCCAATCCCTGTTTGTAATCCTTTCAGACAATATTATTTATTTCAAAATAGAAAAATCTATCCACCTTCCTGAATTTATTATAAATGTATCATAAGCAGACATTAAGTATAACATTTTAGGAATGAAAATCTTGTAACCTTTTTCTTCCTCCACTCCCTCTCATATATAAAAACAAGTGGACCTAGAACAAAATTGTACTTAAAACTATATTGTCAGCATCTGCACAGCAGCCAAGAGAGTGTCATTGTTCCAGCACGTGCAGTACTGTACAGCCTCAAAAGACAAACCTTTTTTTTTTTTTTACCCAAGCTGCTGTGATTACTTTTTCATATTGTAGAGCTGGGCCAATAATGATGAACCTACTGGTCAAAAGGATGAATTACACAAGTGCCTAGAAGTAAAATGAAAAGCAAGAGAACTCATTTGAGGCAAATAGAATTCAGGCAATTAAGGGATTGTACATTCTAATCTACTTTAAATTTTTAGGTTCTTGCAAGTACCCAACAATGTCTTCTATTTAAATTAAAAGCTGTGCACAAAATCTGCTCCTCTGTGAATTTATAAACTATTCATTTTTAAGTCAACATTTATTAAGTACTTACTTTGTGCAAAGCATTGCTTAGGTAAGGGGTGGGTGCAAGGGAATACCAAAGATACTTTGGATACCAGCTCATAATCAGAGGTTTTATCCCCCTTAAAAAGCAACTGTTGTGAAATGCTTGGAGTGGACAGTGCAGGAAAATAAAGGTACTTTATAATAGTCCTGGGAATCATTATGAGTGCTAAAAGCAGCATAAGAAATTAGAGAAATGAAGTAGCTCTTAGAAGTAGAGCATAACATGTAATCACCAGCTCTAGCCCAGAACTATATTAATTCTCTCTTGAAAATATTTTTACAAAGTCTTTCATTTATGTTTTCATACAAAGTCTCCAATCTCATCATTATATGAAACTGAAGAACATTAACTGGCCAAATTTCTTTCTAAGTTCTCCGACACTAGTTTAGCTTGTCTAGTCAGGCCCTGAAGTTTAGTATTTTCATTTTTTTTCAAAGGATGCATTTAATCTGAAGTATTTCAGTAAACAAGGCAGCAAGCACATCAGGAAGCAAAGCTTGCTGAACTCGGTTCTAAATATGTAATCACTAAAATTGAGAGAAATTGTTTTTGGTCACCTCTCTCCCTACCCCCTTGCAAAACTGCAAGTATCTATTGCTCTACCTGCAGGAACTCTTCTTTCAGATGTGAAGCAATGAATTGCCCCATACACTTCTCTCAACAATCTTCTGAAAAACTGATGCAAAATTTATTTAATAGTAAATTCCATTGTAAACAGTTCACTTCTTTCTTTCTAGGCACACTATAGCACCTGGGCAGGAAAACTGCACAGTTCTTTAATAGTTGCTAGACAATTATGACCTAAACAATTACCTTTCCCTACTTTCCAAAAGCTTGCTAAATTTAATGGCAGGACAGTCTGCCAGCCAAGTAGCTTCCATTGTCTGGAGAGAAGTTAATAAGTGGACAGGGGCATTACAATATTAGCTGGGCTATGGGCAAAAGTCCTTTTAGGCTACGTTTGGGGAAGTTTCTATAAATATGAAAGCATCCCCCCGAAGTATTGCATATTGGAAAAAATTTAAAACGACTTTTAAAAGTATTTAAACATTTGCATAGGCAAAAGAGAAAATGTTAATATAATCAGAAAAATCTGAGGTCTCTGGTAAACCTTATTTTTAGCATACTTTGCATCAGAAGGGAAAAAGAAACTTCATGGATAAATTGTATAAAGCATTCATGTCTAGTCCTTTATACACCTATTTCAATAGTCTGCTTTCCAACCACTATATCAGTAATCAGGGAAAGACTTATTGGTTAAACCAAGGATTCGAGATAGAGAAAATCAACATCATTTCAAAATTAAATCTTGGAATAGTTTTGTTTTAATTCATGCTTTCCCATGAACACAATACATGTGTGGAGATAGGCTGTGGGGATCCATGCCCATTTACAAATACTAGCAATTTAGGAACATCTAAGAAAATAAGAACTCCTTCAAAGCATACTTCCTTAATTAAACAGCAAGACAATAAACTCACTCTCACTATTGTCTTTCTATATACCAATCAACAGATTGTAGTTATAAAAACATATAGATCTAATAGAGTAATGATAAAACTACACAAGTGAATTACTTTTATTACTCATCTTGATTTACTGTTGCTTTCTTACCATGAAAGCCTGTTTGTGAATGCTAACAAATAAAGTTACCTTTTTAATAATCTGCTAAAATCTACCCTCATGCCCTTCAGATGCCAGTAGTAAACGCAAGCTGCCCAAACGTGTTGATCTAGAGCGGGAAAAGACAAGAGCTGCAAGGAAGCTGTGGCACTGCTTGTGATATAACATGACCATGGGTAAAATTAGTTGTTAAACACATTAGCTGATGATATGCCATGCAAGAAGTTTAAATTACTACATATTCTATTTATTATAGATGAAGAAATTGAAGGAAGAGAAAGTAGGAAAAAAGAAAGGAAGAACAGGAGGAAGATCAAAGCCCCAAAACTGCAACAAAGTTGCAGGGTTACTTTTCCTTCTACTTGCCATTTTGAAAAATAAAGTTTAAAAGGCGTTTTATTTCATCAGCGTCCTAGGAAGGCAGTCACTCTAACGAACCCCAACTTATCTCCAGCCTTACCTTATGCTGCTAGAGCAAACCCACAGGCTAAATGGTCCTGCTCTCAGCGGCAGC
Source organism: Desmodus rotundus (assembly GCF_022682495.2). Taxonomy (NCBI): domain Eukaryota; kingdom Metazoa; phylum Chordata; class Mammalia; order Chiroptera; family Phyllostomidae; genus Desmodus; species Desmodus rotundus. Next base: position 19,323,618 of record NC_071400.1, on the reverse strand, counting down.
GGCAGAGGCAGTGGCAGCGACAGTGGCACATGCCATCTGTTAGCTACAGAAGCAAAAGCAGCTCTGCGCGAGGTGGCCCAGGTGCCTGGAGAGCCTTTAGCAGGGGTGTATACTGAATGCCGCCATTTTAAAGAGAGGCTCTGAAATCATTAGATATAAGCAAATTAAAGCCCGCCCCACCTACATAACTTCGTGGCTGGGACGTGCAAACGGGTTCCAAGTCAGCCGCTGCGGGGTATAAAATGCCAAGCCAAGAGACAAGCACATGAGGACGCCCAGACGGAGGTGACAATCACTCTGTTCCCCTCTGCCTCCTACCCTCCTGTACTCTGGCAAGCCTACTTTCAGGCCCAGAAGAAATAATATTTTCTTTTCTCGAAAACACGAGGACCCTTCCCGGGGCAGTTTGGTGTGCTGGGGGGTAGAGGGACCATGGGCTGGCCTCCCCCCCCTTTTTGCATGCTCTTGGTTCAGTCCGCTCTGAGCAGTTAGTGGGAGCTCCCCAGCGCCCTCACTGCGGCTGGCTCGCGTGGGGCTCCCGCCTGGCAAGCGGCTGCCATGGCAACCCGGGCCCAAACCCTGCCTGACCCGGGTCAAAGGCATACCCTCCACCAGCTGTCCCTTGGCAGAGCCCTCCAACCAACACCAGCAACCTGGGCCCGCGCCCCGCTCGCCCTCCGGGTATCCCGAGCTCCGCAGATAGGACGTTCAAAGGGGATGGCGCTAGTGAGGGGACTTTGGGCGCCAAAACGACACCTCCTGCAAAACTCTAACGACAGCCCACCTGCGGGGGAGTGGGGTGCAGAGGAGCTCAGAGCCGCCCTCAGCTACCTGGTCTCGCCACACCAGGCCAGGTAGCGCGGGGTACCCCACACTGCTGCTGCCCCCCTCACCTGGCTCTCAGCTGCGGACTGGCGGGAATTCGGCCACGTGCTGCCCTGGCGCCTGCTCCCACCCTGTGACTGTCCTCTGCCTCGTGCTAGGTTCTCCGCCCAAATTCCCCCCAAAAGTCGTGCTTCTAATCTTGCTCCGAGTATGGGCACTTTCTTCCACTAGTACTGTTTGTCGCCAAATATATTCTGTGTGTGTTTTTTTTTCATTAATGCACGGTTCTCACTGAGTGCAAGGCAGCCTTTATTCTCAGGGGGTGTGGCGCCTTTCCCCCAAACTCCACCGCCCAGCCTCCGCTGCAAAGGCTCTTTGTAATTTCATTTTTAAGGGAATGGGAGGGGGTGGTCATAAGTTCAGGTTTTACAAAAGCAAAAACCATCAACTTGCACACATCCCAGGATACCTGTGGGTTGCAGGAAAGTTTCTTAAGCTTTAGGAACTGCAGTGCCAATAAGAAATGCACTGTGATAAAAAGCTGTAGGCTTATAGTCTTTTCAGATACAGGTAAGGTGAAATAGCTAATTTTAAAGATGATTTCAGTCAATAAATATATTGGCTCACACTTAAGGCAAAATAGAAAATAAAGGAAGGGGGTGAAGGAAAGTCGAAGGAAAAGAAGGAAGGAAGGAAGGAAGGAAGGAAGGAAGGAAGGAAGGAAGGAAGGAGAAAAAAATGAAAGTAAAATAAAAGAAAACAAAAGGAAAGGAAAACTCAGCAGCCACTTTCCTTGGTCCTCTGTTCTATAAATTCTTCAGTCCTTTATTTCCCTTTAAAAACCTTTGAGAAGGAAATGTTACATGCGAATAGTTTTCCTTCTTCAGTGGGGTTTGAAGGGTAGGAGGAGCCGCAAGGTAGAGCTCCAGATACTTTTGAGTAAGAAATAAACAAAGCAAATGCAATTTTATATATTGATTTAAAAATGTGCATCTGGACAGCTAAATTACAAGTTCAATTTAATGCAAGTGTAATAAGAACACCAGCTGTCCCTTAATTGGAACCTTACAATAATAAATGCATGCTTTTATTTAATTTTACAAGGACAATTGTAGTTGATAACACACACATATGCAGGATTCTCTGTGACAAGCTCATAATAGTGCATGTGCTACTTTCCTGCAATGAACTGCTTCATCCCCCGCACAGATTTCTACATGCTCTGCCGAAAGTGCAAAAACACCACAGGAGATATTTAAGTAGCAGTTAGGTTGAGGAGTGGGGTGAATTATCAAGCTAATTATATATTTTTAATTTGCCAAACCGATCCAAATACAATTATCCAGCTAATTTTAGGCAAGAAATCAATCTGTTTGTTAAATGCTAGATAATAGGAGCAGGGTCATAATAGTTGGAAGGAGAATACTGGCACACACTGCCCTTTAAATAATTGAGAAACAGCCCCCCCAATGGCATTTGACATGCACTGTGAAAGTTATCAGGACAATGTGCAGGACAGTTTCTGTTACTTTTATAGTAATGGTTAGAATCTTAGCATAAGTCAAACAGAAGCCAGGAATTTCTGGTTATTTGGAAAAAAAAGCTCTAATTCCAAACTACCTCTTCCCACCTCCCTTCTGACTTGCCAAATTACCTGCACTACTCTAAAAGTCAGATTTGGCTGACATATAGGGAATAGCTTTGCAGCCGAAGACCTACCATAGTTAAAAAGTAGGAGGTGCTGGTTACCACAGTAGTCTGGAGGGAAAGGCAAGTCTGAATTATATAACTTTATACCCGATGATCTAAAAAATGAGGAACTCTTGTCACAGTGAGTCAACAAAGGAGCCTTTATACTAAGCATAACTTGGGTCAACACCAATTCTCTACTTCTGTCCATCATTGCAAACCACATCTCCTGTGGTATACTCTGGGTTTCCCTAATCTCATACAAACTAGCTCAATTTTATTGTTATCACATTGCTGAAATAATTGTTTGATAATAAACTTAAGGCCATAGATAGGCTAATTGGTTAGTTCTCAGGATAGCATAGTTTCAACATTGTCTCTTGATTGAAATTTTTTATTATATTTTATTGATTATACTATAAGAGTTGTCCTGAATTTTTCCCCTATGTCCCCCCTCTACCCAGCACCCCCAACTCCCTCAGGCAATACCCCCACCACTGTTCATGTCCATTGGTCAGGCCCATCAGTTCTTTGGCTACTCCATTTCCCATACTGTACTTTACATCCCCATGGCTATTCTGTAACTACCTATTTGTACTTCCTAATCCCCTCACCGCTTCACCCATTCTCCCACATCATCCTCCCATCTGGCAACCATCAAAACCCACTCTGTATCCATGATTCTGTCTATGCTCTTCTTGTTGCCTTAGTTTGTGTTTTTAGATTCAATTCTCAGTAGATTTGTAGTTTTTTGCCATTTTATTGTTCATAGTTTTGATCATCTTTTTCTTATAAGTAAGTCCATTTAACATTGCATATAATAATGGTTTGGAGATGATGAATTCTCTTAGTTTTTCTTTCCTGGGAAGCTTTTTATCTGCCCTTCAATTCTAAATGACAGCTTTGCTGGGTAGAGCAAACTTGGCTATAGGTCCCTGCTTTTCATGACTTTGAATATTTCTTGCCAATTCCTTCTAGCCTGCAAAGCTTCTTTTGCAATATCATCTGACAGTATTATAGGTACTTCACTGTAGGGAACTAACTAGTTTTCTCTTGATGCTTTTAAGATTCTCTCTTTATCTTCAACCTTTGGCATTTGAATTATGATGTCTTGGGGGTGGGTCTCTCTGTATCCATCTTGTTTGGGGCTCTCTGTGCTTCCTGGACTTGCATGTCTATTTCCTTCACTAAATTAGAGAAGTTTTCTTCCTTATTTTTTTCAAATAGATTTCCAATTCCTTGCTCTTTCTTTTCTCCTTCTGGCACTCTTATAATGCAAATGTCAGACCTCTTGAAGTTGTCCCAGAGGCTGCTTATACCATCCTCATTTTTTTGGATTCTTTTTTCTTCTTGTTCTGATTGGTTGGGTTTTTTTTTTTTTTTTTTTGCTTCCTTATGTTCTAAATCATTGATTTGATTCTCAGCTCCATCCACTCTACTGTTGTTTCCCTGTAAATTGTTCTTTATTTCAATTAGTGTATCCTTCATTTCTGACTGGATTTTTTTTTATGCTCCTGAGGTCCTCACTGAGTTTCTTGAGCATCCTTATAACCAGTGTTTTGAACTCTGCATCTGATAGATTGCTTATCTCCATTTCATTTAGCTGTTTTTCTGGAATTTTGATCTATTATTTCATTTGGGCCATGTTTCTTTGTCTCCTTGTTTTAGCAGCCTTCCTGTGTTTGTTTCCATGTATTAGGTAGAGCTTCTTTGACTCCGTGTGTTGGTGATGAGCATTGTACTAAGTGTCCTGTAGGGTTCAGTGGCACAGCCTCCTCTATCACCCAAGCTGGGTACTCAAGGTGCACCCTTCATGTGGACTCAGTACACCCCCCTCTTGTAGTTGAGCCTTGATTGCTATTGGCAAATCAACGGGAGGGATTTACACAGGACAGTCAGTTTCAAGGATTGGCTGTGACTACTTATTACCAACCTCTGCCCCCCATGGAGGATAAGCTGTCCAGGGGCAGGGTGGTGCTCTGACATGGTCTGTAGCTGTCCACTAGGTGCACTGGCCCTGGGATTTCCTGGGTGATGCGGGCCAAGGTCAGCCCCCACCTGTGTTTTGCCCAGGGCCACCTTGCCTGAGCTATAAAGCAATCTGAGATGTGCTGGGCTTCAAGATTCCCAGGGGAAGCCAAGCTGTGAATCTAGTTTGGATGCTGCTAGTGTGGGGCCTGGGACTCACTGAGGTCAGCTGTTATTTGTTTGAGAGGATTTAGGAAGTTGTGCAGCATGAGCCAAGACCAGCCATTGATATGGAATTGCAGCTTGGGTGGGCCCATAATTTGGGTGGGGCAGAGTCCCTGGGGATCTTCAAGGCAGTTCAAACAGTGTTAGCCAGGTTGATGGAGTGTTAGATATGGCACCAGCTTCTGAGTCATATGGAGGGAGGGTTTAGAAAAGGACAATGGCCTCTGCTCACCTTGATGCCAGACACTTCAGTTCCTCCCTGCATACCACTGGGGGTACACCAGCACTACCCCACTGGTAGCTGCTTATACTATCCTAACTTTTTGGGATTCTTTCTTCTTGTTGCTGTTCTGATTGGTCATTGTTTGCTACCTTGTGTTCCAAATCAAGCTGCTACCCCAGTGTTGGAGTTCAGAGGTAGTGAGCCTGAGTAGGTGAGTTCGTGTATGGTTCTCTAAGAGGAACTGCTTGGGGCCCCAGAAGTTGCTTCCACTGACTGAATCCCCACTGGTTTTTGCAGCCAGTTGTGGGGATTTATCTTCCTGACACTGGAATCCTGGGCCAGGGGGACTGGTGTGGGGCTGGGACTACTCACTCCAAGATCTCCCTCCCGAATTTTTATCCATCACACATGGATTTGGGACCAGCCCATTCCACATCTGTGCCCCTCCTGCCATTCTGGATGGAAGTGGTTTCTTTAATTCTGTATTTGTCAGACTTCCATTCAACTCAATTTCTAACAGTTCTAAGTGGCGGTTGTCCTATATTTTAGTTGTAATTTTGTTGAGGTTGTGTGAAGAGGCAAGCCGTGTCTGCCTATGTTGCCATCTTGACCAGAAGTCCTTGATTGAAATTCTGACCAGCAAAAGTTGCAAAGTAGACTGTTTTATCCTTTCTTTTTCATGTGGGAGGGGAGAATAACCTTACAAACAAATTTATCTTAGTAATAGTGCTCCTTTTTCCAAGGGGTGGTATGACCTGCATAAATGAAGCTAGGCAAATTTCCATGCAACCAGGTCACTACAGAATGTGTTCAAAGGTGGTAGGAAATTGCTGTCTCCTCCCCTTAGCATTTTAAAAGTGCTCATTTGCTCTCTGGGGTGGACTCACCTTGGAATTACTTTCCACTTTAGTAGAATGGTTAGAACTAGCTAACATTTTCTCTTCTTTTCTTCACCTTAGGCATAATTGGGGGGCATGACCCAGGAAAAATCAAGTTGTATACTGACTGATTCACTACATGAGTTCTTAAAATAATGTATGTACATTATAGTCTTTGAATACTTAACATTCAGTGGTTCTTCCATTGCTTTTAGGGCTAGTCTCAGAACCACTTTTCCTGATGGATTTTCAAAGGTTAGTGCCTCGCAACACTTGGACTTAAATTTTCAGTGCTGTCTTTCTCCCCTAGGGGGTCGATTAAAGAGAGGCATATAAGTAAACATTTCAAGACAGTTGGGGAACATGCCCCATGGCCTCACTATGTCTTAATATTTGAAATGGGAACTTGTACGTACAAATGTAAGGCTGAGAGTATAGGTTAGGATGTAGCAGTTTCTTAAGGGGCATGTTTTTCCAATAAATGTAATTAACATTGATGCAGGAAAGAATACTAAAGGTTATGTAATGGTTTAATAACAAAAGGATTATTGTAATCCACAATTAAACAAGTGTTGCTGTGTTTTTGAAGATGCTGGATTGGTTACAAGTTAAACTCTCTCATATATCTGTGCGTCATGATTTTCAGGGGTTTTTTCAACTCTCAATATATTCTATCAGAATCTTACTTTTATTCCTTTGTTAAAGCTCATAACTTATTTTTTTCTTTTGAAAAGGTAGTTAACAGATACTATTGGACAGACAGGCAGGGTCATGCTATGCACAAAAGGGTAAGGAAGTACATCTTTTGAACCTGTAGAATTATTTCCATAACCCTAGTACTATTAGCATATGGTACCATTTCATGCTGCTATAGTCTAGCAATGGCTCCACAGGCTGTAGCCCCACAATAGAATTTGTGGTCACTGAAAACAGAAGTCTCTGGGCATATGTGTATGTTTAAATAGCTGCAGATACTGATCATGCATCAATTTCTTAAAAGTCTTTTTCATTCAGAGTTGGCAATTGAGGTTTTGGGGTTCACACAAAGGTTCTGATTAAATAAATAGTAAAAAACAGAATCTACTTGTGAAAAAGGTTTAGACAATCAAATAAATGTTGGCTTCCAAAGTAACCCTTTTGTAAAATGATACAGACTATATTTCTTACACAAGAAGGAATAAAGCAATCCAATAACTAGTTATGTGCTGAAATGATTCCAAGTATAGATAATAAATTGATCAAAAATCACCAGGTTGTAAAAAAAAATCTGAAATTCATATTTTTCTTTCACAAAGCTTCTGGAATTATCTGAACATGTTGAATAAACACAGAGGAAAACAGGACATATGTTAAAGAATCATCCTCTAAAACACACTTAAGCCTGGTGGATTTATAAGGTGATGTTTTTCCCCTAAGACTTAGAAGAATATATTATAAAAATTTTCCTTGAGTATTGAAAAGTATAGTATATTTCTTTCTTTTTTTTCTGTGAGATTTTTTAAAATTTTTATTGTTATTTAATTACAGTTGTATGCCTTTTCTCCCCATCCCTCCACCCCACCCCAGCTGAACCCACCTCCCTCCCCCACCTCCACCCTCCCCCTTGATTTTGTACATGTGTCCTTTATAGTAGTTCCTGTAATCCTCTCTTCCCACTGTCCCCACCCCACTCCCCCCTGGCTATTGTTAGATTGTTCTTAACTTCAATGTCTCTGGTTATATTTTGTTTGCTTTTTTCTTCTGTTGATTATGTTCCAGTTAAAGGTGAGATCATATGGTATATTTCTTAAAATAATCCCCAGAATGAACTATGGTAAGAATGATACACATAAAATGATACGAGAATGTAAGAGTAATACACAACATAAGAATGATGTAAAAATGATCTATTACCACTTAGGAATATGATAATTATAACAGCAACCAATAATATGGAAATACTCTATTTCAGGCACTGTACTAAGAAGCATTTTCACAAGTTAGCCCATGTGATGCTCCTAACAACCTCTAGAAGGTATATGCTATCATGTTTCCATGTTAAATAAAGGAAAGTGAGGCTCTTTTAAAGTAACAAAGCTATTAAGTGGCAGAACCAGGAGCTATTATGGAGGTCCAGGTAGATTTGAACTCAGACACTTGCTCCTTGTAGTATGCCATACTGCCTATCATTGATGTGGGCATTTTAATCAAAATTCTACCAATAAAATACAGAAACCTATTAAAATAATTTTAAGCCACAATCAACTATTGTTTATCCTAGAAATGTAAAGACGATTTCAGACAAAAATAAAAAATCAATATTGTTTAAAAATGTATGATCATCTTAGTAAATTGCAAAAAGGCATTTGATAAAAACCTCTTTTTTATGGTTAATGTCTTTTAAATATGGAAATAGTGAACTATCTCTTTAACATGATAAAATATATATTCAAAAAATAACTAATTTCCTACCTATTGGAAAAACAAAGTTATTTCCCATAAAAACTGTAGCAAAACAGGGGAGCTTTTATTCATTTATAAGTTTAGTACTTCTGAGAAATTCTTGTTTTGGTAATAAGGCATGTGAGTAAATCAGAAGTAAAAATTTTGAAGTAAGAAATTAAAGAGAGATCATATTCAGACAGCAGTAGTATATACCTAGAAAAGCCAGAGAATCAACTTCAACTGGTTAGACAAAACTATAGAGTTCAGCAAATTCACAAAATGCAAGATAAGTCTTTGAAAGCCAAAAAAATATCTCCCAGTAAGCCAACCCAAAGGAGAAAAAGCAATACCTACAATAAAGCAAAAACATTAAAGTGTTTGGAAATAAGTAAATATATACATAAAAGTGTGAGAAAAAGAAATAATATGAAGCCATAATGGCAGAAACAAAAAAAAATTGAATAAATGTTGTCACACTATATTTCTGAATGGAAGACTGTTAGTATGAAGCTGATACTTCTTCACAGGTTGACTTAGAGATGTAGACAATTCAAATTAAGATCTCTCTTATTTCAAAAATCATATTACAGTAGTTTGTAGTTACAATTGTATATAACTTTATAGGGAAACAAAAGTCATATGGATATCAAATATTAGAATATATTTGATATATGTATAAATCGACATTATATAAAGTGGCAGAATTCTGAAACAAAACAGAAGTATCAATTAGTAAATGGGATAGACTAGAAAAAGGCTCTAATAAAAGTAAAAAAAATGAAAGTTTCATGAACAAAGCAGAATAAAACAATGGGGAAAGTACTCATTATTAAGTAAATTCACTGGTCACGAATATGTAGAGGAAGTAATGTAAACTTTTATCTATTACCATATATAATGATTCTTTCTGTATGAACTAAAAAACAAAATATTTAAGGAAAATTAAAAAACACATTAAGAATAGACTGGAGTATTTAACTCAACCTTGGCGATCTTTAACGTTTTGAAGTAATAGGAAACATGGCAAAGGAAATTCTGGTCAGAGAGTCCAATGTAATACAAAAATGTAAAACCATTATAAAAACTAAGATTAAATGGTATAAGTGCTAGGAAGATTACCAATAAATAAATAGCATCTAAACTGTATACAGAAGTTCTACAAACTTACAAGATCATTACCAGATTCCCAAAAGACAAATGGTCAAAAGTTATTATCATATCTAGAAGAAATAGATATTGTTCCAATTAGGATACACTATTTTTATTTAATTTAATTGGCAAAAAAATAACATTTTACAAAACAATATTGTACAGGTTCTGGAAGAACAGGCTCATTGAAGTTGCTGATAGCACTGCAAACTAGGTCAAAAATCATAAAAATATTCATAGTGCTGGAACCAGGCCTCCCAATTGTTGATAATTCAAAAGAAGGACAAATACCTTAGTTTGAATATCAAAAGCTTTAAAGTAAATTAAATATCCAACAAGAGGGGAATGATTGAGCTATTTATTATATATTAATGCAATGAAATAATTTGAACAATATAGATAAACAGAAAATTGTATAAGAGATAACATTAATAAAAGGTTACAATGCAAAATTATTTTTTCACTTTGATTCCATCCAAGATCATTCATTAGGATAATGATTAGGAGAGCCCAAAGATTTAGATTTAGGGTTTTTTTTTAAAGCTAATACTGGGGAATTTTAAACTTTTTTGTTATTTTGAAAATCTGATAAAACAGTATTAAAATGAAGAATATATTTCTTTTTTTTAATATATTTATTGATTATGCTATTACAGTTGTCCCATTCCCCCCAACTCCACTCCATCCTGCCCACCCCCTCCCTCCCACATTCCCCCCCCATAGTTCACATCCATGGGTCATGTATATGAGTTCTTTGGCTTCTACATTTCCTACACTATTCTTACCCTCCCCCTATCTATTTTCTACTTACCATTTATGCTACTTATTCTCTGTACCTTTCCCCCCTCTCCCCCTCCCACTCCCCTATTGACAACCCTCCATGTGATCTCCATTTCTGTGGTTCTGTTTCTGTTCTAGTTGTTTGCTTAGTTTTCTTTTGTTTTGGTTTTAGGTGTGGTCGTTAATAACTGTGAGTTTGCTGTCATTTTTACTGTTCATATTTTTTAGATTCTTTTTCTTACGTAACTCCCTTTAACATTTCCTATAATAAGGGCTTGGTGATGATGAACTTCTTTAACTTGACTTTATCTGAGAAGCACTTTATCTTTCCTTCCATTCTAAATGATAGCTTTGCTGGATACAGTAATCTTGGATGTAGGTCCTTGCGTTTAACCTTGGGTAATGTAATTATGATGTGCCTTGGTATGTTCTTCCTTGGGTCTAGCTTCTTTGGGACTCTCTGAGCTTCCTGGACTTCCTGGAAGTCTGTTTCCTTTGCCACATTAGGGAAGTTCTCCTTCATTATTTGTTCAAATAAGTTTTCAATTTTTTGTTCTTCCTCTTCTTCTGGCACACCTATAATACGGATGTTGGAATGTTTCAAGATGTCCTGGAGGCTCCTAAGCCTCTCCTCATTTTTCCGAATTCTTGTTTCTTCATTCTTTTCTGGTTGGATGTTTCTTTCTTCCTTCTGGTCCACACCATTGAGTTGAGTCCCAGTTTCCTTCGCCTTACTATTGGTTCCCTGTACATTTTCCTTTGTTTCTCTTAGCATAGGCTTCATTTTTTCATCTACTTTTTGAACAGATTCAACCAATTCTGTGAGCATGTTGATAACCAGTGCTTTGAACTGTGCATCCAATAGGTTGGCTATCTCTTCCTCGCTTAGTTGTATTTTTTCTGGAGCTTTGAAGTGTTCTGTCATTTGGGCCATTTTTTTTTCTTTTTTTGTCTTGGCGTTTCTGTTACTTTAAGGGGCAGAGCCTTAGGTGTTCACCGGGGCGGGGTAATGCTGGTTGCTGTGCTGTGACGCTGAACGTGGGGGAGGGGCCCAGAGGGAGCAATGGCGCCCGCTTCACTCTCCTCCGGATTTCAATCTTCCACTCCGATACCCACAATCAAACTGGGCCCCTCTGGTGCTGGTTCCCGAGTGGGTGGGCTTGTGCACACTCTAGGCCCCTGTGGGTCTCTCCAACGACCTCTCCTGTGAGGCTGGGAGTCTCTCCTGCTGCTACCCCAACCCCCATGGGCGTTTTCAATCAAAGGTTTGCGGCTTTATTTCCCCCGAGCTGTAGCCCTGGGTTGCGCAGTCTGCTTCGCTCCCCACTGTTCGTCCAGTTTATCTGTGGGCGACTGTGGGGCTGCGGTGTGCTACCTGCACTCTGCCTGCCCCGCTCTCCGCCACTCCGAGTCTGGCCCTCTAGGTTTATCTGCTCGGATATGTGGCCACAGGGTCTGCTAGTGCTCGGACTGCCTGCGCTGTTTGTCCCACACTCAGCCAGTCTGGGTCCTGCCACAGCTAGGCGAGTCCTCTCCACCCTAGTGCCCATCTCTGCCCCTCCTACCGGTCTAGATGAATGTTTATTTTTTATTTCCTTGGTGTCGGACCCCCTTGCCTTTCGATTCTCTGTCAGTTCTGGTTGTGCGAGGAGGCGCAGTGTGTCTACCTACACCGCCATCTTGGTTCTCCAGCAAGAATATATTTCAATGTGAGAATTAAAGCTCTATTTTAAATAAACTACTTCTATTTCTCTCATGTTCTGCCATTTTTTCTATCTTCTTTTGAATTTCTCAACATCTTATATTTTATCTTATACAAATATTTCTCTGGTCCTTTGTCTCTTTATTTTTCTCTATTCCAGCTCTCTCTCTTCCTCTCTCTCTTTTACTAGGCAAAAAAACCCTCTATTAATGTTTGTTTCAAAGTTTGTTCTCAGGCTTCTTCAGCTTAATTAACTGCAAAGAATGATTCTTTTCCTAAGCAAAACTGAGAAAAGCTGCAGTGTACAAGGGGGCTTGGGCTTAAAAATATTAGAGATCTAGATTTTATCAGATCCATAAACAAATATGAAAATGCAGTCATAATATAAAATAGCAGCTTCCAGTAACTTCTTCAAGTTTAATCTTCTTCAGAAGCTGACTCAATTAAGTTTATTTTTGGCAGCCTCATCACAATTCTTCACAACATCTGGAACTTCATCATCATCATCCTCTCTGGTTATAAGTGGTGCTTTTCCATCCACAGATTGTTTGGGCAGAGCTTCAGACACTCTCCTTAAAGTATTCATACTGTCAGTACCAAGATGGTTTAAGATGCTGGGTAGCATTGCTGTCAGTGACTTTGTCTGAGCATGGCAGTAATGGTGAAAGTGTTCACTGTCTGAGATGCCTGAACTTTAGGATTGTTAAACTAGATCACTGTTCCTTGGTTTATGAACATATTTACCTCTTCAATATGAGAGATCTTGTTTACCCTTATTTTCTTTTAGGAGAACTGATGTTTTTTATCATCTACTGTAGCTGTTCTGTGAACCACCTTCTTCCTGCGAACAGTTTCTTTCTCACCAATGTACACTTGTGCCTGCAGTTTGGCCAATTTATCTTGTTGGAGAGGAAACAGAGGCCATGTGGAGGACTAAGGTTGGTGCTCAGTGGGGTTTTGAACAGACCAGCTGAGAATAAGTGCACAAATGTGGGGACACAAGATCACAGCTAGTTCCAGCTTTCTCTCTTTTTCTCTTCTCTCACCCTCCTTAACTTCACTTTTTTCCTTTTTATGCGTCTCAGCTCTTTTTGTGACTCTGTTTTTGGAATGGTTAAAATATGGGACAGAAATGTATTTTATTTGTTTTATCTATTGAAGAACACATTGCTTTTGTTTTATTTTAACAAGCAAAACAGACAGACTCATAGGTGGAGAGAAGATGACAGCTAGTGGGGGATCGTAAGGGTGGAGGGACTGAGCAAAAAGGAAAAAGGACTCATGGACATGGACAACAGTGTGATGACTGCTGTGGGGAGAAGGGTATACAGGGACTAAATGGTAATGGGAAAATACAATAGATTAAATTCAAAAAATTAAAAAATTAAAAATTGAATGAGCTGAATTCATTATTTTTAATTCTTTTTAAATAGGCACCTGAATTGAATTATCTTTTAATTATTTATTCATGGCCAAAGCCAAATCAAATGTTTCTGCAAGGCTCTAAACTGTATCAAGTGGAAAACACTTCATATCTTAATTCCATTGAATTTATCATTACAGAAAGAACAATGAACATAACCATGAAAGATTTACATTCACACATGTAGGAAACCCTTGCTATTCCAATTTTAAAGTTTTCAAGTATCTGATTCTTAGTCATGCTAAAACATGCAGGTAATACAATAATTATAATCTTGTACTTCGCATTCATGATATTGTAAAGTTAATATCAGTATGAATGGGTATGCTTAATCATAAAACCTGAGATCATGCTAAATCTAATGAACAAATGCAGAGAATGGGCAAGAGCTAAAAAAAATCTATTGGAAATAAAGAGGTGGGAAAAAGGTAGAGTTGTTCATATGAAAAAATATAATACAAGAATAAACTCTGTTTTGCTTACTCATGACCATAAATCTACTTTTGCCCACTCCTGTGTAGTTATTTAATATTTATCAATTTCCTCATAAATAAAATGCACATATTTCTAGAACCTTCCTTGTAGCATACAGGCATACCTCATTGTGCTTCTCTTTATTGCACTCTGAAGATATTGCTGTTTTGTTTTGTTTTCCAGTTGAAGGTCTGTGGTCTACCCTGAGTAGAGCAAGTCTCTGGGGACTGTTTTTGCAGTACATGCAGATGATTGTTAACATTTGTTAGCAATAAAGTATTTTTAATTAAGGCATGCATTTTTTACACACAATGCTATTGCACGCTTAGTAGACTACAGTGTAGTGTAAATATAACTTTTATGTGCACTAAGAAACCAAAAAAATTGTGTGACTCTTTATTGCAGTGGTCTGAAACCAAACCTACAGTATCTATGAGGTATGCCAGTGTACTGTAAGATTAAATATGACAAAGTTTTGAAAGTACATACAGTGCCTGGCACATAGTAAGTGCTCCATTAGTGAGAGAAGGTAGAGGCCATTGCAGAGTTGGAGGCTCAGTGTGCCCATTGACATAGAGGCAGGAATTGAGATGGCATGTCAGGGAAAAAGAAAAGATTAGTTTGGCTCTAGTCATGATAGAGAGGTCATTTGGCAACCTTTCTACTTACAGAAAATAGGGTTGCTCACATTTCAATTTCTTATCAAATTTTTGAGCAGCCACCAAGTTTACGTATTCTTTTCATTTTTGGAATGAAGTGGATGAAGGATGGTTTGAGAGGCATTTCCTTGTCAATCTTGTGCAACACAGAAAGGAATAAGGTGTTATGAACCCCACAGTAAGTTGGGCTTCTGTTATCAAGGTTAAAGTGCCAGATTAGTGGCCTATCTCTGCCCTGCCAAATGAGGACATGTTGCAATATTCTGGATATGTGCTTCAATGGTGAGTCTCTATGAGCTGGTGGCTATATCTGGTCTATCTGGTGATGCTATGCAGGAAGGGAGGACTTAAACCTGAGATTTGGATTGGTACAAATAAACACTGCCTGCATTTATTTACTAGGGTGTGACCTTGAGCAAGTGACCCTGTATGATGCAGTTATTTGTATGAAAAGTAGAGAAAATGATAGTGCCTACTTCATGGGGTTTGTGATGAGAATTAAATAACATTAGATGAAACACTTAGAATATTACCTACCAAGTCATGAATGCTGGCTATTTTTATCCATGTACAAATAACCCATTTATCAACTTATCTTGTGATAAGGAGAATTTTCTTCATGAGTCCAGGGAGAATGGATCCAATATAAAAAAGACAAGGATCATGCATTTTCTCTCTGATCAAAGTTTAAGTGGGGCATCATAAAAGGCATGAGACAATGGCTCTGACACTACAGAGACTTTGCAAATAACTATAGAAACCAGACAGAGGCTAATCCTGAAATCCTGGGTGGTGTAGGGACACTCTTCCTCTGCAGGCTGCCATGAGACTTGAAATTTCCTGCCATCATGCATTAATGTCTTAAAAAAAAAACCCTCGTGAAATGAACAAATTATCCAGGCAAAATAACACATTAACCTGTTAGCTGGATGAACACTTTAGCACAGATTGCTTTTATCAAATTACTTAGCTTCTGGAAGCTGGAGCGTGTGAGCTACCAGATGAAGGATAGCTAAATGGTGCTAAAAAGAAAGAGAGAGGGAAAGGGCATCTGGAGGCAGCCTTGGGGGCTACTAAGGACTAAAGCCAGCCAAAGCAGCATCTGCCTGGGTCCCTGGATGGAGCACAGAACACCCTTACCCCTGCAGTCTCCCTTACTCCCTTTATCTTCTTTTATTTTCTTTACTCTACTTTTTCATGTGCCATACATCATACAGTGCAGGGCCAGGCACACAATCAACAGATGTTTAGGAAGTACCAGTTGAGTAAATAAGTACCTATAGTGGACAGAAGTCTCCAGAATACTTCCAGGATATGCTAACTTGCACACACTAGGAATGGCTCAAAAATTACTGCTTAGGAAGGGTTTCATACTGGATGTCCTGCTTCATGGGGTGAGGCAAACACCTGATACTGGGAACATAACATGTGCTAAGAAAGTACTCAAAAAACAAGTGAGGTATAACAATGAACACTTGAGAATCAAGCAAGAGTATAAGATCCAATAATAGAGGCAATACACATTCAAGAAAATTACACGGCAGGATTCAGTTCAAGAACCAGGAGAAAGCTGAGTTTCCAAGAGAGGAAATTAAGGAAAAAAAATGGCTTTTTATTGAGTGCTTCTTTGGCCAGGCACTTTCACTGACTTTGTCTAATTTATTCCTCACAATAAAGCCAAAAGTAATTATTGTCTCTATTTTTTATAAGTTGGAAAACTAATCATCAGAAAAGCTGGGCAAATTGTAGCTTACTGAAGTGACTAAGTGCATAGACTTAGACCCAATCTACTTGATTTAAATCCTGGCTCTACCACTTATTAGTTGGGTGGTCATAGGCAAGTTATTTAATCTTTGTCATCCTCAGTTTCCTCTTCAGTAAAAATAAGGATAATAATACTCCCTACTTTCGACAATGCTATAAGGCTTAAATGAGTTCAATATTAGCAAAGCACTTAGCACAGTGCATTCACATACGGAATGTTATATGAGTATTTGTGAAAAAATAAAATGAAGTTACCTAAGGTTATGTGACTAGTATGAGAAAAGCGAGACTTGAATCCAGGTCCAAATGCTTCAGTCCTAGCACAATTCCTAACTCCCCCATGAAGCCCAAATCTCATTCCTTTTCAAGGACTCCTTGAAGTCCTCAGTCCCTTAGAAAACTTTCCCTGACCACTCCCTAGTTTGATTCACAGCTTAGCAATCAGTCACAGACTTCTTGTATAATTATTTGAATTTTTCCTGCATATTCTCTTTTTTCCAATACTACCTTATACACCTATTCTTAAGGAGTTTACTAACTTCTTTTCATCCTCCAAAGTGCCTAGCAATTCTCTGTTTTTTCAATTGAAATTGTGCCCACAGCTCTTAAAGGGAGTGGTAACCTTATGAAGTTTTGAGTGTGACAAACATACTGCAGATGATAATGGTTCAGGGTCCCTTGGTCAATGTGGCCCACGTTTTCACATCTGTCCATTCATTTTCACAGTTTTTGTTTCACACTAACCAATGAGAGACAGAAATGATATTACAGTTTTTAACTCATTCTATATAAACTTTTTAGTGTGGCATTTATCCAAATTTTAAAAATTATTCTTTCAGCTATCATCATTTTAAGCACTTATTGAAGCATGTTGATAAGAGATAGAGACAGAGAAGCAATAGAGTACCACCAAAGTTCCTGTAAAAATATAGTTTTCTATGTTATCCCTTTCCAGGCATATGGCACTGAGTCATAAGGAATAATAGGAATGGAAAATGGCCAAATATACACTAGTACATTTGAGCTGGGTACAAAAGGAAGTATAGAGTTATTTTTAAGAAACATGTATTTCTAAAGTGCTCTCTGAACTTTAAATATACTATACAGTCATATCTCTAAAGGAAAAGAGAAATTTACCTAAGTTCTAAAAACACTTGCTGAGACAATAAACGAATGTACTCGATTTCTCTGACCAGAGACCTTCATTCCAATTTGATGCAAGCCATAAATGAAATGACTTGGCTGATTATAAGCCAGTCCCCCATGAACATTTGTTTACATCTGAAAACCTCTACACATAATTGCTGTCCCTGCTCAGGGGAGGCCCTGCTGGGATTACAAGAAGTACTGCAAGGTTCTATGGAAGTGTGATCACCAGTTACGGCATGAACCTGGCACTGCATGTCCACACCCTGTCTGCTTTGGCAATTGGATCTATCAGTTTTCCTCCTTCATACTCCTTAAATTATCCAAAGAGAGCAGAAGTCTAGGGAAAGAGAACACAGGGCTGTAAATAACATTTAGATCTGGTATCTCATGAGACAAGGACCCTCAGTCCACTTCACTCCTGAGATATAGTCTGAAATTACACAGTAGTTATGTTGTTCTTTCAAAAAGCCAAAGATAGTATATAATCTGATTTTCAGAGAAAAGGGTGGGGTTGGAGATAAGTCAGGATCAAGGATATATCATAAATATTGATTTTTCCCCAAAATAGAAATTGGCGATTTACCTTAACCAATTTTTAAAAATATTTTATGTTGAAAGCAATATAGTTTTTTAAGTAAAGCAATTGAGTTAAAATTGACATAAAACTGCACATATTTAACATGTGCAACTTGATAAGTGAAGCGTATACTTGTGAAACCTTATCACCATCAAGGCCGTAAACATACACACCACTTCCCAAAGTTTCTTCTCTGTTGTTGTTGTTTTTGGTGATAAGAACACTTAATGTAAGATCTACCCTCTTAGCAAATTTTAAGTATATGGTATTATTTATTATAGGTACTAGTTTTTTCAGAACTTATTCATTTGGCATCACTGAAATTTTGTGCCCTTTCACCATCACCTACCCATTTCCCTCACTCCCCAGCCCCTTGAAACTACCATTTTATCTTTTGCTTCAATGAGTTTGACTATTTCATTTTTTTTAATTTTTATTGTTATTCAATTACACTTGTGTGCATTTTCTCCCCATCCCAAGTTTGACTATTTTAGATTCCTCACATATGGAATGTGGTATCACATAGTATTTGTCTTTTTGTGTTTGGCTTATTTCACTTGGTTTAATGCCCTCCAGGTTCATTCATTTTGTTGTAAATCATAGGATTCCCTTCTTTATAAAGGCTGAATAATATTTCATTGTCTGTATATCCTAATTTCTTATTCATTAATCTGTAATAGACATTAGGTTGTTTCCATGTCTTGGCTATTGTGAATAATGCTGAAACGGCCATGGAGATGCATATATCTCTTCAAGATCATGATTTAATTGCCTTTGCATATATATCCAGAAATGAGATTGCTGAGTCATATTGTAGTTCTATTTTTTAATTTTTTGAAGAATTCATACTGAATCCTATTGTGGCTGTATCAACTTACCTTCCCACCAACAGTGCATAAGGATTCCTTTTTCCACAAACCTCACCAACACTTGTTATCTTTAGTTGATTTTTTAAAAATAAAAAGAACATCCTAACAGGTTGAGGTTTTGATTTCCATTACTCTGATAATTAGAGATATTGAACACTTTTTTTACATATCTGTTGGCCATTTGTATGTCTTATTTAGAGAAATGTCTATTCAGGTCTTTACACCATTTTTTAAATCTGGTTATTTGTTTTTGTCTTTGTATTTTTTGCTATTGTGTTATATGAATGTTTTGTATATTTTGGATATTAACCTACTATGAGATATATGGCTTGCAAATACTTCTTCTCATTCAGCAGATTGCCTTTCATTTGTTGATTGTTTTCTTTGGTGTACAGAACTTTTTAGTTTGATGCAATCCCACTTGTTTTTTTTTTTCTTTTCTTTTGCTGTTGTGTCAAAAACTCATTGCTAAAGCCAATGCCAAGAGTTCTTCCCTATATTTTCCTCTAGACTTTTATGGTTTCAGGTTTTCAGTTTAAGTCCATTTTGAGTTGATTTTAGTATATGGTATTTCGTTTTGTTGCATGTGGATATCTAGTTTTCCAAAAAAACTTTATTTTTTATCATATTTTATTAATGTTTGAACACAGTTGTCTCTATTTTCACAACACCACTTTCCTCCACCCCATCTACTCCCACCTCCCACCCTCAATCCTAGCCCTCTTTGGCTTTGTCCATGGATCCTTTATACATGTTCTTTAATGACCCTTCCTCTTCTTTCTCCCATTATTTCTCTCTGCCCTCCTCTCTGATTACTGTCAGTTCTTTATTTCAACATCTCTAGTTACATTTTGCTTGCTTGTTTGTTTTGTTGATTAGGTCCCACTTATAGATGAGATCATATGGTATTTGTCTTTCATCACTTGGCTTAGTTCACCTAGCACTTATTAAAGAGACTGTCCTTTCTCTTTGTATATTCTTGGTTGCCTTGATGAAACTTAATTGACCTTTATGGGGGGGTATTTCCTAGGTCACTATTCTGTTCCATTGGTCTCTGTGTCTGTTTTTAATGCCACTGCCATATTGTTTTGATTACTGTAACTTTCTAATAAAATTTGAAGTTATAATTTATAATTTAAAAACCTCCAGCTCCATTCTTCTTGCTCAAGATTGTTTGCCTACCTAGGAACTTTTGTGATTTTATACAAATTTTAGGATTATTTTCTATTTCTGTGAAAAATTTTATTGGAGTTTTGATAGGATTACACTAAATCTATAGGACACTTTGGGTAAGTATGGACATTTTAACAATATTAATTCTTCCATTCCATGAACACAGAGTATCTTTTTATTTATTTGTATCTATTTTAACTTTCATCAATATTATATGATTTTAGTGTACAGATATTTTACCTACTTGGTTAAAGTTTTTCCCAAGTATTTCATTGTTTTGATGCTATTACAACTGGGATTGTTTATATAATTTATTTTTCAGATAGTTTGTTATTAGTGTATAGATATGCAAATTATTTTGTATGTTAACATTGTGTCCTGCAATTTTACTAATTATTTATAAATTCTAATAGGTTTTATTGGTGGAGTCTTTAGAGTTTTCTATATATGAAATCATGTAATTTTCAAACACTTTTTGTTGCATGTCATAAGTTTTGGCATATTGCATTTCCATTTTCACTTGTCTCACAATTTTAAAAAAATTTCCTTTTGATTTCTACTTTAACCCCTTCCTTGGCTGTTCAGAAGTGTGTTGCTTAATTTCCACATATTAAAAAATAATAATCTTAATTGGAAAAATATAGCTTTATTTTATTTGAACATTTAGGGAAGATAAACACATAACTTCTTTTCTTTATTAACAAATTTGAATTGAAAGTAAACTTATTTAATATCTATAAATTGAACATATACTCACAATGTTATATACCACAAAGCATAGTTGGAGGAGTAGATGAGTTTACAAATTTTAGAAGTGTTAGAAAATTGTAAACATATGGAAAGCCATATATAAGTGTTTGCCATATAAATAAAAAAATAAAATCTGAGACCAAACTAATAAACATTACCATATCCTTTTATTTTGTACAGTTAGCATTCCCATTTAAGTGACAATATGTACAAAGAATAATTTCTGTTTTTATTTATTTATTGAATTTATTGCAGTGACATTGGTTAATAAAACTACATAGGTTTCAGGTGTACAATTCTGTAATACATCACCTGTATATTGTATTGTGTGCTAACCACCCCAAGTCAAGTCTCCTTCCATCACCATTTATCCCCCTTTACCCTCTTCTACCTCCTCCCACCCCTCTTTCCATCTGTTAATCACCATACTATTGTCTGTGTCAGTAAAATCATACAGTACATGTCTTTCTCTAAGTGGCTTATTTAACTTAGCACAATACACTTCAGATCCACCCATGTCATTGTAAAAGGTAAGATTTCCTTCCTTTGTACAGCTAAGTAGTACTTCATTGTGTAAATGTATCACAGCTTTTTCACCTAGTCATCTACTGATGGGCACTTGGGCTGTTTCAAAATCTTGGCTATTGCAAATAACACTGTTGTGAACATAGGAGTGTATATATTCTTTCAAATTGGTGTTTTGGGTTTCTTATATTCCCAGCAGCGGAATAGCTGGTCATAGGTACATTTTGAATAGTTTGAGGTAAATCCATACTACTTTCCACAATGGATGCACCAATCTGGATTCCTACCAACAGTGCATGTGGGTTAGCTTTTTTCCCACACCCTCACCAACCCTTGATGTTTGTTGATTTATTGATGATAGCCTTCTGGCAGATGTGAGATGATATCTCATTGTAGTTTTAATTTGCAGTTTTCTAATGATTAGTGAAATTGAGCATCTTTTCATATGTCTGTTAGAGATCTGTATGTCCTCTATGGAGAAGTGTCTATTCAGGTCCTTTGCCCCCTTTTTAAAATTGGATTTTTTTTGGTGTTGAGTGATATAAGTTCTTTATAAATTTTGAATATTAACTCCTCATCAGATGTATAATTGGCAAATATCTTCTCTCAATTAGTGGGTTGTCTTTTCATTCTGTTGATGGTTTTCTTTGCTCTGCCAAAACTTTTTATTTTTATGCAGTCCCATTTGTTTATTTTTCCTTTCTTTCCCTTGCCAGAGGAAATATATCAGAAAAATAATATGGCTACAAGAAATGTTTGAGATATTATGGTCGATGTTTTCCAGTAGTTTTTTTTTTTTATGATTTTGAGTCTAACATTTAAATCTTTAATTCATTTTGAACTTATTCTTGTGTATGATGTTAGAAGGTGGTCTAGTTTCAATTTTTTGCACATACCTGTCCAATTTTCCCGATGCCATTTATTAAATAGACTGTCTTTACCCATTGTATGTTGTTATCTCCCTTGTCAAATATTATTGACCAAAAATCATGGTTCCATTGATCTATAAGTCTGTTTTTATGCCTACCATGTTGTTTTGATTACTGCGCCTTATGAATAGTTTGATATCAGGTAGTGTGGGTTCTGCCAACTCTATTCTTTCTCAAGACTGCTGAGGCCAGCCAAGGCTTTCTGTGGTTCCATATCAATTTTTGTACTATTTGTTCTTGTTCTGTGAAATATGCTTTTGTTTTCTTGATAGGGATTGTGTTGAATCTATAGATTGCTTTGGGAAGTATGGATATTTTAATGACATGACTTCTTCCTATCCACAAACAAGATATATGCTTCCACTTATTTGTATCTTCTTCAATTTCTTTCCTCAGTGTCTTAAAATTTTCTGAATAAAGGTCTTTTGCATCCTTGGTTAAATTGATTTCTAGGTACTTTTGATGTAATTATGAATAGCATTCTTTTCTTAATTTCCTTTTCAGATAGTTCATTATTGGTGTATAAAAATGCAACTGATTTATGGAAAGGTATTTACATCCTGCTACCTAACTGAATTCATTTATCATTTGTAGTAGTTTTTTTGTAAAATATTCAGTGTTCTCTATCTGCAGTACCATGTAACCCACAAATAATGTCAGATTTACTTCTTCCTTTCCAATTTGAATGCCTTTTATTTCTTCTTCTTGACTGATTGCTGTGGCTGGGACATTCAGTAATATGTTAAATAACAGTGGTGAAAATGAACACTCTTGTCTTCTTCCCAATTTTAAAAGAAACACTAGATTTTGCCCAATGAGTATGATGTTGGCTGTGCTTTTGTCATATGTGGCTCTTGTTACATTGAGGTATGTTCCCTCTATTCCACTTTGCTGGGAGTTTTTATCATAAATAGGAGGTGGATTTTATCAAATGTTTTTTCTGCATTTATTTATATGATAACATTTTTATTCTTCATTTTGTTTTATGTTGTGTATCATGTTTATTGGTTTGCAGATATTGTACCAACCTTGCATCCCTGGAATAAATCCCACTTGGTTATGGTGTATGATCATTTTAATGTATTGCCAGATCTGGTTTGCTAAAATTTTTAAAAAGATTTTAGCACCTAAGTTTATCAGGAATAATAGCCTATAATTTTATTTCTTCATACTGTCTTTGTCTGGTTTTGGATTAGGACAATGCTGGTCTCATAAAATGAGTTTGGAAGTCTTCCCTCCTCTTGAATTTTTGGAAAAGTTTGAAAAGGAGAGGTGTTAGTTCTTCTCCAAATGTCTGAAAAAAAGTGAATGTTACGGAAAGTGATATAAAGAAAAATATGCAGGAAACTATCAGTGAAGGGAAGGAAAATGGGACTCAAATCAATGATTTGGAGCAGAAGGAAGAAATAAACAGTCAATCAGAACAGAATGAAGAAACAAGAATTTTAAAAAATGAGGAGAGCCTTTGGAACCTCTGGGACAATGTGAAACATTCCAACATCTGAATCATCGAGGTGCCAGAAGGAGAAGAACAAGAGCAAGAAATTGAAAACTTATTTGAACAAATAATGAAGGAGAACTTCCCTAATCTGGCAAAGGAAACAGACTTTCAGGAAGTCCAGGAAGCTCATACAGCCCCAAAGAGGATGGACCCAAGGAGGAACACACCAAGGCACATTAATTACATTAGCCAAGATTAAAGATAAGGAGAGAATCTTAAAAGCAGCAAGAGAAAAGGACACAGTTACCTACCAAGGAGTGCCCATAAGACTGTCAGCTGATTTCTCAAAAGAAACCTTGCAGGCAAGAAGGGGCTGGAAAGAAGTATTCCAAGTCATGAAAGGCAAGGACCTACATCCAAGGTTACTGTATCCAGCAAAGCTATCATTTAAAATGGAAGGACAGATTAAGTGCTTCCCAGATAAGGTCAAGTTCAAGGAGTTCATCATTACCAAGCCCTTATTATATGAAATGTTAAAGGGATTTATCTAAGAAAAGGAAGATTAAAAAATAGGAACAGTAAAATGACAACAAACTCACAGTTATTAACAACCACACCTAAAACAAAAACAAAAGCAAACTAAGCAAACAACTAGAACAGGAACAGAACCACAGAAATGGAGATCACATGGAGGGTTATCAACAGGGGAGTGGGAGGGGGAGAGAGGGGGAAAAGGTACCGAGAATAAGTAGCATAAATGGTAGGTGGAAAATAGACAGGGGGAGGGTAAGAATAGTGTAGGAAATGTAGAAGCTAAAGAATGTATATGTATGACCCATGGACATGAACTAAAGGGGGGGAATGTGGGAGGGAGGGAGTGGGCAGGATGGAGTGGAGTGAAGGGGGGGAATGGGACAACTGTTCTAACATAATCAATAAAATATATTTTTTAAAAAAAGAAAAAGAAAGGCCTTTATGACAAGGCAAGATGGTATCAGATTCTGCCTCCCACACAGACATTATATAGCTTACATTCCTTCTCTGGGCCTTGTTTTCTCATCAGTAATTGTGTGACCTGTTCTTTGGATTATTATTTTTTTTTAAATGACCTTGACAAATATGATTATCCTCCCTTTTGTACCACCACTGCACATTGCACACAACTCAATCTCTTCACTTTCTCTTCTATCTGCTCTCACACTGTTATGTTTCTGCCTCCTGCACTGGGTGGTGAATGCTTTCAGAACAGGAACTATGTCTTACTTATATTTGCATTACTGTCATTTGAATTTAGTGAGCATTAAAAAATGTTTGATGAACAAATGAATCCTGAAAAGGGTTGAACTATATATCTTCAGAGCTCCCCATTCCAGGTTAATCAATACCTCCTCACTCCAATTAAAACAAAATTTTGTTTCAGTTCAAGATTAGATAACAGAACAGTTCAGAAGAACATAGGAAATTAGAGGCTAGTGCATTGACTCTCTCATTTCATATGCTTCCTGTCTCAGTTTCATTCCTCTCATCTTTGTTCCTTTATACTATGAGCTAAGATCTGTTATCATTGTTTCTAAAGCAAAGAGAGAAAATTTGACATTTGCACTTCACCAGTCTGTGTCAATGTTTATTCTAAAAACTATGACAATATGGTAGGATACAAAAGAAGCCTTAACAAATTCAAGAAAATTGAAATCATATTAAGTATGTGTTTAGATCACAATAGATTGAAACTAGAAACCAGCCTTTAAGAAAAATACTAAAAAACATTCAAATACATGGATACTGAATAACATGTTGTTGAATAATGAATGGGTTAACAATGCGATCAAGGAAGAAATCAAAAAGTACTTGGAAACAAATGAAAATGAACACACAACAACCCAAAACCTATGGGGCACAGCAAAGGTAGTCCTGAGAGGGAAGTTCATAGCAATACAGGCTTACCTAAACTAGGTAGAAAAATCTCAAACCTAATCCTATATCTAAAAGAACTAGAGGAACAAAAACAAACAAATCCCAGAGCAAGTATAAGGAAGGAAATAATGAAGATCAGAGTGGAATTAAAAGTCATAGAGACAAAAAAAAAAAAAAACCCTCAAAAAAAATCAATGAGTCCAGAACTTGGATCTTTGAAAAGAAAAACAAAATCGGAAAACCTTTAACCAGACTCATCAAGAAAAAAAGAGAGAGGACCCAAATAAATAAAATCAGAAAGCAATGAGGAGAAGTAACAACTGGTACTACATGGATACAACAGATTATAAGAAATTACTCTGAACAACTATATGCCAAGAAACTGGACAACCTGGAAGAAATGGATAAATTTCTAGAAATATACTATGTTCCAAAACTAAATAAAAAAGAAACTAAATCTGAATAGACCAATAACAACCAGTGAAATTAAAGCAGTAACAAAAAATTCCCAACAAAAAATCCCATGGACCAGATGGCTTCATAGGCGAATTTTATGAAACATTCAAAGAACTAACCCTTATCCTTCTCAGACTATTCCAAAAAATCCAAGAAGAGGGAAGACTCCCAAACACTTTTTACAAAGCCAAAACCATCCTAATCCCAAAACCAGTTAAACACATAACAAAAAAAGAAAACTACAGGCCAATATCACTGATAAACATAGATGCTAAAATCCTCAACTAAATATTGGCATACTGCATCCAGCAATACATTGAAAAGATCATAAACCATGATCAACTGGGATTCATCCCAGGGATACAAGGATGGTATGGTGTTCAAATCAATAAACATATTACATAAACAAAAGGAAAGACAAAAATCACATGATCATATCAATAGATGTGGAAAAAGCATTTGATAAGGTACAGCACCCTTTTATGGAAAAAGCATTCAGCAAAATGGGAGTAGAGGGAGAACACCTCCACATAATAAAGGCTATATATGACAAACCTACAGCCAACATCATACTCAACAGGCAAAAACTAAAAGCTTTCCCACTAAGATCAGGAACAAGACAAGGATGTCTACTTTCACCGCTTATATTCAACATAGTATTGGAAGTCCTAGCCACAGAGATCAGACAAGGAAAAGAAGTAAAAGGCATCCAAAGTGGAAAGGAAGCAAAATTGTCACTGTTTGCAGATGATATAATAGTGTACATAGAAAATCCTAAAGACTCCATCAAAAAATTACTTGACCTAATAAGTGAATTTGGCAAGACAGTGGGATACAAAGTCAATATTCAGAAATTGAAGACATTGCTATACACCAAAAACAAAATACCAGAATCAGAAATCAGGAAAAAAATTCCCATTTGATACAGCAACAAGAAAAATAAAGTACCTTGGAATAAATCTAACCAAGGACGTAAAAGACCTTTATTCAGAAAACTACACAACACTGAAGAAAGAAATTAAGGAAGACACAAATAAATGGAAGCATATACTGTGTTCATGGATTGGAAAAATTGACATTATCAAAATGTCCATATTACCCAAAGTAATTTATAGATTCAATACAATCCCTATTAAAATACCAATAACATATTTCACAGATATAGAACAAACATTTCAAAAATTTATATGGAACCACAAATGACTCCAAATAGCTGCAGCAATTTTGAGAAAGAAGAACAAAGTAGGAGGGATCACAATACCTGATATCAAACTGTATTACAAGGCCACTGTAATCAAAACAGCCTGGTACTGGCATAAGAACAGACACATAGACCAATGGAACAGAATAGAGAACCCAGAAATAGACCCAAGTCTCTATGGTCAATTAATATTCAACAAAGGGGGCAGAAGCATAAAATGGAGTAAAAATAGCCTATTCAACAAATGGTGTTGGGAGATCTGGACAGCTACATGCAAAAAAATTGAACTCGATCACCAACTTACACCATACACAAAAATAAATTCAAGGTAGATAAAAGACTTAAATATAAGTCATGACACCATAAAAGTTCTAGAGGGGAACATAGGCAGGAACATATTAGATATTCCATGCACTAATATTTTCACTGGTATCCATCCTAGAATAAGGGACATAAAGGAAAGAGTAAATAAATGGGATTTCATCAAAATAAGAAGCTTCTGCAAGCCTAAAGAAACCCACAGTAAAATAAAAGGGAAAGAACGATATGGGAAAATATATTTGCAAATGATACCTCAGCAAGGGTGTGATCTCCAAAATATATAAAGAACTCATATCACTCCACTCCAGGAAGACAAACAATCCAATTAAAAAATGGGCAAAGAACTTGAACAGGCACTTCTCCAAGGAGGACATGGAGGAACCATAGACACATGAAAGAATGCTCAACATCACTAGTCATCAGAGAGATACAAATTTAAACCACAATGAGAAACCACTACGCACCAGTCAGAATTGCCATCATAACCAAATCAACAAGCAACAAGTGCTGGGGAGGATGTGGAGAAAAGGGAACCCTAGTGCACTGTTGGTGGTAATGCAGACTGGTGCAGCCACTGTGGAAAACAGTATGAAATTTCCTCCAAAAACTAAAAATGGAACTGTCTTTTGACCCAGCAATACCACTGCTGGGATTATATCCTAAGAATTCTGAAACACCAATTCAAAAGAACCTATGCATCCCAATGTTCATAGGAGCACAATTTACAATAGTCAAGTGCTGGAAGCAACCTTAGTGCCCACCAGTAAATGAGTGGATAAAAAAACAATGGTACATTTACATAATGGAATATTATGAAGCAGAAAGAGAGAAGGAGCTCCCACCCTTCGAGACAGCATGGATGGAACTGCAGGGCATTATACTAAGTGAAATAAGCCAGACAATGAAAGACAAATACCATATGATGTCACCTATGAGTGGAACATAATCAACAAAACAAACAAGCAAGCAAAATATAACCAGAGACACTGAAATTAAGAACGAACTGACAGTAACCTGAGGGGTGGGGGGAGAAAGATAATGAGGGAAAATAGGGGAAGGGCCATCAAGGAACATGTATAAAGAACACATGAACACAGCCAAAGGGAGTAGGTTCGAGGGTGGGAGGTGGGGTTGTGTGGGGCAGGGGAGTGTGGTGGAGTGAAAATGGAGACAACTGTTCTTGAACAACAATAAAAAATATATGTGGAATTTAATGAACAAAATAAACTAATCAGCAAATTAGAACCAGAGGCATAGAATCATGGAATAGACTGACAGCAGTTAGAGAGGAGGAGGGAGGAGGGGGTATTTTTTGAAATACGATGAAGGGATTAGTCAAGGATCATATATGAAGGATCCATGGACATGGATAAGTGG
Organism: Desmodus rotundus; assembly: GCF_022682495.2. Lineage (NCBI taxonomy): Eukaryota > Metazoa > Chordata > Mammalia > Chiroptera > Phyllostomidae > Desmodus > Desmodus rotundus. Next base: position 19,294,753 of record NC_071400.1, on the reverse strand, counting down.
GTTCATTTTAACTATGGAAGGTGGGTGGGCTGGGTGGAGGGAGGCAAAGGGAGATACAACTGGAATAATTGCAAAACATAAAAAAAATTAAAAATGACGTACATGAAAGATAATAAAACTCAACAACAAGAACAAACTTTCTAGTTCCTTAGAGTAAAGTGGTATATGGTACAGTATTTCCTTGGTAAATGCAACTCTTTTTATAATAACTTGCACTCTTTCTGCAGATGCACAAAAAACAAATAATGTGCTACAACCAACAGATCAAAGCCACAGAATCCCATGTCTTTACTTCCAAACCATTGATGGCTGCAATTTACATCTGTGAAGTATTTCTAAGCAATTTCAACCTTTCCCCCCCCTGTGTGGGAAGACTTAGGCATCCAGCTTTGGAGTGTAGGCCTCCTGGGCAGTGTAAGCTTCCCCCAGATTTCACCTGCAACTGCAAATTCTGATAGTTGTTTGAAGATTCTAGTTGCCCTGGTGACATTTAAGTAGGAATGGAAGTGTAATTCCCTTTAGACCTATACATTTTACATAGATCAGAAGAAAAAATATCTTTAAAAATGGAATATACTTAAGTAGTACATTTATCAAAGTGTTTTTCTTATATACTTCTGGCATTTAAAAGGTTCAAACACTCAGGTACAAATATAAGACTTCATAATACAGGTTATTTTACTAGAGAGTGGAGGAAAATTTAGAAAGACTATTGGTGTTTCTAATAGGGTTCCTATGAAATGAGTCCCTTAATGGGCCTAGGAAAGCAGAACAAAGAGGACAGTATGAGAAGAGACAGTGGAATTTAAATCAATGGTTCATAACAATGTGTAATGAATGACTAAGGCTTAAATCAAAGCCCAAAAGGAAAAAGAACAGTCCAGCCTTGGCTGTAACATTCAAAAGTCAAAACAAACGTTAAGGTTCATCCTCTCTGGCCAGTACCATACCCCTGCAGGGCTCTTTGCCTTTTAAGGAAACATGCCACAGCAGCAAACTCTAACTAATCACAAGTGAATATTCTTTTTAAAAACTTCTTTTTATTACAGTTTACATTCAATAGTACTTTGCATTAGTTTTTGGTATACAGCATAGTGGTTAGACAATTATATACTTTACAAAGTGTTCCCCCAATATTTCAAGTACCCACCTCTCTTAAAGGAGGACTTCTGTGCTCCTTTACTGCAAAATAGTCCAAGAACTGAACCCCCTGACTGTGTCACTGCATAATGTAATGGAAAAATCCATTTTTTCCCATGGGTTTGTGGATTCCAAGATCCCTAACCAAGGTCAATTTCCAGATGCTTACTCTTCCCAGACAAAGCATTACAAGGAGAGGCATCAAGGTCTTTTCATAGGAGTATGGAAATTTGGTGACCTTCTGGAAAGGCATTGAAAGTTCCTCTCCCTTTCTTTGTCCCACTCCTGCTGTGCAATGTGCTGTGTGTGTAGGTGGGCTGCATGCCCTGCCACCAAGAGTTGGCTGCATTTCAGTGGCAAAGAAAAAGGACACCACAAACTGTGACTACTCCTTAATACCCTTAAGTGTGATTTCTCCTGAATCCCATAGGCATTTCGCAGCATGGTACTGTTGCTAGATCCTTAATAGAAGTCCCTTTTAACACCGTGGACACAGAATTAAAAGGATGTTGAATGTTACCAATTACATTTGCTTCTTAGTCCTATACTGAGTCACTATTCCTATGAGCATAGTACAATCTACATGCAACATGTTCTTTATATTAGGGAAATTTAGAGTAAGTCACCTAACTTTTGAGATTCCTCAATCCAATCAACAGAGGCACTTGGCTTCATTAAGATGTTTCCTAAAGGAATGCTTACTAAAGGCTAAGTGTTACTTAAGTAGGCGGGGCCTAAGGTTTTCAAAATAAGTGGCTGAAGGCTTTGTTTTACAGAAGGTGTGGTCAGTAAAAGTGAAATTATACTTAAATCCTCAGGGAACAGGCTGGTCCTCTACCCTGTAATGACCACTGCCTGCCTAAAATGCAATGAGACTACTTTGTTTCAATAAAATCCTCAGCATTTAAAACATCCATGTCTCTTGTTTTCAGAAGTAGCCTCTTCGATGCCAGTACTTCTCATCTTGGAACTCCTCCTAGGGAAATGCCTCGAGCCAGTATCTGAGTCATACAAGAAAAGTACACTCATTCCTTCAGATCCACACCTAGTCTTTAACAAAAACAGCATTACCCTGATACACTCCCCACCCCCACCTCCACCACCATTGCTCATCAGACTTGGCTTTTTGGAGACTGTATGCCCTTACCAAAAAGTAAATCTACTTTCAAAAGACCAAACTTTAGAGTGTTGTAAGAATAGGCTCTGAAGGCAGTTCCCAAAGAAGAGGGCCAAAATGTTGGGAGCCCTTGAATCCCACTGAAATAATTGTATGACCCCAAAAGAGACAGCACTTATTTTTATGTTTAAATACCGAATGTTATTTAAATAGTGGAGAAGGGGGTTAAAAAAACCCTTATATTGGATCTAAAATGTAGGCTTCCTCATTTCCAAAGATAAACATGGGGTAAAAATGCTGAAGTCAGAGAGTTATTTTGATAAATAAATAAGATACATGGATATATTTTATAAACCACAAAGCTGACATTCAAGAGTACGATGCAGCCCTGGACAAGTAGCTCAGTTGGTTGAAGCATTGTCCTGCATACCAAATAAAGGTTTGGGGTTTGATCCCCAGTCACTGCACATACCTGGATTTCAGGTTCAATCCCCAGTCATGGTGCATGCGGGAGGCAACAGATCAATGTTTGTTTCTCACATCAATGTTTTTTTCTCTCTTTCTCTCCCTTTCTCCCTCTCCCTCTCTCCATCCTCTCTTTCTGGAATCAATAAAAAATATGTACTTGGGTGAGGATTAAGAAAAAGAAAGGAAAAAGTGTAAGATGCATGCGTATGTAGAAAAGTAAGCATAAGTATATACAAGGGAGGGACACAAAGAAACCTAGAATTATCTCCTGGATGGTGGGCTCCTTGTAGTACAGGCTTCCTCTGCTAGGTGAGTGATCTAGGAACCCATCTGTATCACTGTATCAGCTGATGTGAGAGGCTGCATTTTGTTTCAATGAGTTTTTTATTTTGAAGAGTTTTTCAATGCATCTGCCCATTCATGATGGGTGATTTACGAGTGCACCTGCCCACACTACACTGAGTGTTCAGAAGTTTTTGACTAAAACTGGCATGACCCCTATGCCCCACCCTCCCTATTCACCTGACCTCTCCCTGAGAGACTCCTTTTTGTTTCCCTGGATGAAAAACTTCCTCAAAAAGAAACGTTTGGCCAATGTGGAAGAAGTGAAACAAAAAACAACAAAAGCACTAAAAGTCATCAAAATTTATGAGTTCAAAAACTGTTTTGAACAATAGAAAAAATGTCGCAATAGGTGTATTGTATCAAATAGAGAGTACTTTGAAGGTGACTGAAGTTTAAGCACATAAGAGTAAATATACATTTTTTATAAATAAATTCCATTTCTTGGGTTCCCCCTTGTACACATATCTACACAGTACATAAAATCAATGTACAGAAAACACATGGAAAAGTTAAAGATGATAAAAGTGAAATGAATGAATAGTTGAACTTAGATGGATTAAATAGTAGAAAGGTGAATACAGATTTAAAAGTACAATAGGTTAGCTTGAATTTTATTAATGATTCACTTTTACTATCTTAATGCCAAACAATATTGTTTAAAAAAGGTTAAATCCTCAAAAAGTGGACTACATTTAAATACAAAAAAAAAAAAGAGGAATTCTCAGTAACTGCCAATGGTGCCTAATGATTTGTAAATTGACTTAAATATTTTTATCTTTTTATACTGGTATTTCAATACCAAACACATTTAATCAAAGGAAGCTAAGTTAATTGATGGAGAAGCTTCACTTTGGTTCACTTGAACAAAGTTTTACTGGATTAAATTTCATTTTGGGAAATACAATATTTGATGACATTCAAGACCCTTAAAATAGTCTAAGAATTTATTACAGGCCTTTGAGTGAATGATTTGTTTTATCACTTTTCCTTTCAAAATTATTTACTCAAAGGATCAAGAGTATGTTTGTCTAGTTAAACTTAACTCCCAGTTAGTAGTAGTAGGTAAAAACTCAATTAATTGGAACTCAACCAATTATAACTCTCAAGTTAATGGACTGTTGCTGTCATTAACTTTTACTTAGAACCAAATAATAAAAAAGCAAATGAAAGTCAGCCAATTCAGTTAACAGATCCTACCAAATCTTTTGGAGGAATAGTTTGATATTGTTTGATATTCCCTTATATAGGAATATATAAGGAAAAAGGGAAAGCAATACATGTTTATGAAATACTTCCTATATACCCATCTCTGTGATCTGGCCCCATCTAATATTTTACACTTATATCTTCATATAGCTTCTGTTCCAGCCATTCTTATCATCAGCAATTTTAATATTGACAATAACCCTGTAAAAATGTCATATATTTAATATTACTAAGGAGGAAACTGAAGACAGTTGTGTTATGTAACATATCTAAGAACATGAGGCTAAGTCACTTGTTCAAGGTCACATAGTTAGTAGTAATAGGACTGGTATTTGAATCCAGGTCAGTTTGACACCAAAACATGTATTTGAATGATGAGCCTTGAACAGTGCAAAATCTTGAACCAGCATGTAAATATCCTATTGCATTCATTAGTGTCTTTGTTCTGAGTGGCTTGTGAAAGTTAGTGCATACATAAAAAATTTGTTTGGCAAGAAATGAAATTAAAATGGTTTTACATTTTAATTTCAGTTAACTATGGTTTCTTCTAATTCCAAAATTCCAAGTTAAAAAAAAAACCTGGGGGGACAAGATGGCGGCAACATAGGTGGGAGCGGAGTCCACTTCCCCTCAACGCCAGGGAAATACCTAGCTGATCTGAGGAGCAGAGCGAACAGCCAACAGTATTCCAGCATATACGAAGATCAGAGACCAAAGATAGAGGACACTGAAAGATCTGACGGTAAGAAGAGTGCTCAAGGACAATAAGGTCCACGGGACCCAGGACCGCGCGGTACAAGGGCGGCAGAAGCGCCAGCCCTGGCGCAGGGGCTCCTGCAGGAGTCTTGGGAGAGGGCCAGGTTGCGCTGTGAGCAGCCAGGTGCTTGATTAGACCAGGGGGGCTTGAAAAGGAGGAATTTCTCAAAAAGAAAAAGAAAATAGAGACACTCAGGGGCTAATTAGAGAACTCTCGGTAGTAGCCGAGGCCCCTGGCGCCCCTCCCCCTCCACCCCTGGACTGCTACGCTCACCTGAGGTCCGGTCGCGCGCGCGAGCAGATTAGCGAACGGGACCCACACTTGAAACCCCGGAGGGGCGCCCACACCTGAAACCTCCGAGATAATTTGGAGCAGAGACTAGCTGCTCCACCCACAGGCCCAAAACCTCGGAACCCAGTGCCGCGTGATTCAGTCCCAGGGCGGCCCCGCCCGCCCGAGAGACTCAAGCCCCGGGCGGCTGGATCGGGCCCCCAAGCACAGAGCCTGTGGCTAAGCGGGCTGCGCGCGCTCACCAAGCACAGGGCCGGCTGGGTGCCTGTTTTCCAAATACAAAGCTGCTGGCGAGTGTCCTAACGCCAAGGCGGCTGAATCCGCCACCTGCGCGCCAGCGTTCCAAGCCCTGGCGGCTCGATTGGTCCGCCGGCTGCGCGCTCAGGGCACAAAATAACGTCACAGACCCAAAGCGGCTGGATTCCCCTGCTGCGCGCGCACGCGTCACAAGCCAAAGCGGCTGGATTGGCTGATCAACGGACTGATTGACTGCCAGGGACCACACCTACAAAACAGCGAAGAGTGTGACCCAGGAAGAGAGAAAAGTGAAACCAATCCTTCCAACCACCCCCTCCAGTTGCACAGACAGGACTCCAGCAGAAATAACCTGACCGGTTTAAAGCCAACAGAAGATTTTTTTTTTTTTTTTTATCCTTTTTCTTTTTTTTCCTTTCCCCCTGAATTCCTTCTTCCGCTCTCTTTTTTTCTTTTTTTTCATTCCTTCTTCCTCCCATCCTTTACCATTTTTATGTCTTCTTCCTGCCTTCTTTTATCTATTTCTATGTTTTAATTTTTGCTAAAATTCCTTCTTATCTTGCCTCCGATCTTTCTTTATTCCTTCTTCCCTCCTTCCTTCCTTTCCTCCTTTCCTATTTCCTTTTTCCCTCCTTCCCATCTTTGTTTTGGTTTGTTTTGTGTGTGTGTGTGGTTTTTTTTTTTTTCTTTTCTTTTGCCCCCCCTTTCTCTTTTTCCCACAGGTGAGACAACAAAACCTGGAGTGCTGAAAAGACTAGAGTTAGACCGTGTTAAACACATAAACGTCAGCTCAAGACCAGTGAGCACAGGAGAGTAAGGAGACAGCACCACCGAATCCCATTGGCATTCTACCATAGAAGTTCATATCATAAATCCAGGGAGTCAGAACAAAGCAATTTAAGACGCAGAGGCCAACAAGAAGAGCCTCACAAACAATGGGAAGACAAAGAAACAATTCCCAAATGAAAGGAAAGGAGGAAGCCTCAGAAAGAATACTAACCGAAAAAGAGGCAAGTCAACTATCAGATACTGAGTTCAAAGCAATGGTCATCAGGAAACTCACTGAGCTCTCTGAGCTCAAAGAGAACTACCAGAAACTACAAGGAAACTACAATGAACTCACTGCAAACTATATCAACATGAAAAAGGAAATAGAAAATATCAACAAGAGCCAAGAGGAAATGAAGAATACAATTTCTGAATTGAAGAACACAGTAGAAGGAATTAAAAGCAGACTTGACGAAGCAGAGGATCGGATCAGCGAGCTGGAAGACAAAGTAGAAAAAAACACCCAGAAGGAGCAAGAAAAGGAAAAGAGGCTCAGAAAGAATGAAGAGGCAATAAGGGAAATGCAGGACAACATGAAACGTAACAATATCCGTATAATAGGAATACCAGAAGGAGAAGAAGAAGAGCAAGGGATAGAAAACCTGTTTGAAAAAGTAATGATGGAAAATTTCCCTAATCTGAGAAGAGAAAAAGTCACCCAAATCCAGGAATCACAGAGAGTCCCAAACAAGAGGAACCCAAAGAGACCCACTGCAAGACACATCATAATTAAAATGGCAAATTTCCAAGACAAAGAGAGGATCTTAAAGGCAGCAAGGGATAAAAAGGAAGTAACATACAAGGGAGCCCCAATAAGGTTAGCAACTGACTTCTCAATGGAAACGCTCCAAGCCAGAAGAGAATGGCAAAAAATATTCCAAGTACTGAGAACCAGAGGCCTGCAACCAAGACTACTTTACCCAGCAAGGCTCTCAATCAAGATAGAAGACCAAATAAAGAGTTTCCCAGACAAAAGAAGTCTAAAAGAATACAGCTCCACCAAACCAGCTCTGCAAGAGATGCTAAAGGGACTGCTTTAAGGAAAGGAAGGAAAAGAGAAAGACAGAGGAACACAGGTAGGAAATAATGGCAATGAATAACTACCTATCGATAATAACCTTAAACGTAAATGGATTAAATGCTCCAATCAAAAGACATAGAACAGCTGAATGGATAAGAAAACATGACCCACACATATGCTGCCTACAAGAAACCCATCTCAGGACAAAAGACTTACACAGACTGAAAGTGAAGGGCTGGAAACAAATCTTCCAAGCAAATGGACAGGAAAAAAAAGCAGGGGTAGCAATACTCATATCTGACAAAATAGACTTCCAAAGAAGGGCCATAAAGAGAGACCCAGAAGGTCACTTCATAATACTCAAAGGAAGAATCCACCAAGAAGACATAAACATTGTAAATATATATGCACCCAACATAGGAGCACCCAAATACATAAAGAAAATCTTGGAGGATTTCAAAAAAGATATTGACAGCAACACAATTATAGTAGGGGATTTTAACACCCCACTATCAAAAATGGACAGGTCTTCCAAACAAAAGATCAACAAAGATATTGTGTCACTTAACAATACCTTAGAGGAAATGGACTTAACTGATATATACAGAGCTTTTCATCCCAAAGAAGCAAAATACACGTTCTTTTCAAGTGTCCATGGAACTTTTTCAAAGATAGACCACATGATAGGACACAAAGCAAGCCTCAACAAATTCAAGAAAATTGAAATCATATCAAGCATCTTCTCTGACCACAAGGGTCTGAAACTAGAAACCAACCCCAAGGGTAAAAACCCAAAACACTCAAAAGCATGGAGACTGAATAGCATGCTATTAAACAATGAATGGGTCAAGAATGAGATTAGGGAAGAAATCAAAAACTTCCTGGAAACAAATGAAAACGAACTCACAACAACCCCAAACCTATGGGACACAGCAAAGGCAGTCCTGAGAGGGAAGTTCATAGCAATACAGGCCTACCTTAAGAAGTTAGAAACAGTTCACACAAACAACCTAACCCTACGCCTACAAGAACTGGAGGAACAACAACAAAGACAGCCCAGAGCAAGCAGAAGGAAGGAAATAACCAAGATCAGAGCAGAACTAAATGACATAGAGACTAAAAGCACAATTGTAAGGATCAATGAATCCAGGAGCTGGTTCTTTGAAAAGATAAACAAAATCGACAAGCCTTTAAGTAGGCTCATCAAGAAAAAAAGAGAGAGGATCCAAATAAACAGAATTAGAAATGAAAGTGGAGAGATTACAACTGATACCACAGAAATACAAAGGATCGTAAGAAATTACTATGAAGACCTGTATGCTAAGAAATTTGAAAACCTAGATGAAATGGACACATTTCTAGAAAAATATAATCTTCCAAAACTGAATGAAGAAGAAGCAGAAAACCTGAACAGACCAATATCAGCAAAGGAAATTGAAGAAGTCATCAAGAAACTCCCATCACACAAAAGCCCTGGACCAGATGGTTTCACAGGAGATTTCTACAAAGCATTTAAGGAAGAACTAACCCCTATCCTTCACAGACTATTCGAAAAAATCCAAACTGATGGAAGACTCCCAAACTCTTTTTATGAAGCTAACATCATCCTAATCCCAAAACCAGATAAAGACACAACGAAGAAAGAAAACTTCAGGCCAATATCGCTGATGAACATAGACGCTAAAATTCTCAACAAAATATTAGCAAACCGCATCCAGCAATATATTAAAAAGATCATCCACCATGACCAAGTGGGATTCATCCCAGGGATGCAAGGATGGTACAATATTCGCAAATCAATAAACATAATACATCACATCAACAACAGCAAAGACAAAAATCACATGATCATATCAATAGATGCGGAAAAAGCATTTGATAAGATACAGCACCCATTTCTGATAAAAACACTCAGCAAAGTGGGAATAAAGGGAGCAGTCCTCAACATAATTAAGGCCATATATGAGAGACCTACAGCCAACATCACACTCAATGGACAAAAACTTAGAGCTTTCCCACTAAGATCAGGAACTAGACAAGGATGCCCTCTCTCACCACTCCTATTCAACATAGTATTGGAAGTCCTAGCCACAGCAATCAGACAAGAAAAAGCAATAAAAGGCATCCAAATTGGAAAGGAGGAAATGAAACTGTCACTGTTTGCAGACGACATGATAGTGTACATGGAAAACCCTATAGACTCCACTCAAAAACTACTCGACCTAATAAATGAATTTGGCAAAACAGCTGGATACAGAGTCAATACCCAGAAATCAAAGGCATTCCTGTACACCAGCAACGAAACTGCAGAAACAGAAATCAGGAAAAAAATCCCATTCGATATAGCAACAAGAAAAATAAAGTACCTAGGAATAAACCTAACCAAGGAGGTAAAAGACCTGTACTCAGAAAACTACACAACACTGAAGAAAGAAATTAAGGAAGATACAAACAAATGGAAGCATGTACCATGTTCATGGATTGGAAGAATCAACATTATCAAAATGGCCATACTACCCAAAGCAATTTATAGATTCAATGCAATCCCTATTAGAGTACCCATGACATATTTCACAGATATAGAACAAACATTGCAGAAATTCATATGGAACCATAAACGACCTCGAATAGCTGCAGCAATTTTGAGAAAGAAAAACAAAGCAGGAGGGATCACAATACCTGATATCAAACTGTATTACAAGGCCACTGTAATCAAAACAGCCTGGTACTGGCATAAAAACAGGCACATAGACCAATGGAACAGAATAGAGAGCCCAGAAATAAACTCAAGTCTATACGATCAATTAATATTTGACAAAGGAGGCAGGAGCATAAAATGGAGCAAAAACAGCCTCTTCAACAGATGGTGTTGGGAGATCTGGACAGCTACGTGCAAAAAAATGAAACTCGATCACCAACTTACGCCATACACGAAAATAAACTCAAGATGGATAAAAGACTTAAATATAAGCCGTAACACCATAAAAGTCCTTGAGGAAAACATTGGCAGGAAAATCTCAGACATTCCACGCAGCAACATCCTCACAGACACATCCCCTAAAGCAAGGGACATAAAGGAAAGAATAAACAAATGGGACCTCATCAGAATAAAAAGCTTCTGCATGGCTAAAGAAAACAGCACCAAATTACAAAGAGTACCAACAGTATGGGAAAACATATTTGCCAACGATACCTCAGACAAGGGCCTGATCTCCAAAATATATAAAGAACTCACTCGACTCCACTCCAGGAAGACAAACAACCCAATTAAAAAATGGGCAAAGGACTTGAACAGACACTTCTCCAAGGAAGACATACAGAGGGCCCAGAGACATATGAAAAGATGCTCAGCATCACTAGCCATCAGAGAGATGCAAATTAAAACCACAATGAGGTATCATCTCACACCAGTCAGAATGGCCAACATAAACAAATCCACAAACAAATGTTGGAGAGGATGTGGAGAAAAGGGAACCCTTGTGCACTGTTGGTGGGAATGCAGACTGGTGAGGCCACTGTGGAAAACAATATGGAATTTCCTCAGAAAACTAAAAATGGAACTGCCCTTTGACCCAGTAATTCCGCTGCTGGGATTATACCCTAAGAACACTGAAACACCAATCCAAAAGAATCTGTGCACCCCAATGTTCATAGCAGCACAATTTACAATAGCCAAGTACTGGAAGCAACCGAAGTGCCCATCAGCAAACGAGTGGATCCAAAAACTATGGTATATTTACACAATGGAATTCTACGCAGCAGAGAGAAAGAAGGAGCTTATACCCTTTGCAACAGCATGGATGAAACTGGAGAGCATTATGCTAAGTGAAATAAGCCAGGAAGTGAGGGACAAGTACCATATGATCTCACCTTTAACTGGAACATAAGCAATAGAAGAAAAAAGCAAACAAAATATAACCAGAGACATTGAAGTTAAGAACAATCTAACAATAGCCAGGGCGGGGGTGGGGGGGTGGGGGCGGGGATAGTGGGAAGAGGGTATTACAGGAACTACTATAAAGGACACATGGACAAAACCAAGGGGGAGGGTGGAGAGGGGGGAGGGAGGTGGGTTCACCTGGGGTGGGGTAGAGGGATGGGGAGAAAAGGCATACAACTGTAATTGTATAACAATAAAAAAAAAAAAAAAAAAAAAAAAAAAAAAAACCTTACATCAATTTACAAAATAAAGTTATTCATGTGGATTAGGTGCTCAGATCGCAATACAATATCAGAAATAAGGACAAAATGCTCTCAAAACTTTGTACTTAGGAAAATATTTAAATATCTTTATAGAATAAGTCAAGAAGTGACATGAGCAAAAATAGCAGAAAGTGGGACTCTGGAATTATACCATGTAAATTGTCACAAAAGAGTGCTAGAATTGCTCTACTAATATCAAACAAATTGACTTTAACACAAAAATTGTTCCTAAAGGAAAAGGGGGATATTTCATAAGATGTATGGGACAATCCCTTAAGAGTATATAAAAGTTGTATGCATGTAGACACCTAACAAGATAGTCCTAAGATACATAAAGCAAAACTGACAAAATTGGAGGGAGAAATAGTTCAATAAGCATTGTAGACATCAATGTCCCACTTGCAATCTTATTTATAACAACTAGGATAAATAAATAGAACAATAATGGATAGATCAACAAGGAAGTTGAAGATTTGAACAACACTGCAAACCAACTAGACCTAACAGACACCCATAAACATGCTAACCAACTACAGCAGAATACACATTTTTTTCAAGAACACAGGAATATTTTCCCAGATAGACCATATCCTTGACCATAAAACAAGTCTCAATAAGTTCAAGAGAATAAAAATCATACAAAGTACATTTTCCAACAACAATGGAATGAAAGTAGAAATCAATAACAAAGAAATTTGGGAAAAACACAAATATGTAAAAATTAAACAACACACAGTGAATAAATAATGGGTCAAAGAAGAAATCACAAAATACTTTGCAATGAATATAAATGAAAACACAAACAAAAATGAATGGAATGCAGCAAAAGCTGGTCTTGGAGGGAATTAAAAACACTTTTATTTAAAAAAAAAGAAATCTAAAATAAATAACCTAATCTTCCAAATTAAGAAGCTAGAAAAAAGAGGAGCAAACTAAACCCAAAGTATGCAAAAAGAATGAAAATATTAAAAATTACAGAAGAAATAATGAAAGAGAGAATATAAAAACAACAAAGAAAGTCAACAAAACCAAAAACTGAGTTTTGCAATGACAGAGAAAAGTGGCAAAACTTTAGCTGAATTTACCAAGAGAAGAAGAGAGAAGAGTAAAATTACTAAACTCGGGAATAAGCATATTACTGCCAACTTACAGAAATAAAAAGGATTATACAAGAGTACTATAAACAGCTTAACAATAATAAGATAAAAAAGAATACTATAGACTTCCTGCCAAGATGGAGGCGTAGGTAGATACACGGTGCCTCCTCACACACCAAAAGAAGGACAACAAATTAAAAAAAAAAAAAAAAAAAAAACTGGAACTGACAGAAAATTGAACTGTATGGAAGTCCAACAACCAAGGAGTTAAAGAAGAAACATTCATCCAGACTGGTAGGAGGGGTGGAGCTGCGCAGCCAGGCAGAGAGGACATGAGGCAAGGCGGCGGCCAGAAGACCGAGGCGGGCAAGGCTGCAGCTGGTAGACCCAGCAAGGCGGTGGATTGTGGACTGGGCAGTCCTACATTTATGTGAAGATAAACCGGGAGGAACAATTGGGGAGCGAGACAGACCGAGCAACCCGAAGTTTCAGAGCAGGGAAATAAAGCCTCAAACCGCTGATTGAAAACACCTGTGGCGGTTGAGGCAGCAGCAGGAGAAACTCCCAGCCTCACAGGAGAGTTCATTGGAGAGACCAACAGGTCCTATAACGTACACAAGCCCACTCACCTGAGAGTCAGCACCAGAAGGGCCCAATTTGATTGTTGGTAGCAGGTGAAGTGACTGAAAACCGGCAGAGAGCAGAGCAAGCTGCATTGTTCCCTCTCAGACCCCTCCCCCACATATAGCGTCACAACGCAGTGATGTGTTGCCCCACCCTGGTGGACACCTAAGGCTACGCCCCTTACCTCATAACAGGTGTGCCGAGACAAAAAAATGGCCCAAATGAAAGAACAGATCAAAGCTCCAGAAAAAATACAACTAAGCGACGAAGAGATAGCCAACATATCAAAAGTACAGTTGAAAACACTGGTAATCAGGATGCTCACAGAATTGGTTGAATATTGTCACAAATTAGATGAAAAAATGAAGGCTATATTAAGTGATATAAAGGAAAATGTACAGGGAACCAACAGTGACAGGAAGGAAACTGGGACTCAAATCAACAGTGTGGACCAGAAGGAAGAAAGAAACATTCAACCAGAACAGAATGAAGAAACAAGAATTCAAAAAAAAAAAAAAATGAGGAGAGGCCTAGGAACCTCCAGGACATCTTTAAATGTTCCTACATCTGAATCATAGGGGTGCCAGAAGGAGAATAGGAAAAGCAAGAAAGTGAAAACTTATTTGAACAAATAATGAAGGAGAACTTCCCTAATCTGGCAAAGGAAACAGACTTTCAGGAAGTCCAGGAAGCTCATACAGCCCCAAAGAGGATGGACCCAAGGAGGAACACACCAAGGCACATTAATTACATTAGCCAAGATTAAAGATAAGGAGAGAATCTTAAAAGCAGCAAGAGAAAAGGACACAGTTACCTACCAAGGAGTGCCCATAAGACTGTCAGCTGATTTCTCAAAAGAAACCTTGCAGGCAAGAAGGGGCTGGAAAGAAGTATTCCAAGTCATGAAAGGCAAGGACCTACATCCAAGGTTACTGTATCCAGCAAAGCTATCATTTAAAATGGAAGGACAGATTAAGTGCTTCCCAGATAAGGTCAAGTTCAAGGAGTTCATCATCACCAAGCCCTTATTATATGAAATGTTAAAGGGACTTATCTAAGAAAAGGAAGATTAAAAAATAGGAACAGTAAAATGACAACAAACTCACAGTTATTAACAGCCACACCTAAAACAAAAACAAAAGCAAACTAAGCAAACAACTAGAACAGGTACAGAACCACAGAAATGGAGATCACATGGAGGGTTATCAACAGGGGAGTGGGAGGGGGAGAGAGGGGGAAAAGGTACCGAGAATAAGTAGCATAAATGGTAGGTAGAAAATAGACAGGGGGAGGTTAAGAACAGTATAGGAAATGTAGAAGCCAAAGAACTTATTGTATGACCCATGGACACGAACCGAAGCGGGGGGGAATATGGGTGGGGGTGGTGTGTAGGGTGGAGGACAATAAAGGGGAGCATAATCAATAAAATATATTTTAAAAAGAATACTGTAAACAATTGTAGGCCAAGAAATTAACTAATATAGATGAAATGGACAAATTTCTAAAGGACACAAACTACAGAAAATAACTCTAGAAGAAACAGAAAATCTGAATTGACCTTCATCAAGTAAATAGATTGAATTAGTTATTTTAAAAATCACACAAAGAAAAGCCCAGCCCCAAATAGCCTCACTGGTGATATCTCTCAAATGTTTAAACAAGAATTAACCCCATACTTCCCAAATTTTCCAAAATGTCATAGAAGATGGTAAACTTCTCAACTGATTCTCTGAAGCCAGTATTACCAAAAGCCAAAGATATTATAAGAAAAGCAAACTACAGACCAATATCTCAAAAGTTTTCCATTTGAGAAAGCAAGAGAGGAGGAAAAGTGAGAAACAATGGCTCTTTAATTCGAAGGACAAGTACCATACTGAATCCCTCAGCACTCACCCCACTCTCATGTGACTTCTATAATCCAACATCAAAATTTTATTCCAGTTAACTTCTGTGTATTAAATATCAATACAAGCCAGGCCTAGAGCTACCAGAGTGAATACAGCACAGTCCCTGGTCTGTATGTATTCATAGTTCAGTGTGGGTAACAGGCATATTAATGGATAATTACACAACAATGTAATTATGGCTCTAATAAGAGTTTGAACAAAGTGCTGTCAGTTGGGGCCAGAAAGTGCAGAGACATAACTGCATCACAAAGAGTTTTTACTTTATCCAATAGAGTCCTTGATGCTGTGTGAACAAGGAAGTGACATGATCACATAAATGTAAAAAAAAATAAATAAAGGAATCTGGAAGCTTTGTGTAGTAAAGACAAGGATGTGAATGAAATTATAAGAAACAATATACTTATGAGATTATTTGATTATTTCTGCCATAGGACAAAAAAGATTTGAATTGAAATAATTATGGCAATAGCTGAAATAAAAGAAACATATGGAGGTATCAATTATTTTAATGGAAGAATTAGAATCAGCAGTGTTTATTTAGCCAAAGAACATATACATGAAATTTTCCTACCTGTGTCCTGCTCTAGAAATTTTATGGTGTTTTGTGTATAACCAGACATTGAAATAAAGAACAAACTGACAGTAACCAGAGGGGAGGGGGGAGGGGGATAACAGAGGCAAAGAAGGGGAAGGGTCATCAAGAAACATGTATGAAGGACCCATGGACAAAGACAGTGATGGGGGAGGATTGATGGTGGGAAGTGGGGGTGGGTAGGGGAGGGGAGAGTAATGGAGGGAAAATTGGGGCAACTGTAATTGAAAAATAAAAAAGGAAGAAAAATACAATTACTGGAGTTACAGGAACTATGCAACAAGAAACACTGATAATCTGATAAAGTGTATTTTAGAAATAAAATTATTACTAATTTCAGATTACATATGTATGTATTTATTAATAACCAAAGTAAATGAGATTCTTAGCAGTAAGGCAAGATTTGTATGAAGGATATGAACATACAAGAAAACATGGAAAATGGAAAAGTTAAGGCAAATAACTTGTGTGTTGTATAAATGAAATGCATGTGTTGGATTGGTATTATAATATTTAAGAGCAGCAGAAATATCAAATTATATATTTGACTTGAAAATACTGTCTACGAATTTTTAAGTTATATTTTCAAGTGCTACTTCTTTAAGTGGGAAAAGGGTAACCATAGTAAAAATATACACAAGTATTAAATATGTTTAGCAAATAATATATCCAGAGTCAGAGAATAAAAAGAAAGAAACAAAAAACCCAAAGAACATATATACATAACTCATAGACACAGACAACAGTGTCAGAGGGAAGAGGAGCAGGGACTGGGTAGAGGTGGGCAAAGGTGGGGAAAAAGGGGGCATTTGTAAGAGTGTCAATAATAAAAGTAAAGTTAAAAAAAAAGAATCAAGGGGGCTTGGTTGCTCAGTGGTTAGGAAGGACAAAGCAAAGAACGGTTTTGTGTTTAAATAAATGACAGTGTGGTGAAGCCATTGATAGAAATGGAAAGTTTATGTTAGGAGAACTTTTCGAGGGACAGAGGCTAGGTTGTGGGTTTTTTTAAAAATTTTTTATTGTTATTCAATTACAGTTGTATGCCTTTTCTCCCCATCCCTCCACCCCACCCCAGCTGAACCCACCTACCTCCCCCCTCCCCCCTCCCCCTTGATTTTGTACATGTGTCCTTTATAGTAGTTCCTGTAATCCCCTCTCCTCACTGTCCCCTCCCCACTCCCCCCTGACTATTGTTAGATTGTTCTTAACTTCAATGTCTCTGGTTATATTTTGTTTGCTTTTTTCTTCTGTTGATTATGTTCCAGTTAAAGGTGAGATCATATGGTATTTGACCCTCACCGCCTGGCTTATTTCACTTAGCATAATGCTCTCCAGTTCCATCCATGCCATTGCAAAGGGTAGGAGCTCCTTCTTTGTCTCTGCTGCATAGAATTCCATTGTGTAAATGTACCATAGGTTTTTCATCCACTCATTTGCTGATGGGTACTTAGGTTGCTTCCAGCACTTGGCTATTGTAAATTGTGCTGCTATGAACATTGGGGTGCATAGGTTCTTTTGGATTGGTGTTTCAGGGTTCTTTTAGGGTATAATCCCAGCAGCGGAATTGCTGGGTCAAAGGACAGTTCTATTTTTAGTTTTGTGAGGAAATTCCATACTGTTTTCCACAGTAGCCTCACAAGTCTGCATTCCCACCAACAGTGCACTAGGGTTCCCTTTTCTCCGCATCCTCTCCAACATTTGTTTGTTGATTTGTTTCTTGTTTTTTGAGGAATTTTTTTAATGTATTTTATTTATTTTTATTTTTTTCATTAATTAATTTCAGTTACAATTGTCTGCATTTTCTCCCCATCCCTCTACCCCACCCCAGCCAGTCCCACTTCCCTCCCCCTTGATTTTGTCCTTGTGTTTGTTGATTTGTTTATGTTGGCCACTCTAACCGGTGTGAGATGGTACCTCATTGTGGTTTTAATTTGCATCTCTCTGATGGCTAGTGATGCTGAGCATCTTTTCATATGTCTCTGGGCCCTCTGTATGTCTTCCTTGGAGAAGTGTCTGTTCAAGTCCCTTGCCCATCTTTTAATTGGGTTGTTTGTCTTCCTGGAGTGCAATCGTGTGAGTTCTTTATATATTTTGGAGATCAGGCCCTTGTCTGAGGTATCATTGGCAAATATCTTTTCCCATACTGTTGGTTCTCTTTGTATTTTAATGCTGTTTTCTTTAGCCATGCAGAAGCTTTTTATTTTGATGAGGTGCCACTTGTTTACTCTTTCCTTAGGTTGTGTTTTTAACATGTGTATATTGGGTGGCAATTGAGCATCTAAATGGAAATGTCTAGTACATAACTAGACACATAAGCTTGAGCATAAAAATAAATGTTTGTGATTTATACATGTGAAATAGCCATGTAATAATATACACTGAAATTATGTATACCAATTTCTAGAGAAGAAGCAAGGGCAAAAAGTCAGGAAGTATAACTTTAATTTTCCAGTAATTTTTTATTTCTTAAAAAGGAAGAGAGTTCTGAAGCAAATATGGCAAAATATTAGCTCTTGTTAAATCTAGATGGCAGATACATAGGTGATATATTATTTTCTGTACTTTCTATGTGTTTTAAAATTTACATAATTAATTGAACAAAATAAAATTAAACTGAAAATTCTATTAACCAGAATGTATGATCCTCAAATTTCAAGTAGGTTGATATTTAACCTAAAAAGACAGAATGTATTCCTTTGTTTATTGAAATATACAGTTAATCTGAAGAGTGAAATCAATCTATTTTTTTCCTATTGCCTCTAACAAATTACTCTAAATTTAGTAGCCTAAAACAATACAAATTTATTCTATTACAGTTAAGTATGTTAGAAATCTGAAATGAGTCTTACTGTGCTAAAATCAATGTATCAGCTGGATTGGTTTCTTCTGAGGTTCTAGGAGAGAATCCCTTTCCTGTTTTTTCTAGTTTTTTTTTTCACTGGAAGTCCTTGCCTCTTGTCCACTTCTTTCATCTTCAAAGCCAGTAGATTAGCTTCCGATCTCTCTCTCTCTCTGCTTCCATAGTCACAATGCCTTTCTTCTAAGGACCCATGTGGTTGGGACTACACAGATAATTCAGAATAATTGCTTGACTCCAAGAACCTTCATTTAATCACAACTTAAAGTTTTTTGCCATTTAAGATATTCACCAGTTTGAAGATTAGGATGTGAAGATGTTGGGGGACAGTGGTCCTTATATTGTCTACTATACATCCTCTTATTTTAAGATTAAAATAATAAGAAGTGAAAATTAATAAAAAGTAATAAGAAAATTGTTTAGTATAAAGGTTTTATGTTATAATATTTACTTATTATAAAAAGCAATGGAAATGATGGAGTTATTATGATTAACACAAAATTAGAAATGAGAATCTTATATCTGTTTCAACCTCTAATTTTAGATTTTAAGTATTGGTTACATAGTGTCAAAGCAATTTTTTTTTACAACTTTATTGAGATATTGTTAACATATAATATTGTGTAAGCTTAAGGTGTACAATGTGTTGGTTTGATATACTTATATATTGCAATATGGTTATCACCCTTGTTAGCTAACACTTCTATTACCTCACCTATTTACCATTTCTCTTTTGTGGTGAGTACTTAAGATCTATTATATTAGTTACTTTCAAGAATATAATGCAGTATTGTAACCATAATCACACTGCTGTTCATTAGATTCCCCAGAATTTATTCATTTTCTAACTGGAAGTTTGTACTCTTTGACCAACTTCTGTCTATTTTCTTCACTCTCCAGCTTCTGGTAGTCATGTGCCACTGCTTCGCTACATGCCAGAATACCTAGTACTACACTGTTTTGATTTCTATACCTTTGTAGAATAGGTTGAATTCAGGAAGTATGATGCCTCTTTGTTCTTCTTTCTAAAATTTGCTTTCAGTATTCAGGAAACTTTGTGGTTCCACACAGATTTTAGAATTATTTTCTCTATTTCTATGAAAAGTGCCATTGGAATTTTGATGGGAATTAATTGAATTTATAGATGGCTTTGGGTATTATGACCTTTTAACAATATTCATTCTTGTGATCCATGAACAAGATATTTTTTCCATTTGTTTGTGTTTTCTTCAATTTCTTTCATCAAAGTCTTGTAGTTTTCAGTGTAGATAATATTCAATTCCTTCATTACATTTATTTTTAAGGATTTTATTTATTTTATTTTTAGAGAGAGGGGAAAGAAGAGATGAAGAGAAGGAGAGAAATATCAACGTGTGGTTGCCTCTCATGCATCCCCTTCTAGGGACCTGGCCCGCAAACCAGGCATGTGCCCTGACTGGGAATTGAACTGGCAACCCATTGGTTCACAGGCCAGCACTCAATCTGAGCCATACCAGCCAGGGCTCATTACATTTATTCTTAAGTACTTTATTGCATTTTTGTTGCTATTCTAAATTGGATTGCTTTCTTAATTTATTTTTTAGATATTTTGTTGTTAATATATAAAAATGCAACTGAATTCTGTATGTTAATTCTATATCCAGCAACTTTACTGAATTCATTGATTAGTCCTAACAATTTTTGGCTAATGTTTTAAGATTTTATCTATATAAGATCATATCATCTGCAAATAAAAAATGTACTTCTTTCTTTCTAACTTACATGCCTTTTATTTATTACTTTCTCTGATTGCTGTGGCTAGGATTTCCAGTACTGTGTTGAATGAAAATGGTGAGAGTGGGCATCTTTTTCTTGTTTCTTAGCCTAGAACAAACGTTTTCAACCCTCCACCATTGATAGGAAGTTAGTTGTGGGCTTGTTGTATATGTCCTTTATCGTGTTGAGGTTATGTCCCTACTAAACCCAATTTGTTGAGAAATATTTTTATCATGAAAGGATGTTGTATTTTGTCGAATGTTTTCTTCTGCAGCTATTGAGATGGTAAAAAGGTGCAAACTTTCAGTTATAACTACTAAAAGAAATGTAATGTACAGCATGATGACTATACTTATGCTGTGTAATATGTACAAAAATTGTTTAGAGAATAAATCAAAGTTCTTATCACTCATCAAAATACATTTTTTCTTTTTCTTTTTCCTTTCTTTTACATTTATATTAAATTATGGATGTTAACTAAACTTACTGTGGTTAACATTTTATGATATATGTATGTCAAATCATTATGCTATACACCCTAAACTTATACAGTGTTGTATGTCAATTATATCACAGTAAAACTGGAAGAAAAAAACCCAAGCAATTAACCATTGAGCCTGCACTGGGGATAAAATTGTGAGCCAGCACTGACATTGTTCCTGCCCTCATACAACACAAGCTGGGAAAATTTCTGAGAATGATATGTACCAGTGACCTGAGGCTGTATATACAACGAAACTTGACTGGTCTGAGATCAAGAAATGCTTAATTGCATTGAAATCTGGAGTGTGATAAAATGTTAAATAAGCAAATATGGTGGAAGGCAGGGACATGTTTTAAGGAGAGCATTCTAAAAGGAAGGATTAACCTATGCAGAGAAAAAAGTGTGATTAGAGCACATCCCAAGAGCAACAACAACAATGAAAATAAAATGGTTATTTTGACTGGAATATAGTGAGCATAAGAGCAGTAGACACACTACAATAAAGTCAGAGAGGTGAACAGAGTTCAGTTCATTTAAGCTGTTATAGGAGATAGTAAGGAATTAGGGTTTACTCTAAGGTAGCAGTTATGAACTGGGAAGGATTGCGCATACTGCTCTGCCCCAGAATATATTAAGCAATGTTTGGAATCATTTGGTTGTTACATCTGGGTGTGGGCTGCTACTGGCATCTAGTGAGTAGAGGTCAGTGGTACTAGTAAACATCTTACTGTGCACAAGACAGCCTTCACAAATTTTTTTTTGTCTGAAATGTCAATAGTGCTAAGATGAGAAACCCTGTTCTAAGGTTAATGGGAAACTATTAAAAGTTAATAAGTGGTCAAATCTTATGTATATTTTAAGACTGAAATCTGATATCAGTTTTGAGAACTGGGGGAGGAAGGATATGACTGGATATTAATAGGTAGATTAATTAAGAGCCTTTTGTATAAGTCCAGGCCAAAGATGAATTATGGAATTGCCTAAGGTTGTGGCAGTGGTAGCAGAAAGTAAAATAATTCAACTTCTACTTTAAAAGTAGAGACTACAGGACTTGCTGAGGGATAGAATGAAGGTGGATGCATAAGGAAAAAGAGGAATCAAAAATAGCCACATTTCTGACTTTAGTTGATGGGTAGATGAATAGAAGTATGATTAAGAGATAAAAAGAAGCTCTGTTTTGGACTCTGATCCAAGATGGCTTCAGAGTATCTAGAAGATCCATCCACTTGCTCCCAGATTTGGACCACAGAGCAATCAATTCGAAAATCAGGGCAAGGGTGAGTGAGAATGTGTATGTGTGTGTACATGGATGAGAGTGCAAGGATTGTGCATTCCTGGGCAAGAGCCTGCCTGCCTGAAGAGCACATGGGAGTGAGCAGCCCACACTCTCCTAGCAGAGCAAGTGATGCCACCACTGCTCAAACTGGCACTTCTGTCTGCGTAGATTTGGGGTGGCTGCAGATTGGCTCAGGAACCACAAACCCTGGGAACAAAGACAGATGGCTGGGGAAGTGCTGACTGCAGAAACAGCATAGTGGGAGCAGGACTGCCTGAGGCCGAGAATCACTGGAGGGAGTGGGGACAGCACACCGCCACTGCCCCATGTTACAGCATCGCTGCAGGACTCATCCCAGTGCCATCCGGGAGAGATCCAGAGATAAACTTTATCTAAAACTGTCGGTGGGAGGTTCTGGCAAGCAGTGGCCAGCCATGACCAAAAGAGACTTTATGATTTTGGGGAAGGGGGAACGTGTGAAGAATAGGGCCCCTAGGGCTCAGTGCTACAATGTGGGGAGCCACACAGAAACTCTTTTAAAAGAGGTCCTGAGGGGAAACTCCAGAATTGGCAAGGGCCAGTGCTTGTGTGCAAGTGCGCGCATGCATTGAAGCTCTGCTAACAAGGAACTCAGAGGGATAGAGTCACGCTGAACAGACTGTGGGACTCAACCCAGCATGGTTAATGAGAAGGGGATGGGACACAGTGGAGAGTTCAGACCTGAGCTTCCTGCTAGAGAGTGGCATGCTAGAGACTGGAGCTGAACACCTGAGATTTGCTGCAGTCAGGCAGGTCCCGTCACAGAAGGGCAAGCCCAACGCTGCACATGCAGGATCACTGCAGTTATCTGGCTCTGCAGATCGCTGAGGTCAAGCTCAGGAGCCCCCTGCTTGGTACATTTCTGCAGGGGAAGAAGAAAAAGCTCCGAAAGGGCCCTTTATCAGACTCTACAAGCTACACTGTTCCTTGGGCCCTGATCCACTGAAACCAGAAGAGCAGAGCCATTAGAGACAGGCAAAACAAGAGGGATGCAGGGGCCCTGCCCAGACTTGGTACCTAGACAGAGCTGATGTCTGGGCCAAGCAGGAAAGAGCTGCCCCTTGTACACAGATTGGCCCCTCACAGGAAATGGACAGCTAATTCACCAGATACCATACAGTATTGGGAAAAAGTCAGAGGCAGACCAAGATATGTGGTGAGGGGATGGAGAAATACTCCCACCATCTTCCCTGAAGACTGAATAGTGCCCCATGTGGTAAGCCAGGGTTCCCACCCTCCCAATCACACCAGAGGCCCCTTCTGGAGGCAGGTGAAGAAGGTATTGGCAGTCCTCTAGGGTCATTAAATGAACCATTCTTGGGACCTGGGCTGATGGAAAGCTGGCAGGGCAAAACAGTGGGGTCCAGCCAAATCTGAAGGAGACAGCCACAGACTATGGATCACTTGTAGGCTCAAACAGGCTGCCTGGGGCCAGACTAGGACAGGATCTGACATCACCAGGGGAGGATCCTGAAAGAGAAAGTGGTAAACACTGACTTCCACTGAGATAAATTCCACTGTTGTCTTCTTTATGATTTGTGTTATTTTCTCTCTTGCATAGCTTTTTAACATTCATTTATTTTCCTTCAGTTTATGCCTATTATTTCACTAGTTTTTATATTTTAGTTTATTTCAAAACTCATATTTTGTTCCACCCTTCTCTTATTCCATTTTCCATTCTTCCTTCCTCTTCTTATTTTTGTTTCAAATTTTACATTTTCTCTTGCTATGACTCATTTCTACTCTGCACTGTTACTATCTCTCCACTCTAGCCATTCAAAACCATTTTTCTTGTCATTAGTCATCCCACATTCCTTTTCCCATTCTTAAAATGCCCTTATTCTCTCTCCACCTTTATCAATCTTTGCTCATTGGTTGTTGATATGATGGATATTGTTGCATTTCAATTTTATTTCTATATCTTCACTAGTTTTGTATTTCAAATCTCAAATTTTACTGTTCCACTCTCCTATTCTATCTTGCCTTCTTCCTACCCCTTTCTTTTTTGCATTTTAAATTTTAATTTTTTAGACTGTCTTAGACTGGTTTTCATTCCTCAATCTTAGTATTCTTTCTTCCTCTACCCTTTCAAAATCACTTTTCTTTCCTCGAGACATCTCATAAGCCTTTCTTTCTTTTTTTCCCCTTCTTATTCCCATTCCACCTACATTAATCTTTGCTCATTTGTTGTTCATATTGCTGTAGTGGATTTTGTCTCCAATATGGTTCCTATTTTTTTCAGTATATATTTTTAAAAATTTTTGTTTAAACCTAAACTATATGCATCCCTTCCCTTATTCCATTCTGCCTTCATCCCTCCCTTTTTTATTTATGGTGTAAA
Organism: Desmodus rotundus; assembly: GCF_022682495.2. Taxonomy (NCBI): domain Eukaryota; kingdom Metazoa; phylum Chordata; class Mammalia; order Chiroptera; family Phyllostomidae; genus Desmodus; species Desmodus rotundus. The sequence goes on along the minus strand of NC_071400.1, from coordinate 19,270,150 downwards.
TTTTCTTTCTTTCTTTATTTGCCTTGTTTCTCTTCTCTACTCTTATTATTGCTCCTCCCTCTACTCTCTTAGAATCACTTTTCTTTCAGTTAGGCATCTCATTCATTTTTCCATTCTTATGATAGCCTGAATCTCTTTACATCTTTATTAGTATTTGCTCATTTGATGTTGATGGTGTGGTTGTGGGTGGGAGTTGTTTTTAAGGGTGTGGGCTTGTTTCCTGGGTTGTTTTGTTTTGTTCTGATAGCACCTGTATAACAGCATATAAAACATGGTGGGTGGTGTGACTCCAAGTCAGCCAGCCAGAGGGAAGGACCCACAAAACAATGACCCAACAACTATCAAACCCAATTACAACAAGAGAGCCCACATAAATGGCAGAAAAGGCAGCCTGAGAGCATAAAGCTCTGAGATCAAAAAGACTGAACCATTGAAGCACACAGTTCTCCTACCACAGAAGATCATTCCACAGAGAAAGGCAGTCAGAAAAGGTCAATCTAATGCACACAAACAAACAAAAAGAGTCACCTAAAATGAGTAGACAAGGGAAAAAAAACAATTTAAAAGAAAGGAGTAATCTCCAGAAAGAGTGCTAAATGAAATTGAGGCAAGCAAACTATCAGACATTGAGTTCAAAATAATGGTTATAAGGATGCACAAGGAGCTCAGCGAGGACTACAAGGAACTCCAGTGAAGCTACAAAGAACTTACTGCAAACTACACCAGCATGAAATAGGACATAGAAACTATCAATAAGTGCCAGGAGGAAATGAAGAAAGCAATATCTGAAATGAGGCATACATTAGGAGGAATTAAAAGCAGGCTTGATGAAGCAGAGGATTGAATCACTCAGCTGGAGGACAAGGTAGAAAACAACTTCCAGACAGAGCAATAAAATGAAAAAAGACTCAAAAAGAATAAAGATGCATTAAGGAAACTGCAGGACAACATGAAATGTAATAATATTCATATCATAGGGATACCAGAAGGAGAAGAAGAGGAGCAAGGGATAGAAAACGTATTTGAAAAAATAGTGGCAGAAAACTTCCCTAACTTGATGAGGAAAAAATCATGCAAGTCCAGGAAGCACAGTGGGTCCCAATCAAGATGAACCCAAAGAGGCCCACTCTGAGACACATCATAATGAAAATGGCAAAATTCAAGCACAAAGAGAAAATCTTAAAGACAGCTAGGGAGAAACAGCTAGTGACATACAAGGAAACTACAGAATCACTATCAGCTGATTTCTCAACAGAAACACTGCAAGGTGGAAGAGAATGGCAAGAAATATTCCAAGTAATGAAAAGCAAAGGCCTGCAACCAAGACTACTCTACCCAGCATGGCTCTCAATTAAAATGGAAGGCAAAATAAGGAGATTTCCAGACAAAAGAAGGCTAAAAGAATACACCTCCACCAAACAAGCATTGCAAGAGATGCTAAAGGGACTGCGTTAAGAAGATAAAGAAAGAAAGAGAGAGGAACACAGGTACAAAGAGAAAAAATGGCAATGAATAACTATCTATCAATAATAACCTTAAATGTAAATGGATTAAATGCTCCAATCAAAAGACATAGGGTAGCTGAATGGATAAAAAAGCATGACCCAGATATATGCTATCTACAAGAGACCCACCTCAGAACAAAAAATCCACACAGACAGAAAGTGAAGTGGTGGAAAAAAATATTCCAAGACAACAGACATGAAAAAAAGCTGTGGTAGCAATACTTATATCACACAAAATATATTTTAAAACAAAGGCCATAAAAAGAGACAAAGAACACTGTATACTACTTAACACAGTAATTCATCAAGAAGAGATAACCCTTGTAAACATATATGAACCCAAAATAGGAGCATCTAAATATATATGGAAAATCTTTGAGGACTTCAAGAAAGATAATGATAGCAACAAACTTGTCGTAGGAGATTTTAACAGCCTATTGCCAACAATGAATAGATCTTCCAATCAAAGAATCAAAAAAGATGCTGTGGTACTGAACAACACTCTAGATCAAATAGACTTAATTGTTATATACAGAGCCTCTCACCCCACAGAAGCAAACTATGCATTCTTTTCAAATGCACATGGGACATTTTAAAAGATAGACCACATGGTAGGACACAAAATAAGCCTCAACAAATTGAATAAAATTGAAATCATATAAGCATGTACTCAGATCACAATGGATTGAAACTAGAACCCAACCTCAAGGAAAAAACTCAAAAACATTCACATATATGGAGAGTGAATAACTTGTTATTAAATAATGAATGGGTTAACAATGAGATCAAGGGAGAAATAAAAAAAGTACCTGAGAGTAAATGAAAATCAACACACAACAACCCAAAACCTATGGGACACAGTGAAAGCAGTACTGAAGGAAGTTCATAGCAATACAAGCCTACTTAAAATAATTAGAAACCTTTAAAATAAACAACCTAATGGATAGACTTAACACAATTCCTATTAAAATACAAATGGTATATTTCACAGATCTACAGTAAATACTTCAAAAATTTATATGTAACCAAAAAAGAACACAAATAACCTTGGAAATCTTGAGAAAGAAGAAAAAAGTTGGAGGGAACACAATACCTAATATTATTACTATATTACAAGGCCACTGTAATCAAAACAGCCTGCTACTGGCATAAGAACAGACACATAGACCAATGGATCAGAATAGAGAGCCCAGAAATAAACCCAAGTCTCTATGGTCAATTAATATTCAACAAAGTGGGCATGAGCATAAAATGGAGTAAAGATAGCTTCTTCAATAAATGGTGTTGGGAGAACTAGAATGGTAGATGCAAAAAAGAGCAAATAGACCACCAACTTACACCATATACCAGAATAAACCCAAAATGAATGAAAGGTTTAAATATAAGTCATGATACCATAAAAGTCCTAGTGGAAAACAAGGTAGGAAAATTTCAGATATCCCACATAGCAATATTTTTGATGATATATCTCCTATGGCAAAGGAATAAGGGAAAAACAAACAAATGGGACTACATTAAACTAAAAAGCCTCAGCATGACTAAAGAAACCAACATCAGTCCTGGCTGGTGTGGCTCAGAGGACAGAGTGCCAGCCTGCCAACCAAAGGGTCGCCGATTCAACTCCCAGTCAGGGCACATGCCTGGGTTACAGGCCAGGTCCCCAGTAGGGGACGCACAAGAGGCAGCCACACACTGATGTTTCTCTCCCTCTTTTTCTCCCTCCTTTCCCCTCTCTCTCAAAATAAATAAGTAAAATCTTAAAAAAAAAAAAAAAAGAAAAAGAAACCACCTTCAAAATGAAAAAGGAACCGACTTTATGGGAGAACATATTTGCCAATGATACCTCAGACAAGGGCCTGATCTCCAAAATATATAAAGAACTCACACCACTCCATATCGGGAAAACAATCCAATTAAAAAATGGGTAAAGGACCAGAACAGACACTTCTCCAAGGACATACAGAGTGCCCATAGACATATGAAAAGTTGCTTAACATCACTAGCCATCAGAGAGATGCAAATTAAAACCACAATGAGATGATCACGTCACACTTGTCAGAACCATCATTAATAAATCAACAAACAAGTGCTGGTGAGGATGTGGAGAAAAGGGAACCCTCATGTACTGTTGGTGGGAATGCAGACTGGTACAGCAACTGTGGAAAACAGTATGGGACTTCCTCAGAAAACTAAAAATGGAACTGCCTTTTGACCCTACAATTCCACTGCTGAGGTTATACCCTAGGAATACTGAAACACAAATTCAAAAAAACCTATGCACCCCAATGTTCATAGCAGCTCAATTTGTAAATAAGTTTTTAAAAAGAATGAGGAAGATCTCCATGAGCTGATGTGGGGTGATTTCCTGATTATGGTGTTAGTTGAAAAAAAAGCAAAGTGCAAAACAGCATAACAAAATGTACAAGCATCTGCTCATTTGTTTAGAAATAAAACAGTAAAGATAAACTGGAGACTAAAGAGATTTCTTTCCTACAGGATGTGGGAAAAATGGTGAAAAAAATAGATGAGAATGGAGTGTGTGACACTTCTCTGAGAATTCTTTTTTGAGCATTTCCATCTCCTGGAACTATGTTAAACTTTTACATACTGAAAATAAGTACATCAATAAAATCAACAAGGATTGTAGAAATCCTAAAATGGAACACAAAGAGAAACAAACAAACCAATCTATATTTTTAAATAAATAACATGACTGCATTGAATATTGGAAAAAGAGAACCAATTCAAATAACTATTTTTTTCAAACTTAAGAGTTTTATTGGTTGTTTTGAGGATCAATACACATGTATATAAACAGTTTGTTCAAATTTTAATTATGTACCAAAAATCTAAAAAGACATGCAGTTGTAATTTTTCGATAGTTACAGTATTTTGACAACTTCCTAGTCTAAAATTTGAAGGTAAATTTTCCTTAAGAGGGTACCAAGTACCAATACCTTTAAATGTTTGATAATCTGTTACATTGTGAATCTCACTAATGCAGAATTTAATATTATCCATAGGTGCCCTGGCTGGTGTGCCTCAGTGGATTGAGTGCCGGACTGCAAACCAAAGGGTCACCAGTTTCATTCCCAGTCAGGGCACATGCCTGGGTTGTGGGCCAGGTCCCCAGTAGGGAGCATGTAAGAGGCAACTGATTGAGGTTTCCCTTGCACATGGATAGTTTTCTCTCTCTCTTTTTCTGTCCCTTCCTGCTCCCTAAAAGTACATAGAGTAAAATCCTTTTTTTAAAAAAGAAATGATTATACTAAAAAAACAACATAAAATAGAAGTCAATTCAAAATGCTGAAGGCATATTAAATGCATGACTGAGACTCCAAATGGCCATTTCATATGCATTGTATTATAAGATATAAAAACTGCCTCCCCAAACTTGCAGAATGCCAAGTTTACATCCAAGACAAACCCTTAAAATGGTGGCACCAAAACCAAAAACAAAACAAAAAGATCCAACCAACAAATTATTTCACCTTATGAATAGAAAGCATTTACACTTAACAAATGAGATGAAGTGCCTTTTCCTTGTTATAACTGTTTCTAGAGCTATTAAAAAACTTGCATTTACAGAATAGTTGATAAGAAGTTCCTATGATTGTACAGAGATACAGGGATCACTTATAAAACGTATGCATATATACATATTGGAAGCAGGATTCTGCTGTTTTCAGTTCCCCATTTTCTGCAAGTCAATCATTAGTTTCTTGGTTAGCCATTTCAGTTTGTTAGCCCTTTGTTCCCATTTATCTTTTTTTTTTTTTTTTGCCCTTTTTTGTTTGAGGATTTTTCCTTCCCTGCTGCCTTTTTGGACTTTGCTTCCACCCATTGCAGGAGAAGGTTTAGCTGACAACCTCACAGTTCTCTTGGGTTCTCCCTTCACCAACCCTTCAACTGAATTGATCTTCCTCTGGGCCACCTTAGTGGCAGTGAGAGTGAAATCTGGGTACCTACTGGCCACTTAGCAAAGAGAGCCTTAGGGAAGCAGAGATGCTTGGCCTCTGCCCTCCTCCAGCCCTTCAGTAGCTTTTGAACACAATGTTTGCACAGTATGACCTCAGGCTAAAAATGAAAAAAACTCTAAAAAATATTGAATTCTAATTTGTAGGCTTCTTTTCATCAGAGGCACAGGTTAGTCATACAAAATTTCTTTCTGCATATTCTAGGATTGACCAAATATATAGATATATTGTATATAAAGCCAGCCACATTTCTCATTGTTAGAGAAGAGAGTTACAAACATAGAACATGGGGGACATAGAATGAACCCTGTAGTGTTTGTTGAACTGGATTTGGAGGTATTATTGTGACATAATGGATTTTAATATAGATATAGATATGCAAATAGATACAGATGTATATGGGTGAATACATGTGTCTATTTTTGAGGTTTGTTAGCAGAGGGATAACACCTAAAAGCAACAACACCCAAGAAGTAATGGGCACACTTAGTGCCCAGATATTGGTTTCTAAGTACTAAAAGGAACCCAAAGTCCTTGAAGAAATGGCTGATTTCAAGATTGGGGCACAAAAAGAACAAGGTAAGTCTGTAATATCTTGGTGTGCCAAAAAGTAAGCAATGGTTCAAAACATAAGAGGGTATGTCAAAAGGAAACAGGAGCCATTTGTTAGGTGTTTCCACTGATCAAGTGCCTGATAATTTGAGCACCCAAAAAATGAGAGTAAAAGATGTTATTCCATTAAATAAAATAAGAATCATGAGTCTATACTGATTAAACAAATAAATAAGAATTAAAAAGAGAAGAGGAATAGAAAGCTAACAATTAATGTAGAAGAAATGGTAGACTTAGAAAAATTATCATTTGGCAACCATAATAGTAATAATTTCAGGCAAGACTCAAATCCAGTATGTAAAACTTTGAGGATATTTACATAATTTCAAAGTATCTCCCCATATGGAGGTTTTTAAATAAAAAGGGGAAAAATAGGTTATGGTGAGCAAATTCTGGCAGAAATGCCCTTAACCAATGATCAAAATTAACATCATCATTAATGGGAGTGATTGACATCATGTCTCCTCATATGATGCAGAAAGTAGAACACAACATCACTTCAGGGTTATTCCTGCCCAAAGGACATGAATATAATCAGTAGTAAACAAATAGATCCAAACTGAGGAATATTCTATCTAGTCAGTACTGTTAAAAACGGTCAATGCCTTAATAAAGAACAAAGTGACAGTAATCAGAGGGGAGGAGGGAGAGGGATAATGGGGGAAAATAGGGGAAGAGTCATCAAGGAACATGTATAAAGGACCCATGGACAGAGCCAAAGGGGTTAGGTTCGAGAGTAGGGGATAGGGATGGTTGGGGTGGGGGTGGAGTGGTGGTGGGGAAATGCAGACAACCATACTTGAACAACAATAAAATAATTTTTAAAAATAAAATAAATTTTTAAATGATTACTAAAGCAGAAAAAATTTTAAATCTGTCAATCTCTTAAAATATAAAGAAATATTGTTTCACCAGAGACATTGAAATTAAGAACATTGTAACAATAGCCACAGGGGAGTGGGGAGGGGATAGTGTGGAGAGGGGTCTATAGGAGCTACTATAAAGGACACAAGGACAAAATCAAGGGGGGGTGGGGGGGAGGGAGGTGGGACTGGCTGGGGTGGGGTGGAGGGAAGGGGAGAAAATGCAGACAATTGTAACTGAATAAAAATAAATAAATTAATTAAAAATATATATAAAAAATAAAAAAAGAAAAGGGAAAAAAAGAAAAAAGAAAGATTGTTTCAGATTAAAGGAAACTAAATAGACATGAAAATTGAATGTACCATGTGTTTCTGTACTTAGTTTATATAAAGGACATTTTTCAGAAATTGCCAAAATCTGAATGAAGTCCATAGTTAAATAAATAATATTGTGCTGACGTTAATTTACTGATTTTGATAATAGTGTTGCTATGTCAGAGAATGTCTTTGCTTTTAGTAAATACACACAGAAGTATTTAAGGATAAAGGGCTGCCATGACTGTAATTTACTCTCAAATGGCTCCAAAAATATACATAATAATATGTATATCAAATAATAAGTATGTATATATAATATGATTTACATATATTTATATGCATATGTTACATATACATATGCAGGAAAGTCCCTATCTTGGAGAGATGTTTTAAGAATTAAAGAAAAAATCATGTAGAGATAGTAGTACTGGTTTTGGTACATTATAGATACTGGATACATGTTAATGATTGTTGTCATTATTGGCATTTAGAACTTAGTTTCTTCACCTCTAAAATGGACTTATTTTTTCCTGTTTTGTTTGTTCACTTATATTGTTGCTCACATATAAGTGAGATCATATGGTATTTGTCTTTCTCTGACTGACTTATTTCAGTCAGCATAATGCTCTCCAGGTTCATCCACACTGTCACAAAGGATAAGATTTCATTCTCTTATATGAATGAATAATATTTTCTTTTGCATACCCCACAGGGTATTAACTAAGATAATGTTTGTAAATGTGTGTGTGAACCTTAATGTACTCTAAAAAAGTAAAATCATCATTATTAAAATTATTTTTAAATTTTATTAACACTTCCATAATGCTTATTGTGTAGCATCATGGTCTCATTTAGTCTTCATGACAACCCTATTGAGGTAGATATTACCACCCCATTTTATAGGTAAGGAAACTGAGACTCAAGGTCATACAGCAATAAGTTGTAGATTCAACCTGTGAGATTAGACAGTCTGACTCTGGAGTTTTTAAATACAATTCTGCATTGATTGTCATTTCTTTTATTACTTAATTTTTATTTCATGTATCTTAATACCTTCTTGAGGTTTTAAGAAGAGGCATTACATTGTTAATATTCTAGGATTTGGCAACAATTCCATGGTGGCCCTCTCTGAATACTTAACACAGTACTATTTTTCATTTTATATAATTTTTATATCCTCTTTCTCTAACATATTGGAGGTATGTTTTCTCTTTTGTATATTATTTTGCTACTCTCCCTTATATAAAGCTATGTGGAAACTTTTTAATTTCACTTTTCTCCCCCAGAATCTCCCTTAGACTTGCACATAGTGGTTCATGTGTGAGAGAATAATAATTTTATTCAAGAAATTGAGCATGGTGTGTTTCCTTCTGTTTTCAGTCCCATTTCTGAAAGTGGCCAGCCTTTGGTCAGTAATTTGAGAGGCTGAGCTTTTAGGAAGCTTCCTTGAAATGAAACTGGTACTTGCAATCTCATCTGTAGCTAAACTATTAAAATAAGACTCTGAAAGTGATTTGGGGGTGTCTGGAAATAATTTGCTTCTCTTATGTTTTACCTTTTGTTTCCTTTGGTTAGAGATTGATTATTATTCTGATTGGACAGATACATGCAGAAAAACGAAACTAGACCACTTTCTTACACCACACACAAGAATAAATTCAAAATGGATCAAAGACTTAAATGTTAGATCTGATACCATAAAAATTGTAGAAGAAAACAGGAAGCAAAATCTTGGACATAGCTCATAGCAATATTTTATTGGATATATCTCCCCAGGCAAAGGAAACAAAAGGACAAATAAACAAATGGGACTACATCAAACTAAAAAAGTTTTTGAACAGCCAAGGAAATCATCAACAAAATGAGAAAACAATCCACAGAATGGGAGAACATATTCACTAATACATCTGATAAGGGGTTAATATCCAAAATTTATGAAGTACTTAAAAAACTCAACACCAAAAGACAAACAACTGAATTAAAAAATGGGCAAAGGATCTGAACAGACACTTCTCCAAAGACGACATACAGATGGCCAATAGACACATGAAAAGATGCTCAACATCACTAATCATCAGAGAAATGCAAATTAAAACCACAATGAAATATCACCTCACACCTGTCGGAATGGCTACCATCAGTAAATCAACAAACAACAACTACTGGTGAGGATGTGGAGAAAGGGGAACCCTCATGCACTGCTGGTGGGAATGCAGACTGGTGCAGCCACTGTGGAAAGCAGTATGGAAATACCTCAAAAAAATTAAAAATGGAACTGCCTTTTGACCCAGCAATCCCTCTTCTGGGAATATATCAGAAGGAACCCAACACACTAATTCAAAAGAACCTAAGTACCCCTATGTTCATTTCAGCATTATTTGCAACTGCCAAGCTATGGAAGCAGCCCAAGTGCCCATCAGTAGATGAATGGATAAAATAACTGTGGGACATTTACACAATGGAATACTACTTGGCTGTAGAAAAAAGAAGAAAAATTTACCCTTTGCGACAGCATGGATGGACCTGGAGAACATTATGCTAAGTGAAATAAACTGGTCAGAGAAAGACAAATACCATATGATTTCACTCATATGTGGAATCTAATGAACACAATGAACTAACAGGGAAAATGGGGACAGAGTCATAGATGGAGAGTAAGATAACAGCTAGTTGGTGGGGAGGGTTAGAGGGTGGAGGGATTGAGCAAAAAGGAAAAAGGACCCATGGACATGGACAAGAGTGTCATGATTGCTGGGAGGAGGGGTATAAGGGGATTAAATGGTAATGGAAAAAATACAATACAGATAAAAAATGAAAAATGATAAATATTTTTGTAAAGGTGACAGTAAATGCATAATAGATGTTGGAGTTTGTAAGAGATACTGTGACAGTTAAATTCTTGGTTTACATAAAGTAGCAAAAATGTGATTTAAATTTAGGCAAACTTGCTCCTAAATACTAGCTTTAGAAACCTACAACACAGCTCTACTTTCAAAGGACTGGTTCTTCAGTTCATGAGTTGGCAACTATATAAGGTAATCATGGCTACAAAGAACAAAAAAATCCACTCTTGCTGTTTTAAGCCTGTCATGAAGCAGTTGTATTTTAACTCTTCCTCTTTTAGGAAATTAGGAAGCATGACTGTTTGTGTATTTTCATCCTCACTCTTAAAAAAATAACCAGCATAAAACGAAAGTGGTAAAGGAACAATTGAAAATAACAGCAGTTAATTGGTGTACTAAATGATCTCACACTTCTTTGAAGTTCTGTTCATTTTTTTTATATTTAATTTTTCTCTGTTCTTCAGATTATATGCTGTTGTCTGAATGTTTGTGTCCTTGCAAATTTCACATGTTGAAATCCTAACTCCCAGTGATATGGTATTAGGAAGTTGGGCCTTTAGGAAGGGATTGGGTAATGAGGGTGAAATGGAAGGGGTTGGTGCCCTTATAAAAGAGAAATCAAAGAGATCCCTAACACCTTCCACTAAGTGAGGACACAGTGAAATGATGGCCTTCTAAGAACAAGAAAGTGGGCCCTCACCAGACACCAAATCCACTGGCACCTTGATCTTGGACTTTGTAGCTTCCAGAACTGTGAGAGATATACACCTGTTGTTAATAAGCCACCCAGTGTATGGTACTTTGTTCTAGCAGCAAAAACAGACTAAAACATTGCATAATTCCTATTGATCTATCTTGAAGTTCAGTAATTCTTTCTTCTGGTACCTCAAACCTACTGTAATATCCCTGTAGTGAATTTTTTATTTCATGTTTTTTCTACTCCAGAATTCCCATTTAGTTCTTTTAAAGAATTTATATATTTTTATATTCTCTATTTGATGAGTCATTGTCATCATACCTTCCTCTAATTTTTTGAACATATTTATAATAGCTGCTTTGATGTCTATTCCTGGTAAAGCCAATACCTGCACCCCTTCAAAGGCAATTTACATTGCCTTTTCTCTTATGTACAGGCCACATTTTTTTTGCTTCTTTGTGAGTCTTCTAACTTTTTGTTAATAACTGGAAATTGAGGATAATGTATTGCAGCAATTCTAGATACTGATCATCCCCCAGGGATTGTTTTTGCTGCTATTGTTTGTTCAGTCATTTATTTGTTTAGTAAATTGGCTAGGCTAGATCTCAAAGTCTATTTCTCCTACAATACACAGCCTCTGGTGTCCTTGCTTAGATTTCTCCCTGTTTTTTTTCTCTTTTAGCCTGACCAGCTAGTGCTCACCCTTGAGTGAGTATAAGTCACTTATAGAACAAATGTTGCACTTAAGCACACATAGCCATTTTCCTTTACCATTAGGGGTTTGTGTGGCTTGGATGCTACTATCACAATTCAAGGAGTTTACATTTTTTGGCCTTATGTTCAGAGAGGGACTAGTAGCTGAGAGTTTTCTGTTAGATAGGTCCTGAGAGAGTACATCCTTGGGTATGCACATAGTCTCACAGACTGCCAGTGATGACTGACAATATTTGTAGAACTGGCTCCCTAGGAGTCACTCCTGGGTCAGAGGAGCTTATTGTTAGTGTTTGATCAGAGATGTGTTTAAGCCCCTTGGGCCAGTGAGGCTTCCACACTGTGTTGAGAGGGTCTGTGTATGGCTTGGGATGCTTTCAAGTCTGCCTCATGTTCTGCTCTGATTGCTCCTGAGTGGGTGCAGCTTCCACATGCTCACAGCTTTCCCAAACTAACAGATTTGACTATGATGCTAGGAGGGCTTTTCTTAACTGTTTCTCTGATTTTCGCTTCAACTGGTTGCTCTGCTACTTTGTTTATATCATAGAGTTACCATCTTCCTCTTGTTGTTCACCAAGACCTTCATTGTTTTTAAGAACACCCTTAAGCATAGAGTTCTCCTTACTCTGCCCCTTAAGCATATCTGTGGGGCTCTTCACTCTCTTGACCTGCGTTTCTCCCTGGGCAGAGTTCCTATGCTAGTACACTGGAGCTGGGTCCAAGGACCTACTTTTCCTGGAGTGAGAACATCACTATATGACATTGGTACTGGAGGGTGGTGGCAATCTCTAATGTTCTTCCTTTGCCCTCTGGGCTTGGAAACTTTACCCAGTGATTCGGCTGGGGTGAGGATAATCTAGGCCAGTATTCAAGTGCAGTATTCTTGCTGCACTTGAGGTAAAACTTCTACCCTACAAGGAAGGACTTGGTGGTGCAGAAAGACACAGTTCTTTTGACCACACCAACCTGGAATAGAGCTTCTACAACAAGATGCTGGGGAAATGAGAAACACTAGGATCTTTATTTTCCCATGTTGAAACCATAGGCCCAGATTGCAAGCTGTGGAGAAAGAGTTCTTATCTTCTTAGTTACACATAGCCAAGTTGGAGCTTCCATACATAGAACTGGGAAGGGTGGGCAAGTCCTTTGCTGTTCTTTCAGACATTCAGTAAATTTACTTGAATGAGTATTTCTCCATTTGATGAACATTCTTAAAATAATACTGAGAGATTTTAAATGATTGTTTTATATAATTTTTAGCAGTTCAATTTTTATTTCGCTGGAGCGAGGGTCTGCTGAACTCCTTGTTCCATCATTCCAGAAGTCTTGTTCCCTCTCCTTTATTTTAACAGTATGAAACTGAAGTCCAGAGAAATGGTAAATTGCTTACACATTGATGAGGCTTTTGACCAGGACTTAAATCCAAAGTTTTTTAAGCTACTTCAGGTGCTTCAACTAAAATGGCCAGTGGTTACTAGTTCAGTATATGTGATCCAGGTAAAGGATCAAAATCATAGGTTGATCCAATGTTTCACATTTAAAATTGGTTTACTAAATTAATGTGTTGTCAATTGACCTTACTCTTTCCTTTATGCTTTTTCTTTTGATTCTTTAGTGCTTCATGCATTTGATCCTCCCTCTCCCAACTTTATCTCCCAACCCACTCCTTACATATACTAGAAAAGGGTCATTGGGAAGTAGTGAAATTTCCAAAATAATTATTCTACTGAGAAGGCACACATAGCTTTCAGTCATTCTTGTGAGTATTGGCTTATCAAACATAAATTTTAAACTGGCCAGCTGGTATAGTAAGTAGAATCTAGGCCTTGACAATAAATTCAGTTACAGAATACAGCTTGGCCACTTCCTGTTTGGGTGTTTTCAGACAGGTTGGACAACCTTTCCAAAACTCAGTTTCTGTATCTGAAAAATGGCAATAATGATACCCTACAGAATTTGTGAGGAATCAATGTAGTCCAGTGTGTATGAAGCCTGGCAAGGAACAGGGACTAAGTCTGCAGCAGCTTTTTTCCATCCTCGGTGTCATTGCTGTTGAACAGAAGTTGGTTATCGAGGTTTCACTCACTGTTCCTTTTCTCCAGATTGTCACTTAGTCTCTTGCTCCTCATGGTATCTCTTTTGGATATTATACTGTTCAATTGACACATGTTCTTAGTACTTTACATAATATTGTGCTTTAACTAATATTAGTAGTACTTTAAATAATGTTATAAGGGCAGAAATTCCTTGGAGACAGGAAGAGTCTGGATTTCTGGCCATTTTGTTTTAGTCTGTGAATTTCAGGTTCCTACTTCCATCCAGATTCTTGTCTATTTTCACCGCTGTCCCATGAACCTCAATTATCAGAGAATCTAGAATAGTGAGTAATTCACTAATTTTGTATTCTGAAGTTCAAAGGGCAATTTTTTATGTAGGTGTTTCAAAAGATTCATATTCTCCCAAACATAAGTAATTGAGTAAATATGTTCAGTGTAAGTGCATTATGATTGGGCTGGATTAACCTCCTTCCATTAAAAGAGATGCAGAACTCTGTGCTGCAGCCGTGGGGTACTGGTTAATGTCCATTAAGGATTGACAAAGTTGTTGTTTGATTCTAGGCTGACATTTTGTTTCCCAACCTCAGAGTTTTTTCATGAAGTTTGTTATGAACCTCACAGTCTGGTGAGAGTGGTTAAAGGGCATATATGTGTGTATGTGTGTGCAGTGTGTACTTGCTTTGGGAGGAGGGGTATGAATGTGGCCTTGGAGGTTCATTAAGTGTTCATGACAAGTCATTAAGGATCATAATAACAAAGAAATATATGTGTTTATAATGTTGAGGCCCTATTCTAAGTGGTTCATAAATATTAATTCATTTAATACTTACAACAACCCTGTGAGGTAGTATGATCATTATTCCCATTTTATAGATGAGTAAGCTGAGGCACAGAAAAGTGACTTGTCCATGGTCAAAGTTGGCAGAGAAACTAAAATGGCCAGCTTCAAAATCATACTGTCAACTACTATGCTGCCTTTTACATAATGATGTGGGCTAATAAGCATTTAAATGGCTTTTCATTATCTCTAAAACAGCATTCTTTAAAAAAAAATTTGTAAAATACAAAAACTATAAAATTTAACATCTTCACTATTTTTAAGCATACAGTTCAGTTATATATAGTACTGCTTTTCCTTTTAAATTTAGTTTTTCTCCCCCACAGATTAATTGAAATATAATTGACAAATAAAAAATTGTGTATATTCATAGTGTACAATCTTTACCCAAGTAGTGTAAGCAAAGCCAGTGAGCAAACAGCAACATGTATTCCTCTTGAGCCTGGCTCAATGGGGATGTCTCCCAGTCAATACTGGAAAGGCTCTGCTCTCAATCCAAGCAGGAGAACACATGCATCTGTCTCCAGGGCCTCATGCTGTCAGCCTCAGAGGTGATAGCCGAGGACACTGAGAAGGAGACTGCTGGAGCAGATGCAGGAGACATAGGTTGGTAGACTCTTGACAGTTCTCTGGGGAGATCTGCATGAATTTCTCAGGGTAAGGAGCGCAGTGCAGGCTGATAGTTTAGAAGTTTCCCAGAACAATGCTACAGGGACACCCATGGGAAGAGGAGAAAAAAAGAAAGGGTACTCCCCAGGGCCCAAACCCCAGGACAGCTCTAAAGCCAGGTCAGTATGTGAGTAGCTATCTCTATTACTGGAACCTGAAAACACATTACAGCAACAATTTCCAACTGGTGTGCTGCAAGAATTTTTAAAACATGCAATATCTGGCTATTTAGTCATGAACACTGACCTGTTTTCTCTTAGACTCTCAAATTAAAAAATGACAACAGCCAACCCAACAGTAGTCTTCCGGTGTGAATGAATGAAAATTATACCTATTTTTTTGTCAGATCAACGGCAGAATTTCAGTAATTAGTTTATGTGTGTCATGAGATGGAAAAGGTTGAAAATTGCTGCATTAGAGTAACTGCACCCACTCCTAGAGCCCCAGACTAACAAGGGACTCAGCAGGGAAGCAAGGGCAGTATTCCTGGGCACTCAGGATACTGGATAAACTCATCCATCTGAACTGGACCTTAGGGAGGACTCACATTGCTAAGAACTGTCTTGATTCTGAGCCTCCAGCTGTGGAGGCCCATGTGCCTTTGAACACATACACTATGGCTGCTGACATCATTAGGTGCTATTTGCCTATTTAAATAGAGTGTGTAAGTATAGGATGCACTCTGTTTGTGTTGAATCTTTTCTGTTAGAGGCTAGTTGCTTGTTTGTCATTTTAAAAAGTACTTATTTCATGTGACATAGGTCCCCAAACAAAATAGCTAAAGGAACTGTTTACCACAGAACTCAGAGTCAACACAAGCACATTGTGATAATTTATTGACCATCAATTATTTTTTGTCTGCCATTTGCTCTATTGGGGGAGGGCTAGAGAGGAAAACAACCTCTCATAATTCACCCTAGATTCAACAGTCTGTAATTTTACCAAAACAAAAGCAAGGAGAAATATTTTCTACTCATTTCTTCAGCCTCATGGGAGACCTTTGCTCCCTTGACTCCCCACTCGGGAACGTCTTTCCTGAGAGCATATTGTATTCTATGCCTTTAAGACAAAGGGAGAAAACGATGTGTATTAAGTTTGAGTTACACACATCTAGGATGTAATTTTCAATTGTTAATTCAAGCAGGGGTCTTATCTAGCTTTTTGTGTAATTGAATGAAGGCATTTGATAACTTGCCTATATTCCAATTGTTTCCCTCTTACAAAATAACAAGTGCAAATGACTGCTTGACATCGATTGATTGACACCATACCCTAAAAGCCACTGACTTTGAAAATCCAAGCTGTTGAAAATCTCAAAAAAAAATTTGTGCTTGTGTATTACTGCCTGGCTTATTTCACTTAGCATAAAACTCTCCAGTTCCATCCATGTTGTCATGAAAGGTAGGAGTTCCTTCTTTCATTCTGTTGCATAGTATTCCATTGTGTAAATGTACCAGTTTTTTTTATGCACTCATTTATTGATGGGCACTTAGTCTGTTTTCAGTACTTGGCTATTGTAAATTGTGCTGCTATGAACATTGGGGTGCACAGGTTCTTTTGCATTGGTATTTCAGGATTCTTAGGGTATAATCACAGCAGTGGAATTGCCAGGTCAAAAGGGGCAGTTCCATTTTTAGTTTTCTGAGGAAATTCCATACTCTTTTTCACAGTGGCTGCAGCAGTCTTCATTCCTACCAACAGTGTACCAGGGTTCCCTTTTCTCCACAACCTTGCTATGATCTCACCTATAAGTGGAACATAATCAACAGAACAAACAAGTTGAACAAAACAGAATGAGACAAATGGAAACAAAGAAAAAACTGACAGTAACCAGAGGGTAGGAAGGAGGGGGATAACAGGGGAAAGAAGGGGAAGGGGGCAAGTCAAGGAACATGTGTAAAGGACCCACGGACAAAGACAATGGAGGGGAGATTAAATATGGAAGGTGTGGGTGGGTAGGTCAGGGGAGAGTAATGGGGGGAAAATGGGGACAACTGTAATTGAACAATAAAAAAATTTCAAAAAAGAAAAAAATTTTGGGCCATTGGCCTACAGTGGAATCCCAGTGGAGAGATAAGGAATCACAGGAGATTGCTCAACTCCTGCCCTACAGAACAAAGATCTATCCTGTTTGTGCTGAGATATGTGTTGCTAGGATGCAAACTGACCCTGTGCTGACAGGGGTTTCTGTTCTTGTGCTTCCATGCCTATCCTCTCCTGTTATGCCCCATGCCACTTCCTTCTCCTCTTCTCTTCTCCTTTCTTTGACTTTCCTCCACTGTCTCATTTTCTCCTCTCAATTTCTTCTTTTCTTTTGCCTTTTCATTTTCCAGTTATCCCTGTCATTGTCATGACAGAATTTAATTTGCATTTCTCTAATGAATAACAATGTTGAACATATAATCATGGCTTATTTGCCATTCTTATATTTTCTCTGCACATCTTTTAATTAGATTGTTTACTTCCTTTGGGTGAAATTTGAGAATTCTTGCTCTCTTCTCTCTATCTTTAGTCTCTCTCTCTCTCCCTCTCCCCCTATATTTACACATACACACATACTGGATAGAAGTCCCTTGGCAAATATTTGATTTATAATTATTTTCCTGTTCTGTGGTTTTTACCTTCTTTTTCTTAGCATTTTATTTTCAAGAACAGAACCTTTAAATTTTTAAAAAGATTTTATTTATTTATTTTTAGAGAGAGGGGAAGGGGGAGAGGAGAGGGAGAGAAACATCAATGTGTGGTTGCCCTTCACACACTCTCTACCAGAGATCTGGCCTGCAACCCAGGCATGTGCCCTGACTGGGATCAAACCAGAGACCCCTTGCTTCACAGTCCAGTGCTCAATCCACTGAGCCACACCAGCCAGGGCAGAAGTTTTAAATTTTGATGAAGTCAGATTTATATATTTGTTATCTCATGGCTTCTGCTTTTTGGTGTCATATCTGAGACTCTTTGCCTAACCAAGGACCCAATGATGTCCTCCTATGTTTCCTCATAAATGTTTTTATAGTTTTACTTATAACATTTATCTTAGTGATCTATTTTCAGTTAATTTTTGTGTATGTTGCAATGTGTGGATAAAAGTTGATATTTTTGCATATGGATATACAATTTTCAAGCACCATTTATTGAAAAGCCTATCATTTTTCAATTGTATTGCCTTTGCAGTTCTGTCAAAAATCAATTTCTGGATTCTCTATTCTGTTTCATTAGTTTCTTTGTCTATCTTTACACCAGTACCATACTGTTTTTATCACTGTAGATTTATAATAAGACTATATAACAGGAAGTGTTTAGCCCTCCAACTTTGTTCTTTTTATAAGTTATTTTGGCTATTCTAGGTTCTGTATACATATTGTAAAGCAACTTGTCAAATCCTACAAAAAGCCTCATTGGAGTTTGAATGGGATCCTATTAAAACCACAGATCAGATTTGAGAAATTTCACATCTTTACAAAATGGAATCTTCTAACTTATGAACATCATATACCTACCCATGTATTTAGGTATTTTTAATAACTTTCAGCAATGTTTTATAATTTCACTGTCAGCTTTATCGCTAAGTATTTCATATTTTTACACCATTACAAATATTTTTAAATTTTCATTTTATGTTATCTGTTGCTAATATATAGAAAAACAAACATTTTGTATATCCTTTTACTCTTCAACCTTACTAACCTCACTTATCAGTTCTAGTAGCTTTTGTAGATTTTATCATATTTTCTACATAAATGATTACACGATCTGCAAATACAGTTTTGGTTTCTTGCTTCTAACCTGTGTACATTTTATCTTGCCTCTAACCTGTGTACATTTTATATCTTTTTCTTGTTTATTGCATAGAACTTCAAGAACAATGTTGAAAAGAAATGATTAGGGTATATATCTTGCTCTTTACTGGTCTTATGCGAAAAGCTTTCAGTATCTTACTGTCACTTCTGATGTTAACTGTAAGGTTTTGGTATATGTCCTTTATCAAGTTGAGGAAGTTCCCTTTTTTTCTAGTTTGCTCAATGTTTCTATCATCCTTGGCAAAGGTTTTTACTGCATACATGGTGCTCATTTTTTTGTTTCTTTGGTTTCACAGATGTATATTTACATCCAAACTCAATAAGCCCTATATATTAAACATCCTTTTTGTATGTCAGTCATATCTCAATAAAGTTTTTTTTTAAAGCTCCAGCTTATACCTTACTGATTCTAAGCAACAGTGGACAATAAAAAGGCTAGACTCTCTGACGTTATTATAATTGGATTTGACCTGTGTGTTTCCAGCACTTCTCTAAGAGAAATAAGAGTGTTCCTGAATAAATTACTGGCTTTTTCTAGAGTGAAAGGAAAAATCCTAAAGAGGGATGTAACTATTTTTTGTCAAGAATTTAAATTTCCAATGAGTGATTTCATGTTAAAAATACCAGACTTATTTTCATTTAAAATATGTACATATATAATACAATATAGACTGTCTCTCTATATATTCTAACCTACATATACATATAATTTACTGGAAAATAAAACAGAAAATACAGGCTGCTTAACATCCCTTCACAATTCTGACAGCATTAGGCACCATGATGTGCACTAAAAATAATGCAGAGGACGTTTATGTTTCATTTTATTTTATGTCATCTCATCCTGTTTACCTTATTCTTGGATATATTCATAGGCTATAGATTACATTCAAACATTTTGTCAGTGGCATTTTCTTTAAAAAAGCCAACATACTAGGAAATCACTATTGTACTTGGAGTTGCCAGAATGTTTTATCTGTTGTAACTATTCATTTCCTATCAAAAACTCATATCTTGTTGAACCAGACTTTGTGCACAGATTCTTTTTACGCCATTGTTTTCATTGCAGAATTTTCCAGCCATACAATTAAATTCCTTCTTTAATACAAATGAATAAATACGTATTTTTGTTTAACTTACTCAGCAGTTGTACAATTAGTCCAAATGTATTCCAGTTATAATTTTACAACCTTATCAAAATTCAACAAACATTTAAATATTTGTCAAATTATATGTGAAAAAGTCTGTACTAGGTGCAAAGATGGATATTATCAAGGTGCATATGACATCATCCCTAAAACCCAAGACACTAGAAAGGGAGAAAACACATATGCAAATAACTGTACTTAAAACCCTAAATTGTAGGTGTGGCTCCAGTAAAGTACTACCGAAGTTCAGAGAAGAGATTTGGAAATGTATAATGCATGATATAACTTTTGTATAAGGAATGGTAATAGCCCATTGAGACTTGAATGGAGATTGCATGAAGGTGAATAGATTAAACTAAGGCTAGATTTAGGTTGAAATCAGTATATGAAAAGTCTTGGATACCACAATAAAGAATTTGGCACTTCAAGAAATTAGATGTTTTCCAGAGGGCCCAGAGACATATGAAAAGATGCTCAGATTCACCAGCCATCAGAGAGATGCAAATTAAAACCACAATGAGGTACCACCTCACACCAGTCAGAATGGCCAACATAAATAAATCCACAAACAAATGTTGGAGAGGATGCAGAGAAAAGGGAACCCTAGTGCACTGTTGGTGGGAGTGCAGACTGGTGCAGCCACTGTGGAAAATAGTATGGAATTTCCTCAGAAAACTAAAAATGGAACTGCCTTTTGACCTAGCAATACCACTGCTGGGATTATACCCTAAGGATCCTGAAACACCAATTCAAATGAACCAGTGCACCTCAATGTTCATAGGAGCACAATTCACAATAGCCAAGTGCAAGAGGCAACCTAAGTGGCCATCAGTAAATGAGTGGATCAAAAAATGGTGGTACATTTACACAATGGAATACTACACAGCAGAAAGAAAGAAGGAGCTCCTACACTTCGCAACAGCATGGATGTAACTGGAAAGTATTATGCTAAGTGAAATTAGCTAGGTGGTGAAAGACAAATACCATATGATCTCACCTATGAGTGGAAGTCATCAACAAAACCAACAAGCAAGCAAAATACAACCAGAGACATTGAAATAAAGAACAAACTGACAGTTACCCCAAAGGAGGGGGGAGGGGTATAATAGGGGAAGGGCTATCAAGGAACATGAATAAAGGACACATGGACAAAGCCAAAGGGAGTAGGCTCACGGGTGGGAGGCGGGGATGGGTGAGGCAGGGGGTTGTGGTGAGGTGAAATTGGAGACAACTGTACTTGAACAACAATAAAAAATTAAAGTGAAAATGAAAATGAAAAAAAGAAATTAGATGTTTTTCAATAGATGAAATACTCAATCCCTCATGCTCCCTCATTTATTGGAGACTTTGGCTTACAGCCTTCCTCTCTATTCCAAATCCTACCACCACCATCCTTTGTGACCCCAATGTTCACAATGAACAACCCTTCTAACATTTTGGTCTCTACATTCCTTAATCTTTGTCAACATTTCACTTCAAGTACACAATTTCACTGCAACATTTTGGGCCTTTTCATTACCAAAAACTACTTCATCTTTTAAATCTCACATTTAGATTTCCTATTCTATCAATAGCCTCTCATTTTTCCAGTTTTTTTTCATTCTGTTGTTCTTATTACACCTGTACTTTGATGGCATCAAGACCACCATTAATTCCATGTCATTACTTCTTGTTCTATGTAGCCCAGATCCTCTCATCCATAATTTTTGTATTCTTATTAATATCCTCAAATTTTTATCCACTTATCTTTTATTCACAACTCCTGTCAAAATTTCATCTTCTGAATCAATCAAATCTATCTGCTTTCGGTACATCTATAACAAGTTTACTGGGAAAAGTCACCTCAATATACAGCAGAATTACATGATACTTTCCTAATTTTTTAAATCTCAACTGTAGCTTTCATACTACTCAGCAAACCTACTGTATTTCCGTGATCTACTTCTTCTGTCTTTTTCACTCCAAGCTTATGCTCTCATTTTCAGAATATGACCCCAGCCCTGCTTCATAGAGAAACTAGAAGCCATCTCAAGGAAATGTTATCAAGTTCTTTGTATGCCAACAATAAACTTACCAGATTCTGCATGTAGTATATAGCTGAAACCATGGGAAATATTAGCATTCTCTAAGAGAAAGTGTCTATAGAGAACACTGATTTTCAATATTTAAAGTACATCTGGATCACCTAAAATGCTGAATTAAAATGCAGATCTTAGGTGCTATAAAATTCTGAAGGGGTAAGAGGCAATAAAATCTGCATTTTTACTGAGTACCTCAGATTGTAATGTTACAAATCTCCTTAAAACCGAAAACATTGGCAGGAAGATCTCAGACACTCCACGCAGCAACATCCTCACAGACACATCCCCTAAAGCAAGGGACATAAAGGAAAGAATAAACAAATGGGACCTCATCAAAATAAAAAGCTTCTTCAGGGCCAAAGAAAACAGCACCAAATTACAAAGAGAACCAACAGTATGGGAAAACATATTTGCCAATGATACCTCAGACAAGGGCTGATCTCCAAAATATATAAAGAACTCACACGATTGCACTCCAGGAAGACAAACAACCCAATTAAAAAATGGGCAAGGGACTTGAACAGACACTTCTCCAAGGAAGAAATACAGAGGTCCCAGAGACATATGAAAAGATGCTCAGCATCACTAGCCATCAGAAAGATGCAAATTAAAACCACAATGAGGTACCATCTTACACCGGTTAGAGTGGCCAACATAAACACATCAACAAACAAATGTTGGAGAGGATGTGGAGAAAAGGGAACCCTACATTGTTGGTGGGAATGCAGACTGGTGCAGCCACTGTGGAAAACAGTATGGAATTTCCTCAGAAAACTAAAAATGGAACTGCCCTTTGACCCAGCAATCCTGCTGCTGGGATTATACCCTAAGAACCCTGAAACACCCATCCAAAAGGACCTATGCACCCCAATGTTCATAGCAGCACAATTTACAATAGCCAAGTACTGGAAGCAACCTAAGTGCCCATCAGCAAATGAGTGGATCCAAAAACTATGGTACATTTACACAATGGAATTCTACACAGCAGAGAGAAAGAAGGAGCTCATACCCTTTGCAATGGCATGGATGGAACTGGAGAGCATTATGCTAAGTGAAATAAGCCAGGCGGTGAGGGACAAATACCATATGATCTCACCTTTAACTGGAACATAATCAACAAAAGAAAAAAGGAAACAAAATATAACCAGAGACATTGAAATTAAGAACATTGTAATAATAGCCAGAGGGGAGTGGGGAGGGGATAGTGGGGAGAGGGGTCTATCGGAGCTACTGTAAATGACACAAGGACAAAATCAAGGGGGAGGGTAGAGGTGGGGGAGGGAGGTGAGACTGGCTGGGGTGAAAATGCAGACAATTGTAACTGAATAAAAATTAATTAATTAATTAATTAATTAAATAAAATATCAGATAAAAAACCACAAATCTCCTTAAAACCACACTTTGAAAAATAATGGTGCAAAATGAGAGCAGAAGAGATCTAAGAGCAGAACCTTGGGACATGCCACAATTTAAGAAGAATGTATATGGGTGATCAAGTAGGAAGCTATATAGAGGAAAACCAGGAGAGAATTCTTTCACAAAAATGAGGCAGATTAATTTCAGTAAGCAGGTGAGGTCAATAATGCCAAATATTCCAGATATATTAAAAGTAAGACCAAATAAATCCATTGGATTATACTACAAATGTGGGGAAGATAGTTGATGACTTGGTAATAAGAATTTCACTATGAGGAAAATGGTAGATTGTAGTGGTTTATGGAAAGAATTGAGATGAGGTAATGAATGCAATAAACAGACTTTTCAAGAAATGTAACTACAAAGGTGAAAATAATAGAGAAGCAGTTGGAAGAGATCATGGTATCCTAGACTGAAGACTCCTGGAGGGTAGGGTCTGTTTGCTTTTATCCCCAAGACCAAGTCTAGTCTCACTAAATGTTTGCTGAATGAAATAATTATTCCAGTTTTATGTATTTATGTATTTCTCTCTGCAATAACAGTTTAGTTTGAGTAGTCTTCAATGACTCTTAGTGGCAAAGTTTGAGGGGGCAAACGGTTGATATTACTGAACTTGTTAAACACTTAACAGTGATTCGAGAAGGAAGAAAGGTGTTTTACCTTCAACATCTGAGGGACTAACTAGTGGGGTCCTTACTGCATTTTGTTCAATTGGTGATTGAGACAAAATGTGTGAATATTGGAAGAAACAAATGTAGACATGTGGGTAGGGCCAGATCATAGAGGTCTTTCAATTTCACATAAAATTTTTGTTACACCAGACAATTAAAAGTTTTTGAACAGAGAAGTAACAAAACCCACAGGTATTTAAGTGGCTGTTTTAAACTTAGTCATCTTAGATCCAATCCTACCTGCCTTGGAGGAAATGTATCTCTTATGTCCTTGGTCACAGTATCTCTTGCCATTTGCTGAGAGGCAGTGAAATACACTGGTCAAAAGCAGGGCCTCCAGAGTCAGGCAGACTTCCTTTTTTTTATTTTTTTAATGCCTGTATTAGTTTCAGGTATATAGCATAGTGATCAGACAATCATATATTTTACAAAGGGTTTCTCCCGCTATTTCCAATACCCACCTGAGACCATACATAGCTGTTATAATATTATTGACTATTATTGACTATTATTTATGCTGTGGTTTACATCCCCATGACTATTCTGTAACTGCCATTTTGTACTTCCTAATCCCCTAAACTTTTTCACCAAGTCCCCAAACCCCCTTCCCTTCTGACAACCATAAGTCTGTTCTCTGTATATATAAGTCTGTTTCTGTTTTGTTTGTTTATTTTGTTCTCTAGATTCTACATATAAGTGAAATCATATGGCATTTGCCATCCCCTTATTTCACTTAGCATAATACCCTCTGTATTCATCCATGCTGTTGCAAATGGTAATATTTCATTCATTTTTATGGCTGAGTAATATTCCATTGCATATATGTACCATTTCTTTATCAAGTTGTCTATTGATGGGCACTTGGGTTGCTTCCAGGTCTTGGGTATTGTTCATAACACTGTGATGAACATTGAGGTGTGTATATTCATTTGAATTAGTATTTTAGGTTTCTTCAGATATATACCCAGAAGTGGAACAACTGGATCATAAGCCAGTTCCTTTTTTAAGAATGCAGATGGCCAATAGACATATGAAAAGATGTTCAACCTCACTAAGCATCAGAGAAATGCAAAGTAAAACTACAAAAAGATATCACTTCACACCTGTCAGAATGCTGATCATCAATAAATTAAAAAACAAAAAAAAGTGTTTGCAAGGATGTGGAGAAAAGGGAACCCTCATGCACTTTTGGAGGGAATATAGATTGGTGCAGACAGAATTCCTTTTAAATCTTCCTCTACCACTTATTCATGGTGTGTTTTGGCAGAACCTTTGTTTCCTCATCTAAAGTCACATTGTGAAGATTCAGGAAGATAATCTATGCAAAGTATTTTATGTGGGTCAAGTACAACATATATGTTGGCCATTACTACTCTTATTGTGGAAAACTACTCTGGTGTTCTCTCTCTCTATAGAAAGTTGCCTGCTTCTCAGCCAAAAACAATTGTTCCTTTTTCTCAGAAATTTTACATGCTTGGCAATGGCAATAGTATAGATTTTTTTAATTGTTGTATTAAATCATCTTAAACATATAACATGATATGATACCCCACATGAAGTATTGGGGTAAGATAGAAAGAAATTGTTGCTGAAAGCTTGAATACTACTGTGTCACCTTGCAAAAATGGAATCATAATGTATCCATTCTAAGCCTTTTTCATGTTTCTCTTTCCATAAAGCTTGTGGGAGAATCAGGTAATGTTGGCCAACATTATCATTCTTATCTAAGTAGACACAGAGATGTCCAAACTGAGAAAGTTAAAATATGATATAATTTTGATTAATTTTTTGATGGTTGAATAAAAAAAAAACCTCTCCTGTAGATGATCTGTGCACTCCGCAGCATATATTTCAATGTAAGTGTCTTGCTTCCATATTAGTGACAGAAAAAGAAGACAGCTCTATCTTTTCATCCAGGAGGGTATTGTAGAGTCTGCTAGTTATCTTTTGCCTATTACCAAATTTTGTGTAATTTTGAAAGGACTAAGCTATAAAGTTACTTTTTGTGGGCACACAGTGCTTAAACTGAGCATTTTATATAATGATTTATTTAGCTAATTGCATTTAGCTGAAATAAAATTACTCATCAGGCTCTGTTTCAAGGCCTTGGGCATCAAATGGAACTTTTAAAGCAATTAGAATGGTAGCACCTCTTGCTTTTGAGATCCCTGATACAGTAAATTAATATTTAAACTATAATTCAGTAGTGGCTGAGAGGACAATTTGCTGTGTATTTCTCATAACTCAATCACATCATATCTTTCCTTTAGAACTTGTTTAGTTGTGCTAGGATGGCTTGCCCATTTCCATTCCTGGTGTGGATTCTAAATCCTCAAATATTACTTAATGAAAGAAATAAAAGGTTTTTGGTTGTAAATTCATTTTCAGTACCAAAATTATTAGAAACTTGGCTTTGAGAAGTGAGTCATACCAAATAAATTTCCCTTGAAAAAATCTCCTAATAGTAAGGGAGTGGAGAAATCTCAGTATAAAGTCTAATCTGGGGTGACTTCATGCATGGACCAGTAGTCTCAAAAACTGTTACAGAAAATAGAAGATAATGGCAACCTTCTATTAGTTTTGTTTTTATAAAGCCATGTTTTTCTCCTTTGTTCTTTTTTTTTCCACCCTCAAAAATTCCTTGGCTATGAGCTTTATAGCCAGAACTGGTTACATGATTTGTGGGGCCCAGTGAAAAATGAAAGTCCAATATCCCTGTTCAAAAATTAGGAATTTCAAGATGGCAACAGGAGATCACTAAACCAATTACAAGGCCCCTCTAAGTGTGAAGCCCTGTGTGACTATACATGCCACACATCCATAAAGCCCTCCCTTTTATTAGCTTTTTTGAACTGGGAAACATTACAGATAAGATGTCACCTTTGTGTTGAGTCCAATGGTCTTCAACATTTTGGAATGACTAAGACTTCTCTTACCTCTTTCTCTCTTGTCCTTTTCTTAATGACTCCTATGTTCTATCTTGACAATTGCAATATGCTTATTTTGGGTGCTGTAAGAATACTCTATGCTTTGTTTTATTTCAGATTTTGTCTTTGGTCTTTGTGTTTAAAAACCTTGTTAAGTTGTCCCAGAGGCTGCTTAATACTATCCTCATTTTTTTTGGAGTCATTTTTCTTTTTGTTGTTCTGATTGGTTGTTGTTGTTGTCGTTTTTTTCTTCCTTATGTTCCAAGTCATTGATTTGATTTCTGGCTTCATTCACTCCACTGTTGTTTCCCTGTAAATTGTTCTTTATAACCTGTCAACAGCCACTGAACAGATTAGACTCCTCTTGATTGCACACCTCACTCCACTTCCTCCGCAACCATGTCTGATAAACCCACTATGGCCGTGATTGAGAAATCTCATAAGTTGAAATTGAAGAAGACAGAAACACAAGAGGAAAATCCACTGCCTTCCAAAGAAATGATTGAACAGGAGGAACAAGAAGGTGAATTGTAATGAGGTCCACATCACCAATATGCACTGTACATTCCAAAAGCATTGCCTTCTTATTTTACTTCTTTTGGCTGTTTAACTTTGTAAGATGCAAAGAGGTTGGATCTGTTTAAATGACTGTAATGCCCCTTTTTACATCAGAACTACTGACAATGAAGTATGCACCTGTCTCTCCCATCTGCTTCTCTGGCTGGCAGGGAAGAAAAAGAACTTGGGTGTTGCTGATGGAAAAAACTGGGTGGGATTACAATGAAATCTAGGGTAAAAACCAAGCTGGCCCGAGGTGTCCTGCAGGCTGTAAAATGTAGTTTAATCAGAGTGCCATTTTTTTTGTTAAAATGATTTTAATTATTGAAACACACAATTTTTTTTAACACAGAAATGAAAAATTTTAAAACAGGAAAAAATAAATTGTTCTTTACTTCAATTAATGTATCCTTCATTTCTGCTACAACAGGCCATGCCACCAAGAGAGGAGTAATAGCAGCTCTACCAAATACATAGAAACAAACAAAAGGAGGCTGCCAAAATGAGGAGACAAAGAAACATGGCCCAAATGAAAGAACAGTTCAAAACTCCAGGAAAAAAAAAGCTAAACAAAATGGTGATAAGCAATCTATCAGATGCAGAGTTCAAAACACTGGTTATAAGGGTGCTCAAGGAACTTAGGACCTCAGCAACATAAAAAAAAATCCAGCCAGAAACTAAAGATACTCTAATTGAAATATAGAACAATTTACAGGGAAACAACAGTGGAGTGGATGAAGTGAGAATTAAATCAAGGATTTGGGGCATAAGGAAGCAAAAAAACAACCCTTCAGAACAAGAAGAAGAAAGAATCCAAAAAAATGAGGATAGTATAAGCAGCCTCTGGGACAATTTCAAAAACTCCAACATTGGCATAATAGGAGTGCCAGGAGGAGAAGAGAAAGAGCAAGTAATTGAAAATTTATTTGAAAAAATAATGAAAGAAAACTTCCCTAATTTGGTGAAGGAAATAGACATGCAAGTCCAGGAAGTACAGAGTCCCAAACAAGATGGATGTGAAGAGGCCCACTCCAAGCACGGCATAATTAAAATGCCAAAGGTAGATAAAGAAAGAATCTTAAAAGCAGCTAGAAAAAAGCAGCTATTACCTACAGGGGAGTTCCCATAAGACTGTCAGATGATTTCTCAAAGAAACTTTGCAGGCTAAGAAGGATTGGCAAGAAATACTCAAAGTAATGAAAAGCAGGGACCTATAGCCAAGTTTGCTCTACCCAGGAAAGATATCATTTAGTATTGAAGAGCAGATAAAGAGTTTCTCAGACAAGAAAAAACTAGAGGAGTTCATCATCACCAATTCATTATTAAGAAAAAGAAGATCAAAACTATGAATGATAAAATGGCAATAAATATGTATCTATCATCAATTGAATCTAAAAAACAAACTAAGCAAACAAGAAGAACCTAGACAGAACATTGGATGCAGAGAATGTTTTGATGGTTGCCAGATGGGAGGGGATATTTGGGAATGGGTGAAGAGGTGAGGAGATTAAGAAGCACAAATAAGTAGTTACAGAATAGCCATGGGGATGTAAAGCACAGTACAGGAAATGGAGTAGCCAAAGAACTTATACACATGACCCATGGATATGAACAATGGTGAGGAGATTGCCTGAGGGACTGATGGCTGCTAAGTGGTGGGGGGCAAAGAGAGAAAAATCAGGACAGCTATAATAGCATAATCAATAAAATATAATTTTAAAGAAGACAATCAGATAAAAAAATTTAAAATATGAAAAATATAAAAATATATTGCTAGAATATACCTTGAATGTGCATTGAACTTTCATGATAAAGGCCCTACTCAGTAGGCATTCATTCTCATTGGGACTTCTCTTTATCCTAGTTGTGAGGTTCATGGTAACCAATTAGATATTAGAATGTATGTAGGTTTTTCTATTTGTTTTAATCAAGAAATGTCTATAACTCTTTATCTGTTTATGATGATGTATTTTTAAACTTGAATCTTAATGCTACTTCTCTCACTTTTAACCTAAGTACTTCCTTTTGATACTAATGCCATTCCCATACATAGCAATTTTTGCTCTAGTTGTTACAGTCCCAAGCTTCAAGTTGATTTTCATCAATTATTCAGTAATTGGATTGAGGATCTGCTAAGCTTTTGAGGTAACAGATTGGCTTAGTTGAATATCTTCTTCAGGTTGTACTCTTGGAGCAGGTTTATCAGCATTGGTATATTCACTTGCAGCAGATGACATTGTTTATAGAAAAAATATGAGTGTTCCTGATTTCCCTGTTAATGTGTTATTAAATGACCTTTTCTTTTATAGGTTTGTTTCGAACTTTGTTTTATCTATTATTTTCTACACTTTTGCTATTTTCATTAACACTTTCCCATCATGTATCTCAATAACCCCGAAACTTTTAAAATTAAATCTTATTTAATAGAAGTGTCTACTACACAGCTACACATGTAGAGATTTATCTGAGAAGATTTATTTTAAGGTATATGTAATAATGTTCTCAAGAGAAGCCTTTCATGGAGGCACTCACTACTTATAAGAAAATCATGTTTTCTTGTCCTTTTTTTACTTTTTAGCAAAGAATCCAGACTCCACCTTTGCTTCAAGTCTGAGGCCACAATCTTTAGGTAATGAAGATTTAATCATTACTCTAAAGTAGAATCTTACTCATTGGTATTTCTGAGATGAACTCCATCATTTTCACTTCCCAGCACCAGTTTTCTCCTCACCAAGAAAAGAAACTCTCACTTACAGTGGAAGTCAGGTCCACTGGTCACAAATGTGGAAAACAAAGTGCAGCAGAAATAGCAAGATCTGTAAATAAATCATCCTGGGGGTGGGGCTCCATGCCAATGTTATATGGCTATAATTCATTGCTTACCAAACTCTTATAGGACCCTCAAGCTCTATTGCTTCTTTGCTGGTTGTCAATTCAGCTCAGATTCTGCAAGGTTCACCATACTTCTGGAAAGCAAGTAGATCACAACCCATCATAAACCAAGTCCAATACCCTTATAAAGCTCAAAAGCATATTTGGCAGAAGCCATACATATACGTGTGTCATAAGATATAAAAGAAGCAAGGACTCTAAGCTGTCTGCTGAAGGTGGTTCCACCCACCTTCTTGTTTTCCCCCACCTGCTAAGCTCAGGGCTTGGGGTGAACTTTTGGGTGAGGATCAATACAGAGGAATTCTATCCATCTAATTGATAGCAGGATAGTCATCAAATGTCAGGAAATTTCAAACAGGTATGAGAGATTCTGGGAATTACTGACTACTCTGTTTTCACACAAAGCTATTGGAAGATATGTATTTTTATGATACTAAGTGATATGTGGCATTTATGGTTTTCACCTAATGACATTTGTATGATAAACAGCCTGAAATACAAGGGATCGCAAGCTTAGCTCACCAGGTGTTCCTGATCATTCAGTGGAGCAGAGATGTATCCATGGTGATCTTCCTGTTTTAGCCAGAATAGGGATTCCCATATGGTTTAATGGCTTGGTGTATTTCTAGCATTTGAGAAAATACAGCACCCATTTATGAAAAAAACACTCAGCAAAGTGGGAGTGGAGGGAGCATACCTCAACATATTGAAGGCCCTATACAAGAAACCTATAGCCAACATCATACTCAATGGGCAAAAACTAAAAGTTTTCCCACTAAGATGAGGAACAAGACAAGGGTATCTGCTTTCACCATTTCTATTCAACATAGTATTGAAAGTCTTAGCCACAGTGATCAGACAAGGAAAAGAAATAAAAGACATCCAAATTGGGAAGGAGGAAGCAAAATTGTCAGTGTTTGCAGATGATATAACAGTGTACACAGAAAACCCTATAGACTCCACCAAAAAAATACTTGACCTAATAAGTGAATTTGGCAAAACAGTGGGATACAAAGTCAATATTCAGAAATTGTAGCCATTTTTGTACACTAACAATGAAATATCAGAAACAGAAATCAGGAAAAAAATATCCCAGTTGCTATAGCAACAGGAAAAATAAAGTACCTAGGAGTAAACCTAACTAAGGAGGTAAAAAACTTGTACTCAGAAAATCAGACAACACTGAAGAAAGAAATTAAGGAAGTTGGAAATAAATAGAAGCATTTACCATGTTCATGGATTGGAAAAATTAACATCATCAAAATGTTCATACTACCCAAAGCAATTTATACATTCAATGAATCCCTATTAAAATACCAACGACCTAGTTTACAGATAGAGAACAAACATTTCAATAACTTATATGGAACCATAAATGACTCCGAATAGCTGTAGCAATTTTGAGAAAGAAGAACAAAGTAGGAGGGATCACAATACCTGATGTCAAACTGTATTACAAGTCCACTGTAATCAAAACAGTCTGGTACTGACACATAGATCAATGGAACAGAATGGAGGACCCAGAAATAAAACCATGTCTCTATGATCAATTAATATTTGACAAAGAGGGCAGAAGCGTCAAATGGAGTAAAAGTAGCCTCTTCAACAAATGGTGTTGGGAGATCTGGAAAACTACAAGCAAAAAATGAAACTAGATCACCAACTTATATCATACACCAGAATAAACTCAAAATGGATTAAAGACTTAAATATAAGTCGTGGTACCATAAAAGTCCTAGAGGAGAACATAGGCAGGAAAATCTCAGATATTACATGCAGGAATATTTTCACCAATATGGCCTCTAGGGCAAGGGACATTTAAAAAAAGGATAAACAAATGGGACTTCATCAAAATAAAAAGCTTCTGCACGGCTAAAGAAAATATCAGCAAAATGAATAGGGAACAAACTGTATGGGAAAACATATTTGCCAATGATACCTTGGATAAGGGTTTGATCTCCAAAATATATAAAGAACTCACATGACTCCATTCCAGGAAGTCAAACAACTCAATTAAAAAATGGGCAAAGGACCCAAACAGACACTTCTCCAAAGAGGACATACAGAGGGCCCAGAGACAAATGAAAGGATGCTCAGCATCACTAGCCATCAGAGAGATGCAAATTAAAACCACAATGAGATACTGCTTCCCACCAGTCAGAATGACCATCATAACCAAATCAACAAACAAGTGTTTGGGAGGTTGTGGAGAAAAGGGAACACCTAGTGCACTGTTAGTGGGAATGCACACTGGTGCAGCCACTGTGGAAAACAGTATGGAATTTCCTCAGAAAAATAGAAATGGAACTGCTTTTTGACCCAGCAATATCACTGCTGGGATTATACACTAGGAATCCTGAAACACCAATTCAAAAGAACCTGTGCACCCCAATGTTCATAGCAGCACAATTTACAATAGCCAAGTCTTGAAAACAACCTAATTGCCCAACAGTAAATGAATAGATAAAAAAAATACTGTGGAAATTTACACAATGGAATACTACACAGCAGAAAGAAAAAAGGAGCTCTTACCTTTTGGGACAGCATGGATGGAACCGGAGAGCATTATGCTAAGTGAAGTAAGTCAAGCAGTGAAAGACAAACAGCATATGGTCTCACCTCTAAGTGGAACTTAATCAACAAAAGAAACAAGCAAGAAAAATATAACCAGAGTCATTGAAATAAAGAACAAACTGACAGTAACCAGAGGGGTAGTAGGAGGGGATAATGGGAGAAAAGGGTGAAGGGTTGTCAAGGAACATGTATAAAGGACACATGGACAAAGGTGAAGGCAGGTAGGATGGAGGGTAGAAGGTGGGGATGGCAGGTGTGGGTATGGAGTGGCAGAGGGAAAATGGAGACAACTGTACCTGAACAACAATAAAAAAGGGAAAAAAGAACAAATAATAATAAAAATAAATAAATACACCAAAAAATACAAATACTGTATGATTGCACATATATGAAATACTTAGAGTAGTCAAATTCATAAAAACAGATAGTGCAATGTTGGTTGCCATGAGTTGAGGGAGAGGGAAAAGGGAAATTGTTTTTTAATGGGTATAGAGTTTCAGATTTGCAAGATGAAAAAAGCTCTGGAGGTCTGTTTCCAAAAGATGAGAATATAGTTGGCACTATGGAACATAAAAATGGTTAACCTGGTAGATATTACATCATGCAACCTTTTTTTAAAGTACAGTGAAAAAAAGAAAACATTGGCAATTTCTCATCACCATCAAGCCACACAGAATTATGATTTCCCATCATGTAATAATTTTGAACTTTGGCATACATTTCTTCTGCACATCCAATAAATTTCTTTAAAATAACCTCAAATCCTATAAGTTATTATATTTATAAACTCTTCTGTTTTTTTCTTGAGATCAGAGTTTTTCCATTGTTCCCTTTTTCAAATATTGAATGCATAAAGAATTTACTTCTTCATTTTTCTATTTTGAATCTCATTGTGTCATGATCACTGTGAAATAGGAAGTTCCTGTGGGAAATGCAAACTTGCTGCTCTTCCTTACTGTAATCCCAGATAGCCTACTACTAGTTTGCATGCAGCAAAATAATACTTCTGTATTCTTGGCATGTACATCTCCCAGGTAATCATGATGCTATCTATCACCCCTTCTGTGTCTATCCCCTTGCTGATGCTTATTCAAATTTATGTCCATTTCAATTTTCCTTATAAGAAGTCTCTGTAATCTATCTCTTATTTAATCATGCCATTGCACTTTGTAGAAATCTCTTGAATTTGTTTTGCTTTTTGTATTGGAAGATTCCCGAACAATTTATTTGCTATAACAAGGGTGTAGTGGATTTTATAAGATTGTCCAGAAATGCATTTATGAGTGAGAGAATATTCTTTTGCACAAGAAAACTTTTGTTATTGTACAGTC
Source organism: Desmodus rotundus (assembly GCF_022682495.2). Lineage (NCBI taxonomy): Eukaryota > Metazoa > Chordata > Mammalia > Chiroptera > Phyllostomidae > Desmodus > Desmodus rotundus. The sequence goes on along the minus strand of NC_071400.1, from coordinate 19,235,665 downwards.
CAGAGGACACTGGCTATATAGAGTATGAGCATAAGAAAACCTGTGCTTAATAATATTTTGAACTTTTGCTATCTGTTGAATGAGAAATGTCCAATGACAAAAATTACTGTGAATTTAATAACAATTGTATCAATAACACATCTAGATACATTTGAAGAATATATATGAGAGATGTATTATTTATCCAGAAACCCTTATTGGGCATATAACTGTAGGCAACTTCTCCAACACCATCCCACTACCCTTTAAGAGCTCTGTGAGTATAAATTTAGGAGAACTGTTGTGCAGTCTAAGCCCTGATTCCAGGTAAATTACACATAAGTGACTCCAGAAAGAGGGTGATGTAACTGATCCTGAACACCTCCAGCAAAGGAAAGTCCACAGGTTTACACTTGCCATTCCACAAGCTTGTCTGGTAGCACTTAATAACTTCTTCATTTTAGGGTCCTTGCCTGCCTCAGACATCTGTGTCAGCCAAAGGCAGTAAGTCAGAGCAGTTTTTACTTTTCCCAGCCTGCTGTTCCCTGAGTCAATATATCTAATCATTTCCAGGGATGGCCTCTGTGCCTCACCCTCATGCTGCAGAGGTGAACAGCAGGGAGCTAGTTATACGGATAGGGATTAACAGATATCAGGTCTCACATCAAATGCCATTTATTGTCATTTTGCCTGTTGATTTTGGACAAATTGCTTAAGTTCCCTGAGTTTTTATAACCTTGTTTGGTAAGTGGAGGCAGAAATAGTGGACAGGCTGCAGTGGAGCTTAGGTAATTTAAATTCTGGCTCCAGTCTTATGTTTTCTAAAGGCTGCAAAGCTGGTTAATAATTGTCTTCTTTAAAATCATTAATAGGGTTATTAAAGAAATTGTGCTCAATGCTGACCCTTTGATGGATAGCAACACCCAGACTAAAATCAAAGTGTGTAGCTATTAATTATTCTTATAGTCTTAATGGAACTTTAGAATTCATAGGGATTTTCTTTATTAAAGTATTTTTTAAATATTGTATTATTATATTTTTGATGAAGGAAAATGTAGCTGGTAGCATAGTATCAGGAAAATAGCCCTTGACAGAAATGAGATGATATCTGCTATTGGCTGATTTTATAATCTTAGATAACCTTCTTAACTTGTCAGAGCCTGTTTCTTTATCTATAAAATGAAATGATGGAGTAGTTGATTACAAAACCCTCTTACAGCTCTGTTTTCTCAGATTCTGTGTGTAGCTCACATTGCAGTCAATTGAGACGAACGACATTTTTGCAGAAAACATATATTTAAAATATAGTTTGTGTTAAAAATGATACAATCATATTAGGCTAGTACTTCTCCAAATAGTTATTTGAGGCCTACCATCTACAAACTCATGATTTGCAAATTGATAAATACTGGAAATTTTAAAAAGTCTGAGCCAAGACCTTGAAGGTCCCTAACATCATTCTCCACCTAAAGCAATTAAGGCAACACAGAGAAATAGCTTATTCCAGGGCTAGAACGAGGAAAGTACAAGATGAGCCTGGGACATCTTGTTATGTCAGAAAGCAATGAAGTTCTGAAAAGAATAATGGGTCATGTCACAAGGACACAGGAACTAGCTTGGAGGAGCTCTCACTGACCAAATCTGGGACGGCTTGAGCATCAAGATAATTAAGTAATAATTATAAACCCTCGTAGAAAAAGTAGAAAATCATGTGGTCATATCAATAATTAATAACTAAGGATAAACAAAAACTCTTGCCTACAGTCCAATGCTGAATGCTGACTGGTAAATGAGGAGGAATTGTTGTAGTTGAAAGGTCAGTATTTTGTAAGCATTATAATGAATATTGGATAAAATAAATATCAATGGATATTAACTAGGTGGAAATTCTGATGAGGAATAAGATATTTGCATGGAATTAGTGTCTTCCTACAGACTGCTTCTTAGTTGCAAGGGGAGAAATACTAAATATACAGGAGAAAATTGAATAACTATTTGGCCAGGTGACCAATATTAACATCACTAATCATGGACAAATGAACATTGCATGTTCTCAGATGTAATGCTCTGAGAAGATCACAACATGTATGCAGTATTCCAGCCTAGAATTTATAACCTGAATATAATCATGAGTCAGACAAACATGCAAAAAAGAACATTGGAAATGTCAATGTCTTTAAAAAATTAAGTAAGCTTTGTAGAATGTTTCAGAATAAAGGAAGTTAAACAAATATGACAACTAAAAGCAATACTTAGCTTAAACTAAATTTGTACTTGAGGGAGCGAAATGCTATAAAGTATGTTACTAGGTAAACTGAAAAGAATGTGATATGGATATTTAGATGTTGCATTAGATAAAAAGTAGTATATGTCAAAGTAAATTTGTCTATAACATCCCTCTAGAAGTATATGCTGAAGTATTTAGAGATAAAGGAATGTGATGTATATAATTTACTTTTAAGTGGTCCAGGAAGACAGGAGATGAGGGAAAATTAGAGAGAGAAAGAGAGAAAGACAGAGGGAGATGGAGAGAGGGAGTGGGGAGAGAAATAATAAAGCAAAGGAGGTAAAATATTTAGAAGAGCTAAAGCTCAGTAAAGGTTTTACCCATATACTTTATACTACCTTACTTTTACAACATTTCCATATTTGAAATTATTACCAAATAAAAAAGTAAAAAAGTCTTTAACTACTTAACGTTTTTTCTAAAGAAATCTTGAACAACTTCAAGATTTCTTAGATACAACCCCCAAAACACAATCCATAAACATATTTGACTTCATTGGTAAACTGGACTTCATCAAACATAAAAATTTCTGCTTTTGAAAGCCACTGTGAAGAGAATGAAAAAAAAACAAAACCATAGATTAGTACAAAATATTTGCAAGTTACATGAAAGACATATCCAAATAAAAGACTTGAATCCAAAATCCAGAATGATTTGCAAAGTAATAAATACTGCTGAGCCTATATGCTGGTCTCTAACACCATTCTCCAACTAAGGGAACTAAGGCAATGTAGAGAATGGCAGAAAACACAGAATGTTAGAAATATAAAAAGGAATTCTCAAAACTAACAAACATAAACCCCCCAAAATGGTCAAAAATATATGAACAGATATTTCACCAAAGAAGATATACACATAGCAAGTAAGTACATGAAAAGATCACCACTCGCGGACATACTGCACCTCCTCACACAACCAAAAGAAGGACAACAATAATTTAAAAACAAAAAACAACCAGAACTGACAGAAAATCGAACTGTATGGAAGTCTGACAACCAAGGAGATAAAGAAGAAACATTCATCCAGACCAGTAGGAGGGGAGGAGATGGGTAGCCGGGGCAGAGAGGACTCACGGCAAGGTGGCAGCTGGCAGACCCAGCGAGGTGGCGGACTGTGGAGCGGGGCAGGCCAGGCTGCAGTTAGCAGACCCCACTGTGCCAATTTCATGCATAGATAAACTGGGAAGAACGGCTGGGGAGCGAAGCAGACCGCTCAACCCAGGGCTCCAGCGCAGGGAAATAAAGCCTCAAACCTCTGATTGAAAACACCCGTGGGGGTTGGGGCGGCAGCGGGAGAAACTCCCAGCCTCACAGGAGAGTTCGTTGGAGAGACCCACAGGGGCCTAGAGCGTGCACAAGCCGCTCTACTCGGGAACCAGCACCAGGGCGACCCAATTTGATTGTGGGTAGCAGAGTGAAAGACTAAAATCCGGTGGAAAGTGGAGAGGATGCCATTGCTCTCTCCCGGCCCCTCCCCCACGTACAGCGTCACAGCACAGCAATCAGCGTAACCCTGCCCTGGGGAACACCTAAGGCACCACCCCTTTAAGTAACAGACGCGCCAAGACAAAAATAAAAAAAAAGGGCCAAATGACAGAACACTTCAAAGCTCCAGAAATAACTCAACTAAGCAGCAAACAGATAGCCAACCTATCAGATGCACAGTTCAAACCACTGGTAATTAGGACGCTCACAGAATTGGTGGAATTTGGTCAAAAACTAGATGAGGAAATGAAGGTTATGCTAAGAGAGACAAAGGAAAATGTACAGGGAACCAATAGTGATGTGAAGGAAACTGGGACTCAAATCAACGGTGTGGACCAGAAGGAAGAAAGAAACATCCAACCAGAAAAGAATGAAGAAACAAGAATTCAAAAATATGAGGAGAGGCTTAGGAACCTCCAGGACATCTTTAAATATTCCAACATCCGAATTATAGGGGTGCCAGAAGGAGAAGAGGAAGGACAAAAAATTGAAAACTCATTTGAACAAATAATGAAGGAGAACTTCCCTAATCTGGCAAAGGAAATAGACTTCCAGGAAGTCCAGGAAGCTCAGAGAGTCCCAAAGAAGCTGGACCCAAGGAGGAACACACCAAGGCACATCATCATTACATTACCCAAGATTAAACAGGAGAGAATCTTAGAAGCAGCAAGAGAAAAGGACACAGTTACCTACAAAGAACTTCCCATAAGGCTGTCAGTTGATTTCTCAAAAGAGACCTTACAGGCAAGAAGGGGCTGGCAAGAAGTATTCCAAGTCATGAAAGGCAAGGACCTACATCCAAGATTACTGTATCCAGCAAAGCTATCATTTAGAATGGAAGGGCAGATAAAGTGCTTCTCAGATAAGGTCAAGTTCAAGGAGTTCATCATCACCAAGCCATTATTATATGAAATGTTAAAGGGATTTATCTAAGAAAAAGAAGATAAAAAATAGGAACAGTAAAAATGACAGCAAACTCACAGTTATTAACAACCACACCTAAAACCAAAACAAAAGAAAACTAAGCAAACAACTAGAACAGGAACAGAACCACAGAAATGGAGATCACATGGAGGGTTATCAACAGGGGAGTGGAAGGGGGAGAGAGGGAGGATTGGTACAGAGAATAAGTAGCATAAATGGTAGGTAGAAAATAGACAGGGGGAGGGTAAGAATAGTATAGGAAATGTTGAAGCCAAAGAACTTATAAGTATGACCCATGGACATGAACTATAGTGAGCGATTGTGGGAGGGAGGGGGTGGGCAGGATGGAGTGGAGTGAAGGGGGGGGAAATGGGACAACTGTAATAGCATAATCAATAAATATATTTTTTTAAAAAGAAAAGATGACCAATCTTATCGGTTATCAGGGAAATGATTAAAACCATAATAAGATACCACTTCACACCCACTAAAATGAAAAAGTCTGACTATATCTAATGTTGGCGAGAATAATAGAAGAACTGGAATACTTACATACTGCTGGTAGCAATTTAAAAAGTGCAACTTTAAAAAATATTTTGACATTTAGTTAAAAAGTCTAACTTGAACTTATTATATGATCCAACAACTCAGCAACTATGTGTTTAATGAAAAGAAGTGAAAGCATATTTCCACACAAAGACTTGCATAAGAATGTTTATAGAGGCTCTATTTGTATAGCCCCAAACTGGATACTGCTCAAATATCCATCACCAGGTAAATGGATAATCATATTGTAGTGAAAAACTAGTCAGCGATTAAAAGGAATTAACTACTTTATCAGGAAAAGGAATATGCAACAACTCAGATAATCTCAAAATAACTATGCTGAGTTATAAACAACCTCAGAAAAATGAAAGCACATACTGCATGATTCCACTTATGTAAAAATCTAGAAAATGAAAACTAATCCATAGTGATAGAAAGCAGAAGGTTGATTGCCTAGAGCAGGATATTGGAGGAGGGACAGGATGGATGGATTTCAACAGCGCATGAAGAAATTTTAGGGGTGAAAATATTGAATATTATCTCATTTGTGTTGATAGTTTCATGGGTGTATGTACATTCCAAAACTTATCAAAGTGTACGCTTTAATTATGAACAGCTTATTGTGTGTCAATTACATCTCCATAATTTTGTATTTGTTATTTTTTTAGAGAGAGAGGAAGGAAGAGAGAGGAAAACATCAATTTATTGTTCCACTAATTTATGCATTCATTGGTTGATTCTCCTTTGTGCCCTGATGAGGGATTGGACCCGCAACCTTGGTATATTGAGGCAATGCTCTAACCAACTGAGCTACCTGACCAGGACTTCAATAAAATTGCTTTTAAAGACATGATTGCACGTATAAGTGGAACCTAATCAACAAAACAAACAAGCAAGTAAAATATACCCAGAGACATTGAAATAAAGAACAAACTGACAGTAACCAGAGGAGAGGGAGTAGGGGGATAATGGGGAATATAAGGGGAAGGGTCATCAAGGAACATGTATAAAGGACCCATGGACAAAACCAAAGGGGGTTAGAACTGAAGGTGCAAGGTAGGCATGAGTGGGGTGGGGGGAATTGGTGGGGCAAAAATGGAGGCAACTGTGCTTGAACAATAAAAGATAAAATAAAATATTCTACTCTTGATATAAAAAAAAATGCCTAGCACAGTGGCTTGTACACACCATGCATCACTATGGGTAAGTTCTCATCTCTTTCCTCTACTAATTCTCCCTCCTCATTCTTTTGATTTTTAGATTTTATTTATTTATTTTTAGAGAGAGGGGAAGGGAGGGAGAAAGACAGGGAGAGAAATATCAATGTGTGGTTGCCTCTTATGTGGCCAACACTGGGGCCCTGGCCTGCAACCCAGGCATGTGTCTCGACTGGCAATCGAACTGGTGACCCTTTGGTTTACAAACTGTGCTCAATCCACTGAGCTACACCAGCCAAGGCCCCCCCTCATTCTTTACTATCTAGTTCATAGTGCCAAACAACACCAGTTTTCATCATAATAGGTTATTTTTCAAAAATTAAAAGAACAAAATAAAAACAACAAAACACAAAATCTGGACATCAGTTAATTCTGTTCACAAAAAGGAATAACAATTACTCATTTTCCTAGATTTTAAGATCAATAAGTTAATAGATGATAGATTCCTCCTCCTGCACCACCTCTCCCCTCCTTATCCTCTTTGTCCTGCTTCTCCTCCTCCTCCTCACTCTTCTTCTGACAATTAGATTTGGGGGATTTAATGGAAACAACAGCCACCATCTTGGGATATGACCTTCCAGATGAATTAAAGAGCAAGAAAAATGTTCAGATTCCACCTCAGAACCTGCAACACAAAAATTCATGGAAATGTAAGCAGCTATATGCCTATTAATACCACATTGAAAGGGACTAATTGTTCTTTATTTCTTTTTTCACAAAGATTGAGATTCATGGAGGCAGCAAATTATTCTATCCTTCTTGGGGATGTACTCCTAGGTGAAGAATGAGATGGGATGGGTAAGATGGGTTTGAAATAAATCAGAGAGTGGTTCCTCTTAATGTCCCCATTTGAAATGGAAATAATGTCCTTGGAACTAAAGAAACTTTGAAATTCATTTTAAAGCACAGGCATTTATGATGCTCACATCCAGAGGTATCCAACCTGCAGCCCGCTGACTGGATATGGCCCAGGATGGCTATGAATGTGGTCCAACACAAAATCATAAATTTACTTAAAACATTACGAGATTTTTTTTTGTTTTTGTTAGTGTTTGTGTATTTAATGTGTGGCCCATGACAACTCTTCTTCCAGTATGGTCCAAAGAGGCCAAAAGGTTGGACACCCCTGGTAGGCTAAATAAAATGTCTTCTGTATGCAAATATTGACTCTCTTATGAGAAGAAACTAACATTAGTACTGAGGAAGAGTTTCTGTGCACAGATTCATCAGATACCACTGAGAGGATCCAAATAGATTTTTGTCAATATTTATTCCACTTCCTTAGATGGGTCACCAAAGTTGTCATACCAATGTATGTCATTAAAGAGTAGCAGAATAAAGACAAAGAATTGAAAGACAAATGAATGAGCAAAAATTGCAAGACAAACACTAAATCCAAGTTTTAACTTAATTCAATCAATCAGTGTGGTAAGTACCAATAGGCAGAATAATATGTAGCTTTAAAATATTTTGGTGTGTTCAATTTCAAAGTTCTGAAAAGTAAAATAAAAAGAATAAGCTCTTTTATGACTTACATGTTTTCTGGTAACAGAGATACGTTTTCAGTTTTTTATGTAGTGCAGATCAGGAAACCATGCTTTTCTCTAAAAATGTCTGTAACTCTTTGGATATTGAGTGGAGTTAAGAGGGAAAATTATTACAGCATAAAATCAAAGGGCCCTGAATGAGTACACAGTATACCCATGGAAAGGACACAGTAAGCTGGCAATTTAAGAAATGATGCGCTAAATGAGATGAAGCTCTGCGATCAGGCAAAATTATTTCTCTGTGTAAATAGGAACAATGGAATTTGGATAAAGTGACAAGACTGTAAGGCTTTACTGAGTTTAAGACCCAGATGAGATTAAGGGGGCTATTGCTTGGCCATGGAAGGAAACCCAGGGCAGAGTTAGTTCAATATTTAAGATTGAAAAAAAGTATGTTTTTATCTATGTATTTAATATCTTAAGATTCATTTTTACATTTTTATATTGACTCAGCTTCTAAAGATAACTGCCATTTTGTAACTTTTTATAGATGGTTTAAAAAAAAAGAAAATAAAGGGAGCAGCATTTGATAGCATTTTAATTTGCAATCATTAAAATTGTCTTTAATTTGTTTCTTAATTCTGTAAACCCTGGGGAGAGCTAAACTATGAGTACCTATGTTACATTGACAGGTATCAGTAAAAGGACAGTGACCTAAATTGCAGATGCTGACCAAAATGACAGATACGGTACCAAGAGATGCTAACCTATCTCTTTAAACTGTTGAGTGTTCCATAAATGTAACCTGATCTAGTGAGGCTTTATCAGAATGAAGATTTATAATTTGTGGAACCAGTCATGAAAAATGCCTACTTGGTCTTAAATGTAATTACATTGGGTTTAAATTTTAGTTTATCTTTGTGTCACCCTATTTCTCCACAAATGTCCAACTGGAAATAAATCAAGCAACTAAAGAAATGAAAATAGAAAAAAAGTCTGATAAGGTAACCAGGCAATTTATTTTCCCCCAAATAAGACTTTGGAGGCCTAGGTAGTAAATTTAAAACACCTCCAAGATTCCAAAGGAAACAGCCAACACATTCTTTTTCACACATGCAAAGACTTTCAGATCTCATGAGAAAATAAAGGCTTCTTTGAGAAATTAATTTTGAAATTTGAAAACAAAGGCAGAAATATGATCCCTTAATGCAGAAATGAGTTTGAATTTCTTAGTTTTTTAAACTGCTAAAATGTCCATCAACTTTTCAAAGGCCAGTCTTTATCCCTGTCTTTTTACCTCATGCCTTTGTTACCTTGTGCACATCTACTTTTTTCTTTTTCATCCATTCCTTGTTTTAGTAGTATCTTTTTAGTTCCCTCTATCCTTTTTTGGCCACCCTCCATCAATTGAACAAGGTTTTTAGAGCAAAGTTTTTTTTTAAAGATAACGTACAAGTATAATGTAACATTTTAGTTTAGAAACCAGATGAAGAACAAGATTGCTTTTTACTTACGTGATCTTAATTTTTGTTCCCCTGTGGGTCAATGGTTAGAAGAAAAAGATCCCCACCATTGATTTATGTAGACAGTGCTAGGCACTAACAAAGATAGTAGGATGAGGAAACAGCAGGAGTCCAGGAAATTTTCTGTATTATTTTGTTTCTTTATTAAGCTCTTGCCTTAAACATATTTCCTGAGCAATAAATAAGAAAAATGTCCTTCCAATTGCTCTGCTGCTCCTGCCCCTGCCATGGAACAATCACTACTTCTCTTTGTGGGAGGGATTTGGCCCCTCTTGACTGCATAATGCTTTCGAGATATAGGAAGGTGGAGCCTATACTTGGGTTAAAAAAATAAAGCCTGGTGGGACTGGCCATGGAATTTCCTATCCAGCAGCATCTGGGAGAGTTGCTAACCTGCAGTTGTTTTCCTGGTCTCCTGTCCACCTAATCCTCTGGCTCTCCCACATCCTGTAGCTGTGTTGCCAACAATTTCACAGGCTCTGAGACACTAATGTTGACTGAAATACTGTCCTTCGTATGCTTGTTTAGGCTTTGAAGGAAATGTCACATGGGGCTTTGCAATCAGGAGATGCCAAGCTGAAATTGAACATGTTCACAAACAACATTCTATATTTAATGTATTTCTTTCTACAGGTGCCTGCCCTCACATTCCCCCTGCTATCCAGCTTCCTTTCTGTCCTAACATCTTATTCTAGAGGATGACTCACTACTTTTGTTTTTATATTTATCTTATACTTGCTAAACTTAGAATCATAACCAATGCCCCATACTGCTTCTTCAACAATTTAAGTGCTAATGGTAAGGTAGAAACAAAATAAAAAAGCATTATTATTAATTGAAGTCTAAGGGTTCAATTATCAGAGAATGTTGAGGTTATATGAGACCTTATTTTGGTTGCTGGGCAATGTTTATAAGAGGCTCCAGACCAATGACCATAATGAAGTTAATAGCCTGTTTAAAGTGCCATGGGATAAAAGATGATTTGGCTGTTTCTCTTAGTTTCTGATCCTCAACCACTTTTTTTTTGTATCTCCTCAGTTTGTAACTTGGTCTCTCGTAATGCCCTCTGCATATGGACCTTGGTTCCCTTTACAACCTATCCTCCAAGACCATGGACTGGACCTGCAACATGCTCACTCCTTTCCATGACAGACCTCACTCCTCCTGATTTTGAAGCTGCCTGAAGTGCCAAGACCAGTGGCTCTCAAACAGGAATCACCATTTAAAATGCATGAACTACTTGGCCATAAAAATGAAGGAATTCTTACCCTTTGAGACAGTATGGATGGACCTGGAGAGTATTATGCTAAGTGAAATAAGACAGTCAGAGAAAAACAAATATCATATGGTTTCATTTATATGTGGGTGTAACAAACAAAATAAAGTAAGAAACAAAATAGAAATAGACTCATAGACACAAAGAACAGACTGACAGCTGTCAGAAGGGAGAGGGTAGGGTGGCTGAGTAAAAAAGTTAAAAGGTTTGAGGGAAAAGAAACCTCATAGACACATACAACAGTATGATGGTTACCAGAGGTTAAGAAAGAGTAGGGGAGGTAGAAGAGGGTAAAGGGGGAATGCTTGTGATGGAAGGAGACTTGATTTGGGGTGGTGAACACATGATACAATATAAAGGTAATGTATTATAGGATTGTACACTTGAAACCTATATAATTTTATTAACCAACGTCACCCTAATAAATTCAATAAAAAGAAAACAGAAAATAAAATAAAATAAAATACATGTTTACTAAACCCTAACTCCATAAACTCTGATTTGATTAACCTGTGTTGAAGCTCAGGAATCTGTATTTTAACTTATCCTTCAGGTGATCTTGACAAAGTTAGGGCATACTTTGAGGAACAATGGTCTCTTAACACTCTGCTCTCCTATTTCTCCTCTCTTAATACTCTTCCTCAGTCTTCTTTATGAGCTTTACTCTTTTCACCTACACTCTGAAAAATAAGGATTCCTCAAGAATACAAGGCCTGTCCTTGTGTCCTTTATAGTAGCTCCTATAGACCTCTCTCCCCACTATGCCCTCCCCATTCCCCTGTGGCTATTGTTACAATGTTCTTAATCAAGGGGGAGGGTAGAGGTGGGGGAGGGAGGTGGGACTGGCTGGGGTGGGGTGGAGGGAAGGGGAGAAAATGCAGACAATTTTAACTGAATAAAAATAAATAAATAAATTTTTTAAAAATAAAAAAATAAAAAGATGGCTTAGTTTCACTTTTCTGCATGTGTCTGTTCAGTTTTCCCAACACCATTTATTGATTTATTGAATAAACTATCTTTAGTTCACTTAAAAAAAAAAAGAATACAAGGCCTGTATAGAAACAGTGCAGCCATTGTTAATATAACAAGAATGGTTTGTGTGACATTGATGTAACCTGGCAGCCAAGGAGAGTGGACTGGAATGCACATGTGTGAACAATGATGACTTCACTGTACTAGTCAGTGAGGGCAGTTGATACTGTTGAGTGAGTATGAGTACTGTGTGGCTGTCACATTCAAAATGACTGAGCGAGTATAGCAACAAATCTGCATCAAATTTTGTGTTAAGCTTGAACATTCTTCCATGGAACCTATTCAGATGATACAGAAGGCTGCAGCTATCGGTAACTAGTGATTGGCAGCTGAATCACAACAACGAGCCCACTCATGCATCACATCTCATAAGAGTTGACAAAACATCAAATCACCCAGGTGACTCAGCCTCCCCTACAGCCCAGATCTGGTGCCTTGTGACTTCTGGCTTTTCCCAAAACTAAAATCACCTTCAAAAGGGAAGAGATTTCAGACCATCAATGAGGTTCAGGAAAATGCAACAGGGCAGCTGATGGCAATTGAAAGAACTGTGTGAGGTCCCAAGGTGCCTACTTTGAAGGGGACTGAGGCATCATTGTCTTATGTGCAATGTTTCTTGTATCTTCTTCAATAAATGTCTCTTTTTCATTTTACATGGATGGATACCTTCTGGACAAGCCTCTTAAAATTCATAGTCATTAGAGTGGGCCTGGAAATCTGCCTTTTAAAACAACTTGCCAGGTATTCCTGATGCATGTTTTCTACAGATGAATTCTTTGCAAAGAGTGTATTAAAATAATTTGAGTTAGGGGGATAACATGACTACATTTGGTTTTGGAACAACCAGGCTGGCAGCAGTATGGAGACTACAGTATAAAACTAAAATCTTGCCTTTGTCAATTCTGGTTGTATGTGGCCCCTCTCCTTCTCTGGCTCTTCCCTTTTTAACCCTTCCTAAGTGAATGAGTTCTGAGAGGTTCTGCCTGCAGCCTTTCTGTTTTCTGTGGATCAGTTAGTTAAACTCATGTCTTCAAATATTTGCAAAAGGATAGTTCTAAACTCTTTACCATTGTCTTTTTGTCCATGCTCTAACCCCTCATTTGTGAATGCTTCACCATGACCTCAAATGAAGAACATCCCCAAATTAATTCAACATCTTTCTAGAAAGTGTTCATCCTTTTGTGTTTGTTCTCCCTTTGATGGCACTGCCCTTTCAGTTATCTGAAACCATCTATTATTTCTCCATGGTCCTTGGCCTTCACATTCAAATCTCCTGAATTCTACCTTCTCAAAATCTGTGATATGATTCCTCTCTCTCTATTTGCAGTTTCATTGTTCTAGTTCATTTCTGTGATTCAAAAACTTTCATGACTACAGTCAAACCTCAGTTCATAAACATCTCCCATCACAAACAATTCAGTTCTGGACAAAGTTGTTCATGGAAAAAATGTCTTTGTTGTTGAACAAAACTTCATTTGTAGACCAATGACCCTTTCATGCTGATACCTGTATGATCAGTTACATGTCTCTCAGGTGACAACCAAAAAAAAAAAGAATGTATGACTATTAGTCAGTTTACCACTAAACCTCGAGTTGTTAACATCTCAGGAATTGTGCTGTAAATATTCTCATGTTTTTTGTTGCGGCTTATTATTGTGAAATGCATACATTAAGTTACCATGGCTAGAAAGTTAGTGATAGCAGGAAAGTGAAAAGGAAAGTTGTGAGATCAACGATAGAGTTTAAAAAATATAATTGCAAAGTATGATAGTGGTGTTCATGTGTCCAACCTGGCTGTCAAGTATGGCATGGTGAAATTGATGATTAGCATATTTTAAAACATAAAGAGGCCATCAAAAGCACTGATGTTGCTCAGTAAATGAGTGAATCAAAAAACCGTAGTACACTTACACAATGGAATGCTATGCAACAGAAAGAAAAAAGGAACTCCTCCTACCTTTCACAATAGTGTGGATGGAACTAGAGAGCATTATGCTAAGTGAAATAAGCCTGATGGTGAAAGACAAATACCACATGATCCAAATACCTGTATGATCTATAAGTGGAACCTAGTGAAAAAACAAGCAAAATATAACCAGAGATTGAAAATAAAGATTCCAACTGACAGTGGCCAGAGAGGAGTGGGGAGGGGGATAATGAGGGAAGGAAGGGGAAGTGGGAAAGTAAGGGAACACAAACAGACAACTCATGGGCATGGACAATGGGGGTATTGACTGTGGGAGTGGCAGAGATGGGGTAGGGGTGAGCAATGGGGAAAATGTTGGGACAACTGTAACTGAACAACAATAAATTTAAAAAGAGTACTGATGTTGCTAAGGGTGTGCAAGTAAGTGCTCACAAAACAACGATCACATGCAATTGAAGAGGTAGGAAAATTGTTGTTGATTTGAATACTTAAAAAGCAGTTGGCCAGTGATAGCATTTTGGAAGTAACGATATGTGAAACAGTGAAGATGCTGCATGATTACCTCCTGAAAGACACCCCTAGAATGAGTATTGAAAATGATTTGTTTAAGGCTACTAGGGGGTGGTTCAATAAATTTAATCAAAGTGGTGGCATTCATAGCATAGTGAGTCATGGGGAGGCTGCCAGTTCTAACAAAGTAGGTGCCAATAATTTCAGGACCGAATTTCAAGAATACATAGAGGCTAAGGGATTTGTTCCACAACAAGTGGTGAGACAGGCCTCTGCTGGGAGGAAATGTCAGAGAGGACCTATATCACACAAAAGTCATTGCCAGGACACAAGCCTATAAAAGACAGGCTGATGTTATTGTTGTGTAGGAATGTGAGCAGGGACTTTAAGTTGAAGCCTCTACTCATCTACTGTTCTGAAAACCTGTGAATTTTCAAGAAAAATAATGTCATGAAAGACAAGTTAAATGTGATGTGGAGGGTTAATAGCAAAGCTTGGGTAACCAGGCAACTTTTTATTGACTGGGTTCTTGAACTGGTTGTCCCAAGTGTGAGGAAATACCTCTGGGAAAAACAATTGCCACTCAGGGCACTTCTTGTAAAGGACAATTACCCTTCCCACCCTCTAGGCTTGGAGGCCAAGTTGGTGGAGGTGTGCAGATTCATCACTGTCAGGTTCTTGCCACCTAACACAATTCCTCTCATCCAACAGGTCATTTCTAATTTAAGAAACTCTACACAAAGACACTGTTTCAGGGGTGTTTTGAGGTGATCTCTGAAACTGATTTAATCCTCAGGGAGTTCTGGAAGGAACATTTTGATATCCTCACTTGCATGAGGCTCATAGACAAAGCATGGAAGGAAGTGTCTTCCATAACCATACAGTCAACCTGGAAGAAACTGTAGCCTGGGTGTCTTGCTGAAGAGATTTTGAGGGCTTTGAGGATGAGCCTGTGTCTGTTGTGGAAGATATTGTGTCTCTGGGAAAGTCCATAGGCTTGGATGTAGATGATGTGATGATGTCCAGGAGTTCATGGAAGCCCACAACACTGATCTGACCACTGAGGAACTCTCAGACCTTTAGAGGGAGCAGCAAAAGACGGCACCTGCAGGGCTCTCTTCAGAGAAAGAGGAGGAAAGGGAGGATATTCCTACTTCACTGGTCAAGAAAATACTTCGGACATGGGGAGAAATGCAAAGTTTTATTGAGAAATATCACTCTGACAAAGAAATAGCAAACCGTGAGATAAACTTGTTCAATGATAATGCAGTGTTTTACTTCAGACAAGTACTAAAAGACATGCAAAAACAAACATCATTGAACAGGTTTTTAATGAGATAGCAGTCCAGTGAGCCTAACGCAAGTTCAATGGAGCAAAGAGACAAAAGAGAAAAAAAATCCAGAACAGCTACCTGACATTTTTCATTGAAGGAGACTCCCCTTTCAAACAATAAAATCCCTCCATCCCTGTTCTCCATATTCAGTCACCAATAACTCTCAACATTAAAGGTAAGTTCTTGTGTACATAAATTTTCATTTTGACTGTACATTTCATTTCCTTTTTGTTAAATTTTCTTTTACATATAATGTCCTTTTGTTTTTAAAGTGTTTATAGATTAAACAGTATACTAGACATGCACTGCATACAAGAAAGGTTAAAACAGAGAATCATTTGGGGGTCTGGAATGGATTGATTCAAGTTACACTATTTCTAGTTGGAAAAAATGATTCAGTTTCCAAAAAAATCACTTTTCAAACAGTCTTCCTGAATGAATTAATTTCAAGAACCAAGATTTCACTGTATCGATTTCCTTCATTCGCCATGCTTGTTAGGCTGGTTTTCAAGGCCTTCCTTTATTTAACCTAAATCTACTTTTCCCACCACATATCCTAGTACTCTGCTTATGGCCTTTTGATGACAATCTAATGGGAGTACTATCCTTCTTCCATACAAACCTTGCCCTACCCCCAGGACATGCTTTTGCATATACATTTTGCCTGGATTATTCTTTCCTCCATTTCTAATTCATCCTACTACAGGCAGCTAAATTCACTCATCCAATGAAAACTTTTCCACTCAGGGTACTTCATCAATGCCTATTCTCTGGTACTTATCATTTTCAGTAGTAAACTGTCAATTATATACATACAGGACTTACATGCTATAGAAGACTTTGAGTTCCCTAAGGACAATATTTGTGTCTAATTTTTCTTTTCTTTATTGTGGTAAAATAGACATATATAAGGTTTACCATTTTGACATTTTTTAAAAAAAATTTAATTTTGTATTGTTATTCAATTACAGTTGTGTGCCTTTTCTCCCCATCCCTCCACCCCACCCCAGCTGAACCATTTTGACAATTTTTAAATCTACAGTTCAGTGGCATTGGATACAGTCACAGTGTTGTGTAACCATCACCACTATCTATCTCCAGAACTTTTGCATCACCCCAACCTGAAATTCTGTATGCATTAAACAGAAACTCCCCATTTCTCCCTCCTCCAAACCCCTAGCAACGAACATTCTATTCCCTATGAATTTGATTATTCTATGTACTCATATAAGTGGTATGATACTAATTGTCTTTTTGTCTCTGGTTTATTTTATTTAGCATAATAACCACAAAATTTGTCCACGTTGGAGCATATGTCAGAATTTCCTCTTTTAAGGCTGAATAATATTCCATACTGTGTATATACCATTCATCTGTCAATGGGCTGTGTCTGAATTTTTAAATCCTATGTCCTCAGAACTTACAAAATGCCTGTGCCAAATAGACAATTAATGTTTGTAAATTGAATGACCACTCTTTGGTATGTCTCTTTCACTAAGCCTTAGTTTATTTATGAAATGAAAGCCATAGAATACAATACCATTAGGGGTATTCATTCTCTGACATTCAGTTATAAGGTACTTTCACTGGGGAGGCATTGGGGCTTGAATGTTTCTGGTGAATGGAATTATAAGATACCCTTTCTGCCCAATTTTTATTTACATTAACTGATTTATATTCAAACTTTGTTGATTACTGTTCCTTAGCTGCAAACGATGAAAACCAATTCTGGCTAATTTAAATAAAAATCATTTTTTGTAATGGTATCAGATTGTTGTAGCTCATAGTATCTATGGAGAATCAATATTTCAAGAAGAACAAATAAGCAACTTCAGGTTTGGAAATCAAAAACTACTCAATAGTCTTGTCAAAGTAAGCTCACTGAAATAACTTAATTTCAGCCATTTTTCTACCTTTAGATATTTCTTCTCAAGATTTTTCTTGGGAAGCTACAATTGGCTTAGCTTATGTTTTATGACCACATTTTGGGCAAAGGTACACCAGGACAATAGATTATGGAAAGAGATAATTCTCCATAAGGAAATCAAGATTCTAGGTAGCCAAAACCCAACAACAACTTTTCATCACAGAGGTTTAAGAGCCTACTCAAGGAAAATAATTTAACTTGTGTATACCTTCTGAGTGGTCTTGTGAACTAGAATCACCCTAATCAAGGCCATATTGCAGAGAGAAACAAGACAGAGATTCTCAGAGAGATCTTAGAATGAAAGAATAAGAAATCTATGATGTTGATCAGATCCCCCCCAAAGCACCTTCTCTTAAAGAAGAAAGAGATTTCAGTATACCATCCTGATAGAATATGTGAGCCCAAGGGAAGTGAAATTTTGCTGTGGGCAGCCTCTCTAACTAAAGGTAATAATAAAGTGTTCTCACTTTGCAAGAATAGTGATATGGATCTTCATCATCAAGGTGCTGCAGCATCACCAACACCAAGGACTGGTAGATTCCAGTCCTACCAATGTTTAAGGAGACACAGTGATGATGGTAATTAAAATACAGTTCCAGTGTCAGAGGAGACCATGGTGGACCTCTTTGGGGCTTGCATCTGTGGATTCTAAGTTCTGCTAACTGATGTGGCCACTGACAGCCAGGAGTAATTTATGACCAACTGGCAGCAATCATGGGAATTCTCAGAATAATATGAGGTATCTTCTAAAGGCTATATTGGTTATACAGTCAAGTTAGTAGAATCTGAAAGAGCTGGCAAGATTTCAATACTAATAATACAATCTCAGTACAATTTGGTTGGTGGAGTCTGAAGGAAATAGCTTATATTTTGATGAATTTTTGAATTTGTGAAAACATTTGTCGAATAGGAGTGTTGGGTATTGCAGATGCAGTCAATTACCACTAAAGATGTAGGGCAAAGTGAGAAAGCACAAACCACAATTCCATTATCTTTTTTCTTTGGGTGATGGGACAAAAATAGCCAATATGTGGGATTCACACCTGCCTGATATGCATGCCAGTTTTACTCATAAGTGTATGTCACACACCCAAGTTTTCTTTGTTCACTTATCTATTTGATTTCTTGTTTCTCTCCTCTTATTAGAGGCAAGCTCCAGAAGAACAGGATGTTTTACCACTTTTGTTCACTGCTTTATCCTCAACACCAAGGGCAATGTATGGCACATGGTAAGTACTCAATAAAAATCTGTTTGATTAGGGAATAAATTAATCTAGTGCACTCTTTGAAAGTTTTAGCAATATTCAACAAGAAGAATTTAAATATGTGATGGGTGACCAAAATATGTCTTTCAAATTCAAAGTGGTGTGTTTTGGGGGCAAGAATACAGTGACTTCTTTTTTCCCTCTCTTTTTTTTATTGTTGTTCAAGTAGAGTTGTCTCTATTTTCCCCCCACTACTCCCCCCAACCCCAGCCATCCCTTCTACAAGTGCCATTCTGTGTAGGGTTTTTTTTCTTTTTTTGGTTTGGTTTGGTCTTAATTTTTGTTTTATTTTGTTTTGTTTTGTTTTGTATCTCAGCAACTAATGTTTCACAAGAGTATCACATAATCTGGACTTCAGAAAACTAGATCCTCTGAAGCATGAATCACTGTAAGCCTGACTACTTTAATTAAATTTGTGTGTCTCTTATTTCCACAAAGGCATTTAATGTTTTTAGAACATTAAAAGGAATTAGACTTGTATTAAATTTTCTTCTATCCTTTATAGCATCTTGCATAGTATTATGTTTAGGGAAATTAACCACACATAATTATAGGAGGAAGGTAAGAAGGAAGGAAGGAAGGACGGAAGGAAGGGAGGAAGGAAGGAAGGAAGGAAGGAAGGAAGGAAGGAAGGAAGGAAGGAAAGAAAAGAAGAAGGAAGGAATTTTGAAAGGACCCTAGCACAAGGTGAATTTAGATTATTGTCCTAAGGTAATTGAAACAAATAGATAACCATGTTGCTCCCATTTGCTCTGGTAACTGAAGTAGAAGATATTGAAAATTTTGGCAATGTGAATTATTTTCTTCATGATTCTCTTCCTTCTTTCCTTTAATCCTCTCCTTCTTTTCTTTCCTTCCTTCCACTCTCCCTTGCTTCTTCCCTTCCTTCCTCTATCCCTCCATCTCTCCCTCCATCACTCTCTTCCTCCTCTTCTTTCATCTTTCAGTTTTTATTTCATCTAATTTTTTTTTCTTGAACTGAACAGATCTTTTAGCACTATGTGAAGGCTGTTCTGGTT
Source organism: Desmodus rotundus (assembly GCF_022682495.2). NCBI lineage: Eukaryota > Metazoa > Chordata > Mammalia > Chiroptera > Phyllostomidae > Desmodus > Desmodus rotundus. The sequence goes on along the minus strand of NC_071400.1, from coordinate 19,215,928 downwards.
TCCAGGGTATTATATTGGGGAAAACAATTTGTAAACATAATTAAATGTTATTCCTTTTAAAATTAAAAAAATAACAGCAATTATCTTGCAAAACTTATTGATTCTATTAAAGCATCATACCAGGTACCTAAATGGGAAGGAAAGGCCATGCCTTTGAATTATAACATCAGAATTCTTTATATCACAAAGAGTATCTGATGCAGATAAGGAGGAGGATGAGCATTTGAAGTACACAGTGGCATTCTTGATTTTGAAAAATAAAAAAATAAGAAATCATTGAATTGGAATAGAAAATGAAGTACTTGTTGCCTTAATGTTTTTTATGAAAAGAGAGAGAGAGAGGGAGAGGGAGGGGAAGGGAGAGAGGGAGAGAGAGAGAGAGAGAGACTTCTGGACAGATGGAGGCCTAGGTAGACACACTTTGTCTCCTTGTGCAACCAAAAGAAGTACAACAACAAATTTAAAAACAAAAAATAACCACAACTGCCAGAAAATTGAACCATATGAAAGTCCAGCAACCAAGGAGTTAAAGAAAAAACATTCCTTCAGACCAGTAGGAGGGGCAGAGATGGGCAGCCGGGGCAGAAAGGACACAAGGCAAGGTGATGGCTGCCAGACCGGGTGATCCCACATTTGTGTGCAGATAAACCGGGAAGAATAAATGGGGAGAAAGACAGACCATGCAACCTAGGGTTCCAGTGTGGGGAAATAAAGCCTCAAAACCTCTGGCTGTAAACAACTGTGGGGGTTGTGGCAGTGGCAGAAAGTTTCAGCCTCACAGGAGAGTTCACTGGAGAGATCCACATGGTCCTAGAATGTAGACAAGCCCAACCACCTGGGAATCAGCACCAAAAGGGCTCAATTTGCTTATGGGTAGCGGGAAAACTGACTGAAAGCTGGCTGAGAGCAGAGCAAGCAGCATTGTTCCCACAAGACACCTCCCCCACAGACATCACCACAACACAGCAAAGTGGGTTACCCCGCTCTGGCGAATACCTAAGAATCTACCCCTTAAAAACATAACAGGTATGCTGAGACAAAGAAATATCACCCAAATGAAAAAAACAGTTCAAAGATCCAAAAATAGAACTAAGCAATGAAGAGATAGCCAACCTATCAGATGCAGAGTTCAAAACACTGGTAATCAGAATGCTCACAGACATGGTCGAGTATGGTCCCAAAATAGAGGAAAAAGTGAAGGCTATGAAAAGTGAAATAAAGGAAAATATACAGGGAACCAACAGTGAAGGGAAGGAAACCAGGACTCAAATCAACAATTTGGACCACAAGGAAGAAATAGACATTCAACTAGAACAGAATGAAGAAACAAGAATTCAATAAAATGAGGAGAGGCTTAGGAACCTCAGGGAAAACTTTAAACATTCCAACATCTGAATCATTGGGGTGCCAGAAGGAGAAGAGGAAGAGCAAGAAAGTGAAAACTTATTTGAAAAAATAATGGAGAACTTCCCCAACCTGGCAAAGGAAATAGACTTCCAGGAACTCCAGGAAATTCAGAGAATCCCAAAGAAGTTGGACCCAAGGAAGCACACACCAAGGCACATCATAATTACATTACCCAAGATTAAAGATAAGGAGGGAATCTTTTTTTCTTTTTCTTTTTGTTTTAAATATTTATGAATGCAGTTTTTATCTGAAATAATTATCAATTGCTAATTGTTATATTAATAATAAAAAATTAAAATTCAACACTAAAACTGATGGGTGCCCTTCCACTCCATGCCAGTCTCCCTATCTTATTGAAAACACTCCTAAAAACAAAAAAGTATTAATCAGTTGGATGGGCTTTACAAAATGGTTTTTATTACTCAGGTTGGGGTGTCCATGACAGCATCTCTCAGTGAGAAGCAATTATTTTGATCTGGAAAAAGTTCACAATGTTTAATAACCAACATTTGTGTAAGCATGAAAGGAGAAAAGTATTTATGTTTACACAAATGTTGATTATCAAATGTTTTATTAAGTGTCTACCTGGTGACTATTTATAGGATACTCAGTGAAAATGTAGATCATGCATGCACATGGATTTGAGAACAGCTCCTTAATATGGCCTGTCTCTGATTGGGATCTATATGTCCATGTCCCCCTCTCTATCTGTGACCCCTTCTGGCCTTCATGCTTCCCTGACAACTTGGACCCTAGGAGCCTGTTTGAGGCTCAGCTTCTTTCCCAATTAAATCATCCCCATCCATTCATATACTGTGTGACTGAAAGTCAGTAAAAGCCTTTCCAACTTAAAATTATTATGTATCATAATTTTTAGAACTAAAACTAAGATATAAATACAAGTTTGATTCTTATAAGACCTATTTATACCTTTTACAACACTGCTTTATTTCAATGTTTATATTCATTTTTATGCACATGAAAAAATTAATATTCTTATTATTTTCATGCAAAAGATTATGAAAAGTAAATTCCTGTAAAGTAGTAGGTAGCAAGGCACCTCAGATTCAACAGGTCATGTTATTAAGGTAAATAACAAAATCTTATTGTATTCACAGATGCTTAGAATTATGCATAATCAACATTAGTACTAAATCTTAGTTCTTAGGCTTTAGTGTAAAACTAGTATTTCTCAATGAATCAGTCTCTGGTCTTTTGAGGGCCAGCAGCATCCTTCCTGTTGTCCTTCTGTACAGCAGGAACCATCGTTGGTGATCCTTGTCTGAGCACTGTTTCTGGGGTGCATTCTCACACATGGTGGCAGACTCGGAATTGTTAGTCCCATTCTGAAGAATGCAACCAGAAGTTACAGGCATACACTTTGGAGTCAAAGCGACATGGGTTACAATTCTGGCACTTCCATTGCTTGGGGGCCACAGGACAGCTCATTTCTCCTCTGTGTGCCTCCACTTCCTTATCATTCTGGAGGCCAGAAGTCCAAGATCAGGGGGCCAACTGTGCTGATTTGTGGTGGGTCCTCTTTCTGGGCTATAGACGACTGTAAGGAGAGAATCTTAAAAGCAGCAAGAGAAAAGGAGACAGTTACCTACAGAGGAGTTCCCATAAGTCTATCAGCTGATTTCTCAAAAGAAACTTTACAGGCAAGAAGGGGCTGGGAAGTATTCCAAGTCGTGAATGGCAAGGACCTACATACGAGATTATTCTATCCAGCAAAGCTATCATTTAGAATGGAAGGGCAGATAAAGTGTTTCCCAGACAAGGTCAAGTTCAAGGAGTTCATCATCACCAAGCCCTTATTATACGAAATGTTAAAGGGACTTATCTAAGAAAAATATGATAAATATCAACAGTAAAATGACAACAAACTCACAACTATCAACAACTAAACCTAAAAAACAAAAACAAAAAGAACCTAAGCAAACAACTAGAACAGGAACAGAACCACAGAAATGGAGATCACATGGAGGGTTATCAGAGGGGACAGGGAGATGGAGGGGTAAGAATGGGAAAAAAGGTACAGAGAATAAGAAGCATAAATGGCAGTTACAAAATAGACAGGGGGAGGTTAAGAATAGTATAGGAAATGGAGAAGCCAAAGAACTTATATGTATGACCCATGGAAATGAACTAAGGGGCAGGATGGAATGCTGGTGGGAGGGGTAGTGCAGGGTGGAGGGGAATAAAGGGGAGAAAAAACATGGGACAACTGTAATAGCATAGTCAATAAAATATATTTTAAAAAAAGGGAGAGATAGTAAGAGCAAAAGTTGGTAAGACATATATTCACAAGTGATAAAATAATGTTTTCAAAATTAGTCTTAGTCAACAAACTACTACATAACTGTGTTGTCAAAATGTTGTTAAAATGAGTTTTGGTATTATGAGTGATACTGTAACCAAACAAAAATGGAGGCTCAGCTGCCTGCCACCACAAAAGCCAAACTTGTCAGGCAGATGCTGGTACAAAAGGAAAGAGGTTCTATTCAGGTGCTACGACCTGGGAGGATGGTGGACTCCCATCACAAAGACCATCTCATCTTTCTGACATGGAAAAGTTCGACCATCCTCAGCAAGGCCAAGACAAAAAGTAGGTCCAGAGTTCATGCTATGGCCATGTGACCATGGAGAGAACAGGCGAGTGCAGTTCTCTCCGTGCAGTTCATGCAGTTCATGAACCTGTTTATTACAGGTCATGAGTGAGAGAGAGACAGAGAGATAGAGATTCTTTGTTCCCCTGGCATTATATGAGCTTGGGTGTGTGTGAACCAGGTGCTTTCTCAAAATGACCAATCAACTGGCCAAACTTTCATGCACTTCTGGTGGGTCCACCTCCCAAGCAATCCCCTCTTTCTCCAGGCTAGACTGACAGGCTTCTTTGGTCCAGCACTTCCCCTTGCACCACTTTGACTTCCATGGTGCATATGCCTGCTTTCCCCTGGTCTCACCTCCAATCTGGTATCAGAGAGGGGGAGGCATTTTTCTATTCAACTATCTTGCTAGGTTTTCAGGTGCTCAGTCTAAGAACCTCTCCCTGACATCATCTTGGCTGATGGGGGAGACTCCCTGGTGCTCTGTTTTATGATAACAATACTAGAGGAGCAGATTATTGAGGATGAGTTTTCTGAATTTATTCTAGGGTTTTGTGAATTGATTTTTTAATCTGATCAGATTTAAAGACACCAATGATTCTATTTCCACTAGTAGAAAAAGCACTGATTGCCCATGGTATGATCTGGAAATAGAGATATACAAAATACCACATTTGGATACTCCTGATCAACCACTTAGAAGAAGCAAGGAATGAGGCGACTCTGTATATAATAATTTTGAACATTTTTTGGAAAGCTATCAAGTACAATAATATTGGTTGATTGCTCTTAATGTTCCTGTACAAAATGGTGGGAAAAAAAGGATGAACTTGGATTCAAATTTCTAGCTCAAGCGTTGCATAACTGACTTAAAAGCTTCTATGTGTTCCCTGAAGGAGACCCTCATCTCCTATAGCTGCAAGGCTGAAATTGCTGAAAATCAAATTTGGAACTTCATCTTGTGACTGGCTGAATTACAGCACAAGTTGAACATTCAGCCTTTCAGAGTGTTAAAATGAAGGCATTGACTGGGAACTAATGGAATATCAAAAGTTGGGATAACATGTGGAGAGATCTCAATGAAGCTAGGGACATTGACCTCCTAAGTTCTGATGGGTCTTTTTATAACAGTGAGAGAGGGCTGTCCACCCCACCCCTTAGCAGAAGTGACATCCCCATCCCCAATGGCAGTGGCATTCTCAGCCACAGTTGTATGGGCCTTTCCACCTACATCTGCATTACCCTGAAGCAACCTTAGTGGCTTCCTTTGAGACATTTGTCATGCAAGGAAATGCTGATTCTCCTCAGGACCTCTTCCCACCATCCTTCTCCATTTATAGATCTATAACTGGACTCAAATTGCAGCAGGCCCCTAGAGGTTAGGTACAATGTGTGATCATGCGATATCCAATACTTCAAAAGGACAACTTGAGTTTTCTAATTTATATGGACAGAAACCCAGGGAATGTGTGTGGGAATGAATACTAAGAATGTAGTTATAATGGTAGAACACGAAATTGGATCAAGCCACATTTATTCACATGGACTCACTAAGAATCCCACAAAAGTCTTGAAGCAAAATAAGGTCAGATTGTGGAGGCTGTTAAACTCTATGCTAAGGCACTTGTGTTTAATTTGGCTGGCAAAGAGACCAATGAAATTTTATTGTTGTGGTTTGTTTTGTAGGCATCAGGAGATGTGAATTTTGTGCCATGCAGAGTATCTCAGGACTTGGTTGACATGCTTTGTTACCAGGCAAGAGTACACTAAAAAGTTACAGATATAAAGTGTTTTTGTAACTATCAGGGAAGCCAAGGCAAGGTTAAGGATCTTTACCAATGTTGTCTATTAATTAAGATAGGTAAAACAGTTATTTAACAACTAGCTTCTTGGTTAAGTGAATGAATCTTGCAAATAAATGTCTGCTACTCTATATTCTTTAAAAAAACATTTGGGACAAGTTCTGATTTTTACTGGCTTTCCTGAATGGTAGCAATCCTGAGAATAAAGTCTTTTAAGTTGATCCCAGACTGGAATCTCAGCTTTGCCACTCTGGCTGTTAGAAGGTTTGAGTCTCAGTTGTCTCATGTATAAAACAAGTATAACAATAGTACTAGCTATACATGGGGACTGCAAAAATGAAATGAAATTATATAGGAAAGCATGCTTAGAATAGTGTTTGGCTCATAACAAACACTCAATAAATGCCAGCCATTATCATCATCCCTCGTTCAAATTTCTAGGTCATATAGGACTGAAAAAGCCTTTTCAAAAGTAAGGCTTTATAAGTTAAAAGCCTTTTACTTAAAAGTAAATGTATTCTATTTATTGGTGAAATATTAATTGTGCAGTTACTATGTGAAAAATCATGTTCAGATGGCTAAAATAAAGTGGTAAGATGATATTGTTTTATAGAAGTTTAAGATGATAAAGAATATTACCAACTACCCAAGCTGGCTCTTTCCCTCCTCAGTTAACCCATAAATACTTCTGAGTATGGTAATATAATTACATTGATACATTTTCTTTCTGTCAAAGAGACTCTGCAAGTCTCTATAAAAGGTATATTTTAAAAGTTTATATTACAGCTAAATATCAAGTCCTGTAGTTTAGGGCAAGAGTTCAACAGACCATGGGTTAGAAAATCTGGCTATCGTACTTCCTAGTCAATTAATTCTGGGCAAATTATGTAACCTAGATGAACCTCAGTTTTTATGTGTAAAATAGGAATAATAGTACATAGAGTACCTAGTAGACCTGTGGGAAAGACAATAAGATAAACCTGATTCTAGCTCTAGATATGACATAAAACTGCTATATGTGGGCAACCATCTGGTCACCAAGTGCATTAGCAAACTTAAAAAATCAAAAAGTGAGGCAGGTTCCTGAGGCTCATAAAATATCTAATTCAAATCCACTTTACTTTCCATTTCTGCATAGTTAGGAACAGGTACAATTTGGCCTGATTTAGCTGACAAATGATTATGGCTCTCTTTCTCCTCTGCAGATGCAGATACATCGAGAAACATCTTCACTGCCCCATGTTTGACCTCACAAGAAAGGCAGTGTTCTCCATGTATCAGACAAGAGCATATGGGAAAATAACATCTGATCCAAATTCTATGGCTCAGAGATTTTTGTAGAGATATTCTTTTGCTGACAGTCACATATTCTGGAGTCACAAAACTGCTACTTTGATTTATAACCAAGGATCTACTTAGAACTTAATATATGTTTTTTTTCTTTATTGTATTGTAAAGTCAATGATGTAATATTATGTTTATTATCCTAAAATTGCTCTTTGCTTTGGTATTGTGAAAAAGTAATGGAGACAGAGACATGCAATTTTACTTTGTGGCCTTGTTTTGTCTCTGATCAACCCTGAAGCTTACCACCCACATTCTTTTCCATATGATTTAAGTCAAGTGAGTCAATCTTTTCGTCCTATTCTTGTTCATTTTAATAGGAACTGTAGGATCAAAACACTTAAACTAAAACATTGTTCTCTATCTGTAAAAATATAATTCAACATCTTGAAATTAAGTATAAAAACATAAAGCTTTTTTGGTGTTGGTTTTGTCTGATTTAATATTACTGTCTGGATTCTATTTAAAGATCACATTTTGGCTTTTTATGTCAGTTGGATATAAGCCTTGGTGGCATAAGGTACATGCACCCTGTACGTTGTGCACTTATTATTTTATTTTCTAATCAGAAAAAGAGAGAGAGACATCGATATGAGAAACATCAATCTGCCTCCAGACCAGGGATTGAACAGCGACCTAGATATATGCCCTGACCAGGGATGGAACCCGCAACGTTTATGGTGTACAGTATGATACTAACCAACTGAGCTACCTGGTGAGGGCACTTTGTACATTTTTAAAACAAAAGGAGAGCTAAGCCTTTTTGGAATTTCCTTGACTTGCTTTGTGTGGAGTTGTCAAACTCTGTAACAAATATTCTTTAATTGATACAAAAAAATTGTGTACCACCCATAAAGTCACATTTGGGCATGTCAGTGCATAATTCATATCTGTGTGCACTTGCTCCACTTAATGTGCATGACAATACTTACCAGATTCTACTTGTAGTCAGTTTCTATAAAGAAATAAACATTTGCAACTATATCAGTGGGTTTTTAAAACTGAGAAAAATCTTAAATTCACATAAGCAAAATCTTCATTTTTCAGATGAAAAAAAATGAGGCTTAAGGATGGAGCTGATGTGCTCAAGGATGCAGAATATGTTAGAAAGAAATAGAGCCAAGACTAGAACTCATCCATCCTTCCAGGTCAGTGCTCATTTATTTTTTTAATTTTTTAAAAAATTGTTGTTCAAGTACAGTTGTCTCCTTTTTCACCTCATCAAGCCCCCCCTGGCTCCACCCATTCACGCTTCTCACCCTTGAACCTACCTCTTTTGGCTTTGTCCATATGTCCTTTATACATGTTCCTTGATAGCCTTTCCCCTATTTTCCCCTATTATAGTGCTCATTCTTATATGTAGACTCCATAAATGGGCCAAGTCATGACATAATGTTTGAAGTCAATAACGGACATAAAAGTTCTATATCCAATAATATGCCACAGAAATAAAAAATGCAGTAGAATTGTTATGACACATTTGCCAAGAAACAACCTCAAAAGTATTAACAAGAATCTTGAGGATAAAGGGAAATTGTCTCTGATAGTTTTTGTTATAAGGGCTGACCAGTTTGGTTATTAGTTTCAGGCTCAGATGACTTTTCTGAATCATATAACACACTAGATTACATTTTTCTAGTTGGTCATTGCCATTGAGTTCATAGTCCCATTTTCTTGATTACTAAATAAAGAAAAAAAGTAAACCTGAAACATAGTCAAAATAACATGGCCAAATGATTTGTAACTTGCTGGTGACTATATTCCTATTGAGAAATAGGATAAAGAAATAGGATAAGCCACATTGCTGGCTATTTTCCCAGGACAAGTTGTCATGGAATTTGGGCACATCAAAAGTTATACCTTTACTGATATATTGTTAGTTTACTTAAACATCATATTCTATAGTTGATGATATGGTGTCTGTGGGCTGTTAGAAATCTTAAAGTAGTATGAAAAATCATTGCTAAACAAATCAACAAACAACAAGTGTCGGTGAGGTGGTGGAGAAAAGGGAACCCTAGTGCACTGCTTATGGGAATGCAGACAGGTGTAGCCACTGTGGAAAACACTATGGAATTTCCTCAGAAAACTAAAAATGGAACTGCCTTTTGACTCTGCAATTCCACTGTTGGGATTATACACTAAGAATCCTGAAACACCAATTCAAAAGAACCTATGCACCCCAATGTTCATAGCAGTGTTATTTACAATGGTCAAGTGCTAGAAACAGCCTAAGTGCCCATCAGTAAAGGAGTAGATCAAAAAACTGTGGTACATTTACACAATGGAATGCTATGCAGCAGAGAGAAAGACGGAACTCCTACCCTTCGCAACAGCATGGATGGTACTGGAGAGCATTATGCTAAGTGACATAAATACTGTATGATCTCACCTATATGTGGAACCTAATCAACAAAACTAACAGGCAAGCAAAGTATAACCAGAGACATGGAAATAAAGAACAAACTGACAGAGACCAGAGGGGAGAGAGGAGGGGGATAACAGGAGAAAGAAAGGGAAGGGTCAAGTCAAGGAAAAGTATAAAGGACCCATGGACAAGGACAACAGCGGGGGGGGGGGGGGGCAAGGGAGAGTGATTGAGGAAAAATTGGGACAACTGTAACTGAACAACAATATTTTTTTTAAAAAATCATTGCACACAGATTCTGAGTATACTATAATGTTCACATGTCAACTTGCAAACAGAATTTTCAATAACATTGATGTCACTTGCTCGAACAATTTTAATATACATGTGGTCTATTCTAAACCTGAACTTTTGCACAAAAGGTTAGATTCTCATTTGTATGTATATCAATGTTAGAAAGGGAACCAAATATTAGACATGCAAGTTACAAAGTTAATTTTTATTTAGGAGGTAAATTACCATTGGGGTCATACATAAGGGCTAAGCTACAGCCCATTCACATCAGAATGCTAGTATTCCTTTTTGAAAAAAGTTAAAATAACCTACCTTTTCCTGCTCATTAACATACAGGGAAAGTATAAGATGAAGGTAGAGGAAAAGGAAGAATTTGCTAATAAATGATACTGGAACAAATGAGTAGTCATTGGGGGGAAATTATGTTAAATCATATTTGATGCCTTCAGACAAATTATGTCCCACATAACTTAAAGATTTAAATGTAAAAAATAAAAGAAACACTAAAAATACTTGAAGAATCTATAGGTGAGGGTTTTTATAACCTCATATGAGGAATGTTTTACCAAAGATGCCATAAAAAGTAGAGGCTATAAAAGACTGAGAATGAAAAACATTTATATATAGTCACAACACCATAGTCAAGTAAATGTCAAACTGGAAGAAAATCATCATCACATATAACAAAGTGTTATTCAATATATTATACAAAGAGTTCTAACAAATGAATGTCAAACAAATATCACAATAGAAACTAGGGGAACAACATAAATAGCAATCCAGAAAAAAAATACATATAAATGTCCAGTCATATATGAATGGACAATTTCAGTAATAATTAAAAATTTGGAGAAAAAAGTGAGGCTTTTTTTTTTTGGTCTGTCAGCAACTTCAGTTTGTTTTTTTTTTTAAATTTTGAAACACTTGGGTTTGGAAAGGGAGTATATTATTTGTATTTTGTTGTCATAGATGTCATCATTGTTATTTTATTTTCCATAAACAGCCAGCTATCAGATTCACTGAAGTCCTTTGTTGGGCGTTTAAAAAATGTAAATGCTGTGATTATTTTGGCTTAGCAACTTCTCTATGTTCTCAGTCTTGTGATAGTATGTAGTGCTAAGTAACAGATGTTTTAAATATCTGGACATTCAGTTAGTATGAACTGTGCAAACCCATAAAGAGATATACTCACTGGAAAATGGAGAGCTGGTGTGGAATTGTGAAATTTCTCTCAATGCTCATTGGACAGACTTACATTGATAGTTCCACAATAATACTTGATACTTAAACACAGTTGGGATATTATCAGTTTCCTCACAGATTAACAAACCCTGTTATATGACACATAATCTATACAAAATCCTAATGGTATTAGTTTACTGTTTTTTCATTCTCTTTTTACTTTTAGATTTTCTCAAGCATACAGAAAGGTTGAAATAACACATACATTTACTACTTATATTCAACAATTAAAATTACCATATTGTAACCACATTGAAGGCCTGTTTCTAAACATCTTTCTACCTCTACACATAAAAATATGTGTATTCAAAAATTAGTTATATTTTACATGTTCTGTAATATTTTTACTTTAAATATATCATAAATATCTTCCTGAGTTTCACTAAATATTCTTCCTCATATATGAGAATAACAGGCTTAAGTAAAGAAAGGACGGCAGGTGTAAGGAAGAAGAATTATATGCATTTTACAACAAGGGTACAGTTGAGGTGGTAGGAATGCATATACAGTTTGAAAAAGTCAGAAGAACAAGAAAAAAATGGAGATCCATAAGATAGAACTCTGGAAAATGCTGATATTTATGGTGTTAGAAGAAAGAAAGACAGGGAAGAATATAACAAAATTCCAGACATTTTGTTCTAAAAGTCACAAAGGGGAGACTTTCAGTGTTAATCATATAGTAAAGTCACAGAAGACAATTGAATTAAAAGAAAAAGCTATGGCTTTAAGGTTTTAGATACCACTGGATATCTTTGGGAAATAAATGTATTGAATATCAGAGAAAGAAACCAAAGGGCATGGGTTTGAGAGAGAATAGATAGAGGGTGAAAACCAGAGGCAGCAGAGGCAGAGACCACTTCCTGTCACCAAATGCACCTTGTCACCAAACTTCCAACAGGCCTTGGAATTTTAACTTTGATGGAGAAGTTGGTAGCCACTTAATCCAGAGGTTTGGCTGTGAAATGAAGGAAATACAATACTCTATTGAGGGAGAAGCAGTGATGTTCTTGAGATATTAGGGATGGCCTTGGAAGATGGGCAAAGATAGAGAGAGGGCAAATGGAAAACTCATATTGTATTGTGGCTGTCTTCTTTGGAACACAGGAAGACAAGTGAATGAAAGATCTATGTGTGCAAGAGAGAACATGTGTGACATGAGTTGCATGGAGATGGAAAATAGCCACTGAGAAATATGTGGACAAGAATCAACAAGAGAAAGAATAAGAAGGAACAAGAAAGGGACACATATCCACAACATCCTTACTCTGCCAGGCACCATACTAGTGACTTGTCAGACAAATAACAGCTGTGAGTTTTGGAAAGGAGCAGTTTTTTCAAATTAGAATGTGGTCATGCTTTCTTAGAGCCATGATATACCTTCAGGAAACAGGAGGATAGACAGACCGCAATGAGGCTGATTTAGAAATAGACCCATACACCAATAATAATAAGGGAGAACTAAAGTAGTAATTTGTGGAGTCCAGACTACTTAGATGTAATTTTGGGTGGAAGAATGTAAATGGACATTATGAACTGAAAAAAAAAAAAAAAAAGGCAAAGTAAGTGGAAGGTAAAAGGCCAGGCTAGTGTGGTTGGGAAATGGCAGTTGGAGGAAGAAGTAGAAGTTGCGCATAATGGAGGAAAACTAAATGCAAGATCTCTCCGGAGGAGGAGTATTTCTTCATGGAGTTGGGATTTGGAGAGTCACCTGTATTGTGTGTGGCTAATATAGCATGGAGTTTGTGTTCAGTGGCACTAAGGATAGGATGCCAGTGAGTTTGCTAAAGTCATCAAGGGTATACCAAAGGAAAACAGGGAAAAAGAGAAAAATATGGACCAGCCAACAAAGTAGTTGTGGAAGATAACTCCCACTTGAAGGTAAACATTTAGCTAATATTTATTGTTTGAAAAAAAAACAAATTATCCATCCTAAGAAACTAGGAGAGACTAAACCCAAATCAAGCAAAACAGAGGAAAAAATAGAGATTATACATTAAATAAATGAAAACAGATCATTGAAAAAGAGTTGATAAAATCAACAAATCAAAAGTTGATTGTTAATAAAGATCAACAAAATATTGTTAGAAAAGATGGACAAAACTTTAGCTAGACTGACAAGGAAAAAAAACAGAAGACTCAAATTAATAAAATTAAAAATAAAATGTGAGATATTACTACTTACCTTACAAAACTAAAAAGAGTTATATGGGGAAAAAAAAACTATGAAAAACTGTATGGCAATAAATTAATACCCTAGGTAAAATGGAAACATTCCTGGGAAAAAGCAAATTATGAAAACTGACTCAAGAGGAAATAGAAATCTGTAACAAATAAAGACATAGAATTAGTAATAAAAAAGAAGCCTGAGCACAGATGGTTTCACTGGTGAGTTTTGCTAAATGTTTAAAGAAAAATTAATACCAAGTCTTCACAAACTCTTCCAAAAAGTAAAAGTGGATGGAATATTTGTCAGCTCATTTGTTGAGGTTATTATCACCCCGATATCAAATGCAGAAAAGACATCAAACTAAACAAACTACAAACCAATATCTCTTGTTAATATAGATGAAAAAATTCTCAACAAAATATCAGTAAACAAAATTTAGCAGCATATAATAAAAATGATTTTATACCATGACTAAATTGGATTTATTCAAGGAATCCAAAATTGCTTCAACATACAAAAATCAATATAACATACTGTAAAGAGATTAAAGGACCAAAATCACATGATTATCTCTATATATAAAAAAAGCATTTGAGAAACTCCACCATCTCCTCAGATAGTCATTCAAGAGTTACTAGGATTAAAAGATAATGTCTTCAAACAGATAAAGGCCATCTATGAAAATCTCACAACTAGGATCATACCTAATCATGAAAACCTTAAAGCTTTTTTGCTAAGAACAGGACCAAGACAAGAATACTCATTCTTGCCACTTCTGTTCTACATATTCCAAGAGGTTCTAGCCAAGTGACTTAGGCAAGAAAATGAAATAAAAGACATGAAGATTGTGAAGGAAGTAGCAAAACAATTTTTATTTATATATAACATGGTTTTATACATAGAAAATTACCAGTATAATGATGCAATTTTAAAAGCTATTAGACCTGAAAAAAGGAGTGCAACAAGTTTGTAAGATGTACAATTAATATACAAAAATCAATTATATTTCTATACAGTGTTAATGAAAAATCTGAAAATGAAATTAAGAAAATTCATTTACAATAGCACCAAAAGAACAAAATATTTTCATCAAATTTAACAAAGGAAGTGCAAGATATGTGCACTGAGAAGTATCAAACATTGTTGAAAGGAATTAAAGAAAAACTAAATGAATAGATGTGATATATTCATAGATTGGAAGACTGAATTTTATTAACACGACACTGCTTCCAAATTGATCTACAGATTCAGCATAATCTGCATGAAAATGTTGGCTGCTTTTTCTTTTGTGCAGATAATCATGAGAACATTTAAGGGATCCAGAATAGAGAAAACAATTTTGAAAGAAAAATAAAGTTGGATAACTCACACTTGCTGATTTAAAAACTTACTACAAACTTACAGTAATCAAAACAGTGTGGTACTTGCATAAAGATAGACATATAGATCAATGGAGTCAAATTGAATGTTCAGAAATACATTCAAGTTCACAATAAATTTACTTTTGCTATGGGTGCCAAGACAAGTCAAAGGGGAAAGAATAGTCTTTTCAACAAATGTGCTGGGATGACTGGATATCCACATGCACAAGAATGGAGTTAGACCCCTATATACCACAATATTAAAAATTAACTCAAAATGCATAAAAGACCTAAGTGTCAGTGTTAAAATCATAAGAATTCTAGAAGAAAATTTAGAAATAAATATTCAAGACCTTATTAATTTAAAATTTAATAAATATTAAAAATTATACCATAAAAATCCTAAAAAAAAACATAAGTAGTAAAATCTCAGATAACTAACATAGCAATATTTTTGCTGACTTATTTCCTAAGGCAATGGAAACAAAGCAGAAAATAAACAAATGTGATTACATAGAATTAAAAAGCTTCTGTACAGCTAAAGAAACCATCAGCAAGAGGAATAGCGAACCCACTGTATGGGAGAACATTTTCTGCAGTGATACATCTGACAAGGGCTTAATCTCCAAAATGTACAAAGAACTAATACAACTCAACATCAGGAAGACAAACAACCCAATTAAGAAATGGGCAAAAGACCTCACCAGACACTTCTCCAAAGAGGACATACAGAGGGCCTGTAGACATATGAAAAATGCTCAACATCACTAATCATCAGAGAAATGTAAAATAAAACCTTAATCAGATGTTACCTTACACCTATCAGAGTGGCTACCATCAATAAATCAACAAACAGCAAGCGTTGGTGAGGATGTGGAGAAAAGGGAACCCTAGTGCGTTGTTGGTGGGAATGCAGTCTGGTGCATCCAAGTGGAAAACAATTTGGAGTATCCTTAAAAAATTAAAAATGAAACTCCCTTTTGACCCAGTGATTATACTTGTAGAAATATACCTAAAAGATCCCAAAACACCAATATAAAAAATACATGCACCCCTATGTTTGTAGAAGCACTAATTACAATAGCCAAGATTTGGAAACAGCCTAAGTGCCCATCAGTTATGAAGAGATAAAAAAAGCTGTCGTACATTTACACAATGGAATACTATGCAGTAGTAAAAAAAGAAGAAGAAGAAACTCTTACATTTTATGACAGCTCGGATAGACTGGGAGAAAATTATGCTAAGTGAATTAAGCCAGTCAGTGAAAGACAAATACCACATGATCGCATTTATATGTGGAATCTAATGAACACAATCAACAAATAAAATATTAACAGAAACTTAGATACATAGGACAGACTGACAGCTGCCGAAAAGGAATGGTAGATGGGATGGAGGACAGTGAAGGGATTAAGCAAAGAACATTTGTGTACAACTCATGGACATGAACAACAATGTGAGGATTGACTTGTGGAGGGGAGAGGGTGAGCCTGGGTAGAGGGGGGAAGAGGGAGAAAAAGCAAGAACAACTATAGCAGCATAAACAATAAAAATATTAAAAATTATCTCAACAATAAAATTATAAATAACCCAACTAAAAATGTGCAAGAATTTGGATAAGCATTTCTCCAAAAAAGATACAAATGCCCAAGAGCACATGAACAGATGCACAACATTATTAGTCATTAATGAAATGCAAAGCAAAAGCACAATAAGATACCAATTCACTTTCACTAGAATCGATATAATCAAAATTTGACAGACAATAACAAATGTTGACAAGCATGTGGAGAAATTGGAACCATCATACATTGCAGGTAGGAATGCAAAATTTTTCAACTTCTGTAGAAAACAGTTTAGCAATTCTTCAACCAGTTAAATATAGAATTACCATATGACCCAGAAATTCTACCCCCAGGTATATACCCAAAAGTATTGAAAGTAGGTATTCAAACAAATACTTGCACAAGGAGAAACAATCCAAATGTCCACTGACTGATGAGTGTATAAATAAATGTGCTATGTACATACAACAGAATACTACTCAGTTATTAAAAAGGAATGAAGTACTGATTTTTGATGTAATGTGGGTGAATCTTTAAAACATTAACTTTGGGTAGTGAGCACACATGTAATATACAGGTCATGCATCATAGAAATCTATGCTTAAAACCTGTATGACCCTATTAACCAATGTCACCCCAACAAATTTAATTAAAAAAACTAATGCATAAATACCACAAAAAATATAACTCTTTATTTTGAAAAAAAAAAAAGTATGCTAGTCAGAGAAGCCAGTCACAAAAAATGACATATTGTATGATTTCATTTACATGAAATAGCTAGAAGAGACAAATTTATAGAGACAAAGTAGATTAAGGTTTGCCAAGGTTTTAAGGGAAGTATAGAAAGCAACTGCTTAATAGATACAGGATTTCCTTTAGAGATGATGGAAATATTCTGGAATTAGTTTATTGTGATAGTTGCACAACTTTGTGACTATTCTAAAAACTACTAAATTGTATACTTTAAACAAGTGGATTTAATGGTGTATGAATTATATCTTAATTTTAAAAGCAATTAAAATCAATAAAACCTTAATTCAAAAGACAATCAAAGGTAATCCTAAACTTCCCTTCCCACTATGAGCACACAGACACATACACACAGATACCTATGGTATAAAAAGTAATCAACAAAACCAACAAGCAAGCAAAATATAACCAGAGACACTGAAATAAAGAACAAACTGACAGTAACCAGAGGGGTGATAATGGGGGAAAGATGGGGAAGGGCCATCAGGGAACATGTACAAAGGACTGACCCATGGACAAAGCCAAAGTGAGTAGGATTGTGGGTGGAAGGTGGGGGTGGGGCATGGGGGCATGGTGGGAGGAAAATGGAGACAACTGTACTTGAACAATAAAAAATAAATAAATAGTAAAAAATAGTAGAATAGTTGTGTTAGATAAATAAATGGTCTGAGAAAGGTCACTGGGTCTGAGCAAAGCTAAGCTTCAGTTAGGACAAGCCTGTAACAGGAATAGGGGAATGAAGTGTTGGTGATGGAAAGGGAATTCACATACTATATGGAATCTCACAAAACTTAGAAGGTGATGCTAGTGGAAAGGCTCCCTTTATGTAAAGTAGGAAGGAACAGGTGAGGCAGCAGGCTTAAAGATCTTCTGGGGTAGATAGGCAGACTGGAGCCTGCAAAAGCAGAGACAAGATATTGATAGAAGGCATGTGGTCAAGGCTAAGAAAATGAGAGTGCAGGTTAGATAGAGTAAGAATCTGGGGTAGGAGGCAGGACATGGAAAGGCAGCATGCACCTTGCCCCCCAGAGTCAAGTAAAAGACACATGACTATTATTGCTCTAAAAGCTGAAAGGGTGGTGATCTAGATTGCAGGGGTAGATAGGTTAGCCTAAGGCAAACTGCACAGAAAGTATGCACAGTACCCTGAGGGTGGCTTCTCAGCTTTGCATTGGTCAGAATTCCTAGCAGCCATTTCTAGGCTTGCTATACCTGTTTCAGAGTGTGAGAAAAACAAAAAATAAAAAATGTGATCAAATATTCAATAATTTAAGAGACTCAGTCATGATACAGGTAGAAAAGATTCTAATGGTCTGAATAATCTAGAGTAAACCAGTTCTCCCATCAGCTACAACAAGAGTTTGAGTAGTCAACACACTTGGCTATGGGCACTTCTTTTAAAAACATATTTCTTTCTGCCTAGATGTCATTTTAAGATAACATAGTTCATGAAGGAGACAGCCTTTCGGATAGTAGCTTCATGAACAAAGTGAGAGTTTGTAATTATTATAGAAATATAGACACAACACAACTAAATATATAGAGAGAGACAAAGGCACCAATTACTCTGGTGCAGTAATAGCGGGCTTTGGTTTTTCTATCTTGATGAAAATTTGATATATTTTTCACCGTTCCTGTCTCTTCCTTCTGCCTAAAATATTCTTTCCCAAGATATTTGAATGGCTAACTTCTATCCTTTTTTCAGTTCTTTACTCAAGTGTCACTTTCTCAGTAAGGTCTACCCTGATTATCCTCTTCTATAAAGCATCCTACCCAAACTACCCTGCATTACCCCTTACCCCTTCTCTATCATCTGTTAAATTTTTCATAACACTTACAACTTTGTAACATGCTACATATTTTAATTAAATTATGTCATTATCTCTCCTTCCCTGTTAGAATTTGAGCTCCATGGGAGCAGAAATCTCTATTATTTTTGTTCACTGATGTATACCTAGCATCTGAAATAGCACTTGACACATGATAGACATTCAATAAATATTTGTTAAACAAATCAATGTATTACATGTAGTATAGCTGGTTTCACACACTTTTGATATAGATGTGTGATGTTTATAAGCATAATATTATTTTCCCCATTATTTGGGAGTTCAGAATCTTCACATTCTTTCTCTCTTTTTCTTGATAACCAACCCCATTCTACACCTGTAACTCCAAGCTCTTTACTTGAAAACAGATGTACCTGATTCTAGGTAGTGAGTAGAAGACTAAATAGAGATTAAAATTTCTTAAAAATGAACTCTGCTCCTGTGGAGGAAAATACAGCCAAGGTTGGATAAAACCAAATTAGGAATGATAGCGAAGCATACTTGCAGATGTTTGCAGAAGGAAATAAGGTGCTAGCATTCCTATACTCAGATAAAGATACACTGACAGTTGGGCAGGAAGGTTTCTATGTAATTAGTGACTAGACAAAATATGCAAAACAATTATCCTACAAGAGTCTTCAAGAAATCTTAATGTAAATATCTTACTGCCATGATTAGCAGAATGAACCTTATTCTAAATGACATAACAAAATCTTCTTGGTAAAGAAAGGCATGGGAGGATATTTCTTGTGCTTCTCGAAATGAAGAACCTACAAGGAAGTGGTGATTGTGACACTGATAGGTTAGAATTTGAGTAACATTTCCACTGGCTTGTGAGGACAACTCAGTAGGCAGCTTAATGTAATGAAAAGAACATGCCTTGGGGCTCATGCCTTGGGGTCAGTTGAGGCATTTAATTCTGGCTCAGCCACTTACGTTCCTACCTTTCACCACAGTCTGAGGAGGAAAAAGGAAGAGTGCCTCTTAGTAATTTCGAGAAACACAGTTTCATGGCCTATAATAATCAAAGTGGCTTCAGAGCAAACTATTTAGATTCAATCTTTTAGTATCCACTAATGCTTCAGAGAACATAAACTAGTTCCATTAGTACTGGATACAGACAGGCGATGATGTTCAGTGGCATCAGAGAGGAGATGTGAGAGATATTAAATCTAAGCATGAACAAGGACTTCTAAAAGCCTCTAAGCATCCCCAGTAGCCCTTGCAAACCAACTAGATGATGCAATTAGATTCGGTGGGAATTAAAGAATATTAATTCTTTAACTAAAGCTAATCCTATAAAAGTGTTGACAGAAAATGTTATATAACCCTTGAATCTGTTTTGCTCTCCTTTGCTAAGGTTCCTCCTAGACCTTGCTTATAAGTAGTGCAAAGTTATCTATGCTTGTTGTTGACATACGCAATGAGGGGATCGATCTCAGTTTAAAACACTCAATGATAGAGATTCATAAAGAATTATGTCTTGACTTCCAAACTTCTGTGACCATATTCACAAAATTATCAAGTATGAATCAGGGTATGCTATTTGACAGTTATTGTGAGCTACTTCTAACTGTGAAAGAACATATGAGAGATGTAACTTATACATGGAAATGTTGAAACTTGGGGACAATTTCCATCATATATGGCCACATAAAACAAGTGTTTGAAATCCAGAGTCAGTTTTCTACAATAGGAAACAGTAAAGGTATATGGACAGAGCCAGATTTGGGAATTATGGAGGCCTGGGTTTTAATCCCTGCACTGCCACTTACTAGCTGAAAATCTGTACTTTAACTCTACCATTGACATTGACATATTGCTACATACTTTACAGGTCTGTTTTGAGGACTAAATGAAGTGATGTTTGCAAAGGGTCTGGCTTATAATAGGTGCTCCCTAAATATTAGTTCATTTATTCATTCAACAAACATTTATTGAATATTCTCTGTGTATGGCGATCATTGTGCTAAGTATCGGGAATACAAAGACAAATGAGATAGAATGCCTGGTCTTAAGTATGTCACAACTAAGACAAGGAGACCCAGAAATAAACAAGATACAGTATGGAAAACCTGACAGTATAAAGCTGTGAATAAGCTACTATGATGGAACAGAAGAAGAGTTAAGGAAGGTTTCCTGAAGTAGGTGATGGACCTGAATGTTTAATTGGGAGCTCTTGAGATGAAGGGGCATAGAAGGGTATTCCATGTCAATAGAAGCTACCTGTCCAAAGGCCCAGGGTTGAGAAAGGTGAGAAACAACATAGTATGTGCAAGGTATTATGACCATTTGGGTATTGCCTAAACATATTTTATGAGGGAAAGAGTTACTGAAAGTGGAAATGGAAACACAGACAGGAAAAGTATTATAATGCCCTCCTTCTCCCTTCCCTTACTCCCCTTCTTGGAAAATCCAGAACATGTAGTTATTCTACTTATAGCCAGAAGAGAAGAAACTTACTCCTTTGTAGGCTATTTATATGGTACATATTGTAAATAAAGGGGTCATTTTGAGATCACTTACCTTCATTGCCACTGGTAATCAGAATGTGTAGAAGAAAAAAAATTTTCTGGAGCTCTTGGTTGAGCTAGAGGTTTTAATAACATTGCAATAGAGTTTAGGTAATTAGGAGTGTGAGCTCTAGATGCAGAACTGGATTTTGATTTTTATTACATGTGTTACCTTGAGCTAGTTACTTAAATTCCAAGCCTTAGTTTCCCTAACTGCAAATGGTTTCATAAAATTATGTACATAAACCACTTAATGCCAGGCACATACAATGGAATATATAAATACACTATTGCTATTATTATGTTAAGACTATCCACTAAAGACTTTTTAAAGATTTTATTTATTTATTTTTAGAGAGAGGGAAAGGGAGGGAGAAAAAGAGGGAGAGAAACATCAATGTTCCAGAGATACATCCATTGGTTGCCTCTCACACGCCCCCTCCTGGGGACCTGGCCCACAACCCAGGCATGTGCCCTGACTGGGAATCAAACCAGCAACTTGTCAGTTTGCAGGCTGGTGCTCAATCCACTGAGCCACACCAGCCAGGACTATCCAGTAAAGATTTTATAGAAGAACAATGAGTCTCACTCATTTTCCCAATGATTATTTCCAAGCACTCCTAACCTCTATCTCTTTGACTTCATTCTATTTGCATCTGACTTAACTACACTATAGTAGCATCCAAGCTCCAATTTTGTCATACCTGTAGCCATAACAATGAACATAGCTGACTACTTGCATACCTGTTAAATGGGAAAAGATATTGTTTTTT
Organism: Desmodus rotundus; assembly: GCF_022682495.2. NCBI lineage: Eukaryota > Metazoa > Chordata > Mammalia > Chiroptera > Phyllostomidae > Desmodus > Desmodus rotundus. The sequence goes on along the minus strand of NC_071400.1, from coordinate 19,193,904 downwards.
TCCTTGTTCCCTAGAAAAATTCATCTCTGGGGAAGAACATCCAGGAAACCACTGAACTAAGATCATACATTATTACATAGATTATGTTGTCTTCTAAGACTTTGAATTTTCATAAAATATTAAAATTTACAGGTATGAGTAATTATCTAATTAAGAGGCAAATTGAAGGATTCATGTTTTTGCATGAACTTACTTGGAGTTTTAAATTCAACTTCATGAATGGTATCAAGAAAAAATTATACTCAAGCCTATATAGAACATTCATGTACAATACATTTAAAATCAATTAAACTTTGAAAACCTTCCTTCTGACCCAGCAATTCTACTGCTGGGATTATACCCTAAGGACCCTGAAACACCAGTTCAAAAGAACCTATGCACCCCAATGTTCATAGCAGCACAATTTACAATATTCAAGTGCTGGAAGCAACCTAAGTGCCCATCAGTAAATGAATGGATAAAAAAAAATTATGGTACATTTACACGATGAAATACTACACAGCAGAAAGGAAGAAGGAGCTCCTACCCATTGCAACAGCATGGAAGGGACTGGAGAGCATTACGCTAAGTGAAATAAGCCAGGCCATGAAAGACAAATACCATATGATCTCACCTACAAGTGGAACCTAATCAACAAAACAAACATGCAAGCAAAATATAACCAGAGATAGTGAAATTAAGAACAAACTGACAGTAACCAGATGGGAGGCGGGAGGGGATAAAGGGGGCACAAGGGGGAGGGGTTTTCAGGAACATGTATAAAGGACACATAGACAAAACCAAAGTGGGTAGGATCTAGGGTGGGAGGTAGGGGTGGCGGGGGTGGGTCGGGAGTGATGGGGTGAAATGGAGACAACTGTACTTGGACAACAAATTTAAAAATGTAAAATAAAATAATAAAAAATGCTTAAAGTGTTCATCAGTAGATGAGTAGATAAAGCAGCTAGGGTACATTTAAACAACAGAATACTACTCATCCATAAAATATAAGAAAATTTTACCCTTTGTAAGAGTATGAATGGACCTGGAGAACGTTACGCTGAGTAAAATAAGCCAGTCAGAGAAAGATAGATACCATATAATTTCACTCGTATGTGGAATTTAATGAATAAAGGAACTAAGAAACAAAATACAGACAGAGTCAAAGATAGAGAGCAGGCTGAAAACTATGGGGGGAGGGATTGGGGGTGGAGGAATAGGGCAAAAAAGAAACAGAACTCATGAATATGGGCAACAGTGTAGTCATTGTGGGGGAGAAGGGACTGAGGTGGAAGAAGGTATAAGGGGGATAAATGATAATGGAAAATACAATAAAAATGAACTATTAAGAAAAAAAGAATGCTGAAAACCATGGCTTAAGAAGTCATTGACCAAAATGCTAAACATAAAGTTACCATTATTTGAGCTGGCATTCCAATTCTAGATATATGTACAAGACAAAAGAAGACATATGTCCACACAAAAACTTTTACTCAAATGTTCATAGCAGTGGCTAAAGTTACTCTAGCCCTAATTGATAGGTTTAAGTAATTCAAGCTGTAACTAAAGAGTTAAAGAAGTTAGCCTTAATTGATAGGCTTAAGTAACTAATACCTGTGGAAAGCTGTTGTTCCAAAATTGTGTAACTTTTGAAGAAAGACTCCTTTCTTTTATCACCAAACCTTTGCCTCTGGAATTTTGTCTAGAGGGTGGTGCTGGTGGGCAATAGGACTCCACTTGCTGTTCAGTAACAGTTTCCTTGCAACCCAAGAAGTGGGGGAGTGAATCCAAAGATGGCCCTGCATCAGTGTTTCCCAGCCCTGACCTAGCACATAAAATCACCAGAAGAGGTTTTTTTTTTTTTTTTTTTGGTATTGTTCTTTTTTTTTTTTTATTGTTATTGTTATTCAATTACCAGAAGAGTTTTTAAAATGAAGATGGCAGGCCTTATGCCCAGAAAAATTCAATTTGTCAGGACTAAGGCTGGCCATAGGTGTTTAGTCCTCTAGACAATCCTAGTTTGTGGCCATGTTTAAGAACAACTGCCCTATAGTTATATTTGAGGAATTAAATCCACTGGTGATTGTGGGTCATATATGTTAGTATGCCAGAGTGTCACCTTTTTTGTTTAACATATGGCTTTCTTGGGTCCCACCTCAAGACATCCTGAATCTGTGGGTTTAGCAAGATGCTTGAGCCAATAATCTGCATTTGTAGCAAGCTGTGATTCTGATGCAGTGGATCAAAAGACCACACCTTCAGAAAAATACATTGGAGCCACTCCCTTTGTTCTCTGAAGACACCTGGTTTATCTTTGAGAAAAGAAGCCTAAATGGCATAGGGGGGACAATGTGTTTTTTAAAATTAAGTGGAACTGTTTCTGTCCTCCAGCAATCAAACACAGAAGAATATTCATTGCTTTGCTGAGTAGTACCAAGGTGTCATGTTTTCACCTGTCTGAACCTTGCTTAGGTCAAGACCAATTTGAAATACAAGCTAAATACAAACACTTGTTCTTTCTGGAATGCCATCAGTACTATTAAAGCAATCATTTCACACATTTTTTGATCCAATGGGCATTACCATAAACACAGTTGTTTCCTTTTCACCCAGCAGGCTTGTAAAAAAGTGCATGAGTACAGTATTCTCATTTTGAAAGGTGGAGAAATTGAGGCAGAAACTGACCCTAAGGCAGGGTTATATTAGATTGGGAAAAATTAAAGCCCTGATTTGATTTGTGTCAAAAGCACTTTAACATCTCTGACCTAATTTTTTTTTTTACTAATCCCCTTGTAAAGCAAGGTAGGGGAAGGTGTCATTCTCCTCACAATCTGACCTTATCTATGGGATAAGCAGACAAGCAACTATTGATGGGATCTTAAGTCCCCACTATCAATAGACCTGCCCCATCCTTGATGTCCTTGAGTTCCAGCTTGAGCAATCATTCCTTTGGGCTGTTTTATCTTCTCCACATGTCTTTTCACATACAGATACTCTAGTAATGGGTTACATGGCATTGGATATTTTTAGCAGGTGGCCTCATTTGCTATAGGGGAGAGAACAAGCATGAAGAGAGCACTGAGAATCAAGTAAAAGGAGACCATTACCCTAAGAGGCAGCTCCAAAAATTAGTAACTATGGGAAAAGGATGTCTTAAATCAGCTTCACCTATTTCCCATGTTACCTGGAGCAAGCTCTTGTCCCAAAGTGCAGATGAGGTAGTTCAGGAACTTTGCCATGTTGGTTAGAACTGTGTTCAGGGACACATTCCTTATTAATAGCAAAAATTCCAAGATTTAAGAGGAACTAAATTGTCTTAGAATTAATATACTATCTACCTGCCATCTTTTCTTTTGAAAATGTTTACCTTTGGGAAATCTAAAGTCTTTCAACGCTAAACCAGTCTGGGTGACATTGAATTATACCCTTACCATAGAGAAGCCCTCTAACTTTCCTCTTTGAAAAAGGAAAGCTATTCTCTTTAACTTGTCTTAGCCCTTTTTTTAATTTGAAGATTCATATTTGCTTTCCAGACTCTCTTCCCTTATCACATCCTTTGGAAATAAAAAGAGAGGATGGTCAGGATCTGACCTTAGTAATGTCAGATGGAGGTTGGATAGAATTAAACAGAAAAATCTGGATGCAGAGTTCAGAACTCAAAAGCTTTTCCAGCTCTAGACTCTGGAAAAGTCTAAATATGGGTCCCTCATTGTGGAATATGGTTTATGGGGGATGTTTACATAGAAATATGAGTTCACACAGCTGGTTCAAAGCAAACTACTGGACAATGTGTGCTCTTCACAGAGGTCAAGGTATAAAGCCCAAGGGCCAAGAGTTTCATGTAAGATAACTAGAAGGTCAAGGTCAGAAGAGAATGGTCTTTATAGGTGAAAGGGTGTATGTACCAGACCAGAAAATGCCTTACCGTGACTAACACTGATAAGATTACTAAGCTGTTCAAAGATATGTGGGCAAGCTGCCTGTAGACATCAGCAACTATAATCTTAAATCTGAGACACAAATGACCAACACAACCTGTGAGGAATCAGATTACAAAGGGAAGAACAAGAAGCCCCTGACTCAAGACTGATCCAAAAAATAGCTGAAAATTTGAGTTCTTGGTCCCAGCTCTACCATGAGCTTACATATGGGACATAGGCAATTCACTCATTTATAGAATGGAGGGATTAAGCTAAAGCAGGTTTTCTAAACCATGATATGGCACTGGTGTATTGCAGTACTCTTATTTTTCACTCATATGGAAATGTTTACAACCTCAGTCACACTTAGGAAAATGTGTCCTGCACAGATAATTCATGTAATATGTAGGTATCAGTGGAAAAGTTTAAAATTTACTGATCTTGAGCACTGTTTCTCCAAATATAATGTTTCCAAATCACCTGTGGATCTTGTTAAAAGATCCAAATTCAGTAGGTCTTGGGTGGAGCCTGATGTCCTGCATTTCCAACAAACTCCCAGGTGACATTGATGTTGCTGGTCCATGGACCAGACCGTGAGTATCAAGTATATTGGGTATCATACCAGCTCTAAAACTCTATGATCCTTATGTATAATTACTCACTATCTTCTCAACCCTCTGTCTCCCAAATCTAGGTCAAGATTGGCCTAAGACAGGGGTGTCAAACTCATTCTCACCGGGGCCACATCAGCCTCGTGGTTGCCTTCAAAGGGCCAAATGTAATCTTAGGACTGTATTAATGTAACTACTCCTTAACTAGGGGCAAGGAGCTCAGCACTGCTGCCAGGTAGAAATAAGGTTCGGGGCTGGATAAAACAAGGTGGAGGGCCAGATTCAACCCATGGGCCTTGTGTTTGCCACATGTGGCCTAAGATATCAGGCTTTGATGAGTGAGGCCAAGTAGGTAAAATGGGGAACTAGGGAGACCACTCTCCCAGTCTGACCCGGTATGCCAAGTCCAGTTGCTCATGTGCTATATGTAGCATGTGTATCAGTAGCCCTGACTCTGGGTTCAATGATACTACTACCTTTTAACTTTGGTAGAACTCCTTGCCACATGAAATTGGTGGGCCAAGTTAGTAGTGACATCCTTTCTAGGATTCCATGGCATCATAAAGTTTGGTAGTCCATTGTCATCAGAGGCAGGCCCTTAAAGGCAAAGAAAGAAACACTATTGGGGAAAAAGAATTACCAATCCATGTGGGAAATTTTTCTAAGACTTCTGGCATTAAAATATTCATCTTATTTTATCTGTATGATTTCATGAATATCTGCCTTCCTTCTTAGTGAACCCTCCTTATTCAGCACTATGTACCCAGGGCCCACCACAGCACATAGCACAGAACAGGTGTTCAGTAAATGTTTGTTGAATGTATATATGTATGAATGAATGAACAAATTAATAAATGAATGAATGAGGCAACTGGAGCTACAGTGTGCTTAAGGGAAACTTCTTTGGGGAAGTCAGCAGGAGGAGGAACAGAAACAGCAAGAGGCAGAGAGCAGGGAAGCATGAACTCATTTAGGCATAATTGTCTTAAGTGTCCCTGCCCTTGTACTGCCCTTTGTTGTTCTGTAATACACAACAGGATGCACCTGCCCAGACATGGGAACTCTAGCTGGGTAGATAGGAAAGCTGATACAAAGCCTCTGTTAATTAAAAAGCTTTTACAATTGGAACTGCCTTGTAACACAAAGTGCTGTCCCTCCTGGTGGGTTTGATGTTTACATGTATTGCGAATATACAATGAGCAGTCTCAGGATTATCTCCTAATCCTGAACCCAGTAAAGGAAACAAGATCTATCCAAAGTCTCCACTGCTCTGTTATTTATTATGTAAAAATCAAAAATTAAATTGATGAACAGCCAGATGGCCAAGAAAATCAAGTACACTTTTCTATGGATTTATTAATGGAAATAACATTTAAGCTTTTCTGCCCTAATTTCCTTTGGTTTCTTACTGCTTGGTCCTATTTATTTCTGAATTCTTAGCTAACTAATAGCACTGATGACCATGCTAGAACTTTGAGAATTATCTACTCAGACAATTTACACTAAGCTTTGCAAATCTAGGGGAATTTCTATTTTGAAGAAGAATACTAATTAAAACAATAAGATCAATCAGAGAGAAAATCAGTGTGGGGAAAGTGGAGGTGAAAAGGAAATTCTCATGTATCTCACCTAGAGGTCATGTAGCTAGGCCACCTTATCTCTGCCATGCCTGCTAACTAGAACCCCTTTAGCCCCACTAAGTAGATTTGCCATCAGGATATAAAAACAACTAGGCAATACAAATTATTTCATTGAACAGTTGTATTTATGAATTAACCTAGGAAAAATATCCTATTGAAATATTGGGACGGACAAGTGTTGCTGTCTGTTTTGCTTAAAGGAGGACTCTTCTGTGGCCTCCTGGCTGCACTAAATGACCTGGTCCCCAAATTGGAGAGACTAAGGTCCAAAAAGACCAGAGAAGCTGGAGATTATTTTGTGAGTTTTCAAATGAGAGGTCAGTGTGCTCCCCTATACCAATGACCAATCTGCAGCCACTGAAGTAGACCCAGACCAGAGGTTCTTCCTGCTAAAGCCTCATCATAATTACTGTGTGAACTGCTTTACTTTCCAGGGCAGAAGGAAAATGGAGAATATTTATAAGAGCTTTAGAAGAAAATCTAAATTCTGCTTCCAACATTACTAATTTTCTCTTTGAAAATTAGCAACTCTCTAGTAAAAACCTTGATAGTAAACCCTATTAGGGTTTATGTGTAACAAAGAGTAGCTACTAATGGCCCTTAATGATGAGTAAGTGGATTGCTCAGATATTACTTATTCTGAAAAGTAATGGCTGTCTCACTGCAGCGAGAAAAGGGATGCTAAGTGGTTCCTTTACATGAGTGTTCCTTTTAGTGCTGGCCTTTGTCTTATCTTATACACTTGAGAGAATCTAAACAAACAGGACTCATCCCCACCTAGTAACAACCACTAGAAAATGCACCCAGAAATTGCTTTTAGTCCATTTTCCAAATGCTTCATGGTGCTTCCAACCAATTTGTGGTTCCAAAGGTTGGAGACCATCGATCTAATGGAAACAGACCAGAAAGTAGGGAAGTCTAATTTTTTCTCTCTGAATCAAATCTCTACTAATAGGCAGGATGATGTGAATCTTTCATCTAGAAAGTGAGAGGCTTGGGCTGAAGGGCTTTAAAGTCCAGTCCTTGGAGGTCAGTGATCAATGTTCCCAAGTTTCTGTTCAGTTTGTAAATGGAAAGGTGACATTACTTGAGCACACACTTAAAACATGAAATTGATTGATTGAAAACAAGAAACACTTTGCAGGATTGCTGGTTTCTGCATTTATTCATCATGCCTGGGTGTGGAAGTAGCACCCTAGCACTCTTCTTGCCTAAAATGTATTTGAGACCTGCTACCTCTCTACTATGTTATCAGATTATTCAAGTTTTCATAACATAACTCCCTATCTTTGTGGCATGGAGGGGTATTCCTTCCAAGATTCTTTAATTCATGTCATAATCAACAAGGTTGAATAGAATTAGTCCTTCCTAGAATTCCCTTACCTTTCCAAGCCAGTGACAATAAGACTACAATTTATTGAATTTTGCTACATACCATCTACAGTGCTAATGCTTTATACCTATTATCTAATTTAACCCTAACATGATATATAGAGGGTAGGTGTAATTAACGTCCATATAACGGATGGGAAAGTAGAAACATAAACAAGGCAATACAGCTTGTATGTGCTCAAACCAGGACTTAAATCCAGGTTGTTTGACTCCAAAGTCCATGGTCTTTCTATTACATTATACTGCTTATCATTAAACCATGATGAACCAGCTCACAAGCCTGGCCCACAACTTGGGAAAGATTCTGCCACAATTCAAGGATAAATACCCGGTAGTACAACTAAACTGTATCATATTATATATATAATTATACATATAAATATGTATCCATATTTGCATTTGTGAAGAAATTGTACATATCTTTTTTTAAATCATTGTCAAAATAACTCTTTCTGTCTTGAGAGCTAATTTAGGAGGATCATTTTTCTCTCAGACATAGGTAATCATGCTCTCCTACAACACAACTTAGTCTGATGAGCCTTTCACTTTTTTCTTCCAGCAAATGGCTGCTGTGACATTATTATCTTTGTTAACTTGACTTCATTGCGATAAGAAGTTCCCACAAATATTACTATTAATGAAAATTAGAAATACACTGAAACACACAGATAATCCATATAAGAAAAAGTCCAAAAAGCAAAAAACACATGTTGGGAATTAATATAATAAATAAGGAAATGGCTTCCAGCCAAGATGGAGGTGTAGGTAGACACACTGTGCTTCCTTGCACAAGCAAAAGAAGGACAACAACAATTTAAAAACAAAAAAACAACCAGAACTGACAGACAATTGAATTGTATGGAAGCCCGACAACCAAGGAGATAAAGAAGAAACATTCATCCAGACTGGTAGGAGGGGCAGAGATGGGCAGCCAGGGCAGAGAGGACTCACAGCAAGGCGGCGGCTGGCGGACCTAGCGAGGTGGCGGATTGTGGAACGGGGCAGGCCAGGCTGCAGCTGGCAGACCCCACAAGGTGGTGGCTGGCAGACCCTGTGGCCGCACATTCACGCACAGATAAACTGGGAGGGATGGCAGAGGAGTGAAACAGACCGCACAACCCAGGGCTCCAGCTCGGGGAAATAAAGCCTCAAACCTCTGATTGAAAATACCCATGGGAGTTGAGGCGGCGGCAGAATAAACTCCCAGCCTCACAGGAGAGTTCATTGGAGAGACCCACACAGGCCTAGAGCATGCACAAGCCCACCCACTGGGGAATCAGCACCAGAGGGGCCCAATTTGATTGTAGGTAGCGGAGGGAATGACTGAAATCCAGCAGAGAGTGGAGCAAGCACCATTGCTCCCTCTTGGCCCCTCCCCCACGTACAGCATCACAGCACAGCAACCAGCATTACCCTGCCCTGGTGAACACCTAAGGCTCCACGCCTTTATGTAACAGGCACCCCAAGACAAAAAAAAAAAGAAAAAGGCCCAAATGAGAGAACAGATCAAAGCTCCAGAAAAAAATACAACTAAGCAACAGATAGCCAACCTATCAGATGCACAGTTCAAAACACTGGTAATCAGGATGCTCACAGAATTGGTTGAATTTGGTCACAAATTAGATGAAAACATGAAGGCTATGCTAAGGGAAACAAAGGAAAATGTACAGGGAACCAATAGTGATGAGAAGGAAAATGCAACCCAAATCAATGGTGTGGACCAGAAGGAAGAAAGAAACATCCAACCAGAAAAGAATGAAGAAACAGGAATTCAAAAAAAAATGAGGAGAGGCTTACAAACCTCCAGGACATCTTTAAATGTTTCAACATCCGAATTATAGGGGTGCCAGAAGGAGAAAAGGAAGAACAAAACATTGAAAACTTATTTGAACAAATAATGAAGGAGAACTTCCCTAATCTGGCAAAGGAAATAGACTTCCAAGAAGTTCAGGAAGCTCAGAGAGTCCCAAAGAAGCTGGACCCAAGGAGGAACACACCAAGGCACATCATCATTACATTAGCCAAGATTAAGCAGAAGGAGAGAATCTTAGAAGCAGCAAGAGAAAAGGACACAGTTACCTACAAAGGACTTCCCATAAGACTGTCAGCTGATTTCTCAAAAGAGACCTTACAGGCAAGAAGGGGCCAGCAAGAAGTATTCCAAGTCATGAAAGGCAAGGACCTACGTCCAAGATTACTGTATCCAGCAAAGCTGTCATTTAGAATGAAAGGGCAGATAAAGTGCTTCTCAGATAAGGTCAAGTTAAAGGAGTTTATCATCACCAAGCCCTTATTATATGAAATGTTAAAGGGACTTACCTAAGAAAAAGAAGATGAAAAATATGAACAGTAAAAATGAAAGCAAACTCACAGTTATTAACAACCACACCTAAAACAGAAATAAAAGCAAACTAAGCAAACAACTAGAACAGAAACAGAACCACAGAAATGGAGATCACAATGAGGGTTATCAGTAGGGGATTGGGAGGGGGAGAGAGGGGGGAAAGGTACAGAGAATAAGTAACATAAATGGTGGGTAGAAAATAGACAGGGGGAGGGTAAGAATAGTGTAGGAAATGTAGAAGCCAAAGAACTTATAAGTATGACCCATGGACATGAACTATAGGGGGGAATGTGAGTGAGAGGGGGTGCAGGGCAAAGGGTAATAAAGGAGGGAAATGGGACAACTGTAACAGTATAAGCAATAAAATAGATATTTTTAAAAGTGGAGAGTCTACTAATACTTATATAATTATGGAGGGTGACCCCCCCTAAGCCCTGGAATTTATTGATAAAAATTGTATATTTATTCTTACATGTTTAAACTTCACTCACCTTCAAAGTACTCTCCATTTGATGAAATATGCCTTTTGAGATTGTTTTTCCACTGCTCAAAACAGTTTTCAAACTCATTGATTTTGATACTGTATGGTGCTTCTGCCACTTTTTGTTTCAAATGTTCCACATTGGCAAAACATTTTCCCATGAGGCCTTTTTTTGACTGGGAAAATTAAAAAAAAAACCTCACTCAGGGCAGATCAAATGAATAGGGAGGGTGGGGCACAGGCTTCATGACATTTTTTGTCAAACACTGCTGAAAACTCAGTACAATGTGAGCAGATGCACTGTATATCACCGATCATGAAATGCACAAACATGTTGAAAGAGTCTTCAATTCATATCAGAATGAAAAATGGCGGTCAAGTAGGTGGAAGCTGAGTCCACTTGCTCTTGTCCCGAACTCAGTTATTGGGCTGATCTTCTGACAAATAAACTGAACATTCAATGGAATTTTGGCTGATAGGAAAAGTTTGGAAGCCAAGGAATACAAAAGTTCCTTCACAATATGTTGATACAAGATGTGGCGGGACTTATGCCTTGCAATCAAGCAGCCAGAGGGGAGAACCCACCAACGAATGAGCCATCAATAATCAAAGTACAAGTACAACAAGGGAGTCCCCATTAACTGAATAAAGGGCAACCCTAAATCATCCAGATCAGGAAGTCAAAGAATCTGCACCACTGAGTTCCACAGAACTCCTACCATGAAGGCCACCTCATGAAGACAGTCAGTCAAAGCAGAGCAATCTGAGATGCAGAAACAAACAAAAAGAGTCACCTAAAATGGGGAGACAAAGAACCCCAAATTGAAAGGAAAGAGGAATCCCCAGAAAAAGAGCTAAATGAAGTTGAGACAGGCAATCTATCAGATAAAGAATTCAAAATACTGGCTGTAAGGATGCTCAAGGAGCTCAGTGAGAACTACAAGAACTTTATGGAAGCTACAAGGAACTTACTGGGAACTATAGTAGCATGAAAAAGGACATAGAAACTATGAATAAGAACCATAAAGAAATGAAGAATACAACATCTGAAATGAAAAATATACCAGAAGGAATTAAAAGTAGGCTAGATGAAGCAGTGGACTGAATCAGCAAGCTGGAAGACAAGGTAGAAAGAAATATCCTGTCAGAGCAACAAAATGAAAAAAAAAAAAAACCTCAAAAAGAATGAGGATAGTTTAAGGGAGCTTCAGGACAACACGAAACATAACAATATTCACATCATAGGAATATCTGAGGGAGAAGAAAAGGAGCAAGGGGTAGAAAACCTGTTCGAAAAAATAATGACAGGAAACTTCCCTAACTTTGTGAGGGATAATATCACGCAAGTTCAGGAAACACAGAAGGCCCCACTCAAGATGAACCCAAAAATGCCTATTCCAAGACAAATCATAATTAAAATGGCAAATTTTAAAGACAAAGAGAGAATTTTAAAGGCAGTGAGGGACAAATAGCTAGTAACATACAAGGGAGCTCCAGTAAGGCTATCAACTGATTTCTCAACAGAAACACTACAAGCCAGAAGGGATTGGCATGAAGTATTCCAGGTAATGAAAAGCAAGAACCTACAACCAAGACTACTCTATCCAGCAAAGCTCTCATTTAAAAGTGGAAGGCAAAATAAAGAACTTCCCAAAAAGAAGAAGGCTAAAAGAGTACATATCAACCAAGCAGCACTGCAAGAGATGCAAAAGGGACTGCTTTAAAAAAGGAGGGGGAGGGAGGGAGAGAGAGAGAAAGAGAGAGAGAGAACAGGTATGGGAAAATGGCAATGTATAATACCTATCGATAATAACCTAAAATGTAAATAGATTAAATGCTCCAATCAACAGACATAGGGTAGCTGAATGGATAAGAAAACAAGACCCACATATATGCTACCTACAACAAACCCACCTCAGAACAAAACACCTACACAGGCTGAATGTGAAGGGATGGAAAAAAAACATTCCAAGCAAATGGACATGAAAAGAAATCTGAGGTAGCAATACAGATATCAAACTACAACAACAACAACAACAACAACAACTTCAAAACAAAGGCATAAAAAGGGGCAAAGAAGGACATTATATAATATGAGAGTAGTCAAACAGGAGGATTTAATGCTTGTAAACATATATGCACCCAAGATATGAGCACCTAAACATATTAAGAAAATCTTGGAGGACTTCAAGAAAGATATTGACAATAGCACAATCATCATATGGTATTTTAACACCCCACTGTCAGCAATGGATACATCTTCCAAACAAAGAATCAACAAGGATATTGTGGCACCGAATGACACTCTAGATCAAATGGACTTAATTGATATGTACAGAACCTTTCACCCCAAAGAAGGAAAATATACATTCTTTTCAAATGCACATGGAACATTTTCAAGGATAGACCACATGGTAGGACACAAAATAAGCCTCAAAAAGTTCAAGAAAACTGAAATCATAACATCTTCTCAATCACAATGGCTTGAAACTATAAACCAAACTCAAGGGAAAAACTCAAAAATATTCAAATACATACAGACTGAATAACATGTAATTAAATGAGTAGTTTAACAAAAAAATCAAGGAAGAATACAAAAAGTATCGGGGAAAAATTAAAATGAACACACAACAACCCAAAACCTATAGAACACAGCAAAGTCAGTACTGAGAAGGAAGTTCATAGCAATACAGGACTACCTAAAGAAGATAATAAAATCTAAAATAAACAATCTAATGCTACATCTGTAAGAATGAGAGGAACAACAACAAACAAAGCCTGAGCAAGTACAAGGAAGGAAATAATCAAGATCAGAGCAGAATTAAATGACATAGAGGCTAAAAGAACAACTCAGAGGTTAAACCAGGACCTGGTTCTTTTAAAAGATGAGCAAAATTGACAAGCCTTTAACCAGACTCATCAAGAAAGAAAGAGAGAGTGCCCAAATAAATAAAATCAGAAATGAAAGAGAAGTTACAACAGATAGTACAGAAATACAAAGAATTGTAACAAATTACCATTCACAAGTTTATGCCAAGAAATTGGACAACCTTGGCAAAATGAACAAATTTCTAGAAGCATACAATCTTCCAAACTGAGTCAAAAAGAAACAGAAAGCCCAAAAAGACCAATAAGTGGAGAAATTGAAGCAGTGATGAAAAAACTCCTGGCACACAAAAGCCCTGGATCAGATGGCTTCATAGTTGAATTTTATCAAATATTTATGGAAGAATTAACTCCTATCCTTCTCAAACCACTCCAAAAATGTTTGAGAAGAGGGAAGGCTCTCAAACACTTTTTTAAGAGGCCAGTGTCATCCTAATTACAAAACCAGGTAAAGACACAACAAAGAAAGAAAACTACAGGCCAATATCTCTGGAGAACATAGATGCTAACATCCTCAACAAAATGTTGACAATCTGGATTCAGAAATACTTTACAAAGATTATACACCATGATCAAGTGGGATTCATCCCAGGGATGCAAAGATGGTACAATATTCACATGTCAATAAACATAATACACCACATAAAAAAATGATGTAATAAAATTATATGATCATATCAATAGATGCTGAAAAAGCATTTGATAAAATCCAGCACCCATTTATGATAAAAAAAATCAATAAAGTGTGAATATAAGAAGCATACCTCAACACAATAAAAGTCATATATGAGAAGCCTAGAGCCAACACCATACTCAACAGGCAAAAACTAAAAGCTTTCCCCCTAAGATCAAGAACAAGACAAGGGTGTCTGCTTTCACTACTCTTATTCAACATAGCACTGGAAGTTCTAGCCACAGCAACCAGGCAAGAAAAAGAAAGAAAAGGCATCCAAATTGGAAAGGAGGAAGTAAAACTGCCATTATTAGGAGATGACATGATAGTGTACATAGGAAACCCTATAGTCTCCACGAAAAATCTACTCAACCTAATAAGTGAATTTGGCAAAATAACAAGATGCAAAGTCAATATTCAGAAATCAATGGCATTTTTGTATACCAACAATGAAATACCACAAAGAGAACCTAGGGGAAAAAAACCCATTTACTATAGCAGCAAGAAAAATAAAGTACGTAAGAATAAACTTAACCAAAAGACCTGTACTCAGATAACTGTAGAACACTGAAGAAAGAAATTAAGGAAGATACAAATAAATGGAAGCATATACTGTGTTCACAGTCAGGAAGAATTAACATCATTAAAATGACCATACAATCCAAATCAATCTATAGATTCAATGCCATTCTTACTAAAATACCAATGGCATATTTCACAAATCTAGAACAAATATTTCAAATATATATATGGAATGAAAAAAGACTCCAGATAGCCTCAGCAATCTTGTGAAAGAGGAACAAAGTAAGAGGGATCACAATACCCAATACCAAACTACACTACAAGACCACTGTATTCAAAACACTGATACTGGCATAAAAATAAACACGTAGATCAATGGAACAGAGTAGAGAACACAGAAATAAATGCAAGTCTGTATAGCCAATTATATTTGAAAAAGTGGGAATGAACATTCAATGGAATAAAAATAACCTCTTCAATAAATGGTGTTGGGAGAACTGGACTTGTAGATGCAAAAAAATGAAGAGAGACCACCAACTTACACCATACACCAGAATAAACTCAAAATGGATGAAAGATTTAAATGTAAATCATGACACCATGAAAGTCCTAGAGGAAAACATAGGAAGGAAAATTTCATTTACTTGTCTCAGCAATATTTTTGCTGATATATCTCCTAGGGAAAGGGAGATAAAGGGAAAAAATGGGACTACATCAAATTAAAAATCTTCTGCATGACAAAGAAACCATCATCAAAATGACAAGGGAGTCAACCATATTGGAGAACATATTTGCCAACAATACATCAGGGAAGTGTTTGATCTTCAAAATATATAAATAACTCATATGACTTGACACCAGGAAGACAATCAATAACAGAGGATAATGGGGGATCATCAAGGAACATGTATGAAGGACACATGGACAAAGCCAAAAGGGGTGGGTTTGAGGGTAGGAGGTGGAAAGGGCTGGGGAAGGGGTCATGGTGAGGTGAAAATGGAGACAATTGTACTTGAACAACAATAAAAATAAAATTTAAAAAAGGTGAAAAAAATGGGCAAAGGACATGAATAGATACTTCTCCAAGAAGGACATACAGATGGCCCACACACATCTGAAAAGATGCTCAGCATCACTAGTCATCAGAAAGATGCAAATTAAAACCACAATGAGGTACCATCTCACACCAGTCAGAGTGGCCAACATAAACAAATCAACAAACAAATGTTGGAGAGGATGCGGAGAAAAGGGAACCCTAGTGCACTGTTGGTGGGAATGCAGACTGGTGCGGCCACTGTGGAAATCAGTATGGAATTTCCTCAGAAAACTAAAAATGGAACTGCCCTTTGACCCAGCAATTCCACTGCTGGGATTATACCCTAAGAGCCCTATAACACCAATCCAAAAGAACCTATGCACCCTATTGTTCATAGCAGCACAACTTACAATAGCCAAGTACTGGAAGCAACCTAAGTGCCCATCAGCAAATGAGTGGATCAAAAAACTATGGTACATTTACACAATGGAATTCTATGCAGCAAAGAGAAAGAAGGAGCTTATACCCTTTGCAACAGCATGGATGGAATTGGAGAGCATTATACTAAGTGAAATAAGCCAGGCAGTGAGGGACAAATATCATATGATCTCACCTTTAACTGGAACATAATCAACAAAAGAAAAAAAAGCAAACAAAATATAACCAGAGACATTGAAGTTAAGAACAATCTAACAATAGCCAGAGGGGAGTGGGGAAGGGACAATGGAGAGAGGGGTCTACAGGAACTACTATAAAGGACACGTGGACAAAATCAAGGGGGAGGGTGGAGGTCAGGGAGGGAGGGGTGTTCAACTTGGGTGGGGTAGAGGGATGGGGAGAAGATGCAGACAACTGTAATTGAATAACAATTAAAAAAATTCATTGAAGCTGAACACAGCCTCTCACAACAACACCAGCTGTTGATACAAATGAGTACACTGATACAGATGAGTTCCTAGATCACCCACCTTCCATGGAAGATTGTACTACAAGGAGTCCACCCTCCGGAAGATAATTCTGGGTTTCTCTGAAGGGGTGCCCCTCTCATATAATGTCTTATTGAGTTCAAAGGAATGGAATAGGACTGAAAATATAGCAAATAGGAGTCTATAACTTTCAAATTAGTAGAGGATAAAGTGAAATGATTAAACATTTATATCCATTTTAAAAACAGGTAGAAACAGGAGAGCTGAGACAATTTGAAAGCACAAAATATTATGGTAGATATAAATCCAAATAGATCATTAATTATATCAAACATAAGTAGACTTAAAGCTCGATGTAACAGCAAAGATGTTTGGAGTAGATTAGTAAAATAATTAATCAAAGTTTTATAAGAGGCACATCAAAAAGATAAAGACACAGGATGGTTGAAAGTAAAATGGGGAAAGAAGATATTTCATGAACATGCTAAGGAAAAGAAATACAATGTAGCTGGGTTATAACTGTTAAAATTGACTTTGACACAAAAAGTATTTCTAAAGATGAAGAGGCTCACTTTCTAATGACAAGCTTAATTTACAATAACACTATGACAATTCTAATTTTGTATTTTTTAGTGTCATAGCCTCAAAATATAAATGGCCTATAGAAAGTCCCATTGGAGTGGGCGATTTTAAGCACACCTCTCTCAGTAATCCACACAACAAGCACAGGGGGAGAAAGGGCAGTATAAAAGTGGATTGAGTATAAAAGCTCAGTGGATTGAGTGCCAGCCTGTGAACCAAAGGGCTGCTGGTTTTATTCCTGGTCAGGGCACATGCCTGGATTGTGGGGCCAGTTCCTGATTGGGGGTGTGCGAGAGGTAACCAATTCATGTATCTCTTGCACATTGCTGTTTCTCTCCCCTTTGTCCCTACCTTCCCTTCTCTTGAAAAGTAAACCAAAAAAATCCTTTTAAAAATATGTAAATAATACATATAGCAAATTGTCCTAAGAAACTGATAGAGATCTCAACACCCTCAAACTGCAAAATACACATTTTCCCAAGCATACATAGAACACTTTTAAAAAAATTAAACTTCAACAAATGTTTAATCTTCAAAACCATGCAATTAACTTGATTTTAGAGCCATGCAATAACCTAAAAATCAATAACCAAAAGGTTACTGGAAAATATAGTTGTAAATTAGGAAACATTTTATTGTATTTTTCCATTACCATTTATCCTCCTTATACCTTCTTCCACACCCCCCACACAGTCACCACACTGTTGTCCATGGCCATTGGTCCTTTTGTCCTTTTTTCTTGATTCCTCCAACCCCTGAGAAACCCCAGAGCTGTTAGCCTGCTAAACATTTTTAAATGGGTGAAATAATAAATTATAATGCAAATTAGAAATTAATATAAACTGAAGGTTAATGAAAACCACACTGAAAACTACTACATACCCTCAAGATTGGCAAGAAGTAAGTAGTCTGACAATAGCAAACATCGATGACTCTGTGGAGCAATAAGAACTCTCCTATACTGATGATTTAAATTTAGAACAATGCTAAATGAAACTTCTTATCTACATGAATATATGCATACTTTATTATCCAGTGATTTTACTCATAGGTATATATACCCTAGAGACTTTTGCATGTATATCCCAAGATATGTACGTGCAAAATTTCATAATACTATTGTTTGTAATTGCTCAAAACTGGAAGCAGCTTAAATATTTAATAACACAGATAATAATGTAGATGTTAATAATAATAATGTAGATGAACAAACTATGAAATATTTATAAAATGGAAGGCTGCACACAAATTAAAATGAATGAACTACTGGCGCATGCAGCAACATGGGTCAATTTCACAAATATAGAGGGAACTATGGCATTCATAAAAGCATACTGTATAATTCCACTCATATAAAGTTTTAAAAAAGCAGTCAAAATAAACTTTAGAGATATATATTCATGTGGTACTAATGGAAAGATAAACAAGGAATCATTAAAACAAAATGGTCATTGTAGTTCCCTTTGTGAGGAAGGGTGAGGAAGAGGAATGTGATTGAGGAAGAAACAAAGCTTTCAAGTTGTTCTATTTTTAAGTGGGGTGAAAGTTGCACAGGTGTTCTTTTAATATTGTTATTTAAAATATACCTGCTAGATATGCACTTTTGTATGTGTAATGTACTTCTCAAAATTAAATCTAAACAAATATATTAACTTTTAAAACCAGAGAAAAGAATGTGGTTACTTCTTTAACTTTTTTTTTCACTCATTCATCAAGGATTCGCTAAACAAATATTGAGTTCCTACTATGTGCCAGGTGTTGTTCTAGAGAAGACACTGGAGATACAGTAATAAGACAAAATCCCTGTCTCACACCTTTTGTGTTAAAAATGACAAAAAATTCAAACTCAGTCTAGCTCATGCACCTGAAATGTCTAGAGGCAGATTTATCCTCAAATGAGGTTTGATCTAGCAACTGAGTAATATCACCAGGGCTCTTCCTGTCCCTCTGTTCTGTCCTACGCAGTGTCAGCTTTATCTTCAGGTTTCACATGATGCCTCCATCAGCATCAAATGTCCCCTTGCTTGTTTGCCACTAGTGTGGAGACCCAGCCTCTAGCATACTTTGACTTCAGTGTCTACTGAAGGAAATTCTGAAGCACAACCAGCTAAGTCACCACACTGCTGAAGTGGAGAAACTAAGGCAAAAGAGAGCAGCAGGAGCAGTAGCAGCCCATGCTCTGACACATCCATCGGTTAAAGCTCTGGCACTAATATTGAACTAGCAAGCACCTAGCATCAGTGTGGGTTGAGTGGCTGAAGGAGACAGTCACTCAGTAGGCTCCTAGTTGAGTCAAATAATGGTCTGTGTGTGCATGAGTGGTGGCTGCCACTGGGGGTGGAGTTGATGCTGTTGTACTAAATATTGTGCATCCCATGGTTCATAAATCAACATATACTTCATCTTCAGTGGGAAGAATGGCAGCAATTAAGGTAGTCTTGATGTCATGGAGTGGTATTAACTGAAGAAATGAAGACTCTGTCTCTGGGTAAAATCACTCTGGACTTTTGGAGGGCAAAGCCTTGCCTAAATAATTTGCCTACCATTTCTGCTGTAGCCCCTGACTGCTCATTAAATAATTCATGAGCATATTGTCCCCAAATGTAAGGAGTAAAACAGACAGGCTTTTCCTCTAATCCCAGCTCCTCTACCAACTGGCTCATTGGGATTAGAGTACACCTGCTGTGTTCTCAGCTACAAACTTCCCTGCATGAGAATTTGCATCCAATCCCTTATCCAAGTCCACCTCATCCATCACCACTACCCACCCCAGAGAGAGATTTATGGGTGGGGAAGGTCACTACCAAGTAACCAGGCCAAGTGAGTAAAGCCTGAGGTCCTGAACTGTAGGAAGCACAGTCTTGAATGTGTTCCAGATGTGCTCATTCTATTAGTAAGAGAATAAACTGTAAAAGGAGATTGACCTAATCTTAAATTTTGCCATTTATTAGTTATGCAGCTTACAGCAAATACTTAACTTCTCTGGGGAAAAATAGCACCTATATTACAGAGCAGTGATGAGAATCAAACAAGATAATGCACACATGGTGTTTGGCATGCCTGGCACAAATTGACTGTGCATGGTGTTTGGCATGCCTGGCACAAATTAACTGTGCATGGTGTTTGGCATGCCTGGCACAAATTAACTGAGCATGGTGTTTGGCATGCCTGGCACAAATTAACTGAGCATGGTGTTTGGCATGCCTGGCACAAATTAACTGAGCATGGTGTTTGGCATGCCTGGCACAAATTAATTGTTTAATAAATGTAAGCTATTATCATAATTATTGGCAGGGGCAGGGTTGATATTGAGAGCAATAGCTTTGACCACATAGCTGGATGCTATCATATAGATCAGTTTAGCTACACAATCAGGGTGGTCTTCAGGGAATATTAACTAGTTTCAGAGACCATAAGTAAACTAGGAAACCTGAAACTTAAAAGAAAAAATATTACCAGATGGCTTCACTAGTGAATTCTATCAAACGTTCAAAGATTTAATACCTATCCTTCTCTAATTCTTCCAAAAAATCAAAACAGAGGCAATACTTCCTAGCATACTTTTATGAGGCTAGCATAACCCTGGTACCAAAATCTGGCAAGGGTAACACACACACAAAAAAAAACTATAGACTAATATCTCTGATGAATAAAGATGCAAAGACCCTAAACAAAATACTAGCAAATCAAATACAACAATACATTACAAAATAACACATCATGATCAAGTGGGGTTCATTCCATGGGCACAAGGATTGTTCAACATATGCAAATTGATCAATGGGATACAGCACATTAACAAAATAAAGGACATAAAAATCACATAATCATATCAGTAGATGAAGAAAAAGCATTTGACAAGACATAACATCCACTTGTGATTACAACACTCAGTAAAATGGTATAGAAAGAAAGTATGCCCATGTAACAAAGGTCATATATGACTAATGCTTAGCTAATATCATACTCAATGGTGAAAAACTTTTTCCTCTGACATAAGGCACAAGATAAGGATGTCTACTGCTCTCACCACTCTTATTCTACACAGTACTGGAAGTCCTGCTCAGAGCAATCAGGCAAAAGAAAGAAATAAAATGCATCCAAATTGGGAAAGAAGAGGTAAAATTGTCACTTTTTACAGATGACACAATTCTTTAATTAAAAACCCTAAATAATCCACAAAAAACTATTAGAAACAATAAATAAATACAATAAAGTTGCAAAAAAATCAATGTACAAAAGACCACTGCATTTCTATATACTAACAATAAAATATTTTTTAAAAGAAATGGAGAAAAAAACAATTCCTTTTACAATTGCAACAAAAAGAATAAAATACCTAGAAATGAACTTAACAAAGAATGTGAAGGACCTATACATTGAAAATTACAAAGCATTATTTTAAAAGGTTGAAAAAGACACAAAGAAATGGAAAGAAATTTTGTGTTCATGGATTGGAAGAATCAACTTAGTTAAAAGGGACATATCACCCAAAGCAATATACAGATTTAATGCAAACCCATCAAAATCCCATGTCAGTTTTTAAAGAAATAGAACAAAATAATCATCAGATATGTATGGAACCACAAAGGACCCCAAATAGCCAAAGTGATTCTAAGAAGAAAGAATGAAGCTGGAGGTGTCACACTACTGGACTTGAAATTATATTACAAAGTGACAATTTAAAAAACAGCATTATATTGGCAGAAACAGACATACAGACCAATGGGACAGAATTGAGAGCCCAGAAATAAACCCAAATGTACAATAAATGGGCAAATAATTTTCGACAAGGGAACCAAAGGCATAAGATGGAAGAAAGAAAGCCTCTTCAATAAATGGTGCTGAGAAAATTGGAAAGCTGCATGCAAAAGAATGAAACCAGACTGCTTTTTGTCCCCATATACAAAAATTAACTCAAAATGGATCAAAGACCTAAAAATAAGACCTGAAACAATAAATTACATAGAAGAAAACATAGGTACTAAACATATGGACCTTGGTCTTAGAGAAGATTTTGTAAATTTAATCACAAAGGCAAGGGAAGTAAAGGCAAAAATAAATGAATGGGACTATATCAAACTAAAAAGCTTCTGTACAGCAAAAGAAACTGCCAACAAAAAGGCAACCAACCAAATGGAAGGTGATATTTGCAAACAAGTTTTGACAAGGGTTTAATATCCAAAATATATAAAGAACTCATACAACTAAACACCAAACAAACAATCCAATTTAAAAATGAGCAGAGGAACTGAATAGACATTTCTCCCAAGAAGACATACTAATGACAAACAGATGTATGAAAAGATGCTCAGATTCACTAGTTATTAGGGAAATGCAAATGAAAACTTCAATGAGATACTGCCTGACACCTGTTTATGGCTATTATCAACTAGACAAGTAATAACAAGTGTTGGAGAGGTTGTGGAAACAAAGGAACCCTCATTCACAGCTGGTGGGAATGTAGACTGGTACAGCCACTAAACAGTATAGAGAGTTCTCAAAAAGTTAAGAAGAGATTTACTACATGACCCAAAAATCCCTCTTCTGGGTATCTACATCAAATATTTGAAAACATTTTTTCACAAAGATATATGCACCCTTATGTTCATTGCATTATTCATGGTGGCCAAGACATGGAAACAACGAAAGTGGGCTTTGATAGGTGATTGGATAAAGAAGATGTAGTATATATATACAATGGAATACTCCTCAGCTATATCATAAGATGAAACACAGTCACTTATGACAACATGTATGGGTCTTGAGACTATCATGGTAATCAAAATAAGTCAGACAGAAAAAGAACCATATGATTTCATTCATATGTGGGATATAAAACTGAAAGCAACAAAACCAAGAGAAAACAAAACCTCATAGACACAGAAAACAGTATGGTGGTTACCAGAGGGAAGGGGTGTGGGAAGGTAGTAAAGGGTAAAGGGGACCAAATATATGGTGACAAAAGATGATTTGACTTTGGGTGTTGGGCACACAATGCAATATGAAGATGATGTGTCAGAATTGTACACTTGAAACCTATATAATTTTATTAACCAACGTCACCCTAATAAATGTAATTAAAAATATTTTCTACAAAGCCTTGGTTGTCAGTGTCCAAGAGGTTAATTTGTTTCCTGCCATCCCCAGTAGTTCAACTAGGGCAGTGGCTCTGACTAGGTGGATTACTACCCAGAGTATTTCAGGGTCATTATGGGTCATTTATTAGCATCCTTGTCTAATACATGGCTCAGTGGTACTTGCTGTGTGATTACTCACACATAGGTCTCTGACCCCAGTCCTCATCGCTTCCCCTGTTGATCAAAGTATTAGTCCAGTCCTGCTAGTGACAACTACCAAGATGGGATTAAATATGCAAGGATTTCGTTAAAGGAAGCTCCTTTGAGAAAAAATGGTGTAGGCAAGGGAGAGGCCCAAAATGGCCTGAGACTGCAAAGTAAGTCTAACCTCATGACGCAAATGAAGGGGATCAAACTTGGCAGAGGATCTCAGAGCACAGCAACTTGGGCCCTATATCAATTCTGCAATGCACATTATCATGGTGCCATAATCAATGAGTGGAAAAGTATGTAAAAGATGAAATGATCAACTTTGTAGATGACACTGAGATCCAATGCTCAGAATCCTGTCTTGTCAGGTTTTGAATGTATCCTTTTTCAAAGGTAAGCATATCCACGAGCTCCCAAGTGAACATTCTAGTGTCTTGTGGTGCCTCCTTCTATTCTTTCTCATTATGATCATTTGTGATTATATAATCAGAATTACATTTTGATAGGTATGGGAAAATTGTGGGGGTATACTTGCTGACAAGCAAAGATATTCAAGATGTATTTTTAAGAAAAAAATAGGTTATAAAACCAGTATTTACAGCATTACAACATGATTTCTATTTGATAAATATATATACCTGTGTATATGCATGTGTGTGAAATATAGAAACATAAAAATGTTTCTATATTTCATAGAAACATAAAAATCTTAAACATAAAAATGTTAAGAGTGATTATATTTCATTGTTTTTCTTTACTTTTTGTGTCTCTGTGGTTTCTATTTACCCACAATGAATATTTGTTACTTCTGAGACATTCCCAATGCTTTGAAGCTATCTTCTCTTTCAAAGTCCCCAGCACTTAATTGTACCTTCCAAAGGCTGGTGTGTGCCTCAGACTGGCTTGACCTCTCTGTGAAAGAATGAAATGACAAAGTGGTTCATATCAACTCTTGTCACCATTTCAACTACATTCTTAGTTTTTTGACTGTTTACTTGCTTCTGACCATTGAGAACTGGTGACACCGACCTAGGTTATGATGGCTTCTTAGTGTCCAAAACCCTTACTTGAATTAACTTGAAACTACTATGAGATTAATTCATCTTTGACTTATTAGCAGTAATAACATTTTTAAATAGGCTTGTCTTACCTCCCATGTTTCCTAAAAAGCATTGACAATGGCTAAGATATATCGAGTACTTACCATGTGCTAGGCACTGAGCTAAATATTTTTAATGTATTAACTGAACTCACTTTCTCAATAACTCTATGAGATTGGTAATATTATTATCCACATTTTACAGTTGAGATAAGGCAACAGAGGTGACTAAGGTGGGCAGAGTTTACGTAGTCAGTGAGTGGCAGGGCCAGAGTGTTTGCCTACATTTGCCTGGAGGATTGATTATTTGATGTTTCATGGACTTGCCTTCAAATGGATATTCTTATCAACTACCACTGGCCCACACACTAGTATGAAAGAACTATCTGCACCTTTTCTTTAGGCAAGGCTCCACACGAAATATCCAACTATGACTTTGAATGAGTTATTTAAAACCTCTGAGCCTAAGTTTCCTCATCTGTAAAAAAGAAAAAATATTTTTGCAGATTTCTTAAGAAGATTCAATAAAATAATGTATGGGGGGGCACCTAAATGCCAATTCTAAGTATAAGGACAGCATTCATTGAAGAGGAAGGAAAAGAAGAACTGGGAATATTCACCGTTAATGGAAAAGAGAAGACAAATATGAGAACTTTTAACAAATGGCAAAAAGGGGAAGATTGTATTCAGATTTAATTTTCAAAACAGTGGCCTCCAGAGTTTGGGCACTAGACTGTGAGGGAATCTCAGGACAAAACCTTGATAGGAGATGTACTGTTACTCAGATCAGCCCAGGGTGATATGAAAGCACAGAGGAACTTCCATAAAGGAAAAGATTAGGAGAAAGGGCCTTTAAAAGCTCCTTGGAAGAGATAATTTTTATACTAGACTGTGAAGGGTGGATACAATTGACCATGAAAGGTGGTTAGGACATGCTCTATAGAAAGAACAGCATACACAAAGGCCCAGAGACAAAAAATGTCATCATCATCATCATTGTCATCATCACACCTATCTTTTGAGTACCTATTATGTTGTAGGCACTATAGTAGATGCTTTCTATACGTAATTTCAAATCCCCACACAACCTTGTAAAGTAGACATTATTATGCACAATTTATAGATGAGCAAATTGAGACTTTATAAGTTTAGTAGAGCTGTGTAAGTGTGAAAATTCCAACTGGAGGGCCCAGGCATGCTGACTTCAAAGCCCATGTTCCTTCTGCTAAGCTGAGGCCCTCCTTGAGATGTGAAAAGCAATGATGAGTTTGGTAACCATGGACTATTCAGTGTGGTGCAGATGTGCACGGGGAGTAAGGAAAGTTAGGCTAGAGAATTAAGTAGAGCCCAAGTCCCACAAGGCTTTGAAAGCCATACTCAGGCATTTAAACTTCATCCTGAGGGAATGGAGAGCTTTGGAAGCAATTATAGTGGAGGAGTAATATGATCAGTTCCATATTATAGAAAAATCTCTTTGGCAGAAGTATGGGGATTAAATTAGAAGATTAAGATTGGAGGTAGGGAAGACAGTTGGAAAGCTGTTGTAACAGCTCAATGATGAAGCCTGAGAACAGGGGAATAAAGCATTGAAATGGTCACTGATTTGGTAAATGCGCTTATCAGAAAAGTTTCAGAAATCTGAGTCACTTGTCTTCAGAATCTTCACAAAGGCTCTGCTACTTCCATTCTCCTTCCTTCCTGCCCTTATCCCTCTGTATGATCCTAAATTCTACCAACAGGGAGCTATCTAGGAAGGAGATCATAAAGCAATAAAAAGCTATTATTCATTGTTGGAGGCATGTCCCAAAAAAGCTGTGGCAGTAAGGAAAAGTCTATATACTATTTAACTTTTTTAAAAAGATTATATTTATTTATTTTTAAACAGAAGGGAAGGGAGGGAGAAAATGAGAGAAATATCAACATGTGTTTGCCTTTGTGCTCCTCCAACCGGGGACCTGGCCTGCAACCCAGGCATGTGCCCTGACTGGGAATCGAACTGGTGGCCCTTTGGTTCACAGGCCAGCACTCAATCCACTGAGTCACACCACCCAGGGCAGGAAAAGTCTATTTAGATGATGGTGAGGATATAGTAGGAGAATGTTTGCAGCAAGCAGTGATTCTGCAAGTGCCACCAATGAAGCCATGTGGACTTTCTTGCCATTGGATAGGGAACACCTCTCAGTCCCATATATTCTACTAAGATTCTTGACAAGCAATGAGGGATCCTTGGGTAACAAAGCAGTCCACTTCACTTTAATAGGAGGATTATATGTTCTGGTTGGTTACCTGCCAGCACTTTGATTCCACATTAGCCACTTGAATGCACTAAATGGCTCAAAGTACAATGAGAAGAAGGGAAAGTTCACTAACATGGACATTAATAACAACTCTCATATTAACTTGTTGAATGGTCTCTAGCAGTTGCGTCATTCACATTCTCAGGGCCTCAGATTTTTCCTCCACATGTAAGGCAGCAAAATGTTGGCATTAAGAATATGGACTCACCTTTAACTGGAACATAATCAACAAAAGAAAAAAAAGCAAACAAAATATAACCAGAGACATTGAAGTTAAGAGCAATCTAACAACAGCCAGAAGGGGGTGGGGAGGGGATAGTGGGGAGAGGGGTTTACAAGAACTACTATAAAGGACACATGGACAAAATCAAGGGGGAGGGTGGAGATGGGGGAAGGAGGTGGGTTTGGCTGGGGTGGGGTAGAGGGGTAGGGAGAAAATTCAGACAACTGTAATTGAACAATAAAAATTAAAAAAAAAAGAATATGGACTCTGTTGAATGATTGTTTGTATTCAAATACCACACCATCACTTACTAGCTGAGTGACCCTAGGCTAATGATTTGATCTCCCCACGTCTGAACTTCCCCATCTGTAAAAGGTGGATAATGTCTACACAATTGTTATAAAGATTAAATGATTTAATATCTGTAAGACTTAGGACAGTACTTGGTAAGTATGATATAATTGTTTCCTGTGGTTATTATTACCATCTAGCCAATGAGGCAAATGGACCAGATGTTCTGAAGCATTTCTAGAGTCCTCCTTCCCTCTAACCTGAGCATCTCACTGACCATGGTTAGATCCTCCTTATAGGACACCTCCATCCTCTTAACTATGGCTTCTGGCTCTATTCCCGCCCTTACAGATGCCTCCTCTCTTACAGCCCACCTACAATCTGCTCATCTATTAAACATTTGCTCCATTCACCTCCTATGCAGAACATTCTTTACACGTCCTCACCACCCGAAAATTTTCTTATAGCTGAATTATTTGTGGTGCATACTCTAACACCTCTTTAATTTTGACGTGAATGTAATTCTTACCTTCTCCACTATACCGTTAGATCTCTGAGGGCAGCATTGGGTTTTCTATTTCTGAGATGCTCCACAGTAAACCCATAAAAAGGGCTGAATGATTACCTGATGTTAGAAGAGCAAGCAATGTGCTAAGCTTTTCTCAGAACCATTTCTGAATACAGTTAGCCTTGTGTGTTGGCAGAAATGGTTGCAGTCTGCATTGTGCAAGTGGACATGACCAAGAAGACCTCCTTGTCCAAAATATTTTCCTCGCCAGGACCAGGCACTCCAACATCATTAATCCATATCTGTGTCTTATGCTTTACCTTCTTTCTATAACCTTTTCTAAACATGTAAATACTCATGGAATCCTTATGAGACAAAATAGGTAACAGGATTTAGGATGGAAATATATGAAACAGCACTGGAAAAAATCCTGTAACAGGAAGTCAAATGCCAGAGTTCCAATTCCTGGCTGTTTTTCTAACTCCCATGGAGAACTTTCATGAATCACAACCTCTCTGTGTTTCTCTCTGTTAAAAGACATGTTATAATATATAATTCCCAGCATCCCTTCTGGCTTTAACCTTCTATAATTCTACAAATGAATCAAATAGTGAAGATTCAGGGAAACCTTCAAAAAGAAAAGAGTTCAGGGACACCTTCAAAAAGAAGAGAGAGGCATGCCCTGAGATTGTTGATTGGTACAACCAGCTCAGAAATCAATGTTGACGAGATTTATCAAAAACTTAAAAAGGTTCACATCTTTTGATCCAGTAATTTCATTTCTATAAAATTGTTAAAAATACAGGCAAACTTTGTGAATGAAGACTTTAAATACAGTGATATTTATAATAATAAAAACATAAACAAACTAAATGCTAAATCATATGGAAAAGGTTAAGTAAACTAGATATTTCACTCATTTGATTACCAAGAAGCTTTTAAAAAATAGCACAAGGAAAATGTTTATGTTATTGAGATAAAAATTTATAAGTATAGAAAATTGTGCATAGAGTGTTCTCACAACTATGTAAAATAAATCATAAAAATTATGCATATAAGGAAGACAGAAAGGGAATATAAAAATGGTAGGACTATGGTGTGAATTTTTCCCGAATTTTCTAATATGAGCATATAGGTGTTTTATAATAGAAACTATACTGCTTATTTAAAATACTCTAACAGAATTTAATATGCCATAAATTATAAGATGGATGCCGATTTCATGGACAATACAAATGTTAATAATTTTCTATGATTTTCAGAATACCCATCTTCAATCCTACTAAAGAGTGGCCTAAACAATGGTCAGCTCTGCCACTTCTACTTATATAAATTTGCAGAAGTCACTTAGCTTTTCTGAAATTCTATTTAATATCTACTCCAAGTAAAAATGGAGGTTAATTGCATAATACAGCTTAGCACAAAGCCTGGCTTGTAGTAAGCACTCAGTATAAATTAGCTATTATTGGTTACAATAATATTGTTAAGTTCTCTCCTAATTCTTATAGAAAACAAATGACGAATAGAGAAAACTTCTAGCAAGAGTGTTTTGGTTTGGGTTTATTTTTTTGTCTGCCAAAATATGAAGAGGGTTTAGATGGTCTGCCTACATACATAAAATTATTTCTTTACTTTTTACACTTTACTTACACTTATGAAAACAAAATCATGGTACAAAGGAGGGAAAATCTAAATAGCAAAGGCCAGAAAAACAGTTTCCTATTGTACTTGTATATTTATTATAAGAGACTTAGTATACTATGTAGAGAAAAAGCATGGGTTTTATGTAACTGGAGATTAGTCATTTAAACTCTGGATGCCACACCCCGCTGGATTAGAAGGGGCATTCTCGGGCATTATCTTCCCCCCTAGCATTATTTCCAGGAGGTAACAATTGGCATGAGTGGACTATAACAAAACTACCCATGTGAACATTTAGGAAATAGATTATAGTTTAACATCTTTCCCCTGTTCACAAAAGATAGTAGACAGATACATTTAAAGATAAAATGGAGGGAGTCAAAGCAAGGAATAAGATCCTGCTAATAACAGAATTTGAGGAAAATGTTATATATTATATGAAAAGAAGAGGAAATAGTGAGGTACTTTGATTGTGTGGGAAGGCAGTTGAAAAAAATGACTTTACTGTATAATAAAAGAAAATTTTACGGCACACACTTGCATACAATCACAGCAGGCAACATGGGCTGCATAAATCTCCATGTGCATAGAATTCATATTGACGGATCTTTATACTGAGTATTAAAAACAGTCTCTTAGGACTTCCATACTAAAGTGTTTGAAGAACCATCTAGATTATTTGAAAAATTACTGTACTATGTTTGAAAATTCTTAGAATCCACAGTTCCTACACTATGTCACGAAAAGGACATAGTTACCATCTACCTTTTAAGAAAGTAAAGAGTCAACATAGACATAAAAGATAAAATAAACCTAATTTTACTCAGAGGATGACATTAAAAAATAATTCCACAATAAAAATTAAAAGAAAGATAAGAACAGCATGAGATGCTGAATAAAAATCAACACTACATTATGAAGAAAACAATTCCTGCTGATCCAATGTAATTTTTATTGGTAACAGGTGACAAGCCTAATAGATATTGGGTAGCAAATAGTATAATATGTATTGGCCTTAGAAAGGCTTTTTTTCTGCTCCTGGCTATGACCTACTCATTAACTAGCTTGAAACATACGGTTCAGATCATATACAATTGGCACTAGAGGATGATATTGACAAAGTAGTTTTCGATAGTTCTGTAAGAACCAGAGTCAGGGAAGCACACTGTTGTTTTTCTCAAGGACTAACCTGAAGCTGATGCTACTAAATATTTTCAGCAATACTTCATTGGGTAGAAAACAAAATGTGTCTGTTAATTATAGGAAAATACAGTAATAAAGATTTTAATCCAGAGATAAAATATTATGTGATAGATGGTAGCTATTTTTAACCACTACCTCCAACAGCAAAAGAAAATAGATCTATAAGAATATAGATTGATAGGCAGAGGAAGAGAAGACACTAGTCTTTGTCACATAGTATCTTTTAGGATAAGTAAAAGAGGAGGTCATAGAGAGTTAAGATGGGAGAGCAAATAAATGATGGGGATCTCAGAGAAGGAGTTATTTATAGATACACAGATCAGAGGAGCTAGTGGAAAAGGCTGAAAAGCATTTACGAATATAACTGCAGATCAGAATCTGATGGCAATGTGTGACTAGCAATCTACATGCCTGTTCGGAAAAATACACCAGGCCACAAATTGCTAAATATATCTTAGGAGTGTGTTTAAGGAGTCTTTTAAAATTAAAAATAAATTTATTTTAAAAGATAATACTAAGATTAGAAACGTTTTCATTTCTCATCTCCAGGCCACAAATTGCTAAATATATCTTAGGAGTGTGTTTAAGGAGTCTTTTAAAATTAAAAATAAATTTATTTTAAAAGATAATACTAAGATTAGAAACGTTTTCATTTCTCATCTCCAGGCCACAAATTGCTAAATATATCTTAGGAGTGTGTTTAACTGCTCAGCAAAGAAGGTAAAATAATCAGCTAAAATGGATATTATTCATCATGGCAATTTTTTCTCTGAGGGTAAATAGTTAAGGAATTGAACATGCATGGAGCCTTGACGCATATTACTATGCAAGAATACATAGGATACTCAGAAATGAAGAACATTAAACATAATAGTATAAGAACACACATGCTTTTAACAAACCAAAAACCATGACAGAAGGCCCCAGGGGTCATGAGGGAAGTGTGGGGCAATTATATGCATACAGGAATGGATTATGTCATTATCAATCCTTGGGAAGAAAGAAGGCAGCAAGAAGTAGGTTTGGCTGACGTGACAATTCCCCAGAGCTCTGGAAAGAAAGGTGTAATGATTTTACAAAATTTCAAATCTAACCAGATCCATGAGCTCCAATGACAAGTACTAAAATGTATGTGACTATGTGTAAGTGCAATTTGGAAAGCCCTAAAATAAGAAAGGACACAAAAGGTAAAGAGTAAACCATTATTCAATTAGTTAAGGCAACAAATGAGACTAAAGAAAAAAACAACCACATGGTTTTCTAGGCAACCCTCTTGCTTTTCACCTCAAGCCCTCACCTCCAAGTCCCTTGGAGAGCTACTACCAGATGACAGCCAAGAAAAACTTGTAATGAAAGCAAATTCTGTGAGCCTGGAAATGAAACAAATTAAGGAATATTAGAAGCATACACTTGTTAGTCTTCATCTCATGTAGGTCTTAGCTTTTGGTTTGTTATTGAAGATTGTTTAGCACCTGTGAAGCTTGGAGATGAGAAATTAAAACATTTCTAATCCTAGTATTATCTTTAAAAATAAATTTATTTTTAATTGTATACCTGGAGAGTATTATGCTTAGTGAAATAAGCCAGTCAGAGAAAGACAAATACCATATGTTCTCATTTATATGTGGAATCTAATGAACAAAATAAACTAACAAACAAAATACAAACAGACTCATAGATACAGAGAACAGACTGACAGCTGTCAGAGGAGATAGGTATTGGTGGACTGGGTTAAAAAGGTAAATTTTATGATATGTTAATAGGTTCTCATTATTAAAAACATAGAGAGAAGTATATAAAGCAAAATATGGTAGTGTTCATGTTCACATCACCATTCAAAAGCTCTATCACAGAGCTACAGCTAATTAGTGTTTTAAGTTTGGAGTGTATACTCCCACATCTGTTTTTGTATATTTACACACACACAAGCACACAAACACATGCTCATTAAATACATAAAATAGAGATTGGCTCATGTCAGTACATGTAGTTCTGCCTCATTCCTTTTCAAACTGCATTATCTATGGTACTGATATGCCAGTTTATTTAATCACTGGGCTAATTGATAGAGAATTACACTGTTTTCCATCTTTTCTGTAATAAACAATACTGTTTATACACACAAATTGGGGCACATATTTGCATATTTTTATAGACGAGGATACTTTACTAAAAGTGCAATTTCTTGGCATACATATTAGTTTTGATAGAAGCTTCCAAATTGCCATCTAGAATTGGTGTTACAATTTACTTTCAAAAGTATATGAAAGTATCTCTTTCCATACACTATCAACTACAATGAATATTATCTATTGTCTCTCCTATCTGAGAGGCAAAAAAAGCTACCTTTTTGTTTGGATCTACATTTCCCCACTAGGGACTACTCTGCATTAGCCAGTGAGATTGAGCACCTTTAAGAGCATTAATTAGCCATTTATATTACTTCTATAAATTGCTTATTCAAAAACTTTTATTAATTTTGGTATTGGTTTGTTTATTTTTTCCTTATAGGTTTATATGAGTTCTTGGTACATCATAGACATTAACCCTTTGTCTGAAATAATTTTAAGTGATACATTTTCTAAAAGTTATCACACTTGCCTTTATCTTTTGTAACATCTTAAAACTATCCTTATATAAGATTTTCCATGAAGAAAACCAACAGTTTTAGAAAATTTCATCCTTAAATTTTTATTTTAAATAGAAAAAAATTTACCTCATTTTACACTGTTATTTACATTTAGCTAATCTCTCTGACCAGTATATAGATGAAAGTCAAGCCAAGATTTACCTGTTGAGTTGTGCACTTTCTCTAAAGCACTTAAAGATATAGTATAATCAATTTGAAATAATATCTTTTATGAAATTTTAGCCAGGCCCTCCAGATCACATGCTTACCTTTAGGAACCATGTTGCTAACAGGCCCTATGAATCTATCTACCTCCATTAAGTCCTGAACAGATGAGACAGCAAAACTTACTTGAATTGAGACTCTTGAGCCATCTTCAACTGCTGTTATTTCACTGCCCCATATAAGAATTAAGTGGCATAAAGTAAATGAACCTCATAACCCAGGCTTCAAGAGAAAAGTCCATGGTTAGAGGAATAAGACTTTATCTTATTCCACCACTCAGTTCATTGAGCATGTCCAGTGGCAGCAGAACTTGTTGTATAAAAGTGTCAATTTACACCACAGTTTATTAGCTTGCTGTATAACAAAGCAAAAAAACTTATAATTAGCAGACAGATTTACACATCACCAAGATTTCAGAACCAAGTGTGGTTGTAAATAGGTTTTCTTCATTCTCAAATACTGCAGATAATATTTTCGTAAAACATTCAAATATCCTGGCTCCCTTCTACATTTGCTATCTTCCCAATGTTCAGGCCCCATATGGCAAAACAAGGAAGCAGAATCTTTGGAAGGCCTGGATATGCTGTTAGAGTGTACAACCTGTGCACAGTCACTGCACCATCTTGTGGCCATGTCTGTACACTGCACCTATCTTGCTAAGATCCTCTGCTGGAACCTTGCAAAAGTCAATTACAATCTTATCTTTTTCTTTTCCCAATCACAACATTAGAAAGCTAAAGCTATGTTAGCAAGCCTTACCCAATGACCCAATGTGTTTCCTCTTCTCTCTCTCCCCTTTCAAAACTGTCTCAAAGCCTTAACCAGCTGTAAAGACTCAAACAGAAATTTTTAAAGTCAGGTAAAGGAACTCCCAGAATAAATTCTTCACAAAGGAACTATTTCCTTAATCACTAATATCACCTACCCCGAATAGTAGTTCTATGTTTGAGTTTTTTAACAACTCCACTATAATACTGTAGAGCCTCTGAACAATTAAAAGATGTACAGATAGCTACATATACTTTGCTTTTGCTTCATTAGGAAATATATTTTGCTTCATCATCAAAATGACCCAAGAAAGGGCCCTCATTAAAAACAACAGCAACAAATAAACAAAAATCAGCTTCATCACTACAAAAAAATCATCTTACCAGGTCAGTAGAATGGCATCTCTGTGAGAGATGTGATTATGTGACATATTTAAATGTTTGGATGAAAGCACACTGAGGTTGATTCAGTACAACAGTCAACCCCCAACACACTCAAGCAGTTTTGATGGAAACGAGTTATTGTTTTCTACTATAAAGAGTAAAGAACGTTTAATAGATCATAGGCCCCAAAGAGTAAGGGCTGAGTCAAGGTCAGCCCATTGTGTTAGTTTAATGAGCCCACTTGCCTAGGCTGAACTAAATTTCCCAGTATCCCCTTTCCTGTATGTTTCAGTTAAGAGTGGTTCACAAGAGAGATTCTTGTGGGAGATTTAAAGGGCAGAAATGACGCAGCAAACATGTTGCAGCTCACACACCTTGTGGCTTATTTTCTGGCTTAATTCATTAGTGTGAGCACATGGCTTGGTCTGCAGGTGCTCCTCTTGCCCTGTATCCTCCTTCAGCTTCTCCAAGGTCTGTACCAGATGTGTATATACTTGACTTTGACAAAATGTTCTGGCCTCTAAAGGATACCCATGACATCAATATCAAAGCAACAAGTACTGACATATGTTGATAGATAACAGTATATCCTCCTGGGTGTCACTGTATTCTTGCTTTTCCCCATTTTACATTGATCTTCCCTTTGCAACTGCTTGTCCTGTGGATTTCAAGCTTCAGCCTCAAACACAAAGACAACCGCCTTACAGAGATGGCTTAAACAGCTCCTAAAATTGTGTGGTCATATCCCTGAAACAAATGTCTGTAAAGATATATATATATATATATATATCTTTACAGATATATATATAAAATTGTTTTCTGCTTTTCTGATTGAACCCCTTATACAGCCATAATTTGGATGGGCCATACACAAAGAAAACCTACTATGTCATGAACTGCCCTTGAACTTAGTGCAGTTTTTCCAAGAATATAATTCAACAACCCAATTAAAAATTGAGCAAAGGACCTCAATAAACATTTCTCCAAAGAGGATATACAGATGACCAATAAACATATGAAAGGATGCCCAGCATAACTAGCCTTCAGAGAGATGCAAATTAGAACCACAATGAGATACCACTTCTTACCAGTCAGAATGGCCATCATAATCAAATCAACAAACAAGTGCTGGCGAGGCTGTAGAGAAAAGGGAACCCTAGTACACTGTTGGTGGGAATGCAGACTGGTGCAGCCACTGTGGAAAACACTATGGAATTTCCTCAGAAAAATAAAAATGCAACTGCATTTTGACCTGGCAATTCCACTACTGGGATTATACCCTAAAAACCCTGAAACACCAATTCAAAAGAACCTATGCACCCCAATGTTCATAGCAGCACAATTTACAATAGCCAAGTCTTGAAAACAACCTAATTGCCTAACAGCAAATGAGTAGATAAAAAAAACTGGAAATTTACACAATGGAATACTGCACAGCAGAAAGAAAGAAGGCACTCTTACCCTTTGGGACAGCATGGATGGATTTGGAGAGCATGATGCTAAGTGAAATAAGCTAGGCTGTGAAAGACAAGTACCATATGATCTCACCTACAAGTGGAACCTAATCAACAAAACAAACAAGCAAGCAAAAGATAACCAAAGACATGGAAATAAAGAACAAACTGACAGTAACCACAGAGGAGGGGGAGGGGATAATAGGGGAAAGAAGGGAAAGGGCCATTAAGGAACGTATATAAAGGACCCATGGACAAAGCCAAAGGGAAGTAGGATTGAGGGTGGGAGATAGGGTTGGGTGGGGTGGGGGAAAGTATTGGTGGGAAAATGGAGACAGCTATATTCAAACAACAATAAAAAATGATTTAAAAATCTTAAAAAAAATAAAGTCCAAATAAATTTCTACAAAGGAAAAATTTAATCCAAACACACAAGTCTTGATTGTCTACTAAGGACTTGTCAATAGTGGGAAACAGAGAATGTCTGAATAACACACTTTGACCCTATAGAACATATTTATAATTCAGTAAGGGAGATAAGGAAAGCATGTAAAAAATAAAACTCAAAGCAATATATGATAAGCTTTGTAGATAGGTTCATAGTATTGTCAGGTTATCTTCCTGACCAAGGATCCAATATCAAACCATGTATAGAAATGACCACCGACTTCCTACTTCATCATATCTAATGATATGTCTACTGTTATTAAGTTTTCCAAAGTATATAAATCAGATAGAACAACATCCTAACTAGCCACATAAAAGGTTATTTATTGATGAAAGAGAGCTCCTAGAGAAGCGTTGTCAGATTGGGAAGTTGCTTAAGGCCAAGAGCCACAATGCTATTGTCATGTGCATTGCGGCTCAGTAAATAGTAGGCTGAGTGAATAACTGAGTTGGGGGAACTCCTTGCTGTCAGCATCTGCCATAATCTCAAGGACTGCAAGGCTGAAGGACTGGTATTAAAACACTAATAGTTCAGGTTTGCT
Organism: Desmodus rotundus; assembly: GCF_022682495.2. Lineage (NCBI taxonomy): Eukaryota > Metazoa > Chordata > Mammalia > Chiroptera > Phyllostomidae > Desmodus > Desmodus rotundus. The sequence goes on along the minus strand of NC_071400.1, from coordinate 19,156,912 downwards.
TCTAGGTGAAAATTCAACATAGAGAACATAGAGATCAGGGAGTGATTCTTTCCATTACAAGTAACCCTTCACAACAAAAGCCTTTATAGCAGAATTCATTTTAATATTCACCCGTCATTGATTAAATGAGTCAGCAAGCATGTATTGAGTATCTACAATGTGCAAAAAGGCATGACAAGTTTCTTCTCATCTTTCACATTGCAGTTTAAATGTCACTTCCCAGAGTAGCCTTTCTTGTTCATCCAAAATATTTCCTTTCTGTTACCCTTTATTATTTTCCTCTATATATTTCCTTAATGTCACTTAGCATGGTGTGGTATTATAAGTGACTTGTGGAATTCCAGTCAAGATGGAAGTGTAGGTAAACACAGCTTGCTTCCTTGCACAACCACTGCAAAAATTACGACACTACAAAAAATATTACCCAGAATCATCATAAAATCAGTCCCCAATGCTAGATTGTTAATGCTACAACAGCAGGTATCATATCTTTTTTATTCATACCTGAATATCCAGTACAAGAATAGACCCTTGCATGCAGTAGGTGAGGTACTCATTTGTGGAATGAACGAATAAATGAACAAATGACTATCAAGGCAGTAAAACTATGTAGATGACCAGGACAGGTCACATCCCTGTTTTCCTGCAGCTCATAGTCTACTAGGGGAGGTAAATAGGCAACCATAAAAATGAGTGGTAAAAATGACGTCATACAGCCTTACTCATTATCTCTCCAAAATATGCTTACCACTGTCAAGTTTTCCAAAGTGTATATAAATAAAAAATGACAAGATCCTAAACATTTACACAAAAAACTATTTACTGTGCTGGGATGAGTTCTGGAATAGGCATTAACACAGAGACTGAGGGGAGTCCAGAGGAGGTGACTAAATCCAATTTGAAAGTCAGGGAAAACTTGCCAGAAGCGGTGACATCTAAACGGAGTCTGGTAGAGAAGCATGGATTAACCATGCTAAGAGAGTGTACTTGTGTGTGTGTGTGTGTGTGTGTGTGTGTGTGTGTGTGTGTGTGTGTGTTTGGGTGTGGAAGCATGCAATGATAGTTGAGAAGGCAAGAGTGAGGGGGATAAAGAACACCACTGAAGACAAAAGAACAACATGTGCAGAAAAAACCCTACAGGTGAAATGAGGGATGATGGGGAAATTCAAATAGCTCTCCTTGGCATGTGAATGGAGTGTGAGGGGAAGGTGTTGAGAAGTGACACAGATGTACATGGCACATGACAAGTCAGCAGGGGCCAGATCATGGAAGGCATTTAGAATGACACTCAAAGATATTCACTGAGTGTGCTTCATTTACAAATATTCCATTTTGTTGGTTATATACCACTAGGGGTTAAAAGAAAATACATGAAATAATTCTAAAATTTAGTACTAATACTAAAGATAATCACAGTTTTCAGAACAAAACCTGGAACATATGGACAATGATATAGAATAATAGAAATCATGAGTACAGAGTTGAGTAAACCATGTGCATTGGCTAAATAGTAATTCCCAGTATTGTGGAGAGTAGAGATTGTTTTCGTCTATCAAAATAGGGTATCTGCCAACTTTAGACAGACTAAGTGCCCACTATGTGTAAAATACAGCACTAAACCCCATAAGGCAAGAGTGGGAGAAAAATATAAAGAAGGAGGAGGAGGAGGAGGAGAAGGAGGAGAAGGAGAAGAAGAAAGAAAAGATAAAAGGGAAGAGGAGAAATCTCATTTCTGCAGGGATTTTAGGTAAAAATATTTCCTTTAGTGACAATGAATCCTTACTTGGTTACTTATCAAAATGCAATTAATTCAGTGGAAAAGAATGTAAAATATTATCAAAAACCAGTGTAAGAGTTCCATAAAATTTACTGAATGATTAAAACATACTAGTCAAAAATAATTAATTCCTTCTGGACTAGAACTGTTTACCTGTATTAATTCAATCAAATTGCAAAACACCAGAACTCTGTTCTAAAATGCTTTGCATGTTTTAACTCATCTAATGATCACAAGAAATCTATAGGGTAAGTATTATTATTATTTCAATTTTAGAAATGAGGAAAGTTAGGCTCAGAAAGATGAAGTCATTTGCTCTAGGTCACACAGCTAATAAGGGGTACTTTCAGGATTATGAACACAGGGTGTTTGATTATTATACTAGGTATTCCAGAAAAAGTTCTGTTTTAGATTGAAGGTCAACAGTCAATGGAATGGAGGGGTGCAAACAAAAAATGAAAGTGTTGAAAATCTTTTATTAAAACATTAAGGTAGTGCTGTGCACATCAGACCCAGGGAGACCTGAAATGAGATTTCAGCTCTGCCACTAACTGTGTAACACTTAAGCAAGTCTCTTGCTCTTCCTGTGCCTCAAGGTAAATTTGCAAAATGGGGGAAGGAGGGTGGAAATGTGATATGACTTTGCGTGAAAGTGTTAGAGCTGTATGAAGTTTCTAAAATGCTTTTGGATGATTTCAAAATAATTTTTGGTGCTCCAGGTACATCTTACCTATCAAGTATGGAGACTACACGCCCTTCAATTTACAAAAGTACAGTGCATATATAGACTGGTCTCTAATAAGAAATGCATTATACAATATAAAGTACCGAGGGCTCCACTCAGACTGAAGACCAAAACCATTTTGTTGAATATTAAAAATATTCTCTAGGGAGAATCAAGATGGTGGCGTAGGTAGACACACTGTGCCTCCTCGCACAACCAGAACTGACAGAAAATCGAACGGCAAGGAAGTCCGACACCAAGTAGATAAAAAATAAACATTCATCCAGACCAGTAGGAGGGGCGGAGACAGGCACCAGGGCGGAGAGGACTCACATGGCCGTGGCAGGACCTAGACTGGCGGAGTGTGGGACAAACGGGGCAGGCAGTCTGACCATCAGCAGACCCTGCGGCCCCACATTCGTGCACAGATAAACCGAGAGGGCCGGACTCAGAGTGGCGGAGAACAGGGCAGGCAGAGCGGTGGGGAGTACCCTGCAGCCCCACACTCTCGCACAGATAAACCGTGACAAACGGAGGGGAGCGAAGCAGACCACGTAACCCAGGGCTCCAGCACCGGGAAATAAAGCCTCAGACCTCTGATTGAAAATGCCCGTGGGAGTTGGGGCAGCAGCAGGAGAGACTCCCAGCCTCACAGGAGAGGTCGTTGGAGGGACCCACAGGGGCCTAGAGCGTGCACAAGCCCACCCACTTGGGAACTAGCACCAGAGGGGCCCAATTTGATTGTGGGTAGCAGAGTGAAAGACTAAAATCCGGTGGAGTGTGGAGCGGGTGCCATTGCTCTCTCTCAGCCCCTCCCCCACGTAGCATCACAGCTCAGCGACCAGCGTTACCGGCCCGGGGAACACCTAAGGCTCCGCCCCTTTAAGTAACAGACACGCCAAGACAAAAAAAAAAAAAAAGGCCCAATGACAGAACTCTTCAAAGCTCCAGAAAAAATACAACTAAGCGAGGAAGAGATAGCCAACCTATCAGATGCACAGTTCAAAACACTGGTTATTAAGACGCTCACAGAATTGGTTGAATTTGTTCGAAAACTAGATGAAAAAATGAAGCCTATGCTAAGAGAAACAAAGGAAAATGGACAGGGAACCAATAGTGATGAGAAGGAAACTGGGACTCAACTCAATGGTGTGGACCAGAAGGAAGAAAGAAACATGCAACCAGAAAAGAATGAAGAAATAAGAATTCAAAAAAAAAATGAGGAGAGGCTTATGAACCTCCAAGACATCTTTAAATGTTTCAACATCCGAATTATAGGGGTGCCAGAAGGAGAAAAGGAAGAACAAAACATTGAAAACTTATTTGAACAAATAATGAAGGAGAACTTCCCTACTCTGGCAAAGGAAATAGACTTCCAGGAAGTCCAGGAAGCTCAGAGAGTCCCAAAGAAGCTGGACCCAAGGAGGAACACACCAAGGCACATCATCATTACATTACCCAAGATTAAGCAGAAGGAGAGAATCTTAGAAGCAGCAAGAGAAAAGGACACAGTTACCTACAAAGGAGTTCCCATAAGACTGTCAGCTGATTTCTCCAAAGAGACCTTATAGGCAAGAAGGGGCTGGCAAGCAAGAAGTATTCCAAGTTATGAAAGGCAAGGGCCTACATCCAAGATTACTGTATCCAGCAAAGCTATCATTTAGAATGGAAGGGAAGATAAAGTGCTTCTCAGATAAAGTCAAGTTCAAGGAGTTCATCATCACCAAGCCATTATTATATGAAATGTTTAAAGGGACTTATCTAAGAAAAAGAAGATAGAAAATATGAACAGTAAAAATAACAGCAAACTCACAGTTATTAACAACCACACCCAAAACCAAAACAAAAGAAAACTAAGCAAACAACTAGAACAGAAACAGAACCACAGAAATGGAGATCACATGGAGGGTTATCAATAGGGGATTGGGAGGGGGAGAGAAGGGGGAAAGGTACAGAGAATTAATAGCATAAATGATAGGTGGAAAATAGACAGGGGGAGGGTAAGAATAATGTAGGAAGTGTAGAAGCCAAAGAACTTATAAGTATGACCCATGGACATGAACTATAGGGGGGAATGTGGGAGGGAGGGGGTGGGCAGGATGGAGTTGAGTGAAGGAGCGGAAATGGGACAACTGTAATAGCATAATCAATAAATATATCAAAAAATAAAAAATAAAAAAGTTAATAAATAAAATCTTAATAAAAAAGAAAAAAATGTTCTCTAACACCCCAGAGCTGATCCAGGAATTATGCCAATGGAAAGCAAAACACGCAGCTATTGATCAAAAATCCTGACACTAAGGGCCAAGCTTGACTGCTTCCATTTTATGAGACCTAGAAGAATATTTATGGGGCTAATAATACTGGGCTCAAGGGTCAGGAGATCTCGGGCTGCCTCTCCAAGGGCAAAGGTATTAGGCAATTTCCTTGCAAGAATGTGGCCTGGGTACCTGTGGGTCAGCAACAAGTGTTGAGCAAGGTGAAATCCAAAGAACTGGAAGGAAGCCAGTTGCTTTGTGAATATTCCTAATTGGGAAGTAAACCATTGTTAATTAAATTTCAGAGAAGCTAGAAATAGTTTCCTAGCTTGTCTATATCAGGAGCTCAAGCACCTCTATGACTATATGTTGTTCTAGAGGAAGATTCTGCTATAGAAGAGAACTCCATTTGACACAGAGCAAAGGGTTTGAGGTCATACAGATCTGATATGAAACTCAAACTCCCCGTTTACTAGTTGTGTAGCCTGGGATACACATCAAAGGAAGCTAATAAAACTCTTCACCATTTTTAGAAATAATGAGATAAAGCTTCTTTGAAGATACGTACATAATGAAATATTTACAGATGATGTCTGAGAATTACTTCATAATATTACAGATTGTAGAGAAATAAATGAGGACACAGATCAAACAAGATTGGCCAAGAGTTGATAATTGCTTAAGGTGAGTGATAGGGAAATAGGGGTCTGTTATGCTGTTCTCTCTACTTTTGTAAGTGTTTGAATCATCCCAAAATAAAATGTTTTAAGTAATGCATAAAATGAAGAGATTGAGCAGTGGAGTTCCAAATAGGTTTGATATGGGCTCCTGCTCCTAACTAACTGAATTATTGGGTAAGTTAATTAAGCCCTTCTGAGTCTGAGCATACTCCTCTGTAAAACATTGGAAGTAATTATTCCTGCCTTACAGGGTGGTGGTAAAAATTAATTGAGATTATGCATGTATGGAATTTAGGACAGTGCCTAAGATATAATGCAATTTCAAAAATATTAGCTGTTGTCCTTGTCTTTGTCATTATTATTATTACTATTATTATTATATGAAAGGTCCAGAAGAACACTTGACATGCAGCAGATGTTTAATAAGTGGTATTGAATATCATCATAATTATCTTCAGCACCACCAGGCATTGAACTCGTCACATCTCCTCAGAATGCACTGTTAAACTGAGTTCCCAATCTCACCAGAATGTTGGTAGATATGGTTATTGAAGTCTCCTGGGTGAATAAGAACTATTTTTCCTTAGTGAGTGGGGCTGTTATAACTGCCTCCAGCAGCTTAAATTCAGAAATGTCCACACAAGAACAGGACCAACTAAGTAGCTCAACTTGAGCTGTCAAAGCGTCCTCTATAGAACTTCTGTAAATAGGAGACAGTCGTAGATTAAAGACCACTGGAGACATGCAGTTCAGCAAAGGGGTTTTCTTTATGGGAGTTTGCAGAAGGGGGCTTGGCTCTGAAAAAGGGACACAGCTGGGAATCACTTTCATTTTTTAATTTAATTTATTTATTTTTAGACAGAGGGGAAGGGAAAGAGAGAGGGAGAGAAACATCAATGTGTGGTTGCCTCTCATGCACCCCCCACCGGGGACCTGGTCCACAACCCAGGCATGTGCCATGACCAGGAATCAAACAGGCAACACTTTGGTTTGCAGGCCAGTGTTCAATCCACTGAGCCACACCAGCCAGGGCTGGAAGTCACTTTCTTGATAAAGCCTTATCTGACCTCCCCTCCTGGCTTCCTGCTTCATTGGGCCAAATTCAGTAAAGTGCTCAGTGCAGGTTTGTCAAAAGAATGGACTATAGAACAGAAATCAAGTTACCACATGCTGGACACTGGGTTCATAAGTCAAAGCTGGTTAAATAACTGTCTCTAGACTCAGGATGAGTGTGTTTCCAGAGTCTGAATTTTTCCCAGCCACCACATGAGGCATGGCAACTAAAGCTACAGCAATCAATCAGGTAATGTTAGGTAGAGATTCCAGTGTGACCTGATTGACCCATTTGTCTTCATGGCTCGTGGAGTTTCCACCAGCATGAACTGTGCACATCCAGGGATGGCTTTCTATGCTCTGTACAGACACATTCAGGGTGGAAACTCTCACCTGCTGCATTTGCTTGCTCTAACTGGTCGCTACTTGTTTTTGTCCCGAGCAAGGCTTATTAGAGTTCATTAAAACTCTATTAAGATGGCAATCAACCTATGAAAGATTTTATATATAACCTGTTAGGATCAATGATACCTCAAAAACTCACATTCACATTCATTTTGGAAGACCCACGACTGGGACAGGGACTAAAGAACTTTACCCTGAAACAAAGTCTCAACTAGAGTGCCATTCAACAGCAAGTCTACAAAGACCATTGGGTTCATATCACTGAGAGCTTTGTGCAATTATCTAAGTGTGAACTTTCATTTGCAGATAGTAGAAAGCCCTCAATGCTTTCTGAGGACAGTGCCATGATCAGACCTATGATTTAAGCAAGTAGCTCTCAAATTTACCTAAGCATCTTAGATTCTCACCCCAAAAGCAGAACCTCTCATTTTGCACCTTATATTCTGACTCAGAAACTCTCTAGTGAGACCCACAGAATGTGTATCTTTAAATAGTACATCAGGGAGGATTCTGAGATTACAAGAGCACAAATTATTAGGTTAAGAGATGCAGTTTTAAGAAGATGAGTGTGGTGGTTAATAAAGAGACTGAGGACTGGAGAAAAAGTAAGATATTGTGACCATCCAGTTGGGCAACAGAGAAACCTGATTTAGAGTTGGAGTGCTAGGAAATCAAAACTATGCCCACCCTCCCAAGTTCCTGGGAGTTTGTGGAAAGCATGGTTTCAGTTGCAGTGGGCACTGGAGAGTGTTGGAAACTAATGATGCCTGTTACATCAAGCTCATTCTTGACAAATCCTATTCATCTTGACTAGTCCATGCTCAGACTCCTTATTTAACCTTCCTTCCTACCTGTGTAGCTTTGTGTAGCCTACATCTGCTTTTTTGATCAAATTCATGGAGTTATTGCCATGTAATCCCAAGGACCTTGATGTGCACAGAATCCTGCTATAGCTAGTTTCAAGGACAGAAGGCCTCTTTCAGGCCTCAGGAAAAAAAAACCACTCTTGTATTTTAATTTATCCATGAAAAGGCTGGTTACTATTGACTCCAGCTGGCTGGTTCCTATTGACTCCAGCTGGCTGGTTCAGTCCTACCAAGCTATGGTATAGCACTCTCTTTTTAGAATTGACACATCCTCTAAGGTACTCTTAAGTCACATGAAATCCAATGGAGCATTTTTAAGTCACAAAAACTGTTAAACTTTTCTTAAGCTCAGTTAGGCACCATTAAGTCTTACCAAGTTTAGTGAAGTCACAAGATTTAACCAGGCATAATGAGCATAGAATTTATACAACTTAATGAGACTTGATGAAGATTATTGAACCATATCCTGCCCTTAAGGCAACATCAAAATTTTAAAATTCAAATGAGATAGAAGAGAACTATTCTTTTTCCTTTCTTTTTTTAAAGTGAGCTACCTAAACTGACAAGCCTGTGTGTCCCCTTCCCTGAGGGTCCTTCGTGACTGCTAATCTGATAAATTATTATGTGTTAACTTTTAATGGGTTACTCTCCTTCCTACCTCCCAGGTGGCATATATGCATTTTAATAGAGTCTTCTGGACAGGCTGCTTTTACCGAGTACAGACTTAAGAGTGTGGGAATTTCAGGCACCCACCTAGACCTGTGAAGGAGGCAGTTAGACCTTTGGGCCCCTCTCAGATCCCATTGTACAAACAGGCTCATACTCTGGCAATGCTGGGTGGAGAGTTGAGTTGGAAAGGAAGGGGGCTGGTGGTGAGTCATCCTTAGCTAAGTGCAATAAAATAGGTCTCAAAACAGCCAGGGACATCAGATAATGCATTTTCAGATCTCAAAACAGCCAGGTGCATCAGATAATGCATTTTCCTTGCTGGAGAGAGAACCAGTGACTCACTTGGCATTTTGTGGATTAGATCTTTCAGAATACTGTGTCACTGGCTACATTCAAACAAGTCTTTATACATTTAATTAAGTAACATCTGTTTTATATACATATTTTTAGAAAATATTTTTAATTAGTTATAATAGGACATCTAGTACTTTCTGCTTATTTTCTTGACAAAATTTTCAATTCTTGATCTCAGAGTCAGCCTTTAGCTATTGACATTGATTAGGCATCTAGTCTTTATACTAATAACACTAATCATCATAAAGATAATACTACCAGGCACATATGAGGCTTATTCTGTCAAGTGTTATTTTAAGTGCTTTACAAATATGAACTCATTTAAGTGTCACAACAACCCTCTGACAGAACTATTATTCTTTCCACTTACAGGTAAGGAAACTGAGGCATGGAGAGATTAGTGACTTCCCTAAGGTTACAAAACTGGTAAGCAGTGGGGCTGGGATTCAAACCCAGGCAATATGGATCCAGGGCCTATACTTTCAACCTATAACATCAGCAGTACTCAGTTTGGGGGCTTAGGGTATACCATCATTATATTCCAATTCTAGAAAAAAGCATAATATACTTTTGATCTTTTTTAAAAAAAGGAAATTGAGTAACAATGACAACAACATGTTTTTATTTCTGCTTTCAATATTGTGTGTGAGAAAGAGAGAGAGGGGGGAGGGTTGGAAAGGAGAAGAGATATTAGATTTGAATGTGAATAAGACAATGAAGTGTGGAAGAAATCACATAATTACACTAGTTATTTTGGGAGCGTGAAAGTTGTGTAGGTAATTTCACTTTTCACTTGGCATACTTCTATATTATTTTAATTTTTACAAGCATGTGATTAAACACACACACTGATTGAGCAGTTTACTGTACTCTCTGACACAACATTTGGTTTAGATTTCCATAATCATCAGAGAAAAGATCAGTCTTCCCTGTTCTGAAGCCTAATACAGTGACATTATTGTAACAGGTATTCAGTAAATGTTGTTTGTGTTGTGTTATTGGGAAGTGTGTTGTTTGAACCACACCTCTTTATTCTCTCAGACTTCGGGATTATCATAAACTCTGCCAAGATTTCACTGCTTAGGAAGTTTTGATTGGCTCTCTAACTCAAGGGTTGACCTTTTTTTTTCCTCTCAAGGGAAAGAAAGCAAATATTTTAGGCTTTTCAGGTCATAAGATCTCTGTTGCAACTATTTCTGCCTCTGTAGTGTGAGAACAGCCACAGAAAATATGTAAAGAATGTGCAAGACTGAGTTCCAAAAAATTTTATTTACAAAAGCGGGAAGAGGGCTGCATTTGGCCCAGGTCCATAGTTTTTGGACCCCTGCTCTAGCTACTCAGAACAGTGTTTCTTGTACTAAGAAAAAACTGATTTTGTCTTCAGGATACTATTCTATGGCAGTTCTGTGGGTTTTGAACATTCGTGAAGGTATGATTGATGTGTTATAAATTTAGTTGAGAATTTTTCAGGTGTTTGTCTAGTTAGGATTGCCTTATCCTACATTCCCATGGGGTTACATTTGGACACAGAATACACTGTGTCCTGTTAGACTTTTTACAAATATCTGGTTTTTGTTTGTTTGTATAGTTTAATCCTTAGTAACACTGAGATAGAAGGAACTCCTCCTTCGGATAGGGAAAGAAAGTTGTGGGTTGCACGTCACCACCCTCCACTGCTCTTTTGGTCTCTTTTGTGTCGCAGGTATGGAGAATTTGTAGTTGCGTCAAACCCGTCATGTGATGATTTTATGCTTCTTCACCCACCTCATGGAAGGAAATTATCCCTTCAAGAGTGACAGATCTTGTAGACCTTCCACCTCTCAAAGATAGCCCTGCTCTTACTTGGTTATAACTCCTCCTGAGAACCCTAAGTCCTTGGGAACTGGACCAATGAGTTATTTCTTCATTATAGCTTCTCTGGACCACATCAATAGCCAATTTACTTAATAGCCAACCCTGAACTTGTGATCTGAAGCACAGTGCAGACCTTCTACCTGTGCCCCACTTCAGCAAGAGAGCCCAGCTCTCCAAGAGCAACCTCTTCAAGGATAAAGGGAAACAGCCCTTATTTTCTAAATTTTAAGTTCTTGGCATGCACGTTCCTATTCACCATTCCTCCCAAGTGATTTTGTGCAACCCTTATACAATCAAGACTTTTGGCTACCTAATTATTACTTAATAAATAGTTGATAGGCAAAACTTTCTAAGTATAAATAGTATACAGGTTGAATATAGTTAACAACCCTTCCCCCAAATTTGTAGCTTTCTTCCCTCTAATCCCATGGAACTGATATCTAAATTCTCTTTGGAACAGGGCAAGGACAAATCATCTCCCCTATAGTCTTAACCACAAATTTATAAAAATATATACATTGGATATAATTAGAGTGCATTTTGTTCCTTAACTTTAAAAGTCAATATTTTTTGCTTATTTTTAACCTCTCTTCTGTGGACACAAGGGCTAGATAAGAAATAAGGAGTGCTATTTTTCTTCCTGCATGCTCTCAGACACTCAAGTATCTACTTTCATAAAATTTAAAATAAAACACAAATTCATTTGCATAATATAATGGGTTAAATGTTTGTGTCCCACCAAATTTCACCTGTTGAAACCCTAATCCCAATGTGATGGTATCTGGATGTAGGGCTTTTGGGAGGTAATTATGTCATAAGTTTGGAACCCTCAGAGATGGGATTCATCCTCTTATAAAAAGAGGCCATACAGCTAGCTACTTTTTGCTATTCTGACACCTTGATCTCAGATTTTTAGCTTCCAGAACTGTGGAAAATAAGTTTTTGTTGATAAGCCACTCAGCTTGTGGTATTTTTTTGTTATAATACTTCAAGCTGATTAAAATACATGGCGAACTTTTGTTTTTCATTGACAACTTTGTTTCATTCAAAAGAAGAAAGAGTATGGATTCCCAGAGGGAAGCACCCAAATCTAAGGCCATTTTAGTGGGATAGATTAGAATGGGTTGTCTCATTTCCGTATCTGGTGGCCTAGAGGAAAAAGAAAAACTTGAGAAAAGAGAATTCTGTCTGTGAAGTCATAATGTCTAGAGGCTGCAAACCTCAACTGAAATAATGAAATTACTCAGAGCCTGCAATTTAAACTTTATTTCATATCTCTTGTTAAATTACACAAAATCAGTGAATGGTTTGTAAAGCTACACCATTGGACAGATGTTTACAGTTAAAATCATGGGAATGACATGATGCTGACAAAAAAGTATATTTATAACATCCCCTATATACAATAATCAGTACAGAGAGAAAAAATGCACTTAATCTCCGCAAATCATGCACACCACAGCAACAACACAAAATGATTTTCTGTAACAAGCTTTTCCACTGGCTCAGGCTTCATCCTGCTTTCTAATTGTAACTATCAGTTTAAGGAGCAAACATTATCAATTAAAACTAAACAATATTGAAATACCACAGTGATCTACAGAATCTTTATTTTAAAAACACAATGTACACAAAATAGTTTCACTCTAAAACACTTTCATTTCAAGGTGTGTTTTTAAAAAATTCCTTTCAGTTTTTCAGCTCTCAGAATTCCCAGGACTGCAATACTGTCAGACAAAGCAAAACTTAGATATTTTGATTTACACTCAGAGTCAAGAAAATTTAATTTTAAACTCAAATTCTCAGTTTCTTGTCCAGCTTGTGGCCATATTATTACAGATGAAATGAGATCATGCAAATGAGCAAACTGTACAAGATATGACTTATTGTCACACTTCTAAGCATGGCCCTCTTGAAAACATAAATGCCACTCCCATTGCCTTCTTTGATTGACAGCCAGGGGGTTAGTGTAAGTTCTTTAAAAAGTACAGCAAAATCTGTAAAATGGAAACTTCCTAAAATTACAATGCTTCATAGCACAGTGAGTTATGTACTTTTTTCCCCTTCTCAATTCATACTCAGTACCCTAAAAGTATTTATGTATAGACTTAACAATACAAAATCATCTTCCTCAACTTTTATGCTGATACTTAACCTCACTGCAGCACAGTGTTTCCTTTGGTTCTTTCTTAAAATAAAACCTGGTAGAGGGTTAACCCAAAGTATTGAGGTACAGCTTTTGGTGTTAGTGAATAACTCTGGCTATCCTAATGCATATTCTACCATGTTTTTCTCTTGTAGTTGTCTACAATCTGTCAAAACAAAAAAGAATTAATGGGCTACATATAGCCAGCCCAACTGGAAACATCACAGTAAAAATGTACAAAGAGTAAATAATAATTAATTCACATTTGGGTTCAATTCTACTTGATAAAGAATAACTTCAGCAATATTTGTAGACACATTATCCTGTTCAAGAGTTTCTTGATAAGGACCTCACAACACAAATATTGATAAGACAATTCTATAGAAAATCCTGACTTTTATTCAGGGTTATATATCACAATAAATTCAGCAACACACCATTTAGATGATGAAGAAAGATTCTATAAATGGATTAATTTGGAATGAGCACAACTCAGAAGCTTTAAAATGAAAGAGAAGCAGCGCCAAAAAGATTCCAGAAGTGTTGAAATTACAGTGCCCAGAAAGTGTCTGGAAATCAGATCTTTCCATTGGTATTCCATTTAGAAAAAAATGTTTTATTAATATGAGATACACCCTGTTTAAAACCTTTAAGGACTAGAAGGTAGAAAAAGTTTAAAATTTCAAACATTTCTTAAGTAACAAGATATGAGTCCTGTTCTACTTGAAAAGCCAATATTTTTACATAAAACTACCCATGTTTGGGAGAGAAATTTTTCATTTTCTGCAGTTTGGTAAAATTTACCATCACTTCTTATTCTATTTAAATAGCTTCCTTGTTAAAAATCAGAAGAAAATAAAAGGTTGTGTCTTTAATTTTAGTTTTTTTAAAATGTTTATATTCATGCTTACCCCTGAAAAAATTTGCTTGTAAGATTGAGTTTTAATCGTGTATCATAAATAATTTAAAGTCCATTTTTAGTGACATTAAATGGCCCCATTTTGTTTTCATTTTGTTTATATAAGTAATTTAAGAACCTCTTAATACATCTAAAGAGCAACATCTAGTGAGTCTGATTTGGCTTTTGGATTTTATAAATATTCCAACAAACCAAAAAAAAAAGACAATTTAATTACATATTGGAATTTGTTATACCCATGCACAGTATTACATTTAATTGAAAGGCAACTGTAAAGGCAACATCTTAACTTTTTTCAGCTTCCAAGTTTAGGGAAGCAAGATATGTTTGAACACTCTCATATTTTCAAATCAGCCATATTCTTACTGGCGCTTTGGGAGGAGTGTGCAAAAGCCTTTGGCCATTTAACGCCATTTCTCTACACTGCCTATGTAATCATTGGTGCCATTGCTGGTGTTGCTATCGCTCTGCTCTTGGCCTGTGTTCTGTTTCTGGTTTTCCAGATTCTCTTTCTGGCTTGAATTCTGACTTGAACTCTGAGTCAGATTCTGAAGCAGATTTTGAATCAGATTCTGGGTCACATTTTGATTTACGTTCAGATTTGGCTTCTGACTCTGATTCTGACTCATATTCTGGCTCTGGACCTGACTCTGGCTCTGGAAATGGGTCTGAAGGAACCTTCCCTTCAGAAATTTCCGTTGCTCCTGACGCTTCCTCCTAGCTTCCTGATGTTCCTTCTGCCTCATAAACTGATACCTTTGCAAAAAGAGATCTTTTGCATAGCTGTACAATTCCATATCCAGAAAATTCAGCCCCTCAATACGCTTTTGGATTTCCTCATTGATCTCTACACTAGAGGCCCTAGTGGTATTATACTGGGTAAATGGTGAAATAAAGTTCATGTTGAAGGTTTTCTCAAACAGATACTGAGTCTTCCGCTGAAACTCAGTTAAGCCAAAGAATGCCATGTGCTTCAGATTCGATTTGGCACTTTCCAGGAGGACCTTGTTTCTTTGCTTTTCGGGCATGACAGAGAGGTTGTAGCAGCCTACTAGGGTCAGGTCGGAGAGCATGCGCACCTGGCGATTGTTGGCTAGATTATAGGGACAGTCCATGAACTCTTTCAGCGGGCAGCCGGACCAGTCATCACCAGTGTAGCAGCTGGGCAGCTCTTCGGAGGTTGGGGGCCTTCCATCGCAGACATGCAGTGATGCTTTCCATGTCGCCCCTCTCTGGACATGCCTCCACTCACTCAAGTACCGGGATACTGGGTCTCGGAGGATGGTGATATAGTGGAAGTTTCTATGGAAAAAGTACAAAGACCAATAGTCAAGGATGTGGGTGATATAAGTGGCGACAGGGAGGGCCATGGGATATGCAATGTTCACTGGCCAGTAAGGAAGTCAAAAGGGGGAATGATGGAGATCTGGTGGCATTTGTCCTGTAAACTTTGCTGTACTCTGTGTTTCACTAGCCTGTCCAGATAGCTAATCCTTTTACCCAACTTGCTGGTATGAAAAGTTTAGGCCTAAGACATTGGCCTTGTCCTTCATTCCCCCTTTCCTCTTCACCCTCCCCCTTGTGCTCTGTTTCTCTCTCTCCAACCAATGACAACATCCTTTGAACAACCCCATTTGCAAAGTAGGCAACCATTTTATTTCATACCCTGACCCAAAATCCCCACTGATCATGAAATGAAGACTCAGTAGAAGTGATTTTATTGAAGTGACATGGAATTGATAAGTGAACACAAATTCTAATCTTTCTCACTAGGTATACAAATACTTTATCTGCAATATCCAGTCTAATCAGGATATCTTATTAAAAAGACAAAACTTCACTGATAGAATGTCTGATGTGATATCTTTGATTTTGGCTGTTGCCATAACATCATGGTTCATCATTACGGAATTGGAATGTAGAGATAGGCAGAACAGCTCAGGACCTCCAGAAATAAACATTGTGGTTAAGCACTGACTGAAATAGATATGGTATTTGTCAATGGCATATATGCAAGCAACTACCTTGGTTTCAGTCTTCGCTCACATAATTTTCCCAGGATAGGAAAGTTAACTCTATCAGTATCAAAATGCCCCTTTTCTTTACCCACCGAAAGGACACATGGATGCCAGCAAGAACGGAGGCTTAATTGTGTGGCTATGTTCACTTTAAAACTGCCAAGTAATAAAAATTATTTGATGAAATAGCAAACTACCAAATATTTAAATCACACAATCACACCCTCCATACACAGCAGGTGCACATACAAGCACCACACCCCAGAAATATTAAGGTCCCTGATGTGATCAGATATACACAAGGGGAGAAATAATCTTGGGGTGAGCTTTTAATAAGAAATGAGTTTATACTCAGGTTCAGTGGATGAAAGATAAGGTAATGGAAAAGCATATTATGGAAGGAAAAGAACAATAAACTCTGAATATTAACACTTAGTTCCTTAAAGAAAACCTGGGGAATGGCTTGCAGCTTTTTCTGAAGTTTTTCATTTCCATCTGAGATAGTGGTGGTTCTGTGCACATGCATGAG
Source organism: Desmodus rotundus (assembly GCF_022682495.2). NCBI lineage: Eukaryota > Metazoa > Chordata > Mammalia > Chiroptera > Phyllostomidae > Desmodus > Desmodus rotundus. The sequence goes on along the minus strand of NC_071400.1, from coordinate 19,140,660 downwards.
GAGCCCAAAGGAACTAATTCAATTGCCCAACTGACTATGTGGGCTGATGTCCTCTGAGGAAACATTTCTTCAGTCTTGGGCTTTGAGCAACTGGGTACCCTGGGAGCTCTCCCGTGGGCTTCTATTCTGTGCATGGTGTTTCCTCTACGTGGTGGGTGTGACCTTCTTTATTTCATTGGAAAAATCTACTTATTCATATTGCAGCCCAAATACTATCTCTCTTCTGAAAAAAATTTATCACAACCCTTGCTGCTAGTCATCACCTTTTCCCTGTGTCACACAGCACTTCCACACTTAGTCTGTGTTAAAACACTTTTGATACTGAACTGCAATTACATGTTTGTATTTCTGCTTAAAGTATGTTTCCAGGACAGGGGTTCTGTGCTATTCTTCTATAACTCTCTTCCCATCCATCCCAGCTTTGTCCCTTGGCCTTTATACCTAGTACAAAGCAGAATCTCAGTAACTCCTTTAATTGCTTATTTAATTAACTGTTCTGGAGAAGTTAGAAACAAAGAAGGGTATGACCAATCATATAAAAACTCTGGATAATCTCCTATGTGCCTTGCAAAAATCACATAAAAGAATTTTTAAATCATCTTAAATATTTTTTTTCTGGAATAAATGAGCATGGACACAGAAGCACCTGGGAGTGAGGATAGACAGGGGGCCAAGGCCACCTTCACCTATCTCACTGCTTTTCTTTCTTTCTTTTTTTTGGGGGGGGGGTGCGGCTGTAATTTTTATTTTTTTAAATTTATTTTTATTATATGTCTATGAGTCCTTTTTTGTTGCTTGACCCTTCCACTCCCTAACCCACCAATAGCTGTCATCCTGCTCTCTATCTATGAGTCTGTCTCCATTTTGCTTGTTCGGTTTGTTCATTAGATTCCACATATGAGTGAAATCATATGGTGTTTGTCTTTCTCTGACTGGCTTATTTCACTTAGCATAATGTTATTCTGATCTACCCATACTATTACAAAAGGTAAAACTTTCTTCTTTTTTATGGTTGATTATATTCCATTGTGTATCGACTTCAATGGATAGATCTTGCAAAAAGAATCAACAAGGAGAGAGGGGCCTTAAATAACACACTAGATCAAATGGATTTAATTGATATCTACAGAGCATTTTACCCCAAAGCAGTAGGATTTATACACTTTTCAAGAGCACATGGAACATTTTCTAGGATAAACCACATACTAGGACACAAAACAAGTCTCAATAAATTTAAGAAGATTGAAATCATATCAAGCATCTTCTCTGGTCCCAATGCTATGAAACTAGAAATCAATCACAAGAAGAAAAGTGAAAAATACACAAAGATGTAAAAGCTAAATAACATGTTATTAAACAATGAATGGGTCACTGCTTTTCTTAGGGCCTGACTTAGCTGGTGCCAGTAAAATTCATCTCAGTAAAGATGCATTGTTAATGAGTAGCAGCTTTTGTTACCCAGCAGCCTTTAGCAACAAAGGTTACTACTATTCCCATGGGCTTCTACCTTCTACTCCTAGTTTTGGTATTCACTCATTCATTCATTTATTCAGTACATATTTATCAAGCCTTTATGCTAGGCCTCAGGCAATAGATTAGTGGCAATTAGTCTGATTATTTGAGAAAAAAAGAAATTTATGAAGTTCAGTGACACATTCGGATTAATCTTTCAACCACTTTTTCCAACTATGCAATACAATAGGGTCTGCTGAGTGTTTTAAAGCACCATAGTAGAGCCACCTTCATGCTCAGCTAACAGTCCTACGTTTTACTGATTTAAGCCTACAGTGACATCTTCTGGTGAGTCCTAGAGTGCAGCCCAGTGCCAGTCTGACGCTCTCCTTTCTAACAACTCTTCCTTATCTTTCAGAGCAGATGGATCACAACCACCAGAGTTAGTGTCAGGACCAATAATTTGTAAGTATCATTCCCACACTGAAAGAGAAAACAAGCACCACAGAAAGGCAGAGCTAGCCATTCAGAGAGTCTCTCGTGTTCTGGATGTATGACTTATTTCACTTGAAGATCCCTAGTGCCCATATGAGATGAGGGCAGACCAGTGTTGGCAGCCTCAGTCTCTAGGGCTTATTATGGCAGCAAGAGAAATTAGAGGAGCCTACATATAGGTGTATATGCATGTGTGCACACACACACACACTGCCCCAGCGATAACATTTACCCTACATTCAGATGACAGTAGCTCTGGAGATTCAGTGATTGCCAATAGTCACATTCTTCCAGGAAAACGAGGCCTGGAGGCCTAGACTTACACAGCTAGGAATACTTGATGCTGCTTGAAAAATGATCTCATATGTTAAAAGGAGTATCTGCTGAAAGGCAGGTCTCTGGGAGTGTCCAGTGGCCTCCTGAATTGCATAATGGATTGGAATTGGGAAGGCAGGTAAGGATAATACCTGGGAGGTTTAGCTGGGCAAAGAATCCAGGACAGTCATTCTTCTGAGAAAAGAGGTGTTACAGAAGTGCTAAAGGAAAAGTCTTCCTACCCACAGCAAATGAGGATATGAAAGCCCAACCTTAAGGGAACAGAGACTTGTGCCTTTTCCAGAGGTCAGTTCAGTTCAAGCACCTAATGTGACAGCCACGGGGGACACTGATGGGGGTAAGAGGTGGGAACCTAAGAAGAGCATTTCAATATAATGTGCCATTAATGTTAGAGCAAGTACGAGGCACAATGAAAGCAAATTGCAGTGATTCTTAGGCTAACCTCACAATAGAGGAAGAGTTTCTGTAGCTTTATTTTGAAAAACAAGAATTAGATGAGGCAAGAAGAGAAAAAAAAAAGATTAGACAGGAAGGTCAGCATAAGCAAAGACACAGAGGCATAAACTAGACTGTTGTGAGTGAAGGAAGTGCATTAAAAACATCTTACTAGGAATTACAGTAGTGGCAGGAATTGAGCATAAAAAAGTAGCAATGAACCTGGTTGCAGAAGGCATCAGATGCCATATTTAAGAATTTATATTTCTGCGGGCAACAGGGAGGCCTTTGAAATATCTTAAGCAGGGAAGTGACATGAAGAGATCTGTGTTTTAGAACAATCACTGTGTATGGTGTGTGAAGATGGAATTAGGGAAATTAATTCAGGTTACCATAGAAAACAAGACCAATGGGTCAAAAGGCAGTTCCATTTTTAGTTTGTTGAGGAAATTCCATACTGTTTTCCACAGTGGCTGCACCAGTCTGCATTCCCACCAACAGTGCATGAGGATTCCCTTTTCTTTACACCCTCACCAGCACTTGTTTGTTGATTTGTTTATGATGGCCTTTCTGACCTGTGTGAAGTGGTATCTCATTGTGGTTTTAATTTGCATCAGTCTGATGGCTAGTGATGCTGAGCATCCTTTCATATGTCTCTGGGCCCTCTATGTCCTCCTTGGAGAAGTGTCTGTTCAGGTCCTTTGCCCATTTTTTAATTGGGTTGTTTGTCTTCCTGGTATAACTGGAGAATATTATGCTAAGTGAAATAAGCCAGGTGGTGAAAGACAAATACCATATGATCTCACCTATAAGTGGAACCTAATGAAAAAAACAAACAAGCAAGCAAAATATAACCATCGACATGGAAATAAAGAACAAACTGACAGTAACTAGAGGTGAGGAGGGAGGGAGATAACATGGAAAGAAGAGGAGGGGTCAAGTCAAGGAACATGTATAAAGGACCCATGGACAAAGACAACAGACAACGGGGGGCAGAGATTAAATGTGGGAGGTGGGGGCTGGATAAGGCAGGTGAGAGTAATGGGGGGAAATGGGGACAAGTATAATTGAACAACAATAAAAAAAATCAAGAAAAAAGATAACATGGCCAATGAACGTGGACAGATTAGAGAAATATTTGAGAAGTAGAATTAACAAGACTTGGTGACAAAATGAATGCAGGTGAAAGGAAGGAAAAGAAGTTAAGGATGCCTATCAGGTCTCTGGTAGAAGTTTTGAAGTACCTATAGGACATTTGAAGAGAGACTTGAATGCACAGATCTAATACTCAGCAATCTGAGCTAAGATAAATATGTGGAGTTGTCAGCAAAAAGTGGTAGTTTCAGACTGTGAGGACCTATTTAGAGATTGGTTTTTAATTCCACACATGTGGCTTTGGGTATTTAAAAGACAGCATTGTGCTGACCAGTGTGGCTCAGTTGGTGGGGCATCGACTCGCAAAGTGAAAGTTCGCCAGTTTGATTCCCAGTCAGGGCACATGCCTGGGTTGTGGATTCAGACCCTGGTCAGGGCACATCTGACAGGCAATCGATTGATGTTTCTCTATCATGTCAATGTTTCTTTCCATCTCTTTCTCCCTCCTTTCTCCTCTCTCTACGAATAAATAAATTTAAAGAAATAAAATAAAAGACAACATTTAATACCTCAAGGTTTCTCCTCTTTATGCTAAATATGGTTTTCGACTATTCTCCACACAGCTTTGAGTCGTCTCACTGTCCTCTTGTTTGCCTCTAAATGTATCCCACTTTATTGAAACATGTCCTCCAGGCAGAATCCGACAACCAGCAAGTGGAGAAAATCTATCCCCTCCCTCATTCTTGACATCATTTCTTTTTAAAAAAAAATATTTATTGATTATGCTATTACAGTTGTCCCATTTCCCCCCCCTCACTCCATTCCATCCTGCCCAGCCCCTCCCTCCCACATTCCCCCCCTATAGTTCATGTCCATGGGTCATACTTATAAGTTCTTTGGCTTCTACATTTCCTACACTATTCTTACCCTCCCCCTGTCTATTTTCCACCTATCATCTATGCTACTTATTCTCTGTACCTTTCCCCCCCTCTCCCCCTCCCACTCCCCTATTGACAACCCTCCATGTGATCTCCATCTCTATGGTTCTGTTCCTGTTCTAGTTGTTTGCCTAGTTTGCTCTTGTTTTTGTTTTAGGTGTGGTCAATAACTGTGAGCTTGCTGTCATTTTTACTGTTCCTATTTTTTATCTTCTTTTTCTTAGGTAACTCCCTTTAACATTTCATGTAATAATGGCTTGGTGATGATGAACTCCTTTAACTTGACCTTATCTGGGAAGCACTTTATCTTCCCTTCCATTCTAAATGATAGCTTTGCTGGATACAGTAATCTTGGATGTAGGTCCTTGCCTTTCATGACTTGGAATACTTCTTGCCAGCCCCTTCTTGCCTGTAAGGTCTCTTTGGAGAAATCAGCTGACAGTCTTATGGGAAGTCCTTTGTAGGTAATTGTCTCCTTTTCTCTTGCTGCTTCTACGATTCTCTCCTTCTGCTTAATCTTGGGTAATGTAATTAGGATGTGCCTTGGTGTGTTCCTCCTTGGGTCCAGCTTCTTTGGGACTCTCTGAGCTTCCTGGACTTCCTGGAAGTCTATTTCCTTTGCCAGATGAGGGAAGTTCTCCTTCATTATTTCTTCAAATAAGTTTTCAATTTGTTGTTCTTCCTCTTCTCCTTCTGGCACCCCTATGATTAGGATGTTGGAACGTTTCAAGATGTCCTGGAGGTTCCTAAGCCTCTCCTCATTTTTCCGAATTCTTATTTCTTCATTCTTTTCTGGTTGCATGTTTGTTTCTTCCTTCTGGTCCACACCATTGATTTGAGTCCCAGTTTCCTTCTCATCACTATTGGTTCCCTGTACATTTTCCTTTGTTTCTCTTAGCATAGGCTTCATTTTTCCATCTGGTTTTCAAACGGATTCAACCAATTCTGTGAGCATCTTGATAACCAGTGTTTTGAACTGTGCATCTGATAGGTTGGCTATCTCTTCCTCGCTTAGTTGTATTTTTTCTGGAGCTTTGAAGTGTTCTGTCATTTGGGCCTTTTTTTGTCTTGGCGTGTCTGTTACTTAAAGGGGCGGAGCATTAGGTGTTCCCCAGGCCAGGGTAACGCTGGTGGCTGTGCTGTGACTCTGTAAGTGGGGGAGGGGCCTAGAGGGAGCAATGGCGCCTGCTCCTCTCTCCTCCGGACTTCAGTCTTTCACTCCGCCACCCACAATCAAATTGGGCCCCTCTGGTGCTGGTTCCCGAGTGGGTGGGCTTGTGCATGCGCTAGGCCCCTGTGGGTCTCTCCAACGACCTCTCCTGTGAGGCTGGGAGTCTCTCCTGCTGCTGCCCCAACCCCCAACGGCGTTTTCAATTAGAGGTTTGAGGCTTTATTTCCCCCTGCTGGAGCCCTGGGTTATGTGGTCTGCTTCGCTCCCCTCCGTTCGTCATGGTTTATCTGTGTGCGAATGTGGGGCCGCAGAGTCTGCTAGTCGTCAGACTGCCTGTCCCGTTCGTCCCACACTCCTCCAGTCTCAGTCCCACCACAGCCATGGGAGTCCTCTCCGCCCAGGTGCCTGTCTCCGCCCCTCCTACCGGTCATGATGAATGTTTATTTTTTATTTCCTTGGTGTCGGACTTCCTTGCCGTTCGATTTTCTGTCAGTTCTGGTTGTGCGAGGAGGCGCAGTGTGTCTACCTACGCCGCCGCCGCCATCTTGGTTCTCCTGACACCATTTCTCTTAATGTGGTGTCATATCACATTGGCCTTTTTTAGTAGACACACCACACCATTGACACACAGTTTACTAAATTCTTTCATTCACACATATGCCATTTTGAAACCCAATTTACCTTATCCTACACTGATGCAGTTTACCTGTGGTTCTGTATTTCTCTTGGAGTAAATCTGAGCTTGTCAAAACACACCTGGATTCTGATTATATCCTCCAATATTATCACCATATCTTTTAACTCCTTTCTCCAATGCCCATATCCAGGCATGGATCAAAACAGTACAAAATGCAGGTGAAAGGAGGTCTGGGGCAGTTGCAGGAAATCTCCTTTCAGGTTGATAAAAACCCAGAGATTGCTGCTGAATGGATTCATTTAATTTTAAAGTAGTGAGCCAAGTTCAACCACAGGAAAATCACTCAGCCTGTTTCAGTTAGCAGTATTTGGATGGAAATATCTTGTGACCAAACATGTCACTTAATTTAGGTGACCAGGAGTCACATCTTTAAATTGAAGTCATGACTCCCCATCAGTTACCTAGGTTAATTTAATGGCCATTGTCATTTTTTTTATTTTTTATTTTACTTCTGTTGCCTTTACAGGCTGAACATAGTGAAAGATTTGCTACCCTCTACAAGGCTAGGCCAGTTTTTCCCTCTCATTGATAAGTAACTGAGGAAACAACATTAGCAGCCAATGAAAGAGTTGTCTGAGCAAGAAACCTGGGGACCACCTTGACTCCTCTGTCTTGCCCATGTCTAACATCTGAAGCTTCCCTAAGTCATGCTGACTCTGGTTTTTCATAGCTGTCAAATTCATCCTTTCCACTGCCTGCTGTCAGGCTCTCATCACTTCTATACTGGATCACTGCAGCAGCATTCTGGTCCACCTCCCTGACTCTACTCTCAAACCCGTTCCACGTTCCCATACGGCAGACATCTGACCTGCCATTCCCTAGTTAAGACCTGTCAATGGCTCCCCATCAACTATGTTATGAAGTCCACATTCCTCCACATGGTAGACACAGCCTTGTGGGAGCTGGCAACCACTTTTCTTTCTCTCCACCCTTATCTCTATTGTACATCTTCCTCCTTTTCCTGAATGGTTTTCCAACTCCCCTTTCCCTCCTCTGAATCTCAGACATTTGGCAGTATCTGGAGACATTTGCTCATCACAATTGGGAGGCAGGTATTACTGGCATCTACTGGGTCAAGTTTCAGGATGCTGCTAATCATGCTACAATGCAAACAAAGACTTATCCAACCAAATTATCAAAAGTGTCAAGGTTGAGAAACTCTGCTCAATATTCTATGTCCCAGATGTGTAAAAATGATATTAATTTTCCAGATTGGTCACAGGTATTAATCCTACACGACACTTCCCTTTGTATATGTAGTACCCACTCTTTTGCATGGGTTCTGTCTGTCCTTTGTAGGTTATCTGGAAAACTCGTTTAAAACTCAACTCTAGAATTGCCTCCTCTGTGAAACCTTCCTTGGCCTTCCTGGGAAGATTTAACTGCTGTGGTACTCCTCTGCTCCAGTTACACTGGTATTCTCCCATCGTAGCATTTATCACAATGTGCTGAGATTGTGTAGTGATTTGTCTGCTTTCCTGATAATACTATGAACTCTGGGAGGGCAGATACCATGCCTCATTTATTAACATAAGCTCCTCTGAGCCAGGTACAATGTTTGACATAAAATAAGTAATTAATAAAAGATTGTTGAATGAACATGTGCAGCAAAAGCAGCAGAACTTAGGATAAGGTAGGAAAATGCATATATTTTTCTTTGATAAGGAAAAGCCACTAGATGTCACTATTAAATAACAGATATACCATTTTGTAACTGTGATGGATATTTTGAGGAGGTCTAGCTATGAAGAAGATCTAATAATATTTAACAGTTGACCCTGATTTTTTGTGCATCATCCCACTGGTAAAAAAGGCTAAGGAGTTTAAGGATATTAAATGTAAGTGGATAAAAAGAACCATGTTTTTTCATTTTATTTTAACAGTACTTTATTTGCAATGACTATGTAAGTTCTAAGTCACACAATCCTAGACTGTCAGAACAAGAAGAAACCTTTGAGATAGCAAAAACATCTAGGTCAAATCCCTTACTTTAGAGATGGGGAAATCAAGGCCCTAAGAGAGACAAGATTTTGCCCATAAGTTACAAGTGGCCAGTGGCCCTTGGGAATCACTCTACATGAAAGGAATATTCCTGGGCTGAAGGCCTATGTTTTTAGTAGACCCTGTTTTTGTGTTTGTTATTTACCTGGTACAAAAAATAAGCCATGCCTGAAGGAGTTTACTAACCCTCATGAAAGGGAAACATTAGGCTGTTGAGAGACTGTACTTCCTTATACCAATTGCACAGCTAGGAGCTAGGGGCACTTGTGCCTGGCAGTTACACATTAACTCCCAACAATACTGTGAATCATATAATATTGCTGACATTTCAAGGATGCAGAAACTGAGACTCAAGAGAGAAATGAATTGACTCAACGCCATGTTACAAGTTAAGTAGGGGTGCTTAGATTTGACCCTGGTTCTCTCAGACTCCAGAACATGTATTTTTCCTAAATCTAGTCCTGGGACACAAACCTGTGACTTCTACCTCCACAAACAAACTAAAGACATGGTTCTCAAATTGCACCCTCATAACTGGCAGCATCCACATCACTTAGCACCTTGTTAGAAATATACATCCTTGACCATTTATTGAAGCAGAAACTCAGGGGTTGATCCTGGCAATCTGTGTTTTAACAATCTCTTTAGGAAATTCTGATGCACACACATGGTCAAGTTCGAGAATCACTGCTGCACACATATGGCTTCAGAGATCAAAAGTCTCTCAAAGATCCCAGAGAGTACCCAGAGTGTGGACAAGCCAAATGAGCTCCCAAGAGCAAGTCTGAGCACCTCATTGTACTCCTTGGACAAGCCCTAAAGATGCCCATTTTGGTCCAAGGAAAGACCAGAGTAATTTGCCTGAGCAAAGTTATGAGGATCACACTGTAAATATTTACTTTAAGGTAACTGGTTCATGAAAGGCCACAATAAGGTTCTTCCTGCATTACTCAAAGGGGAATAAATACCAAAGACATTTTTTTATGGAGGAAGGGCAGCAAAACTGTACCAGTTAAGGTCATAGAAGTGATCAATAAAAAGTTAATTTAAGAAAGGGAACAAATTCTTAGCCCAAATCAATAGGAGGGAAGATTTTATTATACCTGTAGCTTAGTTGTATTATTTTTCAGTTCAGCCTTTGCACATCTTGTTCTTGAATCAATGTCGAGTGTTAGAAATATAACAGTAGTAGGTGGTCGTAAGTAAAGTCTCCAAACAGCGGAAGCTATATATAACATAGTCATTAACGTTAAAGGTCTGGTCTCCATCCTCAGTTAATGAGGTGTAAACCAACAGCATGTATCCTTCTACTGCCTGTAAATGACTTGGTCAAAGCAAGGAGGATGGTTTTCAGATCAAACAACGTTAATACATGAGCACAAATTAAATAGAAGTATAGTTAATTGAATCAAAGGAAAAATTCAATCCCTCAAGCCCTGGAGTTGTGATTTTAACTGCTTTTCTTGTAGGACTCATATACTGGCAGTCACCAAAGAAGACTTCTGTAAACACTGTGATCAGCAGTGACAGCAGCCTCATAAAAGAAACATAGGTCTTTGAGAGGGGACCACTTTGAAGTGGGTGGATGCTCAATTGAATGTGTTGTTTTTGGTACATTTGTCCAAATGGTCTTGTGGATTAGTAGTCATGCTTTATCTGGTGAGAATGGTGAGACTCCACCTTCACATAGAAAGGGTTACTTAAAGCAATGTCACCCATGATTTCATTTGATTGTCTTCACAACATTAGGAAGACCTAAATTACCCAGACACTGAACCTCTCCCTTTCCTCTTTAAGTTGATGCTGTGGGCTCACAGTTAGGTCAGGCACTCCTGAGCAACCCAAGAGATGTGGGGAGCAAGACCAATGCTTGGGAGCCCATTGATCTGTAAGACAACTAAGACTTTCACTAGTTCTTTTAATGGATTAACTAGAGTTCTTAACAAGACATAATCATTCCAAGCAAATACTGGACATCAAACCAACTTGGAAGAGGCTATATGTCTTTTACCAACCAAACAAGCTATTCAATTCTCTTTGCAGTGGTTTTCTGCTATTCTTCCTCTCTCACCCAAGGGAGTAGTTCCGTGTTTATAAGGTAATATCTTTATTAACATCTTAATTAATTGATTTCCTCCCTCTGGTTAACTGAAATTTAACCTATCTTGTGTATTTTGAGGGGACACTAAGCAGAGCACAAACGGGCTTTCAATAACTAGAAAATTTTTATGCCATTCTTCTCCTTCTTTTACAAAGCAGAAAAATTATGCTTTCTTCTTTATTGAAAAGGAAGAAAAGAGGATTTCTAATGTCTGTAAATTCAAATCCAATGTGGAATTTTTTCAGATAGTAAGTCCTGGTGATATTTACCTCCTTTAAAAAGAAATCTAGCTCTCTTCCTTCCCAAAGCCCAGTAGGCTCCAAAGTACATAAATCTAGGACTTTTGCAAACAGTGACAAAACTAATTTCTTTAACAAGATGTGAAATTCCAAGCTTTATGATCCATAGTTGCCAGACTTTACCCAGAGTTGACTCAATTGCTTGGCAACATGAAAAGTTTTGCAGCTTACAATGCCCCCTGAAATATTTTGCATTCTGAAATTATTTTGTGAGTCTCAGTTCATTAATACTTAGTGTGTTTTTTGAGGTAGAAAGAACTCCTACAGAAAAACCCCTTCAGCGTATAGATGAGGAAGCTAGGGTCCCAAGAAGGGGTATGATTTGCCCATGTGTCATAAAGATCAGCTATGCCACTGATTAAAAAACTCAGGCATCCTGACTTCCCTTCCAGGGACTTCTCCCTCTCTGCATGGTACCTCTCAGCCTCCTGAATGTTTCTAAATGGCATTCCCCCCTCCAACTGTCATCCCCTGAAGACTGGCATCAGGGTTTGGAGAAGGGTTGGTTCTTTTCCTTCCTGTATAAGAGTGGGCAGAGTGAGAAGTGGTAAACTTCAATACCTACAGGACAAGAAAGAGACTTGGTAAATGCCTAGGTGCCACCACAGGGGTTACCATGGTTAATGTCTTGCTCTTAAGATGAACATCGTTAGGATCTCTGGTCCTGGGAATGTACTGTTCCTGTTCTATCTTTTTATTGGAAAGTACATGCAGTATAAAACACTTCATGTTCAAGGTCTCGACTAATAAGTAATAAAACTGGTAGCTTCATGCCATTCAATTCAGAAACAGGTATGCAGAAGTTGGGGATATAGCATTCATTTAGCCCTAGAGTTGAGGGGCTTGGCTTTGGATTATAAGAAAGATATTTAATCAATCCATGATCAAAGTACCAACTCTGAGTCACCCCAAAATTGCCACAATTGGAGCGGGGTGGGAACAGTAGTGAGAAAGCCATATGTATATGGGCACCTGCTCTCAAAGACCTTCGAATTAAGTTGGGAAGACAGAACCACAATTCAGGGAGGGGCATAAAGGTTGAATATAGTGAAGGGATAAAATATGTGCAAAATGAGTCAGAGAAGAGAGAATTTACTGTGTGCTATGGTAATCAAGGCAGGCTTCAGGGAGGAGGAGAAAGTTAATCAGGCCCTAAAGGATAGAAAAGGTTTAAGTAGGTATGTGGTAGGGAGGGTAAGAGGCATTATGACATGAACAAACAGTACAGCAGAAAAGCTACTAATAAATCTATGATGTAACAGGGCAATTACATTGTGCCAGGTACTATACTAGATGATTCCTCACAAGACCCCATTAAACCAGTGTTAATGCCTTCATTTTAGGCACAGTGAATGTGATGATTAAGAGGGTCCATTCTAATCAATATAGCCACCAGCCACATATGGCTACTGAGCCTCTTGAAATGTGGCTAATCCAAAATAAATGTTTTAAGTGTTTTCAAACACATGTACTAAGGTTTCCAAGACTGACGGGAATATAAGATATCACATTAATTAATTATCACTTATACTGATTATATGTTGAAATGATAATATTTCAGTATATTAAAGTAAATATATTATTAAATTTAATGCACCTGTATTTTTTTCATTTTTAATGTGGCTATTAAAAGATTCAAAATTATAAATGCAGCTTACATTATATTTCTGTTCAACCATGCTACTCTAAAACCAGAGTACCTGGGTTCAAATTGCAGCCCTGGCAGTTACTAGCTGTGTCAGCTTGGGAAAATAAACTCTCTCTGGTTCTGTTTTACTCATTTATAATGTGGGGGAAACCACGGGGTCTCAATGAGAATAAAATGATATACATCTCTCTCTCTCTTTCTATCTATCATCTATCTATCTATAAATTCAACAGTCTTGGAATCATAGTTAGTGAATATCTGTCAGGTGTGTGTGACTGCTGAGCCCAAATCTTGCCCACTGTCTTGGCTGATGCCCTATTTGGCTTTTATAGCCTCACTTCCAGACATGATTGAGCCTCTAGTGTGTGTGTGCTCATTGTGCACAGCCTCAGGAGCCACAGGCCAAAGGCGCAACTGGCCTGGCCACAGCAGAACGTTTAAAGTAAGAGATGGTTGGGTATGCCAGGATGTGAAAGGAAGGGCTGATTCTGTGGTTTTGGTGGACCCATTAGAGAGCCTTAGTGATGGGATCTGAGCACATCAGAGTGGGGTGCAGTTGGCAACCATTTTAGCCCAAGATTCCCATTCCATAGATGAGGAAAGCAGAGAGCTGGCTCCTTTGCAATCTCCAGACTGTGAGAAGTCTGAGACACACAGAATCATTTCTCTAGGTACCTCCGGAAAAACAAGGAATCAGGTAACAGGGCTTTTTCACATGGTAGGCAGTCAATAAATATTTAAGGTAATTTTGAGCAGTCTGTAGGCAGTTGCACTTGTTCACCTGGGCCTGCTATACATGTGCTATCTGGGAGTAGGAATCCCCACTGTGCTTTGGAGAAGTCATTAGAGGCAAACTAGTCAAGATAAATGCCTGCTCTCAGCATTGTGCTATTTTCCAGAACAACACAGGGAAAATGCTATCCCCTAAATGAAGGCTGCCTTTCTTGAGTCTTGGATTGATTTTAATGAGCTCTAATATTGTTTTAAGGTGATGAGAGAGATGAAGTGCAAACCCTGTGGGAGAAACAGACCTTGTTAACCATTTAAACTGTAAGGAATTGTAGCTATTCAGAATTTCAAGGGCTGGTAGGGTCATGCCTCTTTTCCCATGGGAGAGTTTTTCTGCAGGTAGTCAGACTATAAAAGGTACAAATACTAGATAACAAGGTTATGCTGTGTGTGTGTAGAAATAAGCATTACATACAGTACTAGGCACAGCCTGTTTCTTTATAGTCATAACTTTGTGAATGGAAAGAAACCTTACTAATCCCCCACCTAACATCTCTACCTAAAAAACAATCCTATGTCACATTGGAGTGAGTACAGAAAGGGGCACCAAGGACAAGAAGATCCCGCTTGAGCCTAAGGAATTATTTTGAAGGTTCTGTTAGTACTAAAAGCTTACAAGAACTCTGTAAGTTCTGTGCAGCAGAGGTTATTTTTCAGAAAAAAAGACTCACCTACCAGTGTTCCCCATTTAAGGCAAAAAGAGAACTTATCCTGGAATGAGTTTTTTAGCACTTGGAAGCTTAGGGGGCCAAGTGGCCACCCCATCCCCTCCCCTGTCACAGAATGCTCCTCTAGGTCGCAAGTGAATATCACACTGTAACATCCTGAGTCCTACAGAAAAACATATTTTTGTACCTGCCCAAACTGTGCCAGAGTGGGAAAGCTTACAGTATGCCAAATCAGGCAGGTTTCTATTTTGTGAAATATAAGTCATGGTTCCATTTGGTTGGTGAAAGCATAAACATCCCACAATTTTTGACAGAGTGCAAATTCTTTAATGGCATTTTACAAGCACCATCTTGTGCAGAATGGGACCTTATGTGTTACTGAGGAGGGGTGTGGCCATCGTATAGTCACAGTGGGGAGCAGTTGACTGAGCAAGAAACCTGAGAGTACTCCATAGCTTGCTCCCTCCATGCATAGACTGAGCTCTGGACTGCTTTCTAGATGGTTGAGAGCCATGTTCTAGGTGTGTAAACTGGCCTACCTGCTAAAAGGCAATGCTTCTGTTAAGGAAACAGATGGGAGCCACACACAGGTGAAGGCAACAAACTCATATTTTGCAGAGTAGCAAGGCTGGTGGGCGTCAGAAGTCACTAGGTCCAATTTTTACCAACAATCACACTAACACCCAGAGATGAATGGTAGGGGTCACATGGCCTGTTTGTGGCGGAGTCGTGAACCAAAACCCAGGGTCTAACTTCTTCCTCAGGTTTCAGAGTATAATGCTCAAGGTGACTGACAAACCATAATCAGCTTCAGGAAAATGCAGTCTTCCTGTTTGGTAGAAGCTCCTTTATTCGCCAGTGTAAGATTCAAAAGCCATAAAGAAGGACTAAAAACCAATGCTCAGGCTGAGAGAAGTCTGACTCTGATCTTCCAACTTAAGGCAAGTGCTGGAGGGTGGCACCACCCTCAGACTCTTCTATTAATCATTCACTTTGAAGGTGTCAATGGAGAGTCAGATTCACTTGCATGCTACATGAACAACCTACAGAGATTTCCCTCCTGGTTTGGCTTTTCTCCATGCAATTGAGGTTAATTCTCAGAGATAGTGACCCAGCAAGTTGTATTTAAAACCATTGATGATTACCCTAAATGACATCCCCCTTCCCACAATGGTTTTTCAGAAAGGTCATCTGAAGAAAATCCATTGATATCAGAGCCTGGGAGCAGGAAGGAAGAGGGAGGGAAGGAAAGAATGAGGAAGGGAAGCCAGGTGAGTAACAATCAGAAGTTTCACGTGAAGTGGTGAATGACTCACCATTCTTATTTCTTTATTTTCTCACACACTCCCTTGAATTACATAGGACAATGCAATGAATTACCACTTTTCAGATGAGGAACTTGAACCTCAAAGAAAGTGACTTGCCCAAGGATACAGAACTAATCAGCAAGGGGTTTAGGGCCAGAAGCCCAGTTTCCTAACTCTCAATTCAGTATTTTCCCCACCATTTTCTGTTGTACATTAAGCCCTGAATGCATGTCATGTTTTGTTTTCTTAACCAGGTTGTACATTTCTTAAAGGTCAAGACTACTGGGTACCTCTCCTATTTCTCAGCACAGGGCCAAGCCCTTTATGGGAATGCAGACTGGAGGGTTAGTTGATGGAATATCTACCATGATGCCTGGAATTGCTCATGATGCACCTTTCTGCCCTCTTCCACCTCACTGTGTATCAGCTCCTCTTCCCAGGTCATTCACCACTAATCAGAGCCCAAGAGCATTATTCCCCAAGCCATACAGGCCCCTTATTCCCAACACTACCTTTTCTCTGACTTCATGCAGCTCCTAAGACCCTAGTTTTGGTGTTCTCCAGCCAGGAGAAACTGTTGTATACACAATGCTCCCTGACAGGGTGAAGAAAGTCCCTTCCCTTCTAACATAGCTCCACCAAGGCCTGAAATCTGACACTTTGTTAATATTTCTTTTGTCCTTCATTGTGGTCAGAATATGTTGTCCTCCGATCTTCTCCATACCCTGTCCTATACCTCTTCACTTTTTCCTTGCTGGAGTCTCTTGACTTAGGCCACTCAAAATCTCAGATCTAGAAGGAACAGTGATTAGAAAAATTCTTTTCATCAAGGTGTTATATAATTAGAACCACCAGAAGGATTTCCACTTTATAAAAGCATCCTCTGAGGGGCAATGCTTTATGCTCTTGACTTAGGTGAGAATTTCTGGCAACAGCAGGGCAAATACTATGAGGTAGGAGGCCTTCCTGAAATCACAGTTTGTAGGTGACTGGCCATTGCGTGCAGCTGAAAGGCTACTCAATAGTGGCAATCAGGAAGCCTGTTCCTTTCTGCTCAAAGAAAGCACAGGAATTTAAAATGAGGACATTTGGTGACAGTTCTGATCAAACTTCTTTTCCTTTTCAGAATCATGAATCAGTCATGAACACATCCTAAGTTAAAACAAGATTTATCTCCCTAGAGCTATTTTTGAAGTCCTGTTGTTCTCCTACCCTACCTCCTTCCATTTAACATTCACGAGTCAAGGTGTGACTAGAAATATGTATGTGGAGAATACATCGACCTTCACCTGTTGTGTGGTGGGAAGAATATGTTGACAGTTGAAATATGGGCAGGTGCATTTTGGAGAGGCTGGTGTTGCTGCATTTCAGTGTACCACACATACATCAGGTGACAAGTGAGTCACCTTTGAGGTTCTAAATGTGAAGTATTTATATTTCTAAGTTCCTTTACAAGGATTACAGATCTATTATTCCAAACATTCTTGAAAGCACAACACCCTCTTTGTCCTCTTAAAAACATATCTATGGTAATGATTTTTTTAGTAAGGCACAAATTTTCTTTCTCTCTCATTAGATCCTCACAACATGCTTGTGAAATACATAGGTCCAGTCCATTTCATAGGTGCAGATATTAGAGCACAGAGATGTGAAAGGTCACACAGCTAGTAAGTGATCAAGTTACATACGTCTGAAAGACATGTCTAGACATTCAGACTCATTTCACTACCCCATGACACTTTGCTCATTTATTTGAGAATGAAAGGAATTTTGCGTGAAGCACTTCAGAGCTTTCTGCAATATCCTAACGGACTTGCCACCAGGGCCAGCCTTGTGAGGTGGCATGGCTCTCAGGGATGCTGGGAGCACAGCCCCTTCCTCTCATGGTAGGCCAGAAAGCCACAATGTTGGGTTTATTCCTTTGGTTTTTATTTATTTTATTTATTTATTTTTTATTGTTGTTCAATTACAGCTGTCTGCATGTTCTCCCCACCCTTCTATCTCACCCCAGCCAAACCCACCTCCCTCTCCCGCCTCCACCCTCTCCCTTAGTTTTGTCCTTTGGTTTTTAGAATCTGCCTCCTGTGTGTCTGGAGAGGGGGCAGGGTATAAGAGTTAGAGGGTTGTAAGTTATTAAGACTTACCAGTCATTTAGATGGGGGAGCCTGTAAATGACCTCTAAGATATCTCTCCTATGCATTTAATAATCAGGTCTCACATTCAAGACAGGACAGTGGTGTGTAGGGAATGTATAGAAACAGGCACTGTGTTTTGAGGAAGAAAAAGAAGGCTGAGAAGAAAAGTTGAGGACACCAAAATCAAACTCGACTGCTTTAGAATTCTGCCGGAGTTAAGGTCCTGTGCAAACAAAATATAACCAGAGACATTGAAGTTAAGAACAATCTAACAATAGCCAGAGGGGAGGGAGGAGGGGATAGTGGGGAGATGGGTCTATAGGAGCTACTATAAAGGACACATGGACAAAATCAAGGGGGAGGGTGGAGGCAGGGGAGGAAGGTGGGTTCAGCTGGGGTGGGGTAGAGGGGTGGGGAGCAAATGCAGACAACTGTAATTGAACAACAATAAAAATTAAAATTAAAAAAAAAAGAAATCTCTGGTTTAAAAGGAAATGTAAGAGCAAAGATGTAAATGGTAAAGAAAAAGGCTTTGCAGAGAAAATTACCAGGCTGATTTTTAGATGAATCATGTCCATGATTTATCACTAAGTTACTGATCCAGTCTTACATTCCATCCTATCACTGATCCCCTGAACATGGACTCCCATATTCTTTTATTTTCTTGAGTTTTTTCTCTTTTTTATTTTTTTATTGTTGTTCAAGTATGGTTGTTTCCATTTTCACCCCACCTCTGCCCCCCACCCCACCCATCCCCACCTCCCACCCTCGAACCTACCCCATATTCTAACCAAACCAAACTTTTCCTCTCTGTCCTCATTTTGCTTTTGTTTATGCTGGTCCCCCAGGCACAACACTTTCTGATCTTCTTTTCCTGTCTCTCCAAATAGGACTGTCTTCTCAAGGCTTCCTTCCTCATGATGTCCATAGCTTAAGCAGCCATACCTTTCTTTGAACCCCCAGAAATGGTTATCTAGACTTCTCATAGAGGACCCTGTTTATCTGACTTTGTAATTTAAGTTATTCATATCTAGGTCTTCTCTTCCCTCTGAGGTTATGGGCATACTGGAAAGAAGGCAAGGCCATATCCCCTTTATATCTCTTCTCCTCTCTCCCCATGGGCCTAGCTGACCCAGAGTCATGAGAAACAGCCAGCCATTGATAAATGCTTTGTAGTTAAGAGCTCAGTCCCCGGAGTTAGACAGTTCTGGAAGCAAGCCCTAGCTTATGTAATCTTATGCAAATTGTTTAACCTCTCTAAGTATTGGTTTCCTCATCTGTGAGCACCCAGTTCACAATGTTGTGATTTATCAAATGAGATAACCATGTAGAGTGTTTATCACAATGCAGGCCACCTCGTACATATTCCACAATTATTTGCTGTTAATATAAGTATTCTCTTAATGAAATGTCCAGTCCCCTCATGTTTCCTTTATCAATAACCAACAGATACATTATCTCAAAAGAAAAACGAATCATGTTAGAAGGGTTGCTAAATGCCCTGACTAACACTATATTTATAGTGACGTTTATCCCATCAAAATGTAGGAAAAGACAGGAATTGGTTTCAACTTGAATGTGATATTTCTGTGGCCCACATGGTGACTGCTGCCAAAGCCTCCACTCCCTGGGCAGCAGTTGTAGAGATGGAATAGTGGCAGTTTTTCATTTTCTAGAGTCCACTCGCCCTTCCAAGAATCTCAATGCCTCATTGATTCATAATACACTGCATAAAGATTTCATTTTTCCTGCCCACAGTGATACATTATGGAGGCAATCTGTTTTGCCACTGAAAAGTTTGCTTAGTAGAAAAATTTGGAGTTTTGACATTCAGGAAATTACAGTCATCTGTAAAACACGATTGATATGCCAAGGCTAACATTTTCATTGCACTCGCAGACCCAGAATAACTACGATAAAACACATGTTACCCCACACACGTTTCAGAATCTTTTAAGGAAACATTAGTTAGCTCTGAAAACCCCTCCCAAGACTCCATGGCTATCATGCCTGTGTCAGTGGGCTGTTCATCATTCACAAGGATATGTACATTGTCTAAACCCAGATTTGGATGTAAGACAAAGTGATGGTCAACACATTTTTTGCCTTGGTCTTGGGTTCAAGGCTGGAGCTTTATATTCCCATACCACCAGATTAAAGACATGAAAGGGAATCAAGGAAAATGAGTTAAAAAATTCCACCCCCATTGTGGAATTGTTAGCCAGCCACAAAAGACACAGGTTTGTGTTAGATAGAACTTGAAGTTGAAGGCTTACAAAAGAGAAATTAGACTGTTCTACATCTGTTTACATTTTAAATTGCTCTCCATATTTTTACACCCGAGCATTTCTTTGTCTCTTTCCAGGTACAATTTTCAGTGTTAAATGGCAACAGAAGCCTAAGTCTTTGGATCTATCCACTTGTTCAAAATTTGGTTTCAGAATGATGAATGCAGTCAATTTAGCCAAGGAATGTGGGTCATCTTTATGGCCATACCGAGGGAGCTGTCCATTTAGAGTCAGGTTTAGCTACATCATGGGGAATTTTTACTTAGTTCTCATCCATTGAGACCCATGAAAAGTATGCACACTGTGTGGTTCTGGGGACAGAGAGACAGGTGCTACTGCCCTTGAGGTTAAAAATGGTTTAGACATCTGGTCAAGATGGAGGCATAGGTAAATACAGTTTTCCTCGTTGCACAACTACATCAAAATTAGAACTAAACTACAGAACAACCATCACACAGACCTGTCCAAAATCAAGTTGCAAAGAAGTCTGACAACTATGGAATTAAAGAAACCACATCCATCCAGACTGGTAAGAGGGGCAGAGATGTGGAAAGGGCTGGTTGCACACCCACATATGGTGGATAAATATTTGGGAAGGATATCTCAGGATCAAGGAGTCCCAGCCCCACACCAGGCACCCCAGCCCAGGGTTCCAGTGCCAGGAAGTAAGTCCCCACAACTTCTAACTGCAGAAACCAGTGGAGATTGAGTCAGTGGAAGAAGCTGATGGATTCCAAAGCAGTTCCTCTTAAAGGATCTGTACACATACTTAGTCAGACTAATTCCCTCTGAGTTCCAGCACCAGGGCAGCAGCTTGAAAGGCACCAGTGGCATACAGGGATGAACTGAAGTGTCTGGCATCAAGGAGAGAGCTGGAGGAAAGCTTTCTCCCAGACAGAACTGCTGGAAGAGACCATTGCTTTTTATTCTGAGCCCTCCCCCCACACAGAGCCACAAAGATGGGAGGTGGGTGCTATATCGGAGACTCCATCAACCTGGCTCATTGTCTGCCTCCACCAAGGTGATTCCTTGAGGCTCCACCCCATCCAACCTGAGACCACCCAAGCTGTTAACAGTGGCTTTTCCATATGACTGGCTTGTCATGGTTCATGCTTCACAACTTCCTAAATCTTCTCAATCAACCAACAGCCAGCCTCAGTGAGGTCCTAGCCCCCTACTTCTTATTAATTGGCCCCAGGCCCGACACGATCAGCAGCTGCCCTTGGTTCACAGCCTGGCCTTACTTAGGTACCTCCAAGCCTAGTAAAAAGTAGCAGCCATCTGTATATTGCTAATAGCTTATACCAAGTGGCCACAGACAGGACACAGCTAGTGGCTGACCTTTGCCTGCACCACCCAGGAAACCCCAGAACCTGTGCACCCAATGGACAGCTGAAAACCACATCAGAGCACCACCACCCTACCACCTCACTTCAAACAACATGCTCAAGAGGAAGACTCAGTGAGCTCCAGAGCCTTGCTGAATTATGTCCTGCTCTATGGAGTGGGACCCTGCACAGTTGATCCTCCACAGAAGACAGAGGTTTGTGGACAGTGGTCAAAGCCAGTCTTTGTAGTGGACTG
The DNA here is from genome assembly GCF_022682495.2 of Desmodus rotundus. Taxonomy (NCBI): domain Eukaryota; kingdom Metazoa; phylum Chordata; class Mammalia; order Chiroptera; family Phyllostomidae; genus Desmodus; species Desmodus rotundus. Next base: position 19,119,221 of record NC_071400.1, on the reverse strand, counting down.
GCCTGAGTAATTCCCTCCCATTGGCATGCCAATAGCAATCAAGGCTCAACTATAAGAGGAGAGTGTACTCAGCCCACACAGAGGGAGCAACTCAAGTACCCAGCTTAGGTGATAGGGGAGGCTGTGCCACTGGACCCTACAGGACAGCTATTACATTAGGCCGCACTACCAAGACACAGAGTCAAAGCAGCTCTACCTAAGACATAGAAACAAACACATGGAGGGTGCCCAAATGAGGAGACAAAGAAACGCGACCTAAGTGAAAGAACAGATCAAAACTCCAGAAAAAAAGCTAAACAAAATGGAGATAAGCAATCTATCAGATACAGAGTTCAAAACACTGGTTATGAGGATGCTCAAGGAACTCAGTGAGGACATCAGCAGCATAAAAAAGATACAGTCAGAAAAGAAGGATACACTAAGTGAAATAAAGAATAATTTACAGGGAAACAAGTGGAGTGGATGAAGCCAAGAATCAAAGCAATGATTTGGAACATAAGGAAGCAAAAAACAACGAGTCAGAACAACAAGAAGAAAAAAGAATCCAAAGAACCCAAGATAGTGTAAGGAGCCTGTGGGACAATTTTAAGCATACTTACAATTGCATCATAGGGGTGCCAGAAGGAGAAGAGAAAGAGCAAGAATTTGGAAACCTATTCGACAAAATAATGAAAGAACACTTCCCTAATTTGGTGAAGGAAATAGACATGCAAGTTCAGGACGCACAGAGTTCCAAACAAGATGGACACAAAAAAGCCCACACCAAGACACATCATAATTAGCCCTGGCTGGTGTAAATCAGTGGATTCCGCCCTGGTCTATGAACTCAAACATCTCTGGTTTGATTCTCTGTCAGGGCACATGCCTGGGTTGCAGGCCAGGTCCCCAGTTTGGGGCATATGAGAGGCAACCAATTGATGTTTCTCTCACTTGTAGATGTTTCTCTCCCTCTCTTCCTCCCTTTCTTCCTCTCCCTAAAAATAAATAAATAAAATCTTTTATAAAAGACACATGATAATTAAAATGACAAAGGTCAAAGATAAAGAGAAAATATTAAAAGCAACAAGAGAAATGCAGTTAGTTACTTACAGGGGAATTCTCATAAGACTGTCAGCTAATTTCTCAAAAGATACTTTGCAGCCTAGAAGGGAATTGCAAGAAATATTCCAAGTGATGAAAAGCAGAGACCTATAGCCAAGACTGCTTTACCTAGCAAAGCTATCATTTACAATCAAAGTGCAGATAAAGAGCTTGCCAGACAAGAAAATGCTAAAGGAGTTCATCATCACCAAACCATTATTATATGAAATGTTAAAGGGAAGTATATAAGAAAAAGAAGATAAAAACTATGAACATTAAAATGGCAGCAAGTTCACAATTATCAATGACAGACCTAGGTAGGCCTAGGAGGAATGGAAAATCACCAGGCAGGAAAACTGTACCATGGGAAACTGTAGCCTGGGAAAATGCCTGCCTGGGAAACTGCCTGCCAACCCTACCCAAGACAAACATATGCCCAGCTAAGATTGAGGTCTGGGGTCGGCCTCTCCAGCATAACAGGATGCAGCTTTAACTTGAGCCTGACAAGATGTATCAAGAACAATGGTCAGCAGACACGGCACCCAGCAACAAGCTCTAGCCAATCAGACTCTGACACCCCAACCAGTTACCCTTCGCGGGTTTTTGCGGTTAAAAACCCTGCCCTAAGAACAACCAAGTGAGTCTTAGTCTCCCTTGGTTGGCTCCCTAACTTCCCTAGCTGGCCCCACTTTCCCCCACAAGTCTTAACCAGCCTTGGTTGTTTCCCCAACCTCCCTAGGTTAGCTCCACTTTCCCTCTTATTTCTGCTAATAAACCCTGCTCCTTAGCTTGCTGCATCCGTCTGGTTTCTTGAGCAATTCTGACCTAACAATCAACAACTGAATCTAAAAATCAAACTAAGCAAACAAGTAGAACAGAGATGAAATCATGGATATGGAGTGCCAGATGGAAGGGGGTTTGAGGTGAATTGGTGAAGAGGTGAGAGGATTAAGAAGTACAAATAGGTAGTTACAGAATAGCCATGGAGATGTAAAGTAAAGTATAGAAATGGAGCAGCCAAAGAACTTATACGCATGACCCATGGACGTGAACAAAGTTGTGAGGATTGCATGAAGGATTGGGGGGTGCTGTGTGGAGGGGGGCAAAGGGGGAAAATTGGGACAACTGTAATAGCATAATCAATAAAATATAATTTTAAGAAAATGGTTTAGAGTGATTTCTACCTGACCCTGGGTCACCTTTTTCAGGTACTGGGAATGCAGTCTGCACAAAACATATGAGTAAGTCTGACTCATGGATCAAGCAGTCGTTTAAGTCCTCAGAGAAACCCAGCATGCACCCATACTCAATTATAGCAAGTGTTCATTGACCCTGTAATATGTGTCAGGCATGAGTCTAAGTCATTAATAGGCATTAATTTATTTAATTATTACCACCATCCATAAGGCAGGTAATTGTATTATCATCTTCTTTTTATAGATGAATAAACTGAGGCATGGAAAAGTTAAACAACTCTCTCAAAGTCACACAGCTAGTAAGAGATGGAGCTGGGATTCAACCTCCAACAGGGCGGGTGCAGAACTCATACTCTTAACCTCTATGATATATACTGCCTTGCTTAAATTTGTTTTTGAAAAGCCTTTTGTCGGACTTGTTGCCTGGATTCTGAAGTGTCCAATACCTATGGTAGGAAGGCTCTCTTATCCTATTGCAGTTCTTGGCAAAGCCATTTTAATTTTTTTTACATTTACAAAGCATTCTCTTCCTGCCCTATGTTAAGTTTATTGCAGCTAACAATGTAGCTTCATTCATTTCCTAAAAGTGGTTTCACAGATGCAAGAGGGGCAATGATAAAGCCAAAGGTGTGGGGAGTAGGAGAGATGGGTACAGGTGCCAAAGACAGTTTGGTAAAAAGCACACACACCTAGAAGCATTTGAACTGTCCAACAAAGGAACCAGAAGGAAAGTGATTTCTCAAAGGGGCATTGAAGATCCACTTGTCCCCACTAGGCTTAAGCTATGGAGGTATCCATATTCAGGGTTTCTGGGTCCTACTGCTCCCCTCTTGGCCTTATTTAAGCCAATATGGCAACTGATTGAAGGAAACAGAGAAATAAAGGAGCAAAGAGGACTCATCAGAAGAACAGAATGAGGGGAAGTAAAGGTTGGAAGGGTGGAGAAAATGGATCGAGTAAAGGAGAATGAAAATATCAGTAAGAAAAAGAAAGGATGAAAGGAGAATGGATGAAAGAACAGAGGGGGAGGAGAAAGTAGAATAAAAAGGAAGACGTGATGTGAGTGGCATATGGTGAAGCATAGAGGTGGCCAAGAGAGGAGGAAGACTGAAGAGAAAGGTGGATTAGAGATGCTCTCCTTCCCTTGTATGATCTAAATCCTGACCACTTGGACTCTTATCTCCTCTAGCAGCTGTTGTTTACCACCAAAAGGTTCTTATATTGTGTGTGGCTCCATCTAGATGAATTTGCTCTTTGCCTTCTCTCAGCCTCAAGTGTACTTAAGAGTCAATACTTGGAGGGAGAACCAAGATGGCAGCGTAGGTAGACACACTGCCCCTCCTCGCACAACCACAACTGACAGAAAATCGAACAGCAAGGAAGTCCGACACCAAGGAAATAAAAAATAAACATTCATCCAGAACGGTAGGAGGGGCGGAGACTGGGCACCAGGGCAGAGAGGACTCGCGTTGCCGTGGCAGACCGAGACTGGTGGAGTGTGGGACGAATGGGGCAGGCAGTCTGACCACTAGCAGGCCCTGCGGTCCCACATTCGTGCACAGATAAACCCAGAGGGCCGGACTCAGAGTGGCAGAGAATGGGGCAGGCAGAGCAGTGGGTAGCACTCGGTGGCCCCACATTCGCGCACAGATAAACAGGGACGAACGGAGGGGAGCAAAGCAGACCACGTAACCCAGGGCTCCAGCTCGGGGGAAATAAAGCCTCAAACCTCTAATTGAAAACGCCCGTGGGGGTTGGGGCGGCAGCGGGAGAGACTCGCAGCCTCACAGGAGAGGTCGTTGGAGAGACCCACAGGGGCCTAGGGTGTGCACAAGCCCACCCACTTGGGAACCAGCACCAGAGGGGCCCAATTTGATTGTGGGTAGCGGAGGGAGTGACTAAAATCCAGCAGAGAGTGGAGTGGGCGCCATTGCTCCCTCTCGGCCCCTCCCCCACGTACAGTGTCACAGCGCAGCCACCAGCATTACCCCACCCCGGGGGAACACCTAAAGCTCCGCCCCTTTAAGCAACAAGAGCACCAAGACAAAAAAAAAAGTGGCCCAAATGACAGAACACTTCAAAGCTCCAGAAATAATTCAACTAAGCAGCGAACAGATAGCCAATCTATCAGATGCACAGTTCAAAACACTGGTAATCAAGACGCTCACAGAATTGGTTGAATTTGTTCGAAAAGTAGATGAAAACATGAAGGCTATGCTAAGGGAAACAAAGGAAAATGTACAGGGAACCAATAGTGATGACAAGGAAAATGCAACCCAAATCAATGGTGTGGACCAGAAGGAAGAAAGAAACATCCAACCACAAAAGAATGAAGAAAAAAGAATTCGGAAAAATGAGGAGAGGCTTAGGAACCTCCAGGACATCTTGAAACGTTCCAACATACGAATCATAGGGGTGCCAGAAGGAGAAGAGGAAGAACAACAAATTGAAAACTTATTTGAAGAAATAATGAAGGAGAACTTCCCTCATCTGGCAAAGGAAATAGACTTCCAGGGAAGTCCAGGGGGCTCAGAGAGTCCCAAAGAAGCTGGACCCAAGGAGGAACACACCAAGACACATCCTAATTACATTACCCAAGATTAAGCAGAAGGAGAGAATCTTAGAAGCAGCAAGAGAAAAGGAGACAATTACCTACAAAGGACTTCCCATAAGACTGTCAGCTGATTTCTGCAAAGAGACCTTATAGGCAAGAAGGGGCTGGCAAGCAACAAGTATTCCAAGTCATGAAAGGCAAGGGCCTACATCCAAGATTACTGTATCCAGCAAAGCTATCATTTAGAATGAAAGGGCAGATAAAGTGCTTCTCAGATAAGGTCAAGTTAAAGGAGTTCATCATCACCAAGCCATTATTATATGAAATGTTAAAAGGGACTTATCTAAGAAAAAGAAGATAAAAAATATGAACAGTAAAAATAACAGCAAACTCACAGTTATTAACAACCACACCTAAAACCAAAACAAAAGAAAACTAAGCAAACAACTAGAACAGAAACAGAACCACAGAAATGGAGATCACAATGAGGGTTATCAGTAGGGGATTGGGAGGGGGAGAGAGGGGGGAAAGGTACAGAGAATAAATAGCATAAATGATAGGTGGAAAATAGACAGGGGGAGGGTAAGAATAGTGTAGGAAATGTAGAAGCCAAAGAACTTATAAGTATGACCCTTGGACATGAACTATAGGGGGGGAATGTGGGAGGGAGGGGGTGGGCAGGATTGAGTTGAGTGAAGGGGCGGAAATGGGACAACTGTAATAGCATAATCAATAAATATATCAACAACAACAACAACAACAACAACAAAGAGTCAGTACTTGACTTCCCTGAATTTTTGCAATGCTATTCCCCCCCCCACCCCAGTAACTAAGCTGCACACTCTTTAAGGGTTGGGATAAACTCTTAGAGCACTCCTTCTGTCCCTACCCACCCCCATTACAGGAACTTCTTTAAGCACTAGGGCAACTGACACCATAAGCCTCTTGTAATCATTATTTCATAAGCACGTACTTTATTAGAAGGTAAAAAAAATATCCTTGCAAGTATCAAATACAAGACAAAGAGTTTTACTTGAAAGGAAATGTACTGTTTGGATATTGCAGATGCTGGGGGAAGGAACTGAAAGGACACCCAAGGGAAGAATGTAGTAAGTGCCCAAAATACTTCACTCACTTAACAATTCCCCCAGAGCTTATTGTCTAAAGTGAGAGATTCCTGATGTATTCATGCCCTTATATAATCATTCTTCTCTATTTATGATATACATAAACTCAACTTTAAGAAATGGTTCTTAAGTACTCCTAGGTATGAGTAATAAAGTCTTTTGGAAGTTACTTCAAATCTTTTTTGGAAGTAGGCAGAATATAAAAAAAGAGTGGGAGGAAAAATAAAAAGCTTTTCCCCCTTGTTTATCTTCAAGATGTCTTACAAATTGATTTAGAAGGCTTTATTACTCTGTGAATCACACATTTGATTTACAGCAGGTTTTGAAATCCAGAATCTATAAAAAGGACCTAACATTGTGAGAAAATTCAGGGGCACTCTCACCCAGATGGTTTCTGTGCTGACTTTTGAGCCTACCTACCTCCTGGTACCACCCAAGGAATTGAAGATGCTGCTAGGGCTTTAAACTAGCAGCATTAGGTGTATTCAGTGCCCTCTTCCTCCAGGGTGAGGCAAGTGACTGTAATCCCTCAGGGGCTGCTTTCAGATAATATTCTCACAAACCCTGTGAGTTGTTCAGAATGGGAGGACTTGAGAGACAGGCAAAAAAGGTACCCATAGTGCCCTGGTCCCACTTAATTAAGTCACACTTTCCTTTTCAGGCCCTCCTTCAAACCTACACCAACTATCCCATTTATTTATCTTTCAGTAGTCAGTCTTCAGGACCTCAAGAAAGCAAGGCCCTTGGAGGATTCTGCAGGTGCAAGCCAGGGAGGGGCAGCTCCCAAACTCCTCTCCCAGTAATTTCCCAGATGTTTTTTCCATCCAGCCCCCTCCACAAAGTTCTCTAGCTTCATCAATTCAATCCCTTACCCACTTAGCAATTTTCTTCATTCCTGTCCCTAGGTAGTTACTTTCACACCTCCCCCTATTGTTCTGTTTCCTACATCTGCAGGGTGATCGATGACCCAATAGCATTTACATTTACAAAGCAATTGCATTTACATAAGATAGCTCTTATCAACAGCTTAGAGAGGCATAACTATAATACATAATGGAGAGCTCCTATTCATCACTCACATTTACAGTGCTTTCCAACAGTATAGACTATTCTAGAAATTGGTATATGAGGGGAAAGAGCCTTGCAAATTTATCACTAAAGGTAATCAATGAATTCCAACTAATGCACTCCACACCTCACGGTGAAAATACACCAGAAGTATGGGGAAAACATATTTAGTCCTTAAAGTTTGCTGGATTTAATTTGAGCTCTCATTGATTTCATTTAACACAAAGTTTATATAATCAGGAAGTCAGTAGCAATTGAAAATACCAAGGCTAGTCTTCACCCATTAGGGCATTTTGGTAATATCTAGTAATGGCAGGAGATTCTCACTTAACTGAATTGGAAATGTAACATATATTAGTTTACAGAAACTTAATCAGTGTGATTAAATTAAAATGGGCCACTCAGACATGCCATCCTGATTAAAGCACTTGCAAACACTTCACAATTAATAGAGATTTGTGGTGTTAATGATTTAAAACTCAGGTTTTTTCCTCTGGGGATTCAGCCTTCAAAAACTTTTTCCCTAGACAATTAGAGAACTCCATCCTTTATTTTGAAAAATGTTGCAACAGTGATATTGACATTAATTCTCAAAGAATGCACAATAGTAAATTGCATGTGCTGGTGATTTTTTTTCCCTCTTTAACAGTCACTGCCTTCTCTTTGGGATGAGGATCATTAATCTGGAAGTGTTAGCTCTTGAGAGTGGTAATGAAGTTTGGCAATAGTGAAATAACCATTTTTAAATACATTAGAAGAAAACCTTACTTTTCTGCTTTCTGCAAAAGTTTTTTAGGTTTCCTGAAAAGGGTTTGCTTATGGTGTTATTCAAAAATTACTTTGGCTGAACTGACCTGTTATCTTGAGTAGAAGGTTATAGAATTAAGCCATTTCTCATAAATGTGTTCTTAACAGATCATTATAAAGAGTAGCTTGAGAGATGTGAATTATCCCCCCCTCAGTCTTTTAAACTCATCTCTCAGCCCACCACCCTTAAAATTCAGCAGTAGAAAATTACCTGGAAAGGATCTTGTGTTTCCAGCTCCATTATTTGTGTGAAAAGTGAGTAGTGAGGGGGTCTGTCTAGCTATTTGTTTCTGCGTTGATCAGCAAAGCCAATCCCTACATGTAACAGCAGAGAAAAAAACTGAGATTCAAAGAGGAAGGTGACTTTCTCAAAATGGCAGAGTTAGTAAAGGATCAGGTCTGGAGCTGGAACCCCAGTCTGTCCACTCTGAAGGCTTTTCCCTGATTCTGCTTGTGTCCAGCTATGTCTCATTAGAACAAATTCCAAGTCACTGGAATTTGCCTTAAAAGGATGTTATACTATTGGGTAGTGACTCAGTTAATGAACCTAAGGACTACATTTGGGGGAGAGGGTGGAAGATGAACGTGAGGAGGGAGATTGTGGGATGAGTGATTTGACTTCCAACAGGTCCCTCAACAGCTTGCTATGGCAAGATGGTTAGAACCAGGATAATTTCCACCAAAAGCACTGTCAGGAACTCCTTCCCAGATACTAGTTTGGAAAAGCAAAGGCAAGTGGTGGGTTAAAATAAAAAAGGTCTGTGGGGTAAGGGCATTCCAGAAGTGCTCCCTACACCTGCCTGTAATATCATGAGCTAGGGGAAAGCAATGAGTCCTCCACTTGGTTCAAAACCAAATCCCCAACCCAATGCTCTTTGTTTAAAATAAGTTCAAGGATATTTAAAGTTTGATGAGAAGAATTCATTTAGTCTTTCATCTATTTATTTAAAAATGGGGCTAAGTGATCTTAACATTGTCACATACTGATCTGCAGTGCATTCAATTTCTATCCTTGCAGTAAGATGAAACAAAAGAATAGGTAGTCTTTCCTAGGGTGTGTTGAAAATACTCTATTCTCTTGACTACGAACAGGTTACAGAGGTGTCTCATATCAGTAAATATACCGACAGCCCATGATGTACTCTGGTACACTCTGTGGAAGATAAAAAAGGAATTATGCTCACCCTTCCTTAAGGAGCCATAGCCATATGTTAGCTGGAGAGATCAGCAAATGGGAAAGTTAACAATAAGAATGACAGAGCTATTATTTCCAAAACTCTTGTCTTTCTTTTTTAAAATACATTTTATTTATTATGCTATTACAGTTGTTCCAATTTCCACACCCCCCAGTTGCCTCCTTCCACCCTGTACCACCATTCCCTCCAGCAATCCCCCCACTTAGTTCATCTCCATGGGTTGTGCATTTAAGTTCTTTGGCTTCTCCATTTCCTATACTATTCTTAACCTCCCCTGTCTATTTTGTACCAACTATTTATGCTTCGTATTCCCTGTACCTTTTCCCCCATTCTCCCTGCTGCACTGATACCCCTCCAAATGATCTCCATATCTGATTGTTCCTGTTCTGCTTGTTTGCTTAGTTTGTTTTATGAGATTCAGTTGCTGATAGTTGTGAATTTGCTGCCATTTTAATGTTCATAGTTTTTATCTTTTTCTTTTTCTTATATACTTCCCTTTAACATTTCATACAATAACGGCTTGGTGATGAATTCTTTTAGCTTTACCTTGTCTAGAAAGCACTTTATCTGTCCTTCAATTCTAAATGATAGCTTTGCTGGATAGAGTAATCTTGGTCATAGATCCTGGCTTTTTTATCACTTTGAATACTTCTTGCCAGTCCCTTCTAGCCTGCAAATTTCATTTTGAGAAATCAGCTGACAGTCCTATGAGAACCCCTTTGTAAGTAACTCTGCTTTTCTCTTGCTGCTTTTAAGATTCTCTCTTTATCTTTAACCTCTGGCATTTTCATTATGATGTGTCTTGGTGTGGTCCTCTTTGGGTCCAATTTGTTTGGGGCTTTCTGTGCTTCCTTAACTTGTATGTCTATTTCCTTCACCAAATAAGGGACGTTTTCTTTCATGATTTTTTCTAATAAGTTTTCAATTTCTTGCTCTTCTTCTACTTCTGGCATCCCTATGATTCAGATGTTGGTAAGTTTGGAGATGTCCCAGAGGCTCCTTAGCCTATCCTCATTTCTTTTGAATTCTTTTTTCTTCTTGCTGTTCTGATTGAATGTATTTTTCTTCCTTATGTTCCAAATTGTTAATTTGACTCTTGGCTTCATCCCCTCCACTGTTGGTTCCCTGCAGATTTTTGTTTATTTCACTTAATGTAACTTTCATTTCTGCCTGGGTCTTTTTTGTGCTGTTGAAGTACACGGTGAGTTCCTGGATCATCCTTATAACTAGTGTTTTGAACTCTGCATCTGAGAAGTTGCTTATCCCCATTTTGTTTAGTTATTTTTCTGGAGTTTTTTTCTGTTCTTTCATTTGGGCCATATTTCTTTGCCTCCTCACTTTGCCAGCCTCCCTGTGTTTGTATCTGTGTATTAGGTAGAGTTGCTTTTACTCCCTGTCTTAGTAGCATGGCCTATTGCAGAAAAGTGCACCTGTAAGTTGTATGGGGTGGAGCCTTAGGTAATTGCCAGGGCAGGGCTACCTGTGTCACCATTCTGCAGCTCTGTGTGGTGGAGGGTTCGGAGAATGGATAGTGATGATGCCTGGCCTCTGGAGTCTGCCTGGGAGGAAGTTGTCTCCCAGCACTCACCCTCATGTGAGTCACTTCACTTTCTACCTGTATGTGACTGGTGCCTTTTCAGCTGTTGCCTTGGTGCTGAATCCCAGAGGGAGTGGGTCTGCATAAGTCCTAAGTTCCTTGAGAGGAGTCCCCTGAGATCCTCCAATTTCTTCCACCTTCCTAACCCCCACTGGTTTATACAGCCAGAAGTTATGTGGACATATCTTCCTGGCACTGGAACCCTGGGCTGGGTGGCCTGGTCTGGGGCTGAGGTCCTTTGATCCTGAGGTGTCCCTCCTGATTTTTATCCACCAATGTGGATGTAGGTCTGCACATTCCATGTCTCGGCAACTCTCAATGCCACTTCGTGTCTCTGTGACTCTCCACACCTCTCTGCATCTCCACCCCTCCCACCTGTCTGGATGGATATGGCTTCTGTAAATCTTTGGTTGTCAGACTTCCATATAGTTCAATTTTCTGATGAATCTGGGTGATACTGGTTTTGTAGTCAAGTTGTAACTTTTGCTGTATTGTGTGAGGAGGCAAAGCTCATTTACGTATGTCTCCATATTGAGCAGAAGTAGAACTCTGTGTTTCATTACCCAAAACCCACAGTCTTCCAGCAGAATCTTCGGTTGCACCTTCCTTGTAGGGCATGCCACTTATTCCTTGGAGTCTAGTCATCTGTGTGTGTGCATGAGCATCTTCTCTACTAGAAAATGAGATGCTTAAGAGTCATGACTGAATTTGTGCTTCTTTCAGACCCACTATCTCTATTTTCTCCCATCTTTCTCTCATTTCTACCTCTCTATTTCCACCCCACCCCAGCACCTAGTACTAGATGCACAAACTAGACACACACACTAAATGCACAAAATTTGCTGATTGATTTAATGAACACATATTAGTGCCTAATTAGGTGCTAAATAGATATTGTTCAAGAAAAGGGAGGGATGCTCACAGGCTGCATCAGGAGACATGAAGAAGGAAGAGGCATATTAATTGTGTTTTGCAATATAAGTACTAACAACAATTCCATTTAATGAGCATCAGCATGGACCAGAAAATTACCATGTTATCTCACTGAATCCTCAAAGAATCTCTAATAGAGAAAGAGGTCAAATGATTATCCCCATTTTACGGATGAAGAAACTGAGGCTCAAAGAAATTAAGTAACTTGTCCAAGGTGCTAGGTATGGGATATAAACCTGTATCTACATCTATATAATTCAAAAGACAGCTCTTTCTAATAAACTAGGATTAGGCAGGTGTAGTTGAAAGGTGGAAGTCATTCAAGATAGATGCAATGGTATGAAAAAAAGGGAATTTGGCAGAGAAGGAGGAAACCAGTATAACCAAGGGGAAGGTGGGGGCTGATGACAACACTGAAGTTGTAGATAAGATTGAATTAGTGAACACAAAACACTGGAGAGAAAGTTTCACAATTATAACAAAAACTGTGTATAGGATTATATAAAATACCTATAATAACTAAATATTAGAAACAATCATGGGCCTTGGAATGGCATTCAAATTAACAATGGAGACTTTGGCCTAAACACCTGCCTGGCTATTTTTGGGGGAGAGGATAACTTAAGCAACTAAAATAATCCTCTCTGCTAGCTAATGATATTTTCTTCCCCTAAAGGGTTCATTAGCACAAAGGCCGGTTTGAAGCAATAGAGTAAAAATAGTTTGTGTTCATTTAGTCTGCAGAGCAGAGGGCAGTTGAGGAGCATTACTCAAAAGCTGAGGCATTTTTCCCTCCAAGTATTTTAGTTCAGCCTGGGTTTTAGGCTGTAATCTCAGGGAACAATCATCTGTCAGTCTGGTTCTTTTCATTTCTTCAGACCAATTTTACCATATAATGGAAAGCATTTCTTCTTTCTTTTATTCTTCCTTCTGTTTTCCTTTTCTTTTTTTACTGTTTTGTTTTTAAAATTTTGCAGAATTAAGTACGGGGACTACATGAGTACACAACTACCCAATAACCAGAGTTGCTGTTATCAGGGAACTAGGACATGGTGAAGAAAAGCTGTTATCCCATATTCTGCTCACTGAATATTCCCAGACTGAATCTATACCATTTGAAGCAGGAGGGCTTTATATAGTCAGACCCCACTATGTGAAGTAGGCATTAAAATGAGTCATGCAGGAAGAGGTGATGTGGATGCCTGGAGCCCCATCTATTTGCCACTTTAGACTCCCCTTCCCCTCCACTTTCAGCAGGCTCTGAGGTCCTGCCTCAGAACCCAACAGCTTTACAGAACATAAATTAAAAACCACTGGTCTACACAAAAGAAGAACATGGTAAGGGCATTTGCAATGGCTCAATGAGACCAAGTAGCTTCTTTAAACCTCTTTTAGCTTTTTTCACATGTTAGAAGCCAAAATGGCAATGGAGAATGATGATGGGGCAAGCAGAATCTTCACCAGGAAGCATTTGCAGGTGGAAAGAGAAGAATGGGAAATCTTTTTTCTTGGTCTTCCTGTTGCTTAGCACAAAATGCCTTGTCCATTGTAGGCATTTGGTAATGGTACCATCTCCCATATTATAAGAAAGAAGAAGACCACATAGGTGATAGAGATCCAGATACTTGGATAAAGAAAACCACAATCTCCAGACTTTATGTGTTTACAAGGGCAGAGTTGTTCATGTCTAACTAGTCCCTGAAATATTGCTTCTAAAAAAAACAGTAGAGAAATGAATACGTGGTGAGGCACCAGGCATGTGGTTGGGAAAGGCATCATGGCCTGTGACAATAGGGACAACCATTGCAGATGTGGCATAAGGATGGTAAACATTTTCAGTAAAATATTAACCCATCAATATTTGCTTATGTGGAGATGTACATTTTTCCCAAAGTTTCTGAAAACTACTAGAAAGAGTATATTTGTGAGTAGTTAAGTTTTTTGCAAGGCTTCCAAGGACATGATATTGCTGGTTTTCACACCCTACTGATGATGCCAGGAGTGACAAGAATTATCTGTAGTTCACAGAAGAAAGAGGAACAGTCCTGGGAGAGTGATATGGCTGGATAGTGGCAGCATACTATTTTTTTTGACAAAGATTGAAGTAGGTAACCAGGTGCCTAATGTGAAAATATAAAATAGCTTGATCACTCCTGAAGGTTCCATAGGCACAAAATGGCAGGTGAGGGTGAACATGCAGATGCTAGGTAGGAAGCATCACATTAATGACCATGAAGCACACATCTCCTCCCAAACAATAATGAGAAAGAGGGTCACTCTTGAGGAGCCACTTCGAGACTACCACTCCTGCTTCTGCCAGTTATGATCTTTGATGCAAAAAAAAAAAAACCCTACAACTGTTTAGATGTCAAGGCTTGGAGAATCACTGCCTGGCTCAGCTTCACAATCCAGCTATACTGGGAGCTTGTTTCTGCTGAGGCACCTGCACATCCTGAAGGGAATCTTCAGGATTGGGTATGATCCATGCTGTCTAAGCAAGTAATGAATTCTCCTTGAACCAATGTCATAGAGTAGTTTTGAGACTAAATGAAAGGTGTGGGGCCCTGACCCGACAGTCCTCGGGCTAGCTAGAGAGGTGGGCTGTGTGAGAGGACAGGCCCTTCCTTGTATGGAGCGGCAGGATTGAGCAGGAGGATTTTCTCAAAAAGAAAAAGACACTTGGGGGCATTTTGGGGAATTCCCCTTCAGCAGCAGCTCCAGTCTCCTCTCCACCCAGCTGCCTGCCCAGCACTCCTACGGAGGTGTGGGGGGCAGCAAGCCCAAATCAGAAGCACCGGGGAGAGTACACACCTCAGGGGAGGGATGTGAGACCACAGGCACCGAAAAGAGAGTGCAAATCACAGAAGGCCTCGAGCACGCACCCATATCCTGGAGGAGGGTGAGTGCCTGAACCTGTGGGTCCAGGGGGCAGCTGGAGAGCTGGGCCAGAGGCTGCCCGAGTGCTGGTTGGGAATGGAGAAGAGCTGGGCTAGGCCGCCTGAGTTGGCTGCAGCCAAAAAGAACAGCAAAACTGGCTTGGCCAGTTTGAAGCCAGCAGGCTTGTTTGTTTGTTTGTTTTTCTTTTTAAAGTAATTCTTTATTCTTATTTTTTTACTATTTTTTTCTTTCTTTTAACACCTTCTTCCCATCTTTCCTGCTTTCTTGTTCTACTCCTTCTTTCTCTCCCTGTATATCTCTTCTTCCATCTTTAACTTTTATTTTAAATCCCCACAAGTGAGACGATATAACCTGGAACTGTAAAAAGACCAGAGTTGGACCCAAAGAGGGAGCATCCCAACAACTGAGACAGTGAAACAAATTTCACTTTGCTACAGCAGAGAACTTGCAAGTGATTGTATGTTTGTATTATTATTTTTTCATTATTCTTACATCACTCATTTCATTAGTATTTTTGTATCTCTCTTCTTTCTGTTTAGTCTTCTTTGATTGACTGGTTAATTTGCATTGTTTGACTGGTTTCCCCTTGTTCTCTCTTTCATAGCGTATTGTTAATTAACTGTCTTTCACTTCACTTGTGTTCCTTTAGCACACTACTCTAGGACCTACACTCCCTATTCTAGTTACAAAGATCACATAGATTCTGTCATATGATTGTCGTTCCATTACTATTGTAAATAATAGCTGTTCCATACATCTGTAAATACTACACAGAACCCCTCTCAAATCTCAGCCCACTTCACTGTTTCCTGAACTTTATTACTGGTGTGGTTAACTCTATTCCCCCACACATTACACCTATTTTCTACCCTTTACTCTCACTTTACCTCATAATCTGACCTCCCACAAGTTCACAACTTTCTAGATACAACTCACAATACTTCCCCAACCCCGCAATAAGAGTCTTATCTTCTTTCCACTCTTTCTTAAAAGTGTCTAGGTGGGTGAATTATCAAGGTTAACACTATACATATCCAAAGGATCTCCTATCTCTTCTTTAAGGACTGGTACTTTAAATATCATATAACACACTCCTGCTGTCTTAAACCATTTCGCCTTCCCCCTACAACCTACCATAATAAAAAGTAGGTACAAGCTGTGAACACCAGGATACCTCCTGGAAGAGGAAACCCACCAACAAAGGAACCACCAACAGCTAAGAAGAGAAGAAGGTGAAGGAGGGAGTGGAAGTCACACTAACTCAACCCA
The DNA here is from genome assembly GCF_022682495.2 of Desmodus rotundus. Lineage (NCBI taxonomy): Eukaryota > Metazoa > Chordata > Mammalia > Chiroptera > Phyllostomidae > Desmodus > Desmodus rotundus. The sequence continues at coordinate 19,103,496 of NC_071400.1, read as the reverse complement.
GGACCTATCTGGAAATAAAACCAAATAGTGAAGAAATTACTCAGAACAAACAACTGAGCAAGAGCAAGAGAAAAGCCTCAAAAACTTGTACACATGGAAGAACCAGCTCCAACACAACCTGCCCACACCTACACAACAGAAATCAAGAGGTGGGGGACAGGCTGACCCGCAGATAATCAGCTGGTAGGAAGCACCAACCAAAGAAAGACCCCAAAAGAACCAAAAACCAAAGACATACACAGAGCCAACATAAAACACAGCCCAAGATCAGTAAGATTGGGATATGAAGGAGATTGTACCACTGAATCTAACAGGTATTCTATCACAGAAGTTTACACCATAAACCCAGGGGGTCAGAACATAGCAACCTAAGAAGCAGGGGATAACAGGAAGAGTCTCATAAACAATGGGAACACAAAGAAAAACTCCCGAATGAAAGGAAAGAGGGAAGACTCAGAAACAATGCTAAATGAAAGAGAGGTAAATCAACTATCAGATGTTGAGTTCAAAGAATTGGTTATAAGGAAGCTTAATGGGCTCACAGAGAATTACCAAAAACTACAGGGAAACTACACTGAACTCACTGCAAACTGTATCAACATGAAAAAGGAAATAGAAACGATCAAAAAGGGCCAGGAGGAAATGAAGAATACAATTTTTGAACTGAAGAACACAGTAGAAGGAATCAAAAGCAGGCTTGATTAAGCAGAGGATCAGATCAGCAAACTGGAGGAAAAGGTAGAAAAAAACACCCAGAATGAGCAAGAAAAGGAAAAGAGACTAAGAAAGAATAAAGAGATGATAAGGGAAATGCAGAACAACGTGAAATGTAATAATATCCGTATAAGGAACAGCAAGGGATAGAAACCCTTTTTGAAAAAGTAATGATGGAAAACTTCCCTAATCTGAGGAGAGAAAAAGTCACACAAATCCAGGAAACACAGAGAGTCCCAAGCAAGAGGAAACCAAAGAGGCCCACTGCAAGACACATCATAATTAAAATGTCAACATTCCAAGACAAAGGGAGAATCTTAAAGGCAGCAAAGGAGAAATAGGAAGTAACATACAAGGGAGCCCCAATAAGGTTAGCAGCTGACTTCTCAATGGAAACGCTCTAAGCCAGAAGAGAAAGGCAAAAAATATTCCAAGTAATGAGAATCAGAGGACTGCAACCAAGGCTACTTTACCCAGCAAGGGTCTCAATCAAGAGAGAAGGCCAAATAGTTTCCCAGACAAATGAAGTCTAAAAGAATAGACTTCCACCAAACCAGCTCTGCAAGAGATGCTAAAGGGACTGCTTTAAGGAAAGGAAGGAAAAGAGAAAGAGAGAGGAACACAGGTATGAAAAAAATGGCAATGAATAACTACCTATCAATAACCTTAAATGTAAATGGATTAAATGCTCCAATCAAAAGACAGAACAGCTAAATGAATAAGAAAGAATGACCCACACATATGCAGCATACAAGAGACCCATCTCAGGACAGAAGACCTACACAGACTGAAAGTGAAGGTCTGGAAACAAATTTTCCAAGCAAATGGACAGGAAAAATAAAGCAGGGGTAGTAATACTTATATCAGACAAAATAGACTTCAAAAAAGGGGCCATAAAGAGAGACCCAGAAGGTCACTTCATAATACTCAAAGGAAGAATCCATCAAGAAGATAATAAACATTGTAAATATATATGCACCCAACATAGGAGCACCCAAATACATAAAGAAAATCTTGGAGGACTTCAAGAAAGATATTGATGGCAATACAGTTATAGTAGGGGGTTTTAACACTCCACTGTCAAAGATCTTCCAAACAAAATATCAACAAAGATATTGTGGCATTGAACAACACCTAGATGAAATGGACTTAACTGATATATAGAGACCCTTTCATCCCAAAGAAGCAAAATACACATTCTTTTCAAGTGTACATGGAACATTTTCAAAGATAGACCACATGATAGGTCACAAAGCAAGCCTCAACAAGTTCAAGAAAACTGAAATCAGATCAAGCATTTTCTCTGACCACAAGGGACTGAAACTAGAAACAAACCTAAAGGAAAAAAAAATTCCAAAAACTCGAAAACATGGAGACTGAATAGCATGCTATTAAACAATGAATGGGTGAAGAATGAGATTAGGGAAGAAATCAAAAAGTTTCTGGAAACAAATGATAATGACCTCACGGAGAACCAAGATGGAGGCGTAGGTAGACACACTGTGCCTCCTCGCACAACCAGAACTGACAGAAAATCAAATGGCAAGGAAGTCCGATAACAAGTAGATAAAAAAGAAACATTCATCAAGACCAGTAGAAGGGGCGGAGATGGGCAGCTGGGGTAGAGAGGACTCCAGTTGCCGTGGCGGGACCCAGACTGGCGGAGTGTGGGACAAACGGAGCAGGCAGTTTGACCATTAGCAAACCCTGTGGCCCCACATTCGCACACAGATAAACTGAGAGGACCGGACTCAGAGTGGAGGAGAATGGGGCAGGCAGAGTGGTGGGTAGCACCCCGTGGTCCCACATTCGCACATAGATAAACCGGGACCAACGGCAGGGTAGCAAAGCAGACCACATAACCCAGGGCTCCAGCTCAGGGAAATAAAGACTCAAATCTCTGATTGAAAACACCTGTGGGAGTTGGGGCGGTAGCAGGAAAAACTCTCAGCCTCACAGGACAGGTCCTTGGAGAGACTCACAGGGGCCTAGAGTGTGCACAAGCCACCCACTCAGGAACCAGCACCACAGGGGCCCAGTTTGATTGTGGGTAGCAGAGGGAGTGACTGCAATCCGGTGGAGAGGGGAGTAAGCGCCACTGCTCCCCTTTGGGCTCTTCCCCACATACAGCATCACAGCGCAGTGACCAGCGTTACCCCGCCATGGTGCACACCTAAGGCTCTGCCCCTTTAGGTAACAGATTCGCTAAGACAAAGAAAAAAAAATGGCCCAAATGACAGAACACTTCAAAGCTCCAGAAAAAATACAACTAAGCGAGAAAGAGATAGCCAACCTATCAGATGCACAGTTCAAAACACTGGTAATTAGGACGCTCACAGAATTGGTTGAATTTGTTCGAAAACTAGATGAAAAAATGAAGGCTATGCTAAAAGAGACAAAGGAAAATGTACAGGGAACCAATAATGATGCGAAGGAAATTGGGACTCAAAGCAACGGTGTGGACCAGAAGGAAGAAAGAAACATCCAACCACAAAAGAAGGAAGAAAAAAAGAATTCAAAAAAAACATGAGGAGAGGCTTAGGAACCTCCAGGACATCTTTAAACGTTCCAACATACGAATCATAGGGGTGCCAGAAGGAGAAGAGGAAGAACAACAAATTGAAAACTTATTTGAACAAATAATGAAGAACTTCCCTACTCTGGCAAAGGAAATAGACTTCCAGGAAGTCCAGGAAGCTCAGAGAGTCCCAAAGAAGCTGGACCCAAGGAGGAACACACCAAGGCACATCATAATTACATTTACCCAAGATTAAGCAGAAGGAGAGAATCTTAGAAGCAGCAAGAGAAAAGGACACAGTTACCTACAAAGGAGTTCCCATAAGACTGTCAGCTGATTTCTCCAAAGAGACCTTGCAGGCAGGAAGGGGCTGGCAAGAAGTATTCCAAGTCATGAAAGGCAAGTACCTACACCCAAGATCGCTCTTCCCAGCAAAGCTTTCATTTAGAATGGAAGGGCAGATAAAGTGCTTCTCAGATAAGGTCAAGTTAAAGGAGTTCATCATCACCAAGCCATTATTGTATGAAATGTTAAAGGGACTTATCTAAGAAAAAGAAGATAAAAAATATGAACAGTAAAAATGACAGCAAACTCATAGTTATTAACAACCACACCTAAAGCAAAAATAAAAGCAAACTAAGCAAACAACTAGAACAGGAACAGGACCACAGAAATGGAGATCACATGGAGGGTTATCAATAGGGGATTGGGAGGGGAGGAGAGGGGGGAAAGGTACAGAGAATAAATAGCATAAATGATAGGTGTAAAATAGATAGGGGGAGCGTAAGAATAGTGTAGGAAATGTAGAAGCCAAAGAACTCATAAGTATGACCCATGGACATGAACTATAGGGGGGGAATGAGGGAGGGAGTGGGTGGGTAGGATGGAGTGGAGTGAAGGGGGGGAAATGGGACAACTGTAATAGCATAATCAATAAATATATTTAAAAAAAAAAAGAAAATGAACTCACAACAATCCAAAACCTATGGGACACAGGAAAGGCAATCCTGAGAGGGAAGTTCCTGGCAATACAGGCCTACCTAAAATGAATACAAATATCTCAAATAAACAACCTAATCCTACACCTATGAGAACTCGAGGAACAACAACAAAGACAGCCAAGAGCAAGTATAAGGAAGGAAATAACCAAGATCAGAGCAGAGTTAAATGACATAGAGACTAAAAGCACAATTCTAAGGATCAACGAATCCAGGAGCTGGTTCTCTGAAAAGGTAAACAAAATCAACAAGCCCTGAAGCAGGGTCATCAAGAAAAAAAGAGAGAGGACCCAAATAAACAAAATCAGAAATGAAAGAGGACAGACTACAACTGATACCACAGAAATACAAAGGATTGTAAGAAATTACTACAAAGAACTATATGCCAAGAAATATGAAAACCTAGATGAAATGGACAAATTTCTAGAAAAATATAACCTTCCAAAACTCAATGAAGAAGAAGCAGAAAGCCTGAACAGACCAGTAACACCTGATGAAATTGAAACAGTAATCAAAAAGCTTCGAACACACAAAAGCCCTGGACCAGATGGTTTCACAGGAGAATTCTACAAAGCATTTAAGGAAGAGCTAACCCCTATCCTTCACAGACTATTCTAAAAAATCCAAACTGATGGAAGACTCCCAACTCTTTTTATGAAGCCAGCATCATCCTAATCCCCAAACCAGACAAAGACACAACGAAGAAAGAAAACTTCAGGCCAATATCGCTGATGAATATAGATGCAAAAATTCTCAACAAAATATTGGCAAACTGCATCCAGCAATACATAAAAAAGATCACATACCATGATCAAGTGGGATTCATCCCAGGGATGCAAGGATGGTACAATATTCACAAATCAATAAACATCATGCATCACATAAAGAAAAGCAAAGACAAAAACCACATGATCATATCAATAGATGCAGAAAAAACATTTGATAAGGTATGGCACCCATTTATGATAAAAACACTCAGCAAAGTGGGAATAGAGGAAGCATTCCTCAACATAATGAAGGCCATATATGAGAGACCTATAGCCAACATCATACTCAATCGACAAAAACTTAAGAGCTTTCCCACTAAGATCAGGAACCAGACAAGGATGCCCTCTCTCACCACTCCTATTCAACATAGTATTAGAAGTCCTAGCCACAGCAATCAGACAAGAAAAAGAAATAAAAGGCATCCAAATTGGAAAGGAGGAAACGAAACTGTCACTGTTTGCAGATGACATGATAGTGTACTTGGAAAATCCTATAGACTCCACCAAAAAACTACTCGACCTAATAAATGAATTTGGCAAAACAGCTGGATACAAAGTCAATATTCAGAAATCAAAGGCACTCTTGTACACCAGCAACGAAACTGCAGAAACAGAAATCAGGAAAAAAATCCCATTCGATATAGCAACAAGAAAAATAAAGTACCTAGGAATAAAACCTAACCAAGGAGGTAAAAGACCTGTACTCAGAAAACTACACAACACTGAAGAAAGAAATTAAGGAAGACACAAACAAATGGAAGCAAGTACCATGCTCATGGATTGGAAGACTGCACATCATCAAAATGGCCATACTACCCAAAGCGATTTAATAGGGATTCAATGCAATCCCTATTAAAGTACCCATGACATATTTCACAGATATAGAACAAACATTTCAGAAATTTATATGGAACCATAAATGACCCTGAATAGCTGCAGCAATTTTGAGAAAGAAGAACAAAGCAGGAGGGATCCCAATACCTGATATCAAACTGTATTACAAGGCCACTGTAATCAAAACAGCCTGTTACTGGCATCAAAACAGGCACATACACCAATGGAACAGAACGGAAAGCCCAGAAATAAACCCAAGTCTTTACAGTTAATTAATATTTGACAAAGGAGGCAGGAGCATAAAATGGAGCAAAAATAGCCTCTTCAACAAATGATGTTGGGAGATCTGGACAGCTACATGCAAAAAAATGAAACTCTATCACCAACTTACACCATACACAAAAATAAATTCAAGGTGGATAAAAGACTTAAATATAAAAGTCGTAACACCACAGAAGTCCTAGAGGAAAACATTGGCAGGAAGATCTCAGACATTCCACACAGCAACATCCTCACAGACACATCCCCTAAAGCAAGGGACATAAAGGAAAGAATAAACAAATGGGACCTCATCAAAATAAAAAGCTTCTGCATGGGTAAAGAAAACAGCATTAAAATCAAAAGACAACCAACAGTATGGGAAAACATATTTGCCAATGATTCCACAGACAAGGGCCTGATCTCCAAAATATATAAAGAACTCACACAACTCCACTCCAGGAAGATAAACAACCCAATTAAAAAATGGGCAAAGGACTTGAACAGACAGTTCTCCAAGGAAGACATACGGAGGGCCCAGAGACATATGAAAATATGCTCAGCATCACTAGCCATCAGAGAGATGCAAACTAAAACCACAGTGAGGTACCATCTCACACTGGTCAGAGTGGCCAACATAAAGAAATCAGCAAACAAATGTTAGAGAGGATGCGAAGAAAAGGCAACCTTAGTACATTGTTGGTGAGCATGCAGACTGGTGTGGCCACTGTGGAAAACAGTATGCAATTTCCTCAGAAAACTAAAAATGGAACTGTCTTTTGACCCAGCAATTCCACTGCTGGGATTGTAACCTAAGAGCTCTGAAACACCAATTGAAAATAACCTATGTACCCCAATGTTCACAGCAGCACAATTTACAATAGCCGAGTACTGGAAGCAACCTAAGTGCCCATCAGCAAATGAGTGGATCAGAAAACCATGATGCATTTACACAATGGAATTCTTCACAGTAGAGAGAAAGAAGGAGCTTATACCCTTTGCAACAGCATGGATGGATCTGGAGAGCATTATGCTAAGTGAAATAAGCCAGGCAGTGAGGGACAAATACCATATGATCTCACCTTTAACTGGAATATAATCAACAGAAGAAAAAAGCAAACAAAATATAACCAGAGACATTGAAGTTAAGAACAATCTAACAATAGCCAGAGGGGAGGGGGGAAGGGATAGTGGGGAGAAGGGTTTTCAGGAACTACTATAAAGGACACATGGACAAAACCAAGGGGGAGGGTGGAAGCAGGGGAGGGAGATGGGTTTGGCTGAGGTAGGGTAGAGAGGTGGGGAGAAAATGCAGTCAACTGTAATTGAACAACAATATAATAATTGAAAAATTGAAAAAAAAACTAAATGAGAAAATTCATGCATTTGAAGCCCTTAGAATAGTGCCTGGTGCATAACAAGCACTTGGTAAACGTTACTGCTTATTTTAAAACCCCTGACCCTTGTTATCATTGGCAGTGTCGGCTGTTTTGTTGGGAATGGATTGTGCAAGTTCTCTACCTGATTTTTTTTTATTATTAAGAATTTCAGGTTTAACCAATCTTGCTTCCCTATCCCCTCATATGTATCCCCAAACTGCAGTCTGGGCTTTGTAAACAGTAATGGTCAAACACATATCAGATCTGCCAGAGAGAAGAGGACTAGTCAATTGCTCATATTGATTAAATTATCCAGTCAATGCAAGCATCCAACTTTCTCAGTTGTCGACTTTTTCTCCATTGGTATATGTGTGGTTTTTTACAGGTTAAATGGATGGTAATTACACACTGAAAAACTCATAGCCATTGAACATTGTATTAGAGGTTCTAGTCAGTGCAATAAGGCAAGAAAAAAGGCATTTATATTAGAAAAGAATAAAACTCTTTTTTACAAATAAACACGGACATAATTGTCTAAGTAGAAAATCCAATGTAATCTACAAAAAATTTTTGGAATAAGTGAACTTAGCAAGTTTGCATGATGTAAGATTAATACACAAAAATCAATTGTACTTCTATATACTAGAAATAAGTAATTACAAATTGAAAGATACTATTTATTATAACATCAAAAGTATGAAATACTTAGGGGTATACCTGACAAAAGATAGGAAAGACATGCACATTGAAAACTACAAAACATTGTTTGATTAGTGAAATTAAAGAAGACCTAAATAAAAGGAGAGAAATGCTATATCCATGACTTGGAAACTCAATATTGTCAATTCTCCCCAAATTTGATATATAGATTCAACACAATCCCTGCCAAAATTCCAGGAGGCTTTTTTTTTTTCTAGAAATATATGGACTGAAATTCATCTGGAAATGCAAAGGACCTAGAATATCCAAAGCAACTTTGAAAAGGAAAAATGAAGTTGGAGGACTCACACCATATGATTTCAAGATTTATAATGCTAGAGTAATTAAGACTGCGGATTTTGGCATAAGGACAAACATAATCTATCAACTGAGAATCTAGAAGAAAGAAAAATTATATATAATAATATATATAGTTATATATTATTATATATAGATTTGGCCTAGAGTCAGTAGAAGATGCCATTCATTGACACTCTGTGATTCCATCATGTTAGGAAGAGCTGGGCTGAAAACTAAAAATATTGGGCTGAAAGAACAGATGTTTATTTTACTAATAGATGAATGGATAGACAGACAGATGAAATAAGGAGGGAAGAAGAGAGGAGAGGAGAAGGGGAAAAGAGAAAGAGGAAGAGAGGGAGAAAGATCCAGACAAAGAGAGAAAGACAGATTTAATACTTGGAGGAAAATGGAGTTCTTTTAAACATCACTCTTCCTTGCATTCCTAAGCATTCTCGAGTGGGAGAGAGAGAAGTGGAATTCTAGCCAGCCCCTGGGAAGTACACATAACCCTGAGCTCTGCCAGACCAAATGCAAACAAAAGTTCTCAGCCATGTGTGTTACAGAGTGGAAAAAAGGAGTTATTGGGGATCTCTGTTCTAGAGAACAGCAGGTTGGTTCCATGATTTTGTATGGCAGGTGACAAGGAAGAAAAATGCCTCCTGTTTTCCACTGCTGTATTAGCAGAACATTATTTTTGACTAAGCTACAGAACCATGACCACCATAGACGGTCATATTTAGAGGGCATTTATTATGTTCGTAAGTATACTCTACATCTTAACTATCACAGAGATGCAGGTGTAACCACTAGAAAAATGTTTCCATAAATGCACTGTTTCTCCATTGATCTTCCACTAATTTTTTGTCTTACCCAATCTATGGGCATTATTTGTGTAGTACCAGTGGTGCTGGGGCTTCTGCTTCCTCATTTCTGGAGCTGGCAAAGCAGATAACCAGGCAAGCTGTGCCAACCAGATCTCTCATTTTTTCAGAATCATATTGGCTAGGTCACACTGTCCTCAGCTGCAATGTGTTGGCAGCTGAAGCAAACATAATCACTAGTTGATATTTATTAAGCACTTGCCATGCACCAGGTGCTAGGAGAGACTTACTTGGATTATGATGTTTTATCTTCATAACAGCCCAATGAGGTACCTACAAAGTTAATCAGTGGTAGAGCCAGGATTCAAACCCATGTCTATCTGACTCAAAAGCTGGTGTTCTTTCAAATATACACAATGCTGCATGATTAATTTATTTAAAGAAATCTTTGAACAGCCCTGTACTGTAACTGATTTTCAGGAGGTTAAACTTCAAAGTATGTGAAGCCTATATGTTATTTACCCTTTGTTAATAAAAGTCTTTTTCAAATGTCTTACTCAGGCTACTTTCCTGCCTTACTACGGAATGCATTTTCAGGGATAGAGCTGACTTTTTGCTGTGACCAAAGGTCTCACATGATCCTGGATAGGGAATATTGAAGGAAAAGACAATTAGGCTACACGTTAACTGATTCTCCAGCACACTATTCTAAAAGCTGTATTTAGGAATACATTCTGATATCAATTTATAATTTTGTCATTTGTCTTTTTCAATAGGGAAGGAATTGCAGGAAGAGAAAGGAGGAGGGGATGGGGGGAGGGAGGAAGGGTGGGAGCGATATAGATATCAGTTTAATGCTTTCGTTTGCCATTAAGTCTCTGTGATATTAGACTTAGTCTAATAGCTAAAATAAGTTACTATTGATTGACATCACCATCAAATAAAACTACAGCAATTATTTGAAATGTTGACTATTTAGACATTGGCTGCTATGTTCATAAAGCATAGAACTGTTTTGAAGTGAAAGCACACACACACACTTTCATGCATACTGAAAAAACTAGGTTTTTAGCAATAGTCACAGACTGCTGTCTTAGAAGAATACAAAGCTCTCAATTAGAGGAAATGGCATAACCATGAGATCATAGTATGCAGGACTTGACTCCAATGATGCACATATAAACAGCTGAACCTGAACATAAAACTACACCACTCTGAGTTCATACAGAAGAAACAAGACATTGCCTTTTCTTTAGTAGAGCAGGAAAGTTTTTCAGTTGGCTCCTGCCAACCAAAATCAAAGGAATGTTGGTGTGCTTAGTTTATTTACAAAGGTATGTGTTCCTGACTACTTTCATCTGAAGGCTGCTGAATAAATAAACAGGTTTGTTTGTTATGAGACAATTTTGGCGAAGACAGGTTGGAGGTCAGTCTTCCTGTGGCATCTGTTACCAGGATAGGCTCTGGGTAGGTCTGTGAAGTGAGCAAGGTTTGACTTTGTTACCTCATAGTCCCCTTCTGTACCCCTTTTTCTTCATTTTAGCATCTTTCTTTGTTGCTAGCCTGATTCGTTCAGCCAGCATTCATGGGATTTAACTCAACATTTATGGTATCGTTACCAGGCACTGTGCTTGGGTGCTCTGCCCTAGTCCTGTAATATTCATGACTTTTACTAGTATTTGAAATTTGAACTTGGTCCTTGTCATTCCATAGCCTGAGCCTATGTGAAAAACATTTCAGGCTGAGAGGAGTGATCAATTTCCATCATCATTTGCAACTGCCTGCAATCTAATGTTTAAATTGATCCCTCAGAATGTTTTACACAAACCCTATCTAAACCTAGTTCACTGACTTCAAGGAGAATACCTGTAGTGATCTACAAGTCCTCTTTATTGTTTCCTGAATGAAAGGGTGTGTTAAAGGATTCGGACCACTCAACAATAATGTTCAGAAAAATCAACTTTCCAAACACAACCAGAATGATGTTACTTTATAAATAGGTAAAATATCTGAAAAGTGCATGCTATTTCCTTTCATCATTACTAGTGATACTTTTTAAACTTTTTTTTATTATTGTTCAAGTACAGTTGTCTCCATTTTCCCCCACTACTCCCCCAACTCCAGCCATCCCCACTTCCCACCCTTGATCCTACCCTCCTTTGGTTTTGTCCATGTGTCCTTTACAGATAGATGTCCCTGAAAACCCTTTCCCCTTTTCCCCCCATTACTACTGATGCTTTTAAAAAAGTATAATGATTCTAAAAGTCTCCACCTTCACAGTGGCTAACAGAACCAACCCACATAGGTATCATAGCATATGGAGGGCAGAGTACTCAGCTAGACATCCTGAGACCAGGCTCCAATCCTCCTCTGGCAAGATTAGCTGAAGTATCTTGTTGTCTGGAAGAAGAACTGTGGAATACATTGTAGTAGAAAGATCATGGGACAACTATGAGAAGACCAGAACTCTAGGCTGATGTCTACTATTAACTAGATAAGTGACTTTGGGAAAGTGACTGCCCCTTCTTAAGTCTTCATGTCCTTATCTGTTCAGCAAGAGAGTTGGTATCATGTAAAGTATGTTTGATACAACATGAGAATTTGTAATAGCTCTCGTTGCTACCATGTATGCTCAGCCTTGATACTTTTAAGTGCTTGCTGGAAACAACCCAATGGGTCAGTGAGTGGATTGACTGTGGCCTGATGATTTGGACAGAGTAACAAAATCACATCACCAAAAGGCACTAAATGTGAAGTCAAATGTGGTGGCCTGGCCTGGTTGGTCACGGGTCAACCTCTGCAAAACCTACGCTTCCTAATCTCAGAGGTATGGCTCTACACTGATTTTTTCCTGTTCTGTCAATTTGGTTCACTGTTGGCATCGAAGAAATTGTGTATACCTCCCTTAAAGTCATTTTCAGGGTAGTCTGGCTCTGCTGCTCAGACACATCCCATTCTATCTGTTTCTCCTTGAAACAGAGGGTTGGCTACCCAGCTTCAGATCCAGGGACTGAAACAGTACGCAGAACTGACACAACTTTCAAGTGCTAGGTTTCTTAGGCTACTTGGCATGCTATGCTGCTTGTCAATTGGCCCCAAATGGATTGGGTCAGAAAAAAAGGGCAGAATGGGCCATTCAGTTTTAGCTTTCACTAGTCCACAAATCCAACTTGTTCTTATCAACATTCATGGATTCTGTCAACCTTAGTGACTAATTTGCATTTTCCTCTTCTGACTGTTGCTACCTGGGAACTGGAGGTAATTAAAAGGTTCAGGGGTCATTTCTCAGAAGCCTTTATTGTTATCTCCACACTTTCCCACCTCAACTCTGGCATTAGTTAGGGGTGAATATTTTAGCTCCAACAGCACTGTAAACAACACATCACCATCCTCTGTCTCTCCTCCTACTAAGACTATGAGCTCCTTGAAGGCACTTATTGTATCTTGGATTTGTCTGTTTGGTCCCAGGATCTAGCACAATGACACAAAGTAAAAGCTCAATATATTGTAGTTATTATTATTATTATTGTCATTATTATTACAAATATTGATGCTAAAGGGTTTTACCAAAATTGTTTATTTGGAGACTTCTTGTAAGCACACAATATCCTCTCGAAGCTTCAATTTCCTCATACATAAAATAGAAATAATAATAATAATTCCTATTTCAGGAGCTTTTGGTAGGTGAGGATTTATGAGACAAAATGCGTCAAGAGGCTGACCCATAGTACTCATTCAACACATTAGTTATTATTATTTTTTTTACATTTTTAATTGTTGTTCAATTACAGTTGTCCCCATTTTCCCCCATCATGCTCCTCTGAGACAACTTGACTTTTGTATTTTTGTTTCTTCAAAAAAGATCTGATTTCAGAGAAGAATGGAACACACCCTTTATCTCCCAGCATGTATCTGGCCTCAGAATAACATAGAAAAACTCTTAAAAATTGCTTTGTATCTCAGAACAGCACCCTCAATGATGACTATTGTGAAAATGCACCACAGGAATATCCCCTGGGACACAGAATGAAGAAACAAGAATTCAAAAAAAAAAATGAGGAGAGGCTTATAAACCTCCAGGACATCTTTAAATGTTCCAACATCCGAGTATGGAATTTCCTCAGAAAACTAAAAATGGAACTGCCCTTTGACCCAGCAATTCTTCTGCTGGGATTATACCCTAAGAACCCTGAAACACCAATTCAAAAGAACCTATGCACCCCAATGTTCATAGCAGCACAATTTACAATAGCCAAGTACTGGAAGCAACCTAAGTGCCCATCAGCAAACGAGTGGATCCAAAAACTATGGTATGTTTACACAATGGAATTCTACACAGTAGAGAGAAAGAAGGAGCTTCTAGCCTTTGCAACAGCATGGATGGAACTGGAGAGCATTATGTTAAGTGAAATAAGCCAGATGGTGAGGGACAAATACCATATGATCTCACCTTTAACTGGAACATAATAAATAGAAGAAAAAAGGAAACAAAATATAACCAGAGACATTGAAGTTAAGAACAATCTAACAATGAGCACGGGGGAGTGGGGAGGGGATAGTGAGGAGAGGGGATTACAGGAACTACTATAAAGGACACATGGACAAAATCAAGGGGGAGGGTGGAGATGGGGGAGGGAGGGGGGTTCAACTGGGGTGGGTGGAGGGATGGGGAGAAAAGGCACACAACTGTAATTGAATAACAATAAAAATTAAAATTAAAAAAAAGAAGCTGGGTTCCTTCAAAGCCAAAAGAAATAAAACAATGCCCCTTTCAAAATGCAACAGCAATCACAAACATCCATGACTATACATTAGGGTCTAATAAATGGACACTGTGCCCTGCACTGTCAGTGTGACACACATGTACAAGGTGCCTGGACAGAGCCTGTCATTTCTGCAAGCATGGGGTTGTTAAAAGCAATCCTCCAATGTCATCTCTGTTAACTAAGAGTGCATGCTGAAGATGAATTGGGATGAATAAGAAACATTCAATTGCTTGGGAATGTGTACCTCAATATGAAGGAAGGGATTCCTTCATAATTTATACAGCATTTTGATTGAGGTGCTCAGTGGTAAATAACTGAAATGACTTCTAACTGCTCTCTGAGATTGTCTTATATCTTCACCACCACTTTTTATATTCTCCAGCATAGCCCACATTCAACTTTATATGCAAACCTGAAATGGTATTCAAGAAGAGAAGAGAAAAAAGCAACCAATAGATTTTTCTCTTTGGGAATTGAATATAAGATCATATTAGAAGTGCAGCATTTATGGGCCAATGCTGAATACTTAAAAAATATGAACATTACAAATTCACCTTTCATTGCAAGCCATGCTCTTGTAGTTACATATCTTATTGCTAGATTAGGGCTTTTAGCATGATAAAGGCATCTTTCATCTTCTCCTAGATGCTGCCTGGGTGCTCCTTCTGAGCTGTATTTCTGTCTGTCACAATGCCCCACACCCTAGAGAGAGAGACAGCGTACAGAGAACCTGAGTCATTCACCAAGGGATGCAACCACTTTCAAAGGGAAGTGCCTAATTGGAGATATGTCATCTGCATGGGATCACACTGTTTCAGATTGCCATGCTCTGTTGAATCGAAAGAGAGAACTCAGTCAGTGTTGTTTTTGGGAATTAGCCCAAAGCAGTAAATCTAACATTATAAATATTCAGCCAATACAAGATTTGATGGTACCAAAAAGACAGTTCAGGTAGGCCATGGTACATGCTAGTCACAAGGTTTAGAATATACATATTATGTAAATCAGTGATATGGTTACAATATACATGTAGTTAAACCAGCAAATTTGTGGAATGGTCTTTCAGATTCTTTTAAATAAACCCTAAATATTTGTGTATGGATTAAATTTTCATGGATTTTGAAAATCATAAAATGATTGATCAGTACTGCTGCTACTTTTTTCCTTAATTTTTAAACTCATAGTCCAATAAATCTTTACCCTTCATAGTCAGCCCTAAAAGCTATCTTTCCAAAGTCATCTTCTAACTTTTCCTTTTCTCTGCTCCCCTTTCTTAAGTCCCTCTTGTACCCAACATTCCTTACCCTTGCCGTACTCATTTAAATTCCTCAGTGACTAGCCCAGCGTGAGGCCCATAGGAGGCATCCTGCAAATCTCTGTTGAATGTGTATGAATAAATGACAAAATGAGGGCAGCACACAGGTTTGTGATAGCTACGTTAGTTGCACAAGGGCATTTTTCACTTACTTCCCACTCTTAGATGTGTTCCCCATGTTTTTGGTTGATAGAGAGCTAGCACCTTGATTAGTGTTTGGACAACTCCATCTATCCTTACTATACCCACAGAAAGAATAGAAAAATATATACAACAATGACCATAGAGATAAAAGGCAGTTAATTATTTCATTTAAAAACTTGCAAGCACTCTTGCTCTCTCTCTTTCTCTCTCTCTCCTGTCAAAATAAAGCATGATCTTATCCAATGAAGTAAAATGAGAGTTCACACTCTTATCCAATGAGAGTGTGAACCACTGGTCAAATTCAAAGAAAGCTATCCTTTTGGCATTCAAAGCTTGAGCTAGTAGTGTATTCCATTAATGATGGCATCACAGCCTGGTCCCCAAGGGAGGTTCTAGCAAAAAAAAAAAAAAAAAAAAAAAAGCACACAAAAATAAAAAGAATTAGTCTTAAACATAAATCCTTTATTTTCAGTCTGGATCCCCTGTATTACAAGTTTGGTTCTGAAGCTGCTGACTTTTAGTGAAGTATGTATAGCCAAATGACTTCTAAAAGTCTTTGGGAGATACTATCAGATGAATTAATAATTTTTACTCATAATGTTAACATAGGAAGGCCTTGAATTCAGTTATTCTTTCAGGAGAAGCAACACCTGCTTCATGAGTAATTGAATTTAAATCGCTTCCTTCAATAACTCCACAGCTTATGTCAAACTTTGGAAACAATTACAAAATAAATCACTAGGAAGGTCTGCTTAATCTCATCAGGTTAATAAATACAGACAAATTAATCACCTGAAAGTAAACAAAAAGGAATAATTGATTGTAGTCTTCTTGATTACTTTATTCTATTTTCTTTATCAAACTACTTTTACCATTATCTTCACTTCAGCCAGTGCCTTGAAATTATTGCTTTACTTCATGTTCAGATTTCCATGAAAACCAATTCAAAGCTTTTTCGCCACTTGATGATGTGTGGAATTATTTCTCCTGATTTCATCAAGAAGATTTTTTTTGTTAGTAAGATCTACATCAGCATAACCTTTTATTAAAAGTGAAGGAAAAAAGAAAAAATGCATAGATTGGCTTTCAATGAGTATAGTAGAGCCTTCCAAAGGCACAGAATATTGTCTCAGAAAATGCCAAAGACCTTTTCTGATATTTATGAATCTTTTAAGTGTCTCAGAAATAGGTACTTGCAAGTAGCTGTACTTATATGTGGGGTGAGGGTAACAAAAGATATTCCGCCCTGCTTTAAATGCCTACATGGATGTGACTGGAACAAGAGATGATAATAGATTCCTGGTGATTGTAAAGGCAATATAGATGTGTGTGTCAGCACAGACAAGGGCTAATCAGACAGGTAGCAATAGTCCCAGCAGATAGGTAGGATTCAGTGTACAAGAGTTTCAAAAGCAGTTCTGTGAAGTGGGCGACCATAAGGTGAGCTTCGATCCTTCTGGTGGAATGAGTGGAGGTCCTGAGCGGGTATACATTTTATCTTAGAGGTGTCAGAAGTCTGCTGAGACAAAGTGCTGGGATTCTGCACAGTGTAAGTACCACTTCCCTGTGCTGCTCACAGACTCACCAAAATGTAGCTACATTCTGACTGGGGAATACAGAACTCACACTGTGTTGCCCCTGTCCATCTATTATGACTCCTTAACTGTTACCTGGGACCATACCAGCTAACCTCCCCATCCAGAACTAAGCTCAGAAACTAATAACATTGAAGAATTGGACAAAAGACTTGTAACTCAGAAGGTTCCATAACTATTTCAGAAGGTCAGTGTAGACTAATGCAAAGAATACAATATGCTATGTGTTCCAAATATGAGGAGGTCTCATTTTCCACATTTCCACACCCTGGTAACTGGCCAGTGAGCCTTCCTCCTCCTAGCCACTCACTTAGAACTAGAGGCAGTGGGAAACTATTGGAAGCATTCTGAAACAAGGGGTCTTTTGATCTTGCCCAATACTAGGCTCAGAGTAGGTGGTCATTTAACACTCCCCAGAGCCACTAAGTTCAGGTATACACATTCTTTTAGTGTAGAAGAACATTCATTCCCACTGCTAAATTCCCATGCCTGTGCCTATAAAGGCACAAGGGTCCCTTATAATCTGCATGACAAGTGACCCTGTTTAAACTCAATGCAGGGCACCACAGGACATCCGGGAATGGTGTCCGCTGGCAGTGGCAGTCTTATTATTATTAACTGCTACTCTGGATAGCAGTGGTCCTGGAGCAGTAGTCCTTTAAAAGACACTGATAAGGACCCCTCTGACCTACTGGCAAATACTGCAAATGCATATTTGAGGGGAATAAAAAACACTTTCTCAGAGAAAAATAGCATACAGAAGGTATGGCACCAAGACTGGGGTTGAACGTAATCAAATAACTCAAAATGTTTGTTCTGTGCAAATAGCATACCCATTCACAGTGTATGTGGCCAAATGTATGTGAAATTGGGGAAGGGGGCAAGTAGAAATTGTAGAAGGCTTGGATGCTAGGAGTTTAATTTTGCAGAGATGCCTATTATATAGGAAGGATTGAGGAAAAAAAGAGTCATCTTTCCTTCCCAAAGTTCCAGGCTGAAGAGATAACTGTGGACAGGATGCCATTAATTCTGAAACCTTGAGAGAGAAAGACTCTGAGTTTTCCGGAAGTGCCCCATGAAGAGTAAGAGATAACCCTGCAGCTGCAGACTATCTGGGAGCTTCAGAGATCTGGAAAAATGCAGGTTGAGGACCCAAAGACTAAGATGCTGCCAAGGATCCTGGCCACTAAAACATGTAGCAATCTCAGGACTTACAGGAATAAGCCCTGATTGCTTTTAGGATATATGGATGATAATTTGTAGCATATGAGATGGGTAGGTAGGTGGGGGCTGCCTTGAATGAGAGCTAGTACACAACCATCAGAAACAGATCTACCCCACTTGTCATCATTTTGTCTGCTTCTGGACCACTTGTCAGCCCCTCTTTACTTTCATCTTCTCTTTGGTTTGCAGTCTTAAGGCTGTGCCCTGAATTCCCCAAGGGCATGGATCCAGGCTTCTTCCACTCCTCCTGAGTAGCTATCCTCTTCTGAGGTTAAGATTCTTTCCTCCCTCCCTCACAACCCTGCCTCATCAAAGGCCTAGGAAAACAATTCCAGGTGAGTTACTCATAGGAAAAGTTAATGAGAGCCAGCACTCCTTCTGTCTGCCTGGTGGGCTGTCCATTGCCATCTATCAAGTGAGCTATTTTCCACAGGCTCCACAAACACTAGAAAGGTTGGAGGAAATCTGCAGTATTGTGCACATTGAATTCAGGTGGGAAATCTATGACTAACCCCACTCTTCAGCATTTTCAAAGTGTTTCTGATTGAATAATTTCAAGCTAAAATGGCATCCAGTATATTTAACCTGAAATGGCAATCACATCCACTCCAATGTAGATTTTTCTCTTAGGTCAGAGAGATACTTAAAAGAGAAAAACCTAGTGATTTCAAACACACTCAACTACATTTCTTGATGGAGGCATACAGAAACTTCTGCATTTCCTATAATACTTCATAAGCTCTTTTTGGAATTAACTCATTTCAGACCCATGAAAAATAGTTGTGCTGCTCTAACTACAATAACAATGACATTTTAAAAGTTAATCTCCAGCATCCTAGGAAATTGAACTTGTATTTCAGAAGAGAGAGTTGGGCTATAAGACTTATTGCCCACATATCTTTTATTTGGTACTTAGCATGTGGTGCCTGCAGTATGGTTTATATTTTATTGTTTATCTGTTTCTCCAACTAGCTCTTAAGAGTGTGTTCAAAAATCTTTGTTGAACAGATAATCAAAAAAAGCTGCATTTGGGTTCAGTGGAAAAGAAAAGGTTTGATTGACTATCAATGTATGGCACCTGTGTGAGAGAAGGAAATGGTGACACACATGTCACATATTGTCCACCTATAAAAAAGAATGATCCGGGAGAACTGGATTCTAGTTACTGATGTTTAATCACCAGGTATCGCAAAGACAGGGAGCTTAGAATGATTCTCAAACAAGATTGCTTGGATGGTTGGCTATTGTCTCTGAATAACAGGAATCTGTTGCATTTGTATAGCTCTTGATGTTTTCCAGTGTGTGTTCTTGTAGTGGTAACTAAGATGAAACCCAAACTAGTGTTAAGGGGTTATTTCAAGTGTCTCTGGGGAAATGATAGCTACTCTTTGCTCCCTAGAGATGACCCTCATCTCCATGAAGCTGCCAGGGTTAAAATACATAGACTCTACCAGGGATATAAGCTCATCTCATTTGCTTCCCCAACAGGTGCTTGAGTCCCCACTGCAACATATCCACCAAGTGGTCGTCTCTTCAACGGCTTTTAAATCATGATTGCTTCCCCAAGAAAGCTCACTTTTCTATTTTCTAAGATGCTCACATTTTGAAGTATTTTTGCCCTTGTGCTATTACTGAGTGAGACAGCTCTTCAAATATTGATTTCTTTTAATTAAAGCTGATGAGAGTTATTTCATTTTTCTATGTTGCTAGGTTATGTACTGAGTAATTTTCTTTCTTTGCTCTAAACTTTTTCATTTTCTTCTACCCTAAGTGTCTAAATTAGAGTCCATGTCCCTTCAAGAGTCCTGTTCCCATTATCTATATTTCTGTTAATCACTATGCAAAGAAAGTTCAGTTCACTAAGCTGTGCTTTTGTTTAGCTGCTTTCCCTAGATTTCCTTTGCTTAAACTGTGGATAACGACTGAGGTTTATAACAGAAAAACTCATCTTTATTGCCCTGAAGTCCAGTGTAACTATGATCTCTCAGAAGCAACCTTCTGTGTGCAAAGCATCTATTCAGAAATCTTGAGTTGTAATCCTGACTACCAGTAATTTTTTTCTGTATTGGGATTCTCATCTGTAAAGCTGAGTAAATTAAACTAATCGGGTAAACCATTCATACATAAGCTCACAATTACTTTGTGATTGCAGCGCTCTTGGAAAAGGCAGCTGGGACACAAACATTAACTTGGCTTCTCCCCTTCTATTAACTTTTCACTCTAATAACTCACCACAGGGGCATCAGGGACTGGAGCAATAAGCTTATTGATTATTGTTGCTATTTTGCTCTCTTCACCTCTTGGCACAGGCTGCTTCTGCCCAGAGAAGGCAGTCACATCCCTGAATGCTTCACTAGGATTAAGAAAGAAAATGAATCAGTTACTAAATTATATTTTTTCTAATTTATGCTGGTTATTTTCCTATGTCTTTACCAAGAGTTTAGACCCTGGGTTACAGAGGCCACTGGAGCTGTATCTTACAACTATTGCATTCACATCTAGCTCTGAGCTCCTCCATCAGCTATGGGATTGAGTGGCAAAAAATCATAGTTCTGGTATTACATGGTTTGGGGTGATTAAGAACTGAAATATGATGGCAGCCTGGGCTAGAATAGTAGTTATGGAGGTGGAAAGAAGGAAACCATGCCATGGAATGTCAGTAGGAAATGACTGAACTCGGGAATTGATGACATGTGGAGAATGAGAATAAAGTCTAAATGAAAGCTGCTGAGAAGGTTTGGAAGCCCAATGACTGTGAAAACAGTGATGCCACTGAAAAAGACAGATTAGTTGAGAGAAGAATCTGGACTAGAGGAGAAGATGATGGATTTGGTTTCAAACATATTGAGTTAGGGTGTTGATAGACAGTGGCCAGCAGGCAATTAGAGAGAGAACACTGCAGCTCAAGAAGAAAGACCGGGTCGGATATTCAGTCATTGCTCCAAAGTGGTAGTCAAAGTAAGATAAGCAGCGGGGCCTGATGGGACAGCTATCCATTGTGATTAACAAATGGATATTTCAGGCTGGAGACAGCCTATCCCAAAACATGCTTTCTTTCTCCCCAGTTTATGAGGATCTACAAAGTCTTATATCCCAGGGGTCCAAATAAGAGCCTGACCCAGTTAAGTTAGTTGTGTAGAGTTCAATGGTAAGGTTAATGAGGGAAAGCACAGACCTTGATCCTTGTGCAGGCCAATGACTTTCTTCATCCCATGCCCATAGCCTGCTTCTCCCCATTCTCCTAGTCCAGCTAGATTACTTGCAGAGAGCAAGGTGAACTGGGTGCCAAGAATTGAGGTGGGTGGCAATCATTGTCAACCCATTCCCATGACAAAAACACCTCACAGAGTATAATCAATGCTGCTGTCATCTTGGTGTAAGGAGGGCAGCCTGGCAGATGAGCAAAACTGAGCTTTAATCTTTGGATT
This sequence comes from Desmodus rotundus, assembly GCF_022682495.2. Classification (NCBI taxonomy): domain Eukaryota; kingdom Metazoa; phylum Chordata; class Mammalia; order Chiroptera; family Phyllostomidae; genus Desmodus; species Desmodus rotundus. The sequence goes on along the minus strand of NC_071400.1, from coordinate 19,081,733 downwards.
TTCTTGCATCTCACATCTGTTCCTTTTTGCTCCCCTTTACCAAGGGCTAAGTGTAGGTCAGGGACTATACCATCAATAGTGCTAAATTCCACTTCTATTTTTTCTGCATGATGCTCTTCCTGTTTCCGACTGTCAGTCTTTTCACTGTGCCTCATTAGTGGCACCCTCAGCTACCCTCTTTTGGCATTATGGGTGGAACAAGACTGTCACAGCTAGAAGAATCACTGAAGTTTGGGGTGGGGGAAGCTTGTCTGGGAGCAAATCAAGGGCTTTGCCCTTGGAGAGCCAAAATGTCTTCCCCACTGAATCACTTAACTTTTCTGGGTCTCAGCTTCCTCATGTGCATGTCCTATTTCTTAGGATCATAACATACTTTTGAAAACTATAAAATGTTGAACAATTTATTCATTCAAAATCCTTTTAATGTTTGTCTTCTGTGTGCCCTTCATCATTCTGGGTCTTGGGAATACCATGACAAGTGTGACAAGGTTCCTACCCTCAAGCGACCCAAAGACTAGTGGAGGAAACAAACATGTTAACAGATGCAAAACATGATGTATCAAATGGCATAAAGCCAGTGTGAGATAGCACTAGGGAGACAGGAGTGACCACCTATGTTTGGGGGCATCAGGGAAGGCAAAGGTAAAGCTGAGTTACTATCATAAAAATTATGATTTTTGGTTTCCTTTAAAAGTTGATCAGCAAATAAAATCTGGGTTATGAGTATTTTCACAAGATAGAATGAAATTATGCCTATCCTTAGTTTGAAACACTTATTTCCCAACAGTGGCTCATAGACTTAATCATACATTGCAACCACCTGGAGAACTTATAAAGTGCAGATGGCTGGTCACTGTCCCCTGAGTTTCTAATTTGGCAGGTCTCAGGTGGGGCCTCAGTATTTACACTTCTAACAAGTTCCCAGGTAATGTTGATGTTTGCTGGGCTGTGAAGCACACTTTGAAAATTGCTGCCTTACAAGAAAACTTGAGACAGCCATACACAGTAACAACAGAGATAACAATGAGCTGTACCCATGGTCCCTGATTTCCAGACAATGCAATTAGAATCTGGTGGATAAAATGTCCTCACTATACTACTCCTGAGTCAGAAAAGAGTAGGACACATAGGGCTGCCAACATCCCTCTCTAGAGAAGCTCCTCTTTCCTGAGGAAGTGGCAATTACTGCAAACAACACAGAGTGGAACTCAATAGCAGGTGAGACAAAAATTGGATCTGACAGCATTAATTGAACTTGAAGTTCTATTTACTGAAAATGATCTGGCATAATTAAAAATTCACAACTGGAGCTTAGTTGGTAAATACTGTATATTAGGGAATCCCCAGAGTAGGCCAGAAAAATCTCAGTGAACTTTTAAAGGAAAAGCCAAAGAGGCCAACTGCTGTGGCAAGAATTAGCACACAGAGAAAAAAGAAAATTCAGTTAGCCCATTTACTTGGAAGTGAGGTACTGACTTTACACTGCACAATAATATGAACCAAGGGTGTTAGGGTTTGGAGCAGGGGGACTGATCATTAATTAATTTCTCTCTCCCTGGTAAACTCACTTTGGGTTTACTTCCTACTAAGTATGCTCTTTTTAAAAAAAATACTTTAGAAAAAATGTCGGAGAACCGAGATGGCGGCGTAGGTAGACATACTGCGCCTCCTCGCACAACCAGAACTGACAGAGAATCGAACAGCAAGGGGGACCAACACCAAGAAAATAGAAAATAAACACTCATCCAGACTGGTAGGAGGGGCGGAGACGGGCACCAGGGTGGACAGGACTGGCGTGGCTGTGGCGGGACTGAGACTGGCGGAGTGTGGGACAAATGGCGCAGGCAGTCTGAGCACTAGCAGACCCTGTGGCCCCACATTCGCACACAGATAAACCCAGAGGGCCCGACTCAGAGTGGCGGAGAACGGGGCAGGCAGAGCAGCAGGTAGCACCCCACAGCACCACATTCGCCCACAGATAAACCTGACAAACAGCGGGGAGCGAAGCAGACCGCATAACCCAGGGCTCCAGCTCAGGGAAATAAAGCCTCAAACCTCTAATTGAAAACGCCCATGGGGGTTGGGGAGGCAGCAGGAGAGACTCCCAGCCTCACAGGAGAGGTTGTTGGAGAGACCCACAGGGGCCTAGAGTGTGCACAGGCCCACTTACTCGGGAACCAGCACCAGAGGGGCCCAGTTTGATTGTGGGTAGCAGAGTGAAAGATTGAAAGCCGGAGGAGAGTGAGGCAGGCGCCATTGCTCCCACTCGGCCCCTCCCCCACATGCAGCGTCACAGCGCAGCGCCCAGCATTACCCCGCCCCCGGTGAACACCTAAGGCTCCGCCCCTTAAAGTAACAGACGCGCCAAGACAAACAAACAAGAAAAAAAAGTGGCCCAAATGACAGCAGACTTCAAAGCTCCAGAAAAAATACAACTAAGCGAGGAAGAGATAGCCAGCCTATCGGATGCACAGTTCAAAGCACTGGTTATCAATATGCTCACAGACTTGGTTGAATCTATTCGAAAAACAGATGAAAAAATGAAGCCTATGCTAAGAGAAACAAAGGAAAATGGACAGGGAACCAATAGTGATGAGAAGGAAACTGGGACTCAAATCAATGGTGTGGACCAGAAGGAAGAAACAAACATCCAACCAGAAAAGAATGAAGAAACAAGAATTCGGAAAAATGAGGAGAGGCTTAGGAACCTCCAGAACATCTTGAAACATTCCAACATCCAAATTATAGGGGTGCCAGAAGGAGAAGAGGAAGAACAAAAAATTGAAAACTTATTTGAACAAATAATGAAGGAGAACTTCCCTAATCTGGCAAAGGAAATAGACTTCCGGGAAGTCCAGGAAGCTCAGAGAGTCCCAAAGAAGCTGGACCCAAGGAGGAACACGCCAAGGCACATCATAATTACATTACCCAAGATTAAACGCAAGGACCTACATCCAAGATTACTGTATCCAGCAAAGCTATCACTTAGAATGGAAGGGAAGATAAAGTGCTTTTCAGATAAGGTCAAGTTAAAGAAGTTCATCATCACCAAGCCCTTATTATATGAAATGTTAAAGGGAGTTACCTAAGAAAAAGAAGATAAAAAATAGGAACAGTAAAAATGACAGCAAACTCACAGTTATTAACGGCCACACATAAAACAAAAACGAGAGCAAACTAGGCAAACAACTAGAACATGAGGGTTGTCATTAAGGGAGTGGGAGGGGGAGAGGGGGGAAAGATACAGAGAATAAGTAGCATAGATGATAGGTGGAAAATAGACAGGGGGAGGGTAAAAATAGTGTAGGAAATGTAGAAGCCAAAGAACTTATAAGTATGACCTATGGACATGAACTAAAGGGGGGGAATGTGGGAGGGAGGGGGGTGGGCAGGATGGAGTGGAGTGGGGGGGAAATGGGACAAGTGTAATAGCATAATCAATAAATATATTAAAAAAATACTTTATGGAGAGCATTATGTTAAGTGAAATAAGCCAGATGGTGAGGGACAAATACCATATGATCTCACCTTTAACTGGAACATAATAAATAGAAGAAAAAAGGAAACAAAATATAACCAGAGACATTGAAGTTAAGAACAATCTAACAATAGCCAGGGCGGGGGTGGGGGGGTGGGGGCGGGGACAGTGGGTAGAGGGGATTACAGGAACTACTATAAAAGACACATGGACAAAACCAAGGTGGAGGGTGGAGAGGGGGGAGGGAGGTGGGTTCAGCTGGGGTGGGGTGGAGGGATGGGGAGAAAAGGCATACAACTGTAATTGAATAACAATAAAAAAATAATAATAAAATAAAAAAAATTAAAAAAATAAAAAATAAATTAAAAAAAAAAGAACAATCTAACAAGAGCCAGAGGGGAGTGGGGAGGGGACAGTGAGGAGAGGGGATTACAGGAACTACTATAAAGGACACATGGACAAAATCAAGGGGGAGGGTGGAGGTGGGGAAGGGAGGGGGGTTCAGCTGTGGTGGGGTGCAGGGATAGGGAGAAAAGGCACACAACTGTAATTGAATAACAATACAAAATTTTTAAAAAAGAATGTAAAAAAAAAAGTTTACTTGTGATATGTTTGATAAAATCTCTTCTTATTACCCTCAAAACTTTAATAAAAATTTCTATCCCATTTCAAAGTTTAACCCCCTGTGAATTCACAGAATCCAGAAACTAAGAACATTTCCAAAAGTTCAAAAAAAATACTTTATGTAGTTTTTTTTTTTTTACAGAGTATGTTCTTATGAGATTTTCAAGAATGTCCAGTCTGTGTGCACATTATATAATAAATTCTTTAAAAACAAGGGTAAATTGTATTCATATCTGCTCACAGTTTCTTGTAACATCTATCATACAGAAGTTTTTCAATAACTGTTGACTGACAACCATCTTGATAAATTTGGCTCCTAACATGTTTGTTCAATTTAACTGACTAACACATATTAAGAGAGGTTTAGTAACAGAGTCATGAGGCTTTTTTTTTGTTGTTGTTGTTGTTGTTCAAATAACTTATGTCAGAAAACACTGCATGCCTAAAAAGGCTTAGTACCCTTTCTGAGCTCCAGTGCCCACAGATATGAAACTCAAATAGGGTAAAAGCAGTGGGAGTCAGCAACTTTGGAGAATGGCATTGCCAAACTAATTGGAAGCAACTCCGAGATTGTGGAATGAGTATGGGTGCTGGAATCAGGCAGAGCTGGGGTCATGTTCTGTTTTTGTCATAGCTGGACTGGAGTATCTTGGACAAGTTGAGTCACTGAGGCAGGTTGGTGTTGCCTGACAAATATCTATGATCTTAACATTGGGGCTTCATGGCACCAATTCTGTAGCTACATGTTGGTGTCCAAGACCAGGAGCATTCAAATATATTATTGTTGCTGAACACAGCATCTTAAGTGCTTTGCTAAGGGGGTGAATGTATTCAAAATTTAAAAGTCCAGCTGGGTCCTTAGAAATCAAGTAGAAGGGCTATCTCAACAAGGTGTTGAAAATGCTTCCTGAGGTAGTAAGAAAAGTTCCCTCTGCTACGATCCAATGTGTCTTTTAGCAGCCCTGAGCCTCTACAGCAAAAGTTTTTACACTTTTATCTCAAAACATATATTCTCACTTTTAAACTGCTCAAGCATCACTCATTTAGGTGTCACACATTTGTATAAATGCATGCTATTTCTAAGTAGAGTCTCCTTTGCAAATACCATCTGCTCCATGATGTGTTATTATTTCTAATTTTCTTTTCTAAATGAAACCTAATAGCTGGCTTCTTTCTGTTGTGTTACAGTTTGGGAAACTGAGAACTATTTTACTGTGTGTTCATAAAAGATTAAATTCTGAGAATTCATGGAAACAAAACGTATCTTGTTCCTTGTCACTCACTAATCACTGTCAAATGCTAGACCTTGTATAATTTATAACAACATACTTCTATCCATGAATATGAGTTTTAATAACAGCATAGCTTAACTCAAGATTCTTAGCTGAGCTAAATATTCATGCTCTTTATTGAACATACTCCACCCTAGTCAAGAGAAAAAGTCATATAACTATTGAGCTAGAAGGGCCCTTATAGGTAGGAAAGTAAGGTCCAGAGAGGAGAAGGGATATATCCAAGGATGTGACATTCAACAAGTAATAGAACTTAGCTGGTACCTAGCAAACAGGGCCAGAGATCCCACACAGTACAGAACAAGGCAGGAAGGCTTAGGACCAAAGATGAGGTAACATGGATGAATTGTGGCTCCTTTTGTCAAAATTAGTAGTGGAAAAATGATGGACAGAATCTTTTTCTTGTGGTGGGGGCAGAGTATGTGGGAGGAGATGACAGTTCAGTTTGAGGTTGTGGTGAGTTTTGTGTGCCTGTGGCACCCCCAAACAACATGTTTGGTTGACAATTGGACATATGGATACAGAATTTAGCCGGATATAAACATCTCAGCTAACAAATGATCTCCAGATTAGGAAATCTGAAGTTAAATACTTTAGAGTAGAAGAGATTACACAAAGAGAGGATGTAAAATGAGAAGAGAAAAGCCTTGGAAGAAGGTTAAGAAAAATAAGCTAGAGTGGAGAAAATGGTCTCCTGCAAGCCAAAGGAGAAACTTAATCCACGGACATGAATGTTGCAATCATGAGAGACTCACTTGCTGATTACAAGGCAATTTTGTATATTAGATTCCTACCTGCTACATGTTGCTTTCTCCTAGTACACTTTCTGATTAGTTGTGGTCTTTCATCAGTCATGTTGTCCTTTATAACGCCAAGAGTATTTGATAGAGAATAAGCCTTCTTGATCATATGCAACCTGTCTCATCAATTCCTGGAAAGGATGTTCTGATTTATGCTGAAGGAAGCATCTTGCATCAAACAAATCCATAATTATAGGCTCTAGACATATTTTTCTCAGTCTAGCCTTATTTATTTTCAACAAAGATCAATAAAACAAGAAACTGTTTTAGTGTCTAAACAAATGAAGGAACTATACTAAAATTTATGCAAATATGGCTGTTACACTCTCCCAAAGAAACCATTAGTCTGATTTTCATGATTTTTCCATCTTATATTATGTGCAAAAATCAGAAATGAGCCTTATTGCTCTCAGTTGGCTTCAAAACTTAAAAAAAAAAAAAAAAAAAAAAAACCTTGGCTCTGGAATAATCAGAACTCTAGTCATCCATATGGCAAGACCCACTTCTTTTGCTCTTGGGAAGGCCTGATCTTCCCACGAGTTATATTATCTGTCACCTCGTTGTAAGATAGGTTCTAGGTTTTGAAATAATAGCCCCCTGGTTCTCCCTAGCCATCAAACAATCATTTTCCTATTTAATTAATTTTTAAAACCTATACAAACTGGATGCCCATGCATTTCTCTATAGCAAACACTGAAATCACAACGCAAGACCTCATTGTCTGGGAGCACTTCTTGGGTTACAGAAAATGGAGAAATGGAGAGGTAGAAAACTATGGTCAGTGATAAAAACATGAAAGGCAGAATGACGCTTATTTAAAAGTAAGCTTGTAAAAGCCTAAATGAAGTAAAGAACTAAGTCCTTGTAGAAAATGACCTCAATACTGGCCAGAAGTAGATTCTACTATGAAAAGAACCTGCCTCATTCCTTACTTCCTTTAACCTTTGTGAGCAAATGACTGTCTTGACTCTGTTATGAAAGAGTACCATGAATATTAAATCATTTCCAGATTCCTCTCAGTGGGGGACGTATGGGTCAAGATACCCCAGTGATGAATTGTAAAGAATAACTCTGTGTGATATAGGCACATAACTTAAGCTGTGAAGGGGTAGAACCTTCATTAGGGCTCAAGAATGTCATTTATTCATCATGACCTTGCCCATGACCAGTTAGTTCTTCAGATTGCATCAGGAAGGGGAGGGCCCTAGAAGTAGAACAGAAGATTCCAACCAGGGAAAGCAGAGTTGACACTTAAAGGGAAACAAAATGGTATTTATCTCAGGGAAATCCAGACTTGGGTGGAGAGGCACCCGGAAAGTTGCCTAAAAAGGGATACAAATAATTTTTGTGGCTTAGCAGTAAACGAAATGTGCTTGTAAGAGTTGTTCAATGTTTCTCCTGGAATTTTTTAAATCACAGATTTTGTGACCTAGTCTACTGTATGCTAATTATGTTTTTCCTTCTCCTTTTTTAGCATGGTTTATTAAAGTCACCTTTGAGATTCTCAGCTTGTCTAAGGCTTATGGAGAAACAGTTCAGCATTAAAGTTTCAGAAAGCGGGAGACAAAACACCAGAGGGAAAGTGTGACCCTCTTACTCTGAAAAAGTTATTGTTTCTTTGAATTTCCCTGAGGAGCTCTTGGTCTACTATCTCTTGTAGGCCTGGATGGAAGTTTTGTTTAAATGAAGGGTGAATGTCCTTTACTGCCTCCTTGCCATGTTGTCAATCCTCAGCCAAATCTCATCAAGGTGCATTGTCCAACTACCCCTGGTTCTAGAGAAAGTTTATCCATGGCCTATGTGAGACCATGAGTTGCAGCAAGCCACAGGTTTGCACACTTGGGCCCTGACCCCTCCAGTTTTGGTTTCTGGGCACAGTACAGAGTCTTTGTTTCCTGAATATCTCTTTTGGAACAGATAGTCCATTTCAAGAAATTAGCAGATACAGCAATTAATTCTATCAGTTGATGGCCACAAACAGAAAGTCCAGTAAGGCACCGACTACAACAATCCTAGCATCAGTAATTGACACAGGTCAGCCAATCCCCATGCTGGAAATTTCTGGTTTAAGTGGAAATTTCCTTTTTGGTAGTTTTATATAACTGGCTCCAGAGATAAGGGGAAAAAACAACAACAGGGAGGTACATGCTGCTCTATGTCCCCTGCCATTTTTTCTGATGTTTAGAGGCATATAAAAATTACAATTAAAGATTTAGAAATGGAAAAGCATCAAATCTAGTGTGAAAATGGGTGTGTGACTAATTGAGATCAGAGCCAATAGTGTGGGGCTAGGGAGATTGCAGGTTCGTATTAAACCATCTCAGGCTAGGCCACAGCAATATTATTTTTTGGTAATTTATAATCCACTACTATGCCACATTCAAGGTAGCTTACCCTAAAGTATACATATATTATGACCCTGGAAAAATATCAATAAAAATATTTTTAAAAGGGAGATTCACTCTCAAAATCTTGGACTGCAGGGTTACTAAAACTGAGGCTAGAGCTACCTCTGAGCTTCCTAGCAACTGAGGCCATAAGGGAAACATGCTGGGTAATAGCATTCTGAACTTATGATAAAAAGGAAGGCATACTCTGGTTTCTCTTCAGATCGTATAAATCTTCTGCCTTTTTTAAAAGGAAGGGCGTCATTTTGTCAGGAGAGTCAAACTTATTTCTGGTGCCAAGTGTAAGCAAATATTTTTTGGGGAAAATGCAGAAGCATTCTCCATAGGGTAGTGTCTTTTACAGACTTTAAAAAGTCAATTTGAGTGGAGTATAATTTCCATACTATAAATTTCACCCATGTTTATTTAACGGCTGAGGAAACCACATTAGAAGGTAAGTAGTGGCGGCAACCTGTAGGCAGTTAAGCTCCTGTAGTGTAGATGTAGCCTTCCTGGTGATCTAATTTGACACTGGGGAAGAGGTTGGAAAACATGGAGGCATATGGATTTGAACACAGGCCTTAGACCAATGGTTCCCCAAACCAACTGCTCATTGGACAGCAGGAAGTACTGCTCTTATTGAGTCATCTTTTGTCAGTGAGCTTGCGGCTTTCCTTGCCTAGCACGGCTCATCTGCCTGGACCCTGTCCCCACATCAGCAGTTATATCTGCTGTCAATATCCTTTTGGGAGCTAGTGACTTGGCCAAAGGCTGCAGAGAAGCACTTTTCCCTATTTGCCTTGGGCCTCTTTCTAATTCTTTGTTCAGGACTCCTGGGACAGAGTGCTCTTGTCAAACTCTACCACCTGTTCTCTTATCATCATCTGCTCCCTTTATTAATGATTCTCCTTTATGCCTCCTATCAATTCCTCAGGGCAGGAGAGTGACTCATCAGCTGAACTGCAAATCCAATGATTTGGTGCTCTTTGCAGATTTAGAGACCCCTTTTTTCTTTCTTGCCCCTAGGTTTTCAAGGAACAGAATAAAGAAATAGATTCTTTTCCCCAAAGGCATATTCACTTATAATCAAAGAGGACACACACAAAAAAAGGCACTGGAACAAACAAAAAGCTCCCTCTTTCAAGACTTCAGCAAATTAAAATCCACATTAATTAATTATTTGGCCCTTTAATTTCCTGGATTAAATATAGTGGGGTGATTTTTCATTCTGGCCCAGGTTGTCACAGGCTCAATAATTCACTTAAGGAATTCTGACATCATGTATTTAGCCCTGCATGTCTATGGAGTCAAAAGGAGTAACTCATTAGCAAGTAGAGGTACTAACTAGACTTTTGTAAATTGACACTCATGAAAGATGCTAGTTCGTTCCATCCAGATTGTTGGAAGTACTAGGCTCAGAGTTACTTGGCAAATGAAATGACAATGGAGGTATTGTGACAAAGTCTTGAAACAAATCTTTTAGCAAGCCTACTAGTGCTTGCTGGTTCTCCTAAAGTTGTCACCTGAAGAAGCTCTATACAGATTCCAAGGATGCTGCTAGTGTTCACAACATTTCTAGAGCTCTTCCCTGGAACTCTCTTCACAGACAGTTATGAAACACATGATGAATATCATTCACATCTGTGTAGTCAGACTTCACGTTTGGCCCCAACCATAGGACTCAACTTGGTCATACAATTAACACATCAAAATTACTGTCTAATGACATTTCACCGACTCCAAAAACCTAATCCACCTTCAAAGGACAAAGATGTTTCCCCACTGAGCAGAATCAAGAGAACATGCTACATCTGTCAAATGTAGTAACCAATGCAGCAACATGAAAACTTTGACTATGTTGAAGAAATCAGCACCCTTTTCCATATATTATTTCTGCTATGGTTGTTAAAAACAAATCCATTCCACTGTTTTATTCACTATGGTGTTTTGACATCATTCTTCTTCTAATTAGAAATGAATCCAAATATTTGTACTCCTAGATAAATTTCTGCGAGTTTTCTTAGTGGGTAAAGGTGAAATAACCAGATACCATGCTGAAATGTTACTCCTCCTATGGCTCCTCCTAACATGTGATCTTTCACTGACTTCTCTAATGGAAATAGTTCTGCTGATGCATGAGGAAATAGATCCATATGTCAGTGCCTTCAAAGGTCCATTAAACATAACATAATTTAAAAGCACATTAACTATCTTAACCAGTGTCAAACAACAACCAGGGAGGTGCAGGAGTTTGAAAACTAATGCAGAGTTTTAGGATGCCAAATGAGAATGTAAATCACAACTCTTACTAATTAAAACTTTGGCCCTTTGATTGCTCTTGGATTAAGTTCACTGTGGTGATTTTTCATCCCTGCCTGGGCTGACACAACAAGTCCAATAATTCACTCTGGCATTCTGACGTCACTTGCTTGGCTCTGCTTGTCTGTGGAGTAAGGAGAAGTATCTCATTAGGGAGTGAGAGGTATTAATTAGACTTCTATAAATCACGACTCTGAATGATGCTAGCTCCTGATTTCATCCAGACTGTTGAGAAGAGCACCACATGGAGAGTTGGAAAACTGAGGCTCTTTTTCTAAGCCAATACACAAGTCCCTTAATTGACTGGCATGCCTCTGTTCACAGAAATAGAAAATGGGGTAAAAAGAAGGCAGTCTTGTCACCTGACTTTAAAGAATAATGATAGCGATAAATGAGAAATGGCATATTATAATAATTTAGTTATTTTACAATAAATATGTAGTGATGATTCTGATTTTATCCTCATTATAATAGTATAAACCTTATTGTACAAGTTCACAGCTTGAATTACTATTGTTTCAACAACAACCCACTTACCACCTGCTTTGACAAAGCTCCAGTGATACAAAAAAACGTCTATTATATGCTCCCAACTCTCAAAGGAATTACTGAGTTGTACTATTCAATTCTAAGACAGTGAAATGAGCCCTCTTCCTTGCCCTTTGCAACTCAGTCATGATACGTTTATGAACAATAAAGAATAATTAGTTCCAACAGTCTGGCTTTATGCATCCCTCATATACCAATAGATGTTCTCTGTTGTGCCCACTGTATTTGCAGTTTTCCTTTCTCTTCCAGTCTTGGGGCATTTTTGCCCTGATGCCTAGATACCCTCTATCCAATTGTCATTTCTCCTTGGGGGTCACGTGGAACAGGAGTTGATGACAGGTCTTTTGGGGAACTCAACAGTAGGGGAGGGGAGGGTTTGTATGGACCCTCTGACTTGTTATTTTGTCCTGGCAAGAGGCAGGATGATGAAAAAGGAGAGCCAGTGAGCCAGGGCTCCTCTGGATGTGTAAGTTCTACTGTGTTTGTTAAAGCAAGCCTCATTATCTTATAGTGTTGCTTGGTTTAATAAAGGGCCTTGCTGAATAAACCATTGAACCTAGAGGCAATATGAAAATTCCAGGCCCATGAAGGACACTCTTCTGTTAGGGGAGGGGAAAATCAATGGAGTGTGATGGCTGAGGGATCAATACTTCTCTGAATGAATTTCATCGTAAGTGACACTCCTTTGGGATAAGAAAGGACTGACTGGAAATCATTCAAGGTTATCAACTGAACAACAGTATCTAGAATGTTCAGGTGAATCAGTTGGAATTTAAACCGATGCTCATACAAGAAACTACAATGAAAGCTGCATTGTTTGTAGCCTGCCCAAACAGAAGACACCAGTCCACATTTCTGAAAATCCTCATATGAATCCTCAGTCTAGTAGCCAGACCCATCAGCAGATGGCTGTGTTTTGATTTCAGAGCAGCATCCTGAAAGACAAATTCAAGCTGGCTCTGATGAGTTTAGCGGAGCAGGAAAGCCAAGGGATGGAGGTGGGGGAACCTTTTTCTTAGATTTCACAAGAGCCAAAAGCAAGAGAGCTATAGAAACACATGAAAAATGGCAAGATTTCCAAAATAAAACATAATTGGAACTGAAAGGTCATAATTGTATTAAGCTATCAATTCAAAATATGAGAAATAATGGGAAAATTACAAAGGACTCATTAATCTAGTTCAAAGAGGTAGTGATGGACATGTGAAGCTATAAAGCTCTTGACCCTCTTAGCTAAGAGAGTAAATCTCAACTAGGGACAGAATTTGTCCTTTTAGATGTAAGTTGTAGATAATATGGGTGTTTAGGGAAGAGGTAAAAAGCAGAAAACTGCCTTCACTGTATGGGCTTAAATGACTGCTCTTCAATGCGAAATATATCTTTAAACTGCATGGCACATGATTCATAGGTTGAATTTTCCAAAGTGCAAAATGTGCCTTCCCAACCTTCCAGTGCTGAGCTTCGGCCTCTTCATTTACCTCCTGAGCTTCTATCCCCAACCAGGATCAATCCTCCTTCATCCTTAGTGATGAAATCCAGAAGAAAAGCTTTAGATGAGTATTTAAGTTCTTTCTTGAATTTCATTATTTTTAAAATGCCCTTGGAAAGAGCAGCTTTGTATAGCGTTTTGATGGGCTATGCCATAGTGAATAGATGAGCAAATAGCCAGAAATCAATACAAACAAAACAAGCGCCTGTCCCCACAACCTGCCCAACAGCAAAGATGTTGCTTGTAGAGGTATTATAATCTATAGCAGCTGTCCCCAACCTTTTTGGCACCAGGGATCAGTTTCATGGAAAACAACTTTTCCATGGACTGGGGGCAAAGCGGGGAACTCAGGTGAGCTTGGCTTGGTAGAACAGGAGGTGTAGCTGAAGCTCTCACCAGCCCCTCACCTCCTGTAGTGGACTAGGAGTGCAGGGCGGAGAAAGGCAGCAGAGATCAGGCAGCTCTGCTGGCGCTAGGTTCCTAACAAGGCGAGAAGTGGTTGGAGACCCCTGATATATAGCTTAAAAAAAACTTGTGAAAGTGTATTTTTCAAGTTGCTGATTTAACCATTCATGTTAAAGCTATAGCTAATTGATACAAAATGTATCTTCACCCAGCCCGCAGACCCCAAATTGCTTGTTGCTGATTACAGGAGGTGGGTCATTAAAAAAAGGGCAAATGATAAAATTTCCTCTTAACCTCATTTGGAATTATTACAAAACTTAATATATAAGAAAATTTAAACATCTGACCTAACTCTATAGAGCATAATTTATAATTAAACTGTATATTTATGGAAAGAGCCTGATAGTAAATATTTTCAGATTTGCAGACTCTGCTGCTGATGCACAAAAGCAGCCATAGACAATACATAAACAAATAGGTGGCTTAGTTCCAACAAATTTTATTTATAGACATTGAAATTTAAATTTCATATAACTTTGAAGTATCACAAAATATTTTCTTTAATTTTTTAAACCATTTGAAATAAAAAGCATTTATTTTTTTTTTTTGCTTTTTAGCCATGCCAAAAACAAAAACAAAAACAAAAAACATGAAATGGAGTGAATTTGACCTGGGGCTGTAATTTGCTAACTTCTAAAGGAAAACCCAAATCAGCAACTCCCCTAGGAAATGGAAAGTGTCTTCAGTGTCCCAAGGTACTATCTTCCAAGCAGAAGCTCTTCGAGATTTGGGTGCTTTATGTTCAAATATCAGCTGTTAACCCTAGTAAATGTATGGCTTTGGAAGAAAGAAATATTAACTTTTGTTAGTTCCAGCCTCATACCGTGGTTTCTCCTTAGCCTCATCCCTTTCTTTCTGAACTTCTTGCCTCTACCTTCTCTCTCACATTTTTTTCAGTAACCACAGTTTCTCTTCACAGTGTTTTTAGTATTGAAGAGAAGTATTTGGAAACCGATTATCAGTATTTATTCCTAACCTAGAATCTTCCACTGATGTGTCCTCTAGAACTGTTTGCTATACCTTAAGTCCATTCTAATTCTGAGATAGTTTTATTTCACACACAAAATATTTTAATGTTTTAATTCATAAATCCTTTTGGAAATGAAAAAAACATAAAAACCTTCCTCAGTCTTTTTTTTTTAAAAAAAGGAATTTAAATTCCTCTTCAGAAAAGAGATCCAAATCTACAACAGACTAATTTAAAATGCCACCTGTAAAGCCAGTGACAACACTGGCAGTATTTCTGACAGATGTTATGGTGAAAAGCACTGTGAAAACTGTAAAGTACTATGCAAGTGTTAGCTAGAGTTGGTGGTATTATGCCAAGTGTCAAGGATGCCAGCTTGTCAGAGTGAATTTTTGTGAAAGTGCCAGTGTTATTACTGAGCTACTGAAATTGTTTCCAAGGGGCAGAACACCTGGGTTATAGAGCCATTTATAGCTCTGTTACTGCTGATGAGTAAACAAGGACAAAGAACAAGTCACCTGTCTTCTGTGAGCCTTCATCCTCATTTTGTAAAGAGGAACGGTTTGGAAAGATCCTTAAGGATCCTTCCATGTTATGATTTCTAAGTGTTTTGAATTGGAAATGATGACACCAGAGGAAAGTGTAGCTTGCGACCTCTTAATGTCAGAGAAATGATCAAACACCTCAAGCTACACTTGGTCTGGTTGTCCCTAGGCATAACAGAGTACGCTATATAGTTCCACTTTCCTTGCACAGTAAGTTGCTTCATATCACATTATTGCCCGGCTCCTGCCAGTCTTTCCAAAATGAAATCTAGATCTTATAATTTATGACTGTTTATTACACGTCTGGAAGGTTAAGCACAGTGCAGTCCCAGACAAGAAAAAGTCAATAAACCCTAAGGCTGTTTTATGGAAACACGTATCTCTATGGGCTGTGGTATTTCAATGCCTTTGGCCTAGAATAAAACCATCCAGGACAAAACTACTTTCAACAAATCAAACAGCAATAGTTCTCTCAGGGTTTTCTCTTTATTCTTCATCTTGAATTCGAGGCAGTTTCTCCTCCATTCTGTTAAAAGTAAACCTCTTCCCCTTTACTAGGCAAATCTTAGTAAGTTACATATTTTTACCAGTTCCATGTTCCCTGGGTGTCTTGTCTTACTCTGGCAAGATACAAGATGAGTTATCCATATGTGAGGTATAAAGAGGCATTGTGGTTGGCATGCATTGTTCTCTGACTTGTGCACAGCTCAAAAGTACTGGCTACCCTTGAGGGGATAAACAACAGGAAAAGCATCTGTTTTCAGGTTTGTTATTTGGGCTGGGGGAGGCAGGGAAGCTGGTTGTTGATAGAACAATTTATGTTACAATTTCAGCAGTTGATTACTTGATTTCTTAATCCAGCTCCTAATCACAAATCAAACACAGATTCCAATAACGAAGTAATTTTAGACATAATTACAGTCTCCTACTGAGGGCTTTTGCCTTGGAACAAGGGTGCTCTCATCCCATGCTCAGTGTAATAAGGATCAGGACAAGTGATGGGGTTGCAGCTCTTCTGCCTAGACAATACAAACCTTTGTACCAGAACTGTGCCCCCTTTCCCATTGATAGTTGTCTCAGTGCAGTAATAGTGCCAGAAAAGTAGTAACTTTTACAGTATAAACCCACTCCCTTCTTCCATCAACACTATGCCAGTTTTCTTTAGACAAATCAGCTATTTCACCCTTCCCCTGCTCAATCAACTTACATGGCCCCTTATTGCCTAGGAAATCAGGTCTGCACCTCAGCATGGCTTCCAAGACCCTTCATGAGAAAAGCCAGCCTTTCATCATGCCCTTTCTAGATCTCCCATTCTTCTCCTTGCTTCTGGCTGTTTACAATTCTGTTGCTTCTGCCTGGAGTACCCATCTCCATCTTCCACCCTCAGCAAAGTCCTGCTTCCCTTTGAAAACCTATAGTTGTTGCCTTTTCTATTGTGTAGGCTTCTACACAGCCCCAGGCAACATTAATCCCTTTCTCTTGGTTCCATTTTGTTCAGATCTGATTATATCACATTGAATCATAACATATGCCTACATGTTTATCTTTATTTACAACTTTTGCACACTGTGGGCTTTTTGAGGGTACATGAACTATGTTTCATGTCTGCATTCCTCCCACCTCTTTTATATCTAGGCCAACTGACACTCAGATAATGGTTTTTGAATGAGTCTGTATGGCATATACTCATAACTGTTTAGCATGCATTTGATTTATAGCAGAAGAAGGTCACAAAAGACCCTCTTTCATAGGAGTATGGAGTAACCTCAAAGGATGGTAGAGCAACTACCTATTCCTGGCCACATTTATGACCCTGTCACTTTTCCCATATAGGTAAATGTCTCACAAGATAAGCATGGTAGACAGCCGAGTAAGGCAGTGCACCTCCTAAGAACTGACCCTAACAATAGGGTCAATAGGTTACAAGTCACAATCACTTTCAGGAAGTAGAGGGTTTGAAGTCTATAACTCTGACATTTACAGACAGAGGTTACTTAACAGTAATGCTAGAAATGGGAGCACAGTAATGCCAAGACTTCCCAGCTATCGACTTAGAGGACCCTGCAAGCCCATGCTGCAAAAATGACCATCATACAGTTCTCAGACAGCAAAGGAAAACAGCATTTACCGCTGGTGTCAACAGGTTCTAGGAGTAAAGGGTTTCAGGGGAGGCCAACTTTTTCTTATTGGTGTTTAGGGAAAGATCTCAGAGGCCAGAGCCTGAAAGAGAACAACATATAAAAAGTAAAGCCATCCTATGCTTGTGCTTGAACATCAGCACCACAGTTAAATAAAGGAGAGGAAATAAAGGAGATGAAGGTTAAACTCAATTACATTTATTGGGGAAATCCACATTAAATATATTTTTATCACCATCTGAGTGTTAACTATATGAACACTGCTAAAGGCATTAAGATTTTGCTTAACCCCAAGGGATAGCTTTTGAATTTATAATAAATAATCCTTCCAGTGTCCCTAAAGGAGGGATTTCAAAAATGGGACGTGAGCTAGTTAATAACAAGCAGAGACTGTCTTATCTCCCTAAGAGACCTAAAGTGTTCTCTTGCCTCCACCTCCCAACCTTGTGTGTACCAAAAACCTCTAAATGACATGTTGGTATTCAGGGAATGAGTTTGCAAAGAATATCCAGGTCTTATTTTACAACCATGTTTCCTGGAAAGAAACAAAACCCTGAGGTAGCTATCACAACATTCAGGAATTTAATGTGTTTTAATGTAACAAATTATTTAAAACTAAGATTTGTGACCTCATTCCACAAACGTTGACTGAAAACTGACTAGATTTCAAGCACTATGCCTAATGCTGAAACGCAAGGATGAATGAGACAACAGCACTGAACTCAAGCAGTACAGTCTAGTAAGGGAGGTAGAGGGTTAGAAAACAAACTGTCACTTCTTCCACCACTTGACTGCAGCTGCTCTTTCAAAGGTCATCAGTGTCTGCAAGCTGGCCAAGTCCAGTGAACTCTTTTTAAGAATCAGACTTCTTGGCAATCTAATTCGTGACATTTGAGGAAAGACCTGATTGAATTTAAGAACCAAGCCCTGTAAATATCTAAGGAAACGCTTTCCAGGCAGAGAAAGAAGCAAGTGCAAAGTCCCAGAGGTAGCAACAGTCCTGGTATATTTAAAGTATACCAAGGAGACTCATGTGACTAGACAGGAATGGGCACAAAGCAAAGCAATAAAATATGACATCAGAGAAGAAACAGGGGCCAGACTGTGTAGGGTTTTCCTGGCCATGGGTAGGCCTCAGTCTTATATTTTTCATGAGATAAGTACCATTTAGGGTTTTAAATAGATGAGTGACAAGATACAAATTAACATTTTAAAAGGATCATCAGCTTGGTTACTGAGTGAAGAACAGGATACAGAAGACCAATAGTGGAAACAAGGGAACCAGCCAGGAGCCTTTTAAAGCAGTCCATGCAAGAAATGATGGTAGCTTGGACAAGGATGCCCAAGGACATGGGGGTGAGAGGTGGTCAGATTCCAAATAGTTTAAGAAGGCAGAATAGAAAGAATTTGATAATGGGTTAGATGTAGCCTGGGAGAAGAAAAGTAATATAATAGATATGCTGAGGACTTTTGCCTAAGCAACTGAAAGCAGAGTTTCCATTTATTGAGGTGAGAAAGACTGTGAGAGGAATAATCTGGGGGGAAAAGTCAGAAGTTTGTTGGCGGGGGCAGGTCAAGTTTGATATACCAATTAAGGTTCCCAGTGAAGATATGGAGTGGGATGTTGGTTATATAAGTCTGAAGCCCAGGGGAGAGTTCAGGCTTTAGATGCACATGGAAAGCAAGCCTCTCCCCAGCCTTCCAACATCCTCTCCAAGGAGGTTCCACATGACTCAGCCAACATCATCAGTCACTTGGACAAAGAACACACTTGTCTGTAACCAGCCAGGCCTGCTGACACATCATACCCCAACCTTTTTCTCGGGACTCACTTGGCCTGCCAAAGTAGGGGTTCTAGTGATAGCATGAGCCACTTAACAAAGTAATATAGTGATAGGTGCGATATAGGTTCTGTTATTTTGGTGAACTATCTTGCACTGAGGAAACACATTTTTTACAGTTACTTTTCTTTTAACATGTGTTCCTGGCATCAGAATGTAAAGAGCTGCATAAATTCAAAATGGCATCTTAGGTGCCACAGAAATTTCTCGAGAAAACAACCTCCAATCAAATTCAGCTGGAGGTCGACCTACTATTAGGCCATGCACCCTCAAGTTAAACTCTTGGGCTATTCTTTTAGAGGGAGATGACAAATTGTAAGCAGAACAAGAAAATCATATTTTGTTTTCTGCCAAAACTGATGAAAGTGAAATAAACCAGATACTAAAACCTGTCTTGAAGCCTCATATTTGTGTTTCACTCAATTTGTCTACTAAGTAGTTTGTTAGCTTGTTACTAAAGTCATTCTATGGCTGGAACCTTGATAAGTACTAATTATCTTCACTGGTTCTCCAACCCTGCAAACAAGATTCACAAAAGTTTAAAATTAGTAAAATTTGAAAGCCTGGGAAACACAGTGTACTCAAAAATATCCATAGAACTTCAGAAACATACACAAATATCCAGACAGAATTTTGGGGCGGGGGGAACCCATTTGAGTTTACTTATCCTCAAGTGGTAAGAGTAGCCAGTCTCTACCCCTCTCTCAGAGAGGATATTCGATTGGGGGAGCGAGGGTTATGGCTATATGTACAAAGCCTGACATCTGAGTTCTCCTTCCATTTAGACAGCAGAAGACATTACAGATCCTCACACAACTACTCTTCTGAGCCTGTGGAGGAAAGAGAGATAGCCAAGCCAGTCAGAAAATGACTCAACAGTGGCCCCTGGAAAGGTGGGCTGGTGCCAAGCAAAGGATAGCTGCCAATTCCTCGGATCACCATGGCAACAGCAGAAGTGATTAGATGATTTTGGGGTCTGGCTGGTGCTCTCTGTGATTCAATGTCCACTGATCCACTATAATTTTGGTCTTCTCTTTTTGTTAAGCTAATATATGCATATATGTGGCCAGTCTGTCTGTTCTCATGACTACCTACCTGCCTGCCTTTTAGTTTATCCAAAAGTAAAACTAGAGAGGTGGTAAGTTCCATAGAGTTGTCTTCTAGCTTACCCCTTCATTTTACAGTTGAAGAAATCAAGGCCATGAGAGAAATGACTTAGCCAAGGTCTTACCATGAATTTAACAGAGTTGGAATGCAATACTAGGTTAGTTTGTTTTCAATTCTTGATGTCCGTACATCTCTGGCTCAGCCTCTTTCTACTGTGTCTTTCTTTATCTCTGTATTTCTTCTCCTGTCTATGTGTTTATTTCTGTCTCTCTCATGTACAGAAGCTTTAGGTAATTAACCTTGGTTTGGTATGTGCCCTACTTTACATCATTTTTTCTTACAAGTGATCACGTCCCTATCACATAAATACATAGTCAAACCCTATTACTTTACTGCACTGTCTCAGCTTCAAGCTTTTTTTCATGTTTTGGTAACACCTCCTTTGGCTAGAACAGGTCAAACAAAGCTTATTGTTCCACAGAAGTTGCTTTCACTTCTGGGATTATTACAACTAGGAAATATCTTAAGGCTAGTTTCTTAAATTAATTTTTATGCTACTTCATCTACCCCCAAGTTGACCCTGACCTTAGAGAATTTGAAATACTATGCATATTTCCCCATGACAAATTGAGAATCCACTTCTAATTTGATCCATATTTTCCAATGTAACCTGTTGATAGTAAAAAAGAAAGAATATTGTTTGTTTTCTCATTCTCAATTTTTAAAAATAACAATGTAATCCGTTGCATATTATATATACAACAGCTTGCCATTTGCAAAATCCCAAAAACAGAGCAAGAGGACTCTCTAGACATTTTACAAATCCTGTAGAATGTGATTTGCCACTTTCCATTGTCTTTGAAATTATGGGAAGCAAAATTAATATATCCAGTTTGATGGGTATACTTTCCAGTTTATTGTCTGTTTTAGATCATAACTTCCCAGAAGACAAGACTATCTTAACCCTCTTCTCAGTGCCTATTCAGTGTCTGAGGTAAACAGACAATGAATCTGTGCTTTTGGCTCAGCAGCAGTTGCTGCTAGAAATATAACTGGTGTTGCAAAAAGAAAAGAAATTCAAGACTGGATCTGCACAACAAGTGAGCTGAGAGTAATTCTGACCCAGTCTGGTCCTACATTTAAAGAGAAACTTTAGAATATTTTCTACAAAACTTACTTATTTTGAAGCTAGATCTTACCATTCTACTTGCCTTTAAAAATGGCAAATAGATCTATGTATACATGTGAATCATGCCAAGACTGCAAAGAGATTTATCTGAGGTAATGAAAATGAGCACACCTGCTCCATCATTTGCTATAGCAACTCATAGAATAGATCCCTCAGCAGCTTCTGACCCAACAACCTCAACCTAAAAACTATTGTTGGCATCAATGGCATACTATTAGCATGCACCTTATTCCATCACAACATTTATTTCTGTCTCCCCAATTCAACTGTGAGTACCACAAAAGCAAGATCTCTCACTGATTCACATCTGTACTCCCCAGTGCCTGGCATAGTGTTTGGCAGAGCAGTTGTTCAAGTGCATACGCATTAAGTAGATCAATGCTTCTCAAAGCAGGGAGCTAAAATCACACTAAAGATTCACTTAAACAGAGATCATTGGATTTCTCCCATTTTACAAAACCATCTTCGTTTTAATAGCTCTCCTTTTCTGCAGGCACAATCAACATTTCTAGAACATATGAAATCATTAAAGGGTTGTAGAAACAACATAAATTAGCACAGAAAAAAGCACATAATGCATGATAGATCTCCTATCATGGCTTCCTTTGTCTTTTCAACTTCATCATAGCATTGCAACTTATAAATAATTTCTCCTTTCATAAACTCAAATTGATTATGTCTCATCAAAATAGTATATTATCATTCTACAGATTTATTTGCTACAAAATGGCATGAAGGAAATTTCACTGTATTTGGGCTAATAAAATGAAAACATAAGTATAAGCTGTCTTTATCAAATTTTATGTATTACAATTATATTGCAGAGTACAGAATATCTCTAAATGTTCATTTTATATCCCACTCCTAATCCTATGATAATTTTACTAACATAATAGTTAAGGTGCATTTTTCAGTAATGACAAGGATTGAGCAGAATTAAAGGGAGGCAGGGAAATAGGAACAGTGCTATTCCTAGCTACACATGCCAAAAAGTTCATGGAAGGAGAACACCCACTTCTTGAGTCCTTTAACTGCATTTAAAAACATGGAACTGCTTATCAATACTCAGCATAAAATGTATTTTTATTGGTACTCAAAAAATATTACACTACTTCGGACCAAGATGCAGGCACAAGTAGATACACTTTGCCTCCTCGCACAACCAAAAGAAGGACAACAACAAATTTAAAAATAAAAAACAACCAGAACTGCCAGCAAATC
Source organism: Desmodus rotundus (assembly GCF_022682495.2). Classification (NCBI taxonomy): domain Eukaryota; kingdom Metazoa; phylum Chordata; class Mammalia; order Chiroptera; family Phyllostomidae; genus Desmodus; species Desmodus rotundus. The sequence continues at coordinate 19,059,322 of NC_071400.1, read as the reverse complement.
GAAGTGTATGGAAGTCCAACAACCAAGGAGTTAAAGAAGAAACATTACAGACTGGTAGGAGGGGCAGAGATGGGCAGCCAAATGGAGAGGACGAGTGGCAAGGCAGTGGCTGGAGGACTGGGCAGGCAAGACGGCAGATGGTAGGAGGAACAACTGGGGAGTGAGACAACAGCGCAACCCACGGTTCCAGGGCAGGAAAAGAAATCCTCAAAACTTCTGGCTGTAAAAATCCGTGGGGGTTGTGGTGGTGGGAGAAATTCCCAGCCTAGCACAAGAGCTCGTTGGAGAGACCCACAGGGTCCTAGAGCATAGACAAACCCAACCATCTGGGAATCAGCACCAGAAGGGCCCAATTTGCTCGCAGGTGGAGGGAGAAGTGACTGAAAGCCAGCCACAAGCCAAGCAAGAAGCATTGTTACCTCTCTGACCCCTCCCCCACAGAAAGCACCACAACTCAGTAACTTGGGTTGCCCCGCCCTGGCAAACACCCTTGCAACGTAACAGGTTGCTGAGACAAAGAAATATGGCCTGAATGAAAGAACAGATCAAAACTCCAGAAAAAGAACTAAGTAACAAAGAGACAGCTAACCTATCAGATGCAGAGTTCAAAACACTGGTATTCAGGATGCTCACAGAAATGGTTGAGTATGGTTGCAAAATAGAGGAAAAAGTGAAGGCTATGAAAAGTGAAATAAAGGAAAATGCACAGGGAACCAACAGTGAAAGGAAGGAAACCAGGACTCATATCAACGATTTGGACCAAAGGAAGAAATAAACATTCAACCAGAACAGAATGAAGAAACAAGAATTCAAAAAAATGAGGAGAGGCTTAGGAACCTCAGGGACAACTTTAAACATTCCTATATCTGAATCATACGGGTGCCAGGAGAAGAGGAAGAGCAAGGAATTGAAAACTAGAAACCAAGATGGAGGCGTAGGTAGACACACTGCGCCTCCTCACACAACCAAAAGAAGGACAACAACAATTTAAAAACAACAACAACCAGAACTGACAGAAAATCGAACTGCAAGGAAGTCCAACAACCAAGGAGATAAAAAAGAAACATTCATCCAGACCGGTAGGAGGGGCAGAGACAGACAGCCGGGGTGGAGAACACTCACACTGCCTGGGCCAGACACAGAGACTGGCGGATTGTTGAACAAACAGGGCAGGCAGCACGACCGCTAGCAGACCCTGTGGTCCCGCATTCGTGCATAGATAAATTGGGAGGGACGGACCCAGAGATGTGGTGGATTGAGGAACGAACGGGGCAGGCAGTGAGACCGCTAGCAGACCCCACATCCCCACATTCATGCATGGATAAACCAGGAGGAACGGCGGGGGAGTGAAGCAGACAGTACAACCCAGGGCTCCAGAGTCGGGAAATAAAGCCTCAAACCTCTGATTGAAAACACCCGTGGGGGTTGAGGAGGCAGCAGAAGAAACTCCCAGGCTCACAGGAGAGTTCGTTGGAGAGACCCACAGGGGCCTAGAGCGGGCACAAGCCCACCCACTTGGGAATCAGCACCAGAGAGGCCCAGTTTGATTATGGGTAGCGGAGGGAGTGACTAAAATCCGATGGAGAGTTGAGCAAGTGCCATTGCTCCCTCTTGACCCCTCCCCCACGTACAGCATTACAGCACAGTGACCAGCATTACCCCGCCCCAGTGAACACCTAAGGCTCCGCCCCTCTACATAACAGCTGCGCCAAGACCAAAAAAAAAAAAAAAAAAAAAATGGCCCAAATAAAAGAACAGTTCAATGCTCCAGAAATAATTAAACTAAGCAGTGAACAGGTAGCCAACCTATCAGATGCACAGTTCAAAACACTGGTAATTAGGATGCTCACGGAACTGGTTGAATTTGGTCACAAATTAGATGAAAAAATGAAGGCTATACTAAGAGAAACAAATGAAAATGTACAGGGAACTTATACTGATGTGAAGGAAACTGGGACTCAAATCAATGGTGTGGACCAGAAGAAAGAAAGAAACATCCAACCAGAAAACAATGAAGCAACAAGAATTCAGAAAAATGAGAAGAGACTTAGGAACCTCCAGGACATCTTGAAACATTCCAACAGCCGAATCATAGGGGTGCCAGAAGAAGAGGAAGAACAAAAAATTGAAAACTTATTTGAACAAATAATGAAGGAGAACTTCCCTCATCTGGCAAAGGAAATAGACTTCCAAGAAGTTCAGGAAGCCCAGAGAGTCCCAAAGAAGTTGGACCCAAGGAGAAACACACCAAGGCACATCCTAATTACATTACCCAAGATTCACCAGAAGGAGAGAATCTTAGAAGCAGCAAGAGAAAAGGACACAATTACCTACAAAGGACTTCCCATAAGACTGTCAGCTGATTTCTTAAAAGAGACCTTACAGTCAAGAAGGAGCTAGCAAGAAGTATTCCAAGTCATGAAAGGCAAGGACCTACATCCAAGATTACTGTATCCAGCAAAGCTATCATTTAGAATGGAAGGGAAGATAAAGTGCTTCTCAGATAAGGTCAAGTTAAAGGAGTTCAGTATCACCAAGCCCTTATTATATGAAATGTTAAAGGGGTTTATCTAAGAAAAAGAAGATAAAAAACAGCAAACTCACAGTTATTAACAACCACACCTAAAACAAAAACAAAGCAAACAACTAGAACAGTAACAGAACCACAGAAATGGAGATCACCTGGAGGGTTATCAATAGGGGATTGGGAGGGGGAGAGAGGGGGGAAAGGTACAGAGAACAAGTAGCATAAATGATAGGTGGAAAATAGACAGGGGGGGTAAGAATAGTGTAGGAAATGTAGAAGCCAAAGAACTTATAAGTATGACCCATGGACATGAACTATAGGGGGGGAATGTGGGAGGGAGGAGGTGGGCAGGATGGAGTGGAGTGAAGTGGGGAAATGGGACAACTGTAATAGCATAATCAATAAATATATTTTAAAAAAAGAAATTGAAAACTTATTTGAAAACATAATGAAGGAGAACTTCCCCAATCTGGCAAAGGAAATAGACTTCCAGGAAGTCCAGGAAGCTCAGAGACTCCCAAACAAATCGGACCCAAGTAAGCACACACCAAGGCACATCATAATTACATTACCCAACATTAAAGATAAGGAGAGAATCTTAAAAGCAGCAAGAGAAAAGGGGACAGTTACCTATAAAGGAGTTCCCATAAGACTATCAGCTGATTTCTCAAAAGAAACCTTATAGGCAAGAAGGAATTGAAAAGAAGTGTTCATGAAAGGCAAGGACCTACATCCAACATTACTCTATCCAGCAAAGCTATCATTTAGAATGGAAGGGCAGAAAAAGTGCTTCCCCCATAAGGTCAACTTAAAGGAGTTCATCATCACCAAGTCCTTATTATATGAAATGTTAAAAGGACTTATCTACGAAAAAGAAGATAATTGAAAATATGAACAGTACAATGATAACAAACTCACAACTATCAACAACTGAACCTAAAAAAACAAACAAATTAACTAACCAAACAACTAGAACAGGAACAGATTCAGAGAAATAGAGAAACCCAAATGGAGGGTTATCAGTGTGGAAGGGATGGGGGGAAAGAGGGGGAAAAGGTACAGAGAATAAGTAGCATAAATGGTAGGTACAAAATAGACAAGGGGAGGTTAAGAACAGTATAGGAAATGTAGAAGCCAAAGAACTTGTATGTACAACCCATGGACATGAACTAAGGAGGGGGAATGCTGGTGGAAGGGGGGTGAGGAGCACAGGGGAATGAATGGGAGGAAAAAATAAGACAACTGTAATAGCATAATGAATAACATATACTTTAAAAATATTACATTAATTACATGTAACTTTTATTGGGGGCCAAAATCATTGTCAATCAATTTGGCCTTCTATTGTACTTATGAGACCTGGGTCAATATCATTTTGATGCTTCTAAAAATCATTTGCACACATAAAAGATAAAATTTGTCCCCACTGATTTTTATTCCAAGGCTCACATTCCTTATCTAGCACCCTGCTTATCTCTTTAATAACACCTGTCACAATCTGAGCATGCTTTACAGACTTGCTAGCTTTGAATGGGTTATATCCACCACTGGATGTAAGCTCCCTGAGAGCAGAAACTTTTATCTGTCTTATCCAATTGTCAAATCCCTAGCACCTAGAATAGTACTGTGTTATGGCAGGTGCTTAATAAATATATCTGTAATAATTGAGTTAATCAATGAATTAACAGTAAATATCCAATCACAGTACTGGATAATCACCAAGTTGGAGGTTCTCTCTTGGTTTCCCCATATCTACTGCAGGCCATCGCCTATTTCCTTCAATCTTGATAAGACTCAGTGCCAACCAACTTATGATCAAAGAGTAAGAGAGGAGATGAACAAGAAAGAATACCTATTGCCAAAATATGAAACACCTACTCCTTGAGAAGGGGAAATCAGAGATCTTGTGCTTGAGATTGTAGGACAGAAGGCTGAGAAAGAGGACTATCCTCTAATTACCTTGCTTTCTCTTTGCACTCATATTAGAAATGTTATGCTTGGTACTCACATTAAACTATATAATTCATGTGCATTGAATTTAAAATCAACCTCAAGAGTGGACAATAGTATGGGAATTGACTATGGGAGCTGGAGGTGGGATGGGAAGAGAAGGGCAAAGGGGGAAAATTGGGACAACTGTAATAGAATAACAATAAAAATGACTTAATAATAAAGAAGAAAAGGGGATTATTTTATTTATAAATATTTCACTAAATATTTATACTAAAAGAGACACCGAAGGTATTTATATAGAAAACAACTAATGACGCTTACAGAACTTTCCTAGTGGATGGCTTAACGTGAGATTTTATGATTAGTGAGTATTAAATCACATGGCTCTTTAATGATAGAACATTGCATGGTTTTCCAAGAATCCTTCTCAGAAAGCTCCCATCTCTCATCTCATTTCATTTTCTCATAAAAGATACCAGCATTTATAACTATTATTATGCTCTCTTACTTTACTTCACCCTTATAAATTTCAGAAAACCCTCTGTGTTTCCTACATAACTAGAAATTAATTCTCACTTATTAGTCAAGAAAGGTTATTTGAGCGAAAGAATACCACAGTGACCACTTTCTCCTACATGGATTCAGAGGTAGGCTATTGTCTAAAAGGTGAATGGGAGTCAGAAAATTACTCCTGCCGAAAGCATCACCTAATGTTCACTTCTTCACTGTAGCTTTTATTTCTTTTCATGCAAACAAGGTGTAATGGGCTTAAGAAACTCTTTATTTTACCTCATGGATCATCTATGACATTGTCAAATCAATTCATACAAAAAAAGGGGAGAAAGAGTATGCACAGGTTTTTCATAAAAGTCTCATGTGCATTTACATTTTAATATAGGAACAATCAGTAAAGACCACCTAAAGGCCCATTTATGCCAGTGTACAATAACTCTGGCATTCCATGACTGCACATAAACAGACTTCTTTTAGGGCTCCTGACAAATTAGCAAGAGCTTTCAAAAAAGAGAAGGTAGACTGTGCCCTGTGGCGAGCAGAAATCAAGTCTGAAATTGTAGACGCTGTGAGAAGAAATACCAATGTGCTGCCAAATACCAAATGCCATTTACACATTGTTTCTAGCATACCCATGGCCAAAATTATGAAAGCTGAAAAGTTTTCAAACAACATAAGGCCTTGATGAAGCCTCTTTATAATTCCAGTGTCTGTCTGACGAGGTGATGCTGAGATGTCTGGAAAATCGATGGAGCAAATTGGACAGTGAGGCAATGAAAGTGAAGGGACAGGAAACCCCATGGTGCTACAGTGACAGTAATTTTTTCCCCATAGGTGCAATTTTAGGATTTCAAAGAAAGGCCATTTGCCAAATAGGAAATATTTCAAATCTGGAAGGAGAACGGAACTAATCGAGTAATTTCTAACTTGTGAAATACTAGTCTCCATTTTATATGCACATAAGATCGCCTGTGATATATAGTGGCCCTACAAATACCTTGGGCAAGGTAGTGAGACCAAACCAATGGAAAATGTTGCAAGAAAAAAGAAAACAACATCTGGGATATTGAAATAGAAAGATAAGGCAGAGGCAACAAATAATACCTGGAAAAGGATTGAATGTACTGACTAATTAACATAAAAGGTATTTAAATATTTTAATGGAGAATGGGCAATAACTATAATTAAGAATGAGCTTTAAAGAGATGATGTATACATTTAACTGTGGATTCCCAGTCTACATGCACAATCCTCCCTTTCTTCATTTATTTCAGTGGAATCTTGCCTTTTGGGCTCTATTTCCAATGCAAACACTCTTTCTTCTTTGTGACCTTGTACAATGTATCAGGTGGTCCCAAACCCTCCAAAACAAAATGTGCTTTACCTATTCCTAAGGGATTTTGCTCACGTTCATTGATAAAGTGAGAATAATCAATTGCAAGTGCTGTGAACAGAAGTAGCACCAAGAATTAAACAGCAAACACAGTAAAAAAAAAAAAAAACAAGCAAAAAATATAAATCAAGGTACTGGACAAGATACAGTTGAACTGGGTTTTTGCTCCATGTCTGCCACTAACTAGTTGTGTATATTTACATGAGTCATTGTCTTGGTGGATATCTGTCTCCTCACCTGCACAACATTATAGTATTTTAAATTAGATCCATACAGGAACTCCCTGGGCTGTCTTCCTTACCTCTTTCCATAAGTCCCACTCTTCATCTAAGTCAAGATCTTATGACTATAAATCAGACACACACTTTTTGGAATTTCCAAACCCTCTTGGATTCTCTCTTCCTTCAGATTCCCTTACCAGAAAATCATATCCAGGTTTTCTCTGGACTTGTAAAATCATGCATTCTTAAAATCTAGTCATAGAGCTAACTGATTCTTGCATTTAGAACATGGTCAAGTACCTGAATATTAAGTGGAATAGTGAAACACAGAAGGGAGTCACTAAGGGTACGTTGAATGTTGGTAAATTTCTATGTATTCTACTTTTTCCAAACCCACCCTTCCTGCTTCCCCATCTTCTTTCACAAAGCCCAATGCAGCAGATGTAGGAAGGGGTGGGGAAGTTAGGGAAGGCTAGCTTTATAACTCCTATTTCAATTCCTAACTGGGCTTTGGCTTGGGGCTAAGGAAGACTGTCATTTTGAAGCCAACCTAGAATACCTTCCTTTGTTTTAGTGTTATTTGCTTCTTTTTTGAAGATTTCCTGTGGACAAGCTCAAAAGACAATGAACTTTCAGATGTTCACATATAAGAGGCTAACAATTACATCTGTGGCATTGAATTGCCCTAGCTGGTGGAGGTTAAAACAAGAAGTAATGTTTTTACTTCTTGTGACATTTACAATAACTGTGAAGATGGCTTTTTGTTGGAAAACATATGCTTAATCTAAGCAGTCCTGATACACTGGAAAATGTTCCTACACATCCACTCTGTAAAATTAAACAGAAGGTTGGAAAGAAATCTTGGCCCATGTCTCTGAAAACAACTAACTGTACAACTTTAGAGCTAGGAAGAACCTTAGGGATCTTCTACTTTGCACACTGGTTTTAGAGATGAAGAATCAGGCAGGTCTCAGGTCACATGGCCTATTTGCAGCAGTGAAGTCTGGGACCAGGTCTTCTGACTCTCATCCAGGGCTCTTCCCTCTACAAAAGTAGACAAGGCTAAATGCCACCACAATTGCCAACTTTTTGTGTTTGGGTTTTTCTCTGAACAAGTTTGCCTTGAGTAGCAAAAATGCTTTGCGTAATCAAGTAAAATATTCCTAAAGAATTAGTAGGCTCATTTACATTCTATGACAGGAAAGAGGATCAACTTGATGAATTCTAACAGTGACAAGGACAAGAAAAGTGTGGAACAGAAGTCCAATAAGCAGGGTGTGCTGGGTTATACTTTGGGACTAACTAGTGGAAAGTGGTCTTAATTACAGCATGACCAGAAGCAACAAAATTAGAATTCATACCAGGTCCAAGAAAGTGTTAAATAGAAGAAACCAAAGGGCCCAGACACACTGTTAATGAATTCTGTACAAAACCAATAAAAACAAAAACCAAAATTTACCCTGATCACTCTTCACCATCTGAGATTAACTTGTTCATTTACTTGTATACTTGTTTATGTTCCATTTTCCTCCAACATGCAAACACACATGCATACCTTAAGAAACACAAGAAAAAGGGCCTTGTCTGAAACAGAGTAAGTGCTCAGTGGATACATATTAAATGAATAAATTTGAGAAAGGTAAAACAAGTTAAATCATGGTTGATGCAAACCATGAGAATAAAGACATCCATGATGATAAATTCAAGGATGTTTTTATTATTCATATTTCCAGTCAGATAAAGAGAAGTATAACTCATTCAGGGCAAATGAAATAAGAACATTAATTGATATGTGCACCATTATTATGAGAGCTTTTGTGCCTTGAGGGTCCTCAAGGGGGTGCTGGCATAGTGTAAGAGAGGCAGTGCCCTTTTACATGTCATTAGCAGGAGCTCTGGGGCGTGACGGGAGGCTTTCAGGATTACAAATCCAATGAGGGATCTTTGCAACCTGAGAGTGACCATGAAAGTTACTTTGAAATTAACAGTTGGGACTAAGAACACTTGGATTTAAGACTTTCAAAAAAAAGAGCCATGCTAAATTTCTAGAGAGGAGGATGCTGTGCACTGATGAAGGCAAGAAGCTCACCTGATTTACAAGGCTATTATAATTTGTAGGGTAAGAAGGCTTCGGAATACTTGACAGAGCAGAAACTCAAATGGAAAGGATTTACTTAATTTGGGGAAGTTAAGGGGATAGGGTCACCCTTCTTCAAAAATATTATTATTCCTTGTGCTAAAGCTATAAGTTAGGTCTGTAGTTTTATGTAAGAATAGCTCATTTACAGAGCATCCTCCTAACAATACTATACACATTAACCATGATTTGTTTTTCCCTTTGGTCTAAATAAATTTTAGGGTTAGACATAATCATCCTTAATGTTGCTTAAAATACTGAGAGCCAGATAGAAATGTAAAATCCCAAAGTAATTCAATATTTACTAAATTTAAAGGAAGTAATCAATTTTTAATTCAAATTTATGCACATTCTTTTCCCACTTTACCATTGTCTTATTTTTTCCCTTAAGATCCTCTTTGGTCATTAAGAATGTCAGCAAAGTTATAGTTATTGAACAGACTGTCACATGCTGCAGATATTTTCAGACCAAATTAATTTTTCAATATACTTGTATGTAACTAAAGAAAAATATATAAGGCACTTATTACAGAGAATCTCTATGTCCTACATTCACAGCCTATTGCTCCAGAGAGCATAGTATCTAGTAAGTATTCAGTAAATATATGCAAAATAAATGAAAGAAAAAAATCTATCTATCTTTGACAGAATTATTTTTGCACATTCCAAGTCTCAGACGGAGCTCACCCAGCATGTGTGTATGTGTCTATGCATGCATGTGCTCTCAAAATTCCCACATGCTCATTCTTCAGGCTGAATATATCCTTGCTCTTGGCACGTGTGTTTCTATAAAAAAAACACTGAAACAAGTTTAACTACACAAATTGTCCCAAGAAAGTTAATTTTAATTAACATTGCCCTGAAACACGCCAATCTTCCAGCACCTAAAAATTGAACTCAATTTTCCTTAGGAAAGCTGTTTTTTCCTCCCTGGAAAACACACATCTTTTAAAGTTTCAAATGCCAATTTATAGTCCCAGTTCATAATAACATAGATTCACAGTTTACTTATCATGCTTTCCCTGGAAAGCTCATTTTAAACCACTTTCCTAACTACTTAAACTACTTTTACTTCTGCTCAGTCTAATGCCCAGCACTTCTTCCTTGTTTTCAACTCTTAGTACTTCTTGAAGCTGCATTCTCCCTTCTGCATTCCTCATGCAGGATGACAAAAACCAGACTACAATTCAGTCTGCTCAGATATCCTGTCCTGGAGAAGCTCAGGAGGCAATTGAAAATCCGAGTTAGCCTGGAGTTCCGGAATGAGTTAAGGATTGGAGAGGTCAATTTGGGAATCACTGGTGTAGAGGTGAAAGGTGAAGCTATGTGAGGAGATGAAATTACCCAGAATGAGAATATAACAAGAGAAGAGAAGCAGATCAGTGACAGAACCTTGGGAATTGCTCCATTTAAGTACAAGGGGGAGGAAGAGGCCGTGTGTGTATGTGTCTGCAGTGTGTGTGTCTGAGTATGTGTAAAAGAGATCTCAACAAAGGAAAGTATTTAGAAGAAGACAGGAGGTGAAACAAGATAAATTATGAATGGTTACAAGCAAGAGAAGATGTGCAGAAGTGTCAGAACCTCCAAAGAGTTCAAAGAGACTGAAGCCAAAGAAGTAGCCCTTGGATTTTTTTTGTATTCATTTTATTTATTTATTTTAATATTTTTTTAATAACAGTGGGCACAGGATAACATTCAGGGAAGCAATCTTTCTAATATCATCCGTATGGATTCAAAGTGTCCATATGTGGATGTGTACAGTTCTATATGCATGTGCTCCAAACCACCATAAGATTAAATGTTAGTGTTGAATGAAAATGGTAATCACTGTGCCAGACAATGGCAGTAATAACCACTACTAGTTACTGACCATTTACTATGTGCTAAGAAGTGTGCTAAACACTTGATATTCCTGATCTCAATTTAATCCTTGCAACAACTCTGTAAGATAGCTACAGTTTACATGCATAGAAACTGAAAGCCCAAAAAGGTTAAATAAATTACTCAAGGTTACATGGCTACAAAGTGACAGCACCAGCATTGAACCCAAGGACAGTTTGACCCCAAAATCCAATACTCTCAGCCACTAAAGTAACACTTCCAGTATATGGATATTAGCTAGGTAATCTATGCATGGAAGGAAAAGAACTGATATTGCTTGTGTCTCCTATTGTCAAGTGATTTGCATAGGACATCTCCTTTCACATATATACCATCAACATTATGGCTATGTTTAGGTAAACTTTATGAAGTAATATTTAAAGAAATCGGATTCAGCTTTTTAGAACATAAGTTGAAGTTAAATGATTCCAAAACAACCAGTTATACTTCAAATGTACTTACTACAATAGTTCCCAATGGTTAAAAAGGTAAAAAAAAAAAAGTATGGCATCATTAATTTGTTAATCATTACTAATATTCAAATTACTGACAATCAAACTAATCTGAAAAGTAAGGGAATTTGACAGGATGATCTTCAAGACCTCTAGCCTTGACTTTCTATGATGCTCATATGAAGGTCTAATACCAATAATTTTAAAGATATAGAATATGAAGGAAAATGTAAATGCAGCAGCAGAAGTGGTTGATATGTCAACATCCTTTCATTCCTTAAATGTATAGAAGTCTACTGTTAAAACATTATAAAATATAGTCTTTGACTATTGAAGACATTGATTGCTAACTTAAACAGAAGCTTGGAAACTGCACTACAAAATGATACACTAAAAATCCAGTCAAATAACTTGCTTACAACCAAATGCAGACCTTATGATACAGCTGGCTACAGGAAAAAGAGAGAGAGAATGACAAAGACTCCTGCAATTAATGTTTTTGCTGTCTATAGAAAAACACATGAGGTTCTGGTTTCAAACAATTAGTAGCACTGTTAATTGTGCATGTGTGTAGCAATAACAAGGCATTTGGGATGGCTTGCACTGATTGTTTCCTTCTCTCTTTGGATTACAAAATCCATTCAGACAACTAAATAATAGCAAGCATTTATGCAAATTTTTAATTATGAGGCAGAGATAATCATAATCTTGTATATTTATAAAACTTCATGTACAATGGGGATTACCAAATGAATTGTTGCTTTATTATTTTACTAGTGGTTGAAACAAGTGCTAGCCTTGCAAATTGTTTTCATATATCATTCAGTCCACCAGAATTTAAAATGGCTCCATCAACATTTACCGAAGCCATTTCCTTTCCATCTCACCATTAGTACTCCTCTCTTCCTTTCTCACAAACTAAGACCAGGTATAAATTGCTCTGATAATAACCTCTGGTCAAAGCGATCAGCTAGCCTCATAATAAAAATAGAACACTTGTATGTCAAGATTTGCTATGTTATATAGCAAAACTATAGTAGAGATTGATTCTAACATGTAGTAAATTTTAAAGCAAAAGTAAAAGGTCCCTATTTTATTGGCCATTATCTTAATGGTCATCCATTCTGTTTTATTTTACAAATGAGGAAATCAAGGCTCACAGCAAAAATGAGACTCAGGCAAAATCACCCCATTAGTTAGGAGAACCCCACTAGGAGCAGAACCTAGTACTCTTGCCATCATGATACATCTAATCTATGATTTTTAAACACACTCCCATACTAATATTGTGTGACTAGGTGTCTGTGTGTCTATACAATTTACCTCAATGACGTATAACATGACTATGGAATTAAACACGAACTTACCATTCTCAGCTGTGAAATAAACTAACTGAGGCCCTTGTGGGAATATGGAAGCCAGCTACTGAAAGCTAAACTGGGCATCTAAAAAATGGCCCATCTATTCTATTTGAAGAATTCCACTAAGACTCCAACCTTTCCTCTTGCTAACCTATGGGGCCAGGGAGCATAGGATGGAATGTAGGTGGATGAATGAGAAACTAGAGACACTGGTAAACATTTCTGGAGCCAATAAGCTTACAAAAGGTCAAATACAGCACTGGTGAGCATTATGATCTTAGAAAACAATGTGCCAAGACACTACAGCACACACTTACAAAATGGCTTATGATTTTCACCACCTCTTCAGCACTGGTGGCAATATGACTGTACACCTTGTGGCATATAGTTGCTGCCTGCAAAGACACTAACCTGGAGCGTTCTCAATAGGGACTTTCCTGTGTTTAACTAGATTTGCTCTGCTGCAGAATTCATGTCATAAAGGCCCCTGGCTTATGAGATTACCCTACCTTGAAAGTCTGCATAGTATTTACAAACTTTAAAAGGCCCTGATATTTTTAAATAATTGATTTCCCTTCAATAAAATGCTGGACTACTTGGTCCCTAAACCACTCAGCCTAGAAATTGTGAAGAATACATTGTTGATGGTGGGGCCTTCTTCATAAAACACTCCACTGTGTTATCCAATTTCAGAAAAAGAAAAAAGGAGGTAATGACGTACAACCCAAACATTTGGGGTGCAGGCCCTAAACATTCATCCCACTTCTGAACTAGGTCTACATGCCTAAGACTATATTCATGCCTGAGTAGTTTCAGCTGTTTTAAGCTTTAAAAAAAAGTCCTGAAAAATTTGTCTAAGCCCAAAACCTAACTCATTATTGTATTGAAATTAAACTGATAAGCAACTGCAGAGTCTATTTATTCTAGCTTACATGGGTTCGGTTAAACTAAAAATGCATTGTCGCTCACTTCACTGCATGTAGAATCTGAACAATCCTCCACCTGTTAAAGGAACAGTAAAACCAGGCACTAGCAAGAGGTTGGAAAGAAAGAAGTTAATAAAATAATAAAAGTTTTCCAATTTGCTTTGATAACATTTTTTTTTCAGCTTCCCAACCCACAGGGAACCAACTCATTCATGGCTCCTTCACCTTGCTCCCCATTTAGCTACTCTCAAGTAGTGGAGAGATTATGAATCAGAGTGCTGAAAGGAGCGGCACTAAGAGCTAAACCACTGAAGCCTTATGAGCTGAGAATGACAGATATACCACTCAGTCATACTAATTCCATTCCCTTTCACAAAAGTGATGGCCATCTAACCAAATATCAAAAGTCATTGAACCCCAAACCAAACCAAACCAAACCAATACTATGGCATCACTAAAATAGAAATGTCTGATTAAAATGACCTAGGAGATATTTGCAGGGATTTTTCATATTATCAGGAATATATAAAGCAAGAATAACAAAAGGAAAAGAAAAAATAATGATTAGACTTTGCAGGTGTTACTCAAAAAAGATGAAAATTCAAAGCACACAGAAAGTGATACATGAAACATTACTCTAGTCCTTTCTATCCAAATGCAAGACATTCATCAAAGTAAGCAATGTATCTCTCCACTAAAAAACTGCTCAGCTGTTTTAATAATATATGTCTTAAGAGTCCATAATACTAATTCTACTATGTGAATTTCTGATATTAGTGGGGATTGTGAAGTTGTGCATGAGTCAACTGCTAGTTTGACGGTTCGAATGGGCTCAGTTAGCTTTTGTTTTATATTAAGCAAAGGATAATATAATGTTATAACACTTTTATGCCCAAAGTGAGTTATATGGTCTATACATTTTCTTGGGGAAAGTGTTTCTTTACATTGAATTTGTCTGGAGGCTTTAGAAGGGAGTTAAGAGAGACTTTTAATAGCATTACTAGCAGCAGAGCCTTGTGTTATCATTTGATAAGCAATATAAGGCTTTTATTATTAGCTCCCAGTGTGGCTAAGCCCCAGTTCCCTGGTTCTATGAGTGGGTAGGAATGCCGCAGAAGCAAGTATTATGAAAAACTAAAGTAATATAGTTGGTGATCCCTGACACAAGATCTGTTAAGCAAGACACACTATTAGCTGACTTACCATTCAGGGCCCTACATGATCCTCTTCTATTCTAACCGCAAAAAGATGTAATCTAAAGTTTTCTGACCTACCCCATGACTTAGTGTCCCTATACAGAGAAGACAGGCTAGTACCCCTTCCACTGCAGTTGGCCTCATGAACACAAAATAACACAACTTTGGGTAAAAAATACAAACAGCAAGAAAAGATGAAGCTAAATGTTAATTCTTAGTACTAGAAAATTCCAAAGTCACATATGTAGCACTTTCCAAAACCATAATTTTAATTTTGCTGCACTAACAGAAATCTTTAAATAACATGAATATGTGCATAATTGATGTATATGGGGACTAGACCAAATTTAACTTTCTTTAGGAGGATCTGGTGCCTTTTGAGATTATTTTCTAATTTCTATGTAAATTTGCCAACTGCCTATTAATGTTTGTTCAGTGATCGCACTGAGGAGATTTTTAGAAGTTCATTGTCTTACCTGTGAATCCAGGTTGTCCAAATGGAATATTCAGTGGTGATCCAGGAAGATGTTACAGGTAAATCAATCAAAAGGGTAGGCAGTCATCGAAAATGAGCCAAAGGCCATGGGTAAAAAGTAAAAAACAAGGAGAGATATATTGATTAGAAAAAACTGAATTCATTTTATGAACCCCTTTATACATACACACATTAGGAAAGATCTTAAATTGAATCTTTTTAAAATACTCTTATAAAAAGAATTGGTAGTTATGTAATGTGATAAAGGTACTCAATAGCACTGCAATGGCAATCATATTTAAACATATAAATGTATCAAACTAACACACTGTACACCTTAAATTTATACAATGTTATATATAAAATACATACAATTAAAAAATCACCACACAAAAATTGATTATTTATTATGCAACAGGCATTGTTAGAGGTACTAAGGGTATAGCAGTGAATAGAACAGACACAAATCCCTGCCTTCACAAAATTTACAATCTTGTGGAAGAATTTTAGGCCATCTGCTTGGTAAAGAGTTCCACAGAAATATACTGTATGTTATCAACTCTCAGAATTTCTCCCCATTTTATTTATGGCTCTATTTATGTAAGGAGAATGTATCCAATGGCATAACATTCAACATTGTATTAGAAACAATTCTCTTTCTGATTAAAAGGGACATTATTCCTATTCATGATTTCTCCTTGTGAAAAGCCCCCCACAAGGCTATAAATCAGATTTATTTTTAGCTGCACCATTTGCTGTCCAAAGTACTCCATGTGTGTGCACTTTGAAATGCTGTAAAAACAAGAAGTCTCTAAATGGCAGCTTTGTAATACTACAGTCCCACATCCCAGCAGAATATTTCTCACAAGATGCTATAGGGTGCTGTAGCTGCTAGCCTGGGAGACACTGTGAGATTGCATTCATCACCCCACAGCAAGCCACATTTTGGGAAAGCAACAACAGTTGGTAGATCAAAGGAGTTGTGGTTCTCATGCCCATTACACAGACAATGGCTGGAGAAGAAACAGTAAGAGTAACCTTCCTCTCGGCCCAGCTCAAGAATATGATAAATATCCCCTCAAGTGACAGCTACTGCCTAAATATCAAATTAGTATGGAAAAGAAACTATGAAAATGAAGGGAACATATATATATATATATAAATAATTGGAAAATACGAATTTGGGGGCCCCAAAATTCCAGATGGGGACTCATGCTAACCAGAAACCTCAAACGATGATACCTACCCCTCTGGCATTTATGTTCTCAATTCAGGTACTTAAGGCTTCAGAAATAAAAGCGAAGCTATTCACTTTGATATTAAGGATCCAAATCAAGACCTATGAAAAACAGGATGATATAAAAATCTCAGAGCCTCTGCCTAAAAATCAGGATCCATGGTCTCTATTCCTGGTTTTGCCACTGACTCATTTAATTTTGGGCAAATTCTCTTCTCCATTCTCTCACAAGCCATGTGAAATGAGGGATTTCTAAAAATCCTCCAGTTCTAATATTTTTCTAATTCTCTAATAGCTTTGTCTTTTATTTTGGTGCCAAGTTAGTTAAAAGTACAGCCATCTCTAGTCATTTTCTCAGTAAAACATGCCATTAGAAGTTCAGGGAACCCAGAGACCAACATTCTGAACTTATGAGTAAACAAGAACACGGCCAACACAATAATAGCCAAGTTGAAATGCAGCTGATCATCATTCTGTCCATGACAACAGCTTTGTTTATGTGAAATATAGAGTGGCTTGTTCTTTAGGATGGAAAAGTTACACAAGGAAACTTAATTGACAATACTGTAACAAGAAAAATCTAATTGATGAACAATTGATCCCTTCCCCCCTCCTCATTTCTCTTTCTGCTCATGGAGCTTCTTCATCTACCAGGAGCCTGGGATATTGGTGATTTCTGTCAATCAGTAGAGACTTCCACAGCTACACACTCCCAGATAAGGGCTACATAGCTGCTCAAACTTTGTGAAGGCTGGTTAAAAAAAACCCCACAAACACTGTTTTGGTCTGTTTGCAAATCTGTGGCAGATAATAATACACTCTATGGGAGCCAATTACCTACTGCTGTTCCAGAGCTGCCAAACAAATGGCCCGTTCATGTTCTCTGGTTTCTGACACTGGCTTGGTTTGCTTACCCTCTTGCCAACTCCCACTCAGAGTTACTGTGCCCTTGAACGCCCACCCTCTTCCCACTTTGGGTACCTTTCCACCCTCATCATTGCCTGATCTACTACTATACTACTGCTTAAGTACCTGTCACCTCTTTTTATATCTCAGGCCACATCCTCACTTGGTCTCCAAAAGCAAATACAGGACATCCCAGTGAAGAAAAACTTATCATTCTGCACGTTAAATCTGGCCCCTAAATGGGAAGGGGTTTCATGCTCACAAAGTCCCAGGCAAAGAATGCTTATTCAAAACTGTGGGGGAAATGGAGAGTCCAGAACAAAGGCTTGGGTGATTCTTTCTTTTGTTTTTTTTTTTTTCCTTTTCTTTTTTTTATTTTCTTTATTGTTATTCAATTACAGTTGTATGCCTTTTCTCCCCATCCCTCCACCCCACCCCAGGTGAACCCACCTCCCTCCCCCACCCTCCCCCTGGGTTTTGTCCATGTGTCATTTATAGTAGTTCCTGTAATCCCCTCTACTCACTGTCCCCGCCCCCACCCCCCACCCCGCCCTGGCTATTGTTAGATTGTTCTTAACCAGAGGCTTGGGTGATTCTTAAGGTCCCAGGCAAAAATGCTACTTGTCTACTTCACTTGCACAGTGTTCAAATGCTTGGCCTCAGCTTTTTGCTCACATGCAAGCCTGAGAAGTGGTATGGGGCCATGGAATCAGCCCAGAAGTCACACAGGCTGGGTTCTTGTCCAGGCTCTTTCATTTACTAACTGTGTAACACTCCTACAGTCTATAATCTCTCAACTTTAATTTCATCATCTACAAAATAGGAGCAAGTATAGTACTTGACACCAGTAATAATATTCAACATGTTTAACAACCAACGTGTCATAGGCACTGACCAATGAGAACAGAAGCCAGGTCAATCAGAACAGAAACTAAATGTAAGCATCTGTGTAGACATGCTAATGTATGCCTCACAAAGTGGTTGTAAAGATTAGATGAGATCATGCATGGAAAACCTGTAGCCAACTACCAGGTTCAGGGGCAGGACTCAATAACTTTTATGCGTAACTATTTTTACCTAGGGAAGAAGATGAGTGAAAGAATTATCTGAAAGTATAGTAAGTCTATGGCAGACCTGGCTCAGGGCTCACAGTTCCCTGTTGCTGAGCCATTTTTGCTCTCTTGGGAACAGACTCAGCTGTTGAAAGCCAGTACTCAAAGATATCTACATGTAAAAGGGCACATTGAAAGCAACCACATTTATTGATATGGGAAGGAGTGTCTCCCAACATCTGAGTTCTATTATTTGACTGCTCTGCTTTCTTCCTTGTATTATGCCAAGCCTGCCAGAAATTGCATGTACTCTGAGAGAGGGAGCTCCTCATGCTCCGCTCGAGAATACTGAAATCCAAAATATTCTTTCCAATGTTTATTCTATGACTATTTGTTTTAATCCCCTGAAGGTCAGCCTTTGGCACAACTGTGAGGTCTCTGGTGTTTGCCTTGATTATTCCTTTCAGAGTATCCCTCTTTCCCCAAGATACTAAACCTGGCTTCCAGACCCATTCTCCTGGCCTACTTTCCCTGCCAGCTGACAAGAATGTCAATTCTATCCTGTCCTTGAGCAAAAGCATCTCAAGACTACCGAGTATTCTAGACCCACAAGAATGACCCTCTAATGGTTCAATCTCTAGTCCTATGACATTTAGAGAGGACATTTTTATATGGATTTGCTCCCACATCTGTCCATGTATACCACCTAAATACAATATATACAATACAAAATACATCTGTGTTGTAATCCATACTTTTGATACCATTTCTGATATGCAAAATTGGTTGTCTTGTAAATATAAAGAGATCAATTGTAAATAAACTAGTGTGGTTGTTAAAAAACTACAACATATAGTATATAACACAGAGCAATTTTAGCTATGCCAAAATGTTTTGGTTAATAGTTAGCTGCTGGTTTCTTCTTCCTTGGAATTAATGTGATTGGGGAGAGACAAATGCAGCACAAGGTAACAGAAAGAGGCCCAAACTAGAGGTGAAAAGACTGAGGTCCCCCTGCCAACCCTGCTGTGTGACTATGGGCAAGCCCATTCTCAAACTGGGAAAATGGCACTCAGTTTCCTCATCCACACAGTCAGGGTGTTGGACTAGGTGCTTTGCCAAAGGCCCCTGTTCATTTACCATTCTAAGACTTCATAAAAATTTGATTCAGTCAGGAATATTACCTATGAAGTATAGCCTGAGTTCTTAGAAAGAGACACCTACAGAGAAATGAGTTTGCATTGCTCTAAGGGACTTTGAGGCCAAATCCAGAATAGACAATTACGTCTTCAGTGGCTCACTCTTCCAATTAGGTATTTAGACCTCCCACTGCCTCCACAGGGAACTGCACATGGGCACGCCTGATTTCTTCTGGCCCAGCCCAGCATACAAAACAGGAGCTACAATTGATATTGAAAATTATTTCTGCAATCATGAACCACAGACTCTGAGCAGCTGGGAAATGTAACCTTGTGATATTTTAGAGACTATTAATTAGTGTTACCCAACCTTTTCCTGACCCTGAGACCCTGTGGGGGCAAGGACATGCCACAGATCAGAGAATACCATCAGTGGGACCACCAAAACAGTACACTACCTACCCACTTGTGTCAGCCAGGGTCTGCCTAGGGGGAGGAGGCAGACAGGCATCTGTGCCTCCAGATACAAACCTTCAAAACAACCCAGTGAGCAATGGCTGCTAAGATGAGGAAAATAACCATGAAAGACCCCAAGGATTTTAAATCCTTCCTTTCTTGCAACTGTTAAATTGTAAACACATTTTCCTAAACTTCTCTCTCACATTTTGTTTTCTGCCTTAATGCACTTTTACTACATCCCATGGTAACAGTCATTGATTCTTACTTTCTTTTCACTCTGATAAATAATGCCTAATACCTGGGCCCTGTATTGCCAAAACACCAACCACATTTTGAAAACAAAGTGGATCTGCTGAGGAAAATGGCTAAACAGCCCTTTCCAAATAATATTTTCTTATCTGTTGGTGAGCCAGTCAATTCTCAGTTGCAAATGTTTCTACAGGCATTACAGAACCCACCCCCTCAGATCACCCCCACCCCTGCTGCCCACCAGTTTTAGTTAAATTCTTCCATTTTGGCATCATAAGAGTGCCCTCTAGTGCTGATCTAATTAAGAATCTGGAGACAGGGATTCCTATTTTCATGGGAAATGGGTTTAGCTGTAACTTATCCTTGGCTATGTCGTTATTCTTTCTGAAGGCATCTCTAAAGCACCTACTTGACAATTTAATCTTTCAGAAAGTAGTGAAAGGACACTTCTGCCATTGAACAAAGCAAAACAAAACCAAAAAATAGGGTCCACAAGAGAAAACCTGCTTTGTCCTCCTTCCTGAGAATCATTTCCACCCATGATGTGCAGGCACTGCTTCAAAATGTAAAATAAGGTGCCGCAGGCCAACTCTAGCTGAAAGTTCACAGTGACTTTGAATTTTAAATGTGTTTTTTGAGTTTCCCAGAGACAAACATCTGTATTTGTATGTTAGGTTTCAGCAATGTGTTTCCTCAAGTTGATCGTATATTCAATGTATACTCTTGCTTTAAAGGAACGATAGACCATTAAGAATCCCTTAGAAATTTTCTGGGTAAAACAGAGCTTGGTTTCTGTTCATAAGTCCTGAAAAACTTTCACTTATAAGTGCGTGAGGGAGTATTTTCCCAGTTTGTTTCCATATTTCAGATTTTGGGGTGTGGAAGGCATACAGTGAATGCTATTTCAGCACTGGTTCAAATAAGCAGGGCAGAGTTTCTCTGTAAGTTTTACATTGAGGTTCACAAGGGGATGCTACTCTATTGAATCCAAAATATTTTATACTGACACAAAGGATGGCAAGCAGCCAATGTAAGATGTAACAGCTTCATTCACGTTCTCACATGTTTAATACACAAAACATGAAAAGGTCTCTAACAAGTAATGATTTGGAAAGTACTAAAATAAGGATTGATTATTCTCAGAAAATATTCAGCCAAGTCACTACTAGGATCAGGCAGTAGAGATATATGGATGATCCATTCTGGATATATGTCACTTGCTTTCATCAAGAAGCTCCAGTCTTTCCTGAAGTCAATGTATGGCAGAAGCCACTGGGTTGGGTCTGAAAGTTTCCTTCAAGTTGGCCCCAAACGAAGAGTGAAATGACAAGTCTATGAAGAAGCAAGGTGCTACAGCAGAGGGGGCACAGGCTTTGCAGTTGACAGAACTGTGTTCAAATCACAGTTACTCCACTTTTCTTTGGTCATTTCATATCTGTAAGGCTCATTTTCGTCAACCAAACTAACCTCCCTGTGATATCCAATATCTAACAGAGGATATAAACTGAGTGCTCAATAAAACCTGCTGTACTTAATGTAATCAACAATTTTGATTTAAAAAAATCTCCCTCATTGTCCAAATGTTCCCAAAGAGCTAAGTGTCTGAGGTCAATAAAACATATATATAATGGACCTCAGTGTTAAAAATATGTTAAAGACTTTAAGCCACTGTTGTTCTTGCCCACTTATACCTTGTGAGTCAATGTGACAAATCACATGGTTCAGGGCTGTGCTTAAGACCCCCTACTAAATAGTTCTTTTTGTAGTATTCATACTTGAATTTATTTTGCTGCTATTGATGGATGTGCTTTTTGAAAATCTATGACCAGTGTAACATTTTTGTGAGCTTTGGACATGTTTCAATGTAAAGATGTAGTGCCATTGTTAGGGCAAGCCTTTGTTTCAATGAGGAAAGAGGTCTTCTTCTTTTTGCAGGATTCTCAGGTTCATGTCTTACCTGAGGTTCCAAAACCAGGTATCAGAATATGGGACATGTATGCCAAATCATCTGGAGGAATGCACAGAATATCTTTTCTAGAATTATTAGAATTATTGTTTGTCCAGATGACAAACAATAACAATTATTATTGTTTGTCCAGATGACAAACAATAACAATTACACTATTAGCTAACATTTAATAAGGTCTTACTATATACTAGGCACCATACACTCTATAGGAATTACCTTATTTCATCCTGAACAAAAGTATGCACTCGTTAAATAGATGAGAAAGTGAGGCTCAGCGGGACTCACACAACTAATAATTCAAATCCATAGTTGAAGGATACCAACACCCAAAGTCATTAGCCAGTAAGCTGCACCATACCTGTGAGGTAAGCATCGTTCTTCTCATTTTACAGGTAAGTTAGGTGAGGGTCAGAGAGGAACTTGCTCAAGGTCACACAACTAGTAAGTGAAGGTATTCAAATGGGAATATTCAATACTACCTGATTCTGAATCTTATGTCTTCCCCATTGTACTGTGCCATGCCTCCATGAGGCACTAATGTGGAGTCACTGTGTATAATCTCTCTGTGCATGTAACACCTACAGTGAAAGCTGGGGATGCACTCTAGTTAATGTTACTGTACACGCCTGCAAACTGCTCTGAAGTAATTCCTTGTACACCTCTCTTCAAGGTTCTCATGGGACCATTTTTCATTGTGAATTCCAGGATAAACTTGCAGGCTATGAGGGCCAAGCACTTGAATATACAAGGAAGAGAGTTAGTAGCTCATTTGAAGATGAAAAGCTGGTGTAAATCTTCACCACAGCTATGCTGTTTCCCTAGGACATAAATCAGGTAGTGGTGGGTGGCCTAGGAGCCTGTAGGTAAAGGGAAGTTGGCAAGCAGGTCATGTCTCTGTCTCTGTCTCTGTCTCCCTCCCTTTCTTTTCCCTCTCCCTCCCTCTCTCCTAGCAGTAAGTGAGGGGTGCTTCTTGCAGTTTTACCTATATTTCTTATATATACAAAAATGAGATTGAATTACATAGGGACAGAATGCAGAAAGTTCAAGGCAAGATGACTAGGAAAAAAAAACTGGAAAAAGGTAGAATATATCCCTCATTCCAAGAAAACCTGTGTAATTACAGTGGTAAGGGGAGAACTGTTGCCTTAGGAAAGAGTTGTGATTGCAAAATGATGAAGTCCATACTCAAGCATGCATGATGAGCCAGGCTGTTCACAATTTGATGCTGACATAGCTAAAAAAAAAAATCAAAATTGGAAGGTATGCTTAGAACCATCACATACAATCTCTGCATTTTTCAAGCCCTGAGACAGAAAGGGACTTGTCCAAGGTCACAAAGTCAGTTTATAATAGGGCCCTAGCCATCTTCTAGACCTTGTGACTTCCAGTTCAGGAGTTTTAAAAGCACCAGAGTTTGCTACAAGAAAATTAATGCAGCAATCTATGCTAGAGGGATGGGAGTAAAAAGGTCAGTTCAGAATCAACAGCAGGGATCCAGGCATGAAGACTGGACTTTGTTGTTTAATTAGAACAATAATCTTGTAAAATGTTCTTCTTCACTCTTTGTACAGGCAAGGAAACAGCCTCAGAGAGAGGAAGCATCTTACTCAAGGTCCTGCACCTATTTTGGAGAGAATGGGATTTGTAGGTTGATCTGACTCCAAAGCCTATGTGTTTTTTGCCCTAGCAAATTTCTGGCCCATGAATTTCTCTGTGACCATCTCCCACACAGAAAGTAACCCCTTCCCAGTTACAAGTGATTTGTAATGTATTCATTTTTTGCAACTGTATTAAAAATGGGATGAACCTTTATCTGCAAACCCACATCTAACAAAGCCTTGGCTAGTGCCTGGTTCTCAGCTTCCCAGAAGCACCGTTGGCCTAGGGAACTCAGGAAAACAGGAAGCCAACAGAAGAGCCTATCAATTCTCTCATAAACACTGAGGCCTTTGTAACCATCCCCCTCCCCAACAGGAAATGGTGGTGCAACATCAGGCTGCTGAGGCCCTACCACCTGAGAACTAAGGAGGCACTCCTCATGGCATCCACGCTATCAGCTAAGTGGGATGATGCTGTGGACATTTCTTGGTGCCTAAAGACAACAGATTACTGCTGAAGTCTGCATTTAGCACTAGGCAACACTGATCTCCAGATACAAATCCTCTCAAGGAGTATCACCTCAGCCCCACTTTAGTGGCTCCATAGCAGCAGATTCGTGTCTCTTCCTTCAAGAAGGCTAACAGTCATTGAAGTAGTGGAGATAGTACCAGGGGAAGGGAGAATTTGGAACTGATTATTTGAGGCTGGGCTTGCTGAATTGTTAATTGACCAACTGGAACATCATTAGGCTGTTTGGTCATTCCTCCCAATCAAGATTGGTATGGGAGGGTGGGCAATGTATATCCTACAGGCTATGGAGAAATCACCAGGAGGCTGAGTTTGTGTAAACTGAATCCTGATTTCCCACTGATATACACTGTGATCAATCTGCAACTGCCGGAAACCCACATGAGTTGCTGTTATAAAGGAAGCTCAGTGTAAGGGACTGTTTCTCTAGAGAAACCCTTTGAATGTATCAGGGCAGTTATTTTAGATTTTGGATGCAGATCTCTTCCAAAACAAGAGCACACTTGTCTTTGATTCAAATTTTGTTGTTTACTCTTCTGGCATATATTTAAAAATTTAACAGCTCTATTGAGATATAATACACATACCATACAATTCACTTATTTAAGGTATACAAATCAGCAGTTGTTACTATATTCACAGATACAGGCAGTCATCACCACAGTCAAATTTAGAACAGTTTCATTACCTCAAAAAGAAATCCAATACCCTCTAGCTGTCACCACCATATCTCCCTTTCCCTCCCAGGCCCTGATCACCACTGATCTACTTTTTCTCTCTATAGGTTTCACTATTTTAGACATTTCAAGTAAATGGAATCATATAAGATGTTATATTTTATATCTGGTTTCTTTGACTTAGCATAATGTTTTCAAGGTTCATTCATGTTATACCATGCATCAGTATTGCATTCCTTTTCATGGCCATGTAATGTGCCATTATATGGATATCTAAAATTTTTTTTAAATAAAATGCATCTTCACAATTTCATCTCCACCCACCCATTTCTCAGATCTGTGCTGAGCACCTGTTATGGTAAATCAATTATTACCACCATGGGAGGACATGGAAGATGAATAGAAAGATGCAACAAACACATCTAATCATTTACTCAACAAAAGTCTACTGAATGCCTCCTATGTGCCAGAAATATGCTGAGGCAATTGAAACACAAGGCTAAGCCAGACATGGCCGTGCCTTGCATGAGCAAACAGTGAGGATAGCGGTATGAAAGATCAGACATCATATATAGTAGCTCCACAGGACATAAGTACTGAAATTGTCTACAAGTTATGTCAAGCCCGTTTTACACTCCAGTAGAGTTCATGGCCCAGGATTGGGTTCCCGATCCCACAAACATTCATGAGAGAACCAGCCCAACAGAAGGCAGTGGCCAGGAATTCAGGTGTTTTTTGTTTGGTCTTGTTTTTTTTAATTGATGTGAAATTCACATAACAGACAATTAACCACACTAAATTATATAATTCAGTGGAATTTAGTACATTCACATGTATACAACAACCATCTCTATCTAGTTCCAAAACATTTTCACCATACTCACAAGAAGCCCCATACCCATTAAGCAGTCACTCCTTCCTCTTCTCCTCCCCTCACCTCCTGGCAACCACCAATATGCTTTTGTCTCTATGGATTTGCCTCTTCTGGATAATTCTTATGACTGGAGTCATATAATATATGGCCTTTTCAGTCTGGCTTCTTTCACTTGAAGTTTTTCAGGTTCATCCATTCTGTAGCATGTATCAGCACTTCAATCCTTTATTACTGCTGAACAATACACAATCATATGGATCCATCACATTTTGCTTAGCCACTTATCTGTTCGTTGATAGGTATTTGTGTTGATTTCACTTTTTCATTATCTCAGTTAATGTTGCTACATACAAGTCTTTGTGTGGACATATATTTTCATTTATTTTATCTATATACCTAGGAGTAGAATTGCTGGATCACATGTTAATTTTATGTTTAACTTTTTGAGGAACTATCAAACCATTTTCCATAACATGTGCACCATTCAAAGTTCCCAAAAGCAAATCACAAGGGATCCAATTTTGCTCAGAGATTCAATTTTATTTTTTACTTCCAGAGAAAAGTTCCATTAAATTGGAGACACCTAAATGATTGACACTAATGCTAGGCATTAGGGGCTAGGCCTCTTAATTAAAGCTTAGGCTAGTGGGAGAAATCAAGCCAATAAGAACAGAGGTAAGATCGACCACCTACACCACCACCACCACCACCACTACTCTAGGAGTGCTTCTGCTCATCCTCACAGCTTGAAGGGGAAAGTAGGTATTTCAGCAGTATCTCTATGGAACTGGCCCCTGACACATCAATGAGAATCACAGCATCTTGCCCACCAGAGAAGTGGGAGGAGAGCATTCTCAGCTATAAGCCAACACCACCAAAACCCAGAAGACAGTTTTATAAAAGAAATGGTATGAAATCAATAACAACTTTGGCAGTAAGTGAAAAAAATAGCACAGCCTTCTCTATTGGACAAGAAGTCGGGAGTAGCATCAATGGGAGGTGAGGGCACTTGGATACTGTAATATTTGATGCTGGCTTCTGTCCCTTAGAATAAAGATATGACACAAATCAAGTAATAAATAATAATGATAAATGTCTAGCTCTAAATATGACAAATATAAATATGTAAGTATATAAAATATATTAATGAAACCTGTCCTTAGGGCAAATCTCTCTCCACCAGTAATCAGACAGCTCAACAAACATTGAATCCACTCTTCCTCCAGCCTTTCACTCCTTTATTAAAACCACTAATAAAATGAAAAGACAATCCACTGGGTAGAAGAACATATTCACCAATGGTATATCTGATAAGGAATTAATATCCAAAATTTATAAAGAACATATATACCTCAACATCAAAAATACAAACAATCCAACTAAAAATGGGCAAAGAATCTAAATGGATACTTCTCCAAAGAGGACATACAGATGACCAATAGACATATGAAAAAATGCTCAAAGTCACTAATTATCAGAGAAATGCAAATTAAAGCCACAATGAAGTGAATACCTCACACGTATTAGAATGGCTATCATCAATAAATCAACAAACAACAAGTGCTGGCAAGGATGTGGAGAAAAGGGAACCATTTTGCACTGTTGGTAGGAATACAGACTAGCACATTCTACCAATGGAAAACAGTATAAAGTTACCTCAAAAAATTAAAAATGGAACTACCTTACAACCCAGTAATTCCACTGGTGGGAATATATCCAAATAAATCCAAAATACTGATTCGAAGGAATATATTTACCTCTATATTCATTGTAGTCTTAGTTATAACAGCCAAAATTTTGTAGCAACCCAAGTGGATAAAACAACTGTTGTACATTCACACAATGGAATACTACTAAGTCATGAAAAAAGAAGGAAGTCTTGCCCTTTGCAATAGCATGGATGGATCTGGAGAATAGTATGCTAAGTGAACTAAGGCAGTCAAAAACAGATAAATACCGTATGATTTCATATATATATAATCTAAGGAACAAAATAATCTAACAAACAAACAGACTTGTAGATACTAAGAACAGACTGATACCTTTCAGAGGGAAGGGGGTTGGATGAAAAAGGTGAAGGGATTAAGCAAAAAAAATAGAGAGAGATAGATAGATAGACAACAGTATGGGGATTACCAGAGGGGAAAGGAGGGTGGTGGAAGATAGAAGAGGGTAGAGGGAGTATAAATGGTGGTGGGAAGAGGTTTCACTTTGTACAGTGAATACCTATCCAATATAGAGATGATGTATTATAGAATTGTACACTTGAAACCTATATAATTTTTCCCCAGCTTGTGTGGCTGAGTGGATTGAGTGCCGGCCTGCAAACCAAAAGGTCACCAGTTCAATTACCAGTCGGGGCATATGCCTGGGTTTCGGGCCAGGTTCGCCATTGGGGGGCACATGACAGGCAAGCACACATTGATGTTTCTCTTCCTCTCTTTCTCCCTCCTCTCCCCTCTGTCTAAAACTAAATAAATAAAATCTAAAAAAGAAACCTATATAATTTTAGTAACCAATGTCACTCTAATAAATTCTTTTAAAATAAAGAAAAACTTCAAATACAGTAAATATCAATAAATATATTCCTATATAAGTAAAAGCTCTTTTACATCCTCAATAAACTTTAAGAGTGTAAAGAGTTTTGATACTGAAAACCACAAAGCATATGATTTGAATGGGAGTTGTAAAAAGCCATGAGGTTCTCGCCAGTGGATTAGATCTGCCTGCTTGACCTCCACCCCAACTTCCATGCCCCTGAAGCAGCCCTCAGGATACCTTCTCAGAACCCTGAGGGTCCAAGTTTGAAAATAATTAGTCCAACACCTTCATTTTAGAAACCAACAAACTCTGAAAGTTGAAAGTCAAGAACAGCTGGGGTTACTCTCTGCCCATGGTTCAACACTCAGGTTTTGTCCCCTTATTCTGGGCCATCACTAAAATAACAATAGCAGCTACCATTTGTTGAATTATTTCTGTTGTTGGCACTGTGCTAGGCACTATATAAAATCCAAGTCAAGCCAACCCCGGTGCCTCCATCTTTTCACTGTGCAAGCCCATTTGGTTTGAAACACTCCATGTTTGTTTCAGAACAAACAAACAGAATGGGAAAAGCAAGCAACAGGCTGCCCTCCTTCCTCTACCTCTGAATTAAGCCAGCCCCGACCTTCTCAGCACAAAGAATTCAAGCTGGCACGTGTTTCTTCAGCACATCTTGATAAGCAGCTTAGAACCCACCAGAGAGGGGATTTTTGAAAATCCAGGAATACAGTAATTTAATCAGGTCCCTGTATAGGTCAAGAAAGGTCCACATGGGCAACAACTGGGAAATTAAGAGCACCATCTTGGCGGCTTACCATGTGGTGACTCTACAGAGGACCTTTGTGCCTCTTGCCCTCCTGTCCAATGTACACCTCCAATCCTTTGAAAAGTCTTGCTGGGAAGGGGTGAGATGAATATACAGGGGTTGGCAAGAGTAGGTTTACAGTTGTAATACAGAGAAATAATACAATAATTAATAAATGATAATGCAAGAATAAAGCCTGTGCTTTGTGTATTTGTGTATTTACACCTGTAAACCTACCCCTGTACAGCTGGGCTAATCTCTTTATTAGTGGAATGTCAGCCGTAGGGCACAGAGTGCCAGGAAAGAGCCCCCCAAATTCTCACTCAAATAGCAGAGCTAAGAGGGCCCACAGAGACTGGCTAGGCAGGGTGCTAAACTAGAAGTACACATGAGAATCACCTGGGAAGCTATTTAAACACACAGGACTGCAGTGTCATGCCCCAGGGGAAATTCTGCTTTAGTTAGTCAGGGATGGATCATGCTCCTGTGTACTCCTGGTGGGGAACCAATCAGAACCCAACTCCCTTACGTAGCAAATGGAGAAACTGAGAGATGGAGAGAGAAAAAGCTTTATTTAGAACAAAGAGTTCAAGAAAGAACTGGGATGAGAATCCAGCTATCTTGATCCTTATTCCAGTGCTTTTTCTACAATTCAAGGCTGTGTTCAATTGAAGGGGAAGACCAGGGTGTGCACACACACACACGTGTGTATGTGGGTGGTTTGGTAAGCGGCATTCAGAAGTAACCAAATTTCTGGTGTGGCTCAGTGGGTTGGACATCATACCAAAACCCAAAAGGTCACTGGTTCAATTCCTGGCCAGGGCACATGTAGTCAGGGCACATGCCTAGGTCGAAAGCCAAGTCCCCAACTGTGGGTGTGAGAGAGGCAACTGATTGATGTTTCTCATTCACACCAATGTTTCTCTCCCTCTCTCCTTCCCTTCCCCTCTCTCTAAGAATAAATAAAAAAATCAAAAAGATAAAAAGAAATAACCAAATCACTTTCATCTGGTTCATGTGTTCCTCTCCCATTTTTCCCCCTTTCTTCCAACTTGATCATTGGTCCCAAGCCTCTCACTTTATAGATGAGGACCCTGAGGGTCAGAGTGGACAAGGGTGAGTTTCTGCCCTGGGTCAGATTTAGAACCTGTATCCCTCTGCTTTCTTACCTGTGTTCCTTCCACTGCATTTTGGCCCCTAACCCCTTCCTGAGAGGAATATATTATTATAGATTGTTTTTCATTATTATTCCTCCCACAAGGAGGCAAAATTTGTCAGAAGTCAACACACTCCCTGGCTCTACAGCATCAGCCCTGGGAGCTGCTCTGACTGCTTATTTCCAATCCAAGCTTATATTTCAGGGCTGCCCTGGAAATACTGGTAAAACCAACACTGCTAATGTAGACAAATGATGACAAAACTAAAGGGTACTGTTGTAATGAAATAAATTATTTGCATAGGTGGGACCTCTCTTTTAATTTTACTATTTTAGGGTTACAAATTGTTTTCTTGCCTTTATGTATAATTAAATATAGATGTTCTTGGAGCTTAATGTCAGTTTAAATCTCAGCCCTTGGAAAGTAATTTGTTTGTGTGTTCAATAAACAAACCATTCCTTCTCAGTTTCAAAGACCCAGGCTTATACATCATGAATCATCAAGGTTGCCTTTATCAAATCTAAAATGGTCAGGCAAAGTAGACTTGAAACTCCAGTTTAGCCAGCCTTTGAAAGAGAAAAATCAAGCTTTTGGTTCTCTGTTTAAAGTACCAAATGTCTTAATTTCTTTCAGTATGGGTATGATACTATGAGTGATATATTTGTGCCCTCCCCCCACACAAAGCCAGATATAGTGCTCATGCCATTATGGATTACATCATTAAGAGGACCTTGAATAATTTCTTCTGCCGTTGGGGCCTCAGTTTCCTCATATGTATAAGGATATGTCTGACATTCTTTCAGATCCAATAGTAGGAAGGTAATCACAGACAGAAGGTTACTCCTAGAAGTGATTTTGAAAGGCACTGTCTAAAAAGTAGTTTATAAAGTTTGAAGTTATTTAAGTTAAGCAATCACCAGGGAAATTAAACCCATGGGTTCTTTCCTCCCTCTGTCCTCTCCACATTCAGAACAATGTCAGCTGTGCCAGCTCCTTTCTCAATGGCTCCAAGATTATTACCACTCCTTTAGACATCACTCTAGTTCCAGAAATCTATTCTTTCCATGCATTCCCCAGTCTCTGTGGGTTCCTCTAGTAAGTGTGCACATATGCCAGGGCTCATAAAAGGAATATTGCTCATTAACAATACATGACCAAGATACTTTGTTAAATGAAAATAAGAACAGGTTGTTAAATAGGATATCTAGCATGACCCCATTTTCCCCAAGTAAAGCAATTACTTGTGATTTAAGGGTAGCATGATGTTAAAAAAAAAAAAAAAGCAAGTGCTTGAGGATATTTAAACTTGGGTTCCAGTCCCAACCTTATAACTAATCCTCCAACTCTCAAACAATGAACTCCATGCTAGAAGATAACCTGTAAGGTTAAATTTTTTTTTTTATCATCCATGGAATCCATAAAATTGCCAACTGATTAGATATGCAGATGCAGAGTAGTCCAAGATGATATTGAGGTTTTTATCTTTAAAAAATTATACTTCATTAACAAAAAGGGAGGTATGATGATGAGTTTGGTTTTAGATCAGTGGAATTGGAATGTTGTCAACACATGCTTACATGTCTATCAAGCTTTCAAACGGTCTAGGTTGGAGACACTAAGGCTTTCCTCATAGCAGTGATAGTCAGTGAGATGTTGAAATGAATGTAGAGGGAAAGAAAGGCAAAGAGTAGAGGACTGAGGCTCTCAGAAATCCCAGTTAGCGGTATGGAGAAGAAAGATCTAGCAACAAAAGAACAAAAGCAAAGAAAACAGCATACTGTTAATCTAGAGGTGAGAAGACAGGATATAAAAGTGGGAGGTGAAGAGAGGGAGTAAGTGATGGTAAAACTTAGCTGAGAGATAACTTACTCCCTCAAGGCCCTTTCCCCTCTCTGAAAACATGTTCTTTTCCTACATGAGCTCCCAAGTTAAGGGTGAAGTTCTGCTTTTCCCTGGATACAGTAGACACTCAATGGTCTTCCACTGGACTGAATCACACTGCACTGACAAGTTTGAATCGTCACAGTTTTAAAGGCAATCTCTTCACAAGCAAAGGCAACAGGATGCCTGAAAAGTATAGGAACAGGAGCAAAAGTAGCTGCAAAGCAATGCACAATTTTTTTGAAAGAGTATGCCATGTTGCCCTTTTCAACCAAACCTGTGTAGGCCTGAATATCATCAGCAGCTGTGTCATATTTATGATTGAAAACAGAAAGGATAGTGACAGAAAGACCTGGAAAGATACAGTATGTGAGTGGAGATCAGCAGTGCTAGAATAGGGTACATCTTTTCCAAAGAGAAAGTTGGTGGGGAGATGGCAGTTGGTGGATATGAGAAGAGGCATGAGAAAAGATAATAACAACAAAAAAACTAAATAAAGAGGCTATTTCATTATCATTTCAATTTGGGAAACTAAATTGTATTGTTTTCTTGATTTTTTAAACAGACTTGAAAGATGTAAAAGCAAGAGCAAAAAAAAGTAAGATATATCATCAATATCTTGAATCAGTTGTCAATGGAGTCACTCCTCATACACAGGTGTCATTTGGTGCTCCAACATCCCAGAAGGGAGGCTTGTATGTGCCCAGAATTATCTTTGTCATACTGAAGGCAGATGACATCAAGGCAGCAGAAATAAGACAAGCTAGGAGGTGGGCTCCATAAGCAAGACACCTATTAGAAAGCCTCTGGGGAAAGAGCTCAAGGATTTGGAAAGTCAAAGCTGGTGTCAAGAACATATAAAAACTTTAGGAAGTTCCAAAGAAATAGGTGTGGAAAATATCAAGTGGCAGAATACAGTTTGTGACAAAGAATTCAGGCAATCAATCATGCATTTGGGGTCAGGCAGGTGGTAAAGGTCTGAGCATACAAGTGATCTGGAATAAAGTTGTATGAGTTGAGTTCTTGGCACCAATCATCATAGCTTAAATAGAAAACCTACCACCAAGTCTTCCTCTGTTTATACTTCCTATGGAAATCCAAATGCAGCTGGGGTATGGCTGGGTTTGGGACTGAGTACACTGCAAAGATGGAACAGTGGAGCTGGGAGTGAGGGTATCATGGGTTTCATGATAATTCAGGATTGAGCACCATTCACCATCTCCCTAAAAAGAGGAATTTGCAGCACTTCAACTATGTTCTGAGCAATCAGACATCATAGTAAAGACCACATATAGTCTCGGTTTCCCTTTCTGTAAAGTGGGTAAAGAGTTGGGAATCCGATAAGAATATCACTGAGAATTTCTGGCTCCAAGTTTGACCTATTCAACCCAAAGATATAAGAATAACCCTGTTGGGCACTTAGGTTACTTCCAGTACTTGGCTATTGTAAATTGTGCTGCTATGAACATTGGGGTGCACAGGTTCTTTTGGATGGGTGTTTCAGGGTTCTTAGGGTATAATCCCAGCAGCGGAATTGCTGGGTCAAAGGGTAGTTCCATTTTTAGTTTTCTGAGGAAATTCCATACTGTTTTCCACAGTGGCCTCACCAGTCTGCATTCGCACCAACAGTGTACTAGGATTCCCTTTTCTCTGCATCAGCAAATGAGTGGATCCAAAAACCATGGTATATTTACACAATGGAATTCTATGCAGCAGAGAGAAAGAAGGAGCTTATACCCTTTGCAACAGCATGGATGGAACTGGAGAGCATTATGCTAAGTGAAATAAGCCAGACGGTGAGGGACAAATACCATATGATCTCACCTTTAACTGGAACATAATCAACAGAAGAAAACAGCAAAGTATAACCAGAGACATTGAAGTTAAGAACAATCTAACAATAGCCAGGGGGGAGTGGGGAGGGGACAGTGGGGAGAGGGGATTACAGGAACTACTATGAAGAACACATGGACAAAATCAAGGGGGAGGGTGGAGGTGGGGGAGGGAGGTGGGTTCGGCTGGGG
The DNA here is from genome assembly GCF_022682495.2 of Desmodus rotundus. Classification (NCBI taxonomy): domain Eukaryota; kingdom Metazoa; phylum Chordata; class Mammalia; order Chiroptera; family Phyllostomidae; genus Desmodus; species Desmodus rotundus. Next base: position 19,025,190 of record NC_071400.1, on the reverse strand, counting down.
TGGGGTGGAGGGTTGGGGAGAAAATGCAGACAACTGTAATTGAATAACAATAAAAATTTTTTAAAAAAGAATAACCTTGTTAATACTAGATCTGATACCTAAAGTCTCCTAAGTGAGGAACACTATATAACATCTCATCATGGGAACAAAAACACATACATACAGCTTCTATTAGCTTATTTGCATACTTTTGCCTATTTTTAGATTAAATATCCTTTGATTAATCTCCATTTTAGTTTCCTTACCTTATAAATTAATCATTAGCAATACTTTAACATACAGGTAACTGACTGTATTCCTAATGATATGCTGCAAGTTGCAGGGTTCCTGGACAGGGTTGGTGTGTAGTAGTGCAGGCTTCAGCAGGGTTCATCATAAATCACCTCCCATTTTACAAAATTTATTGTGTTGTATATTCTTATGCATTCACATTGGCCAACCCAGCATTAGGCACACCACTGATATTACTGAGTGAGAGAATAATCAAACGAACCTGAGGTGCAAGAGTGGTAACATGTGATGAGTCTGAGTATCTTTGGATAAATACAAGAGTCCTCCTTGTCATTCTTGAAAATAAACTTCAAAATGTAACACTTACTTAGTGAAAGGAACAAGGAGGATCTGTATGTCCAGAATGATAGGTGACAAAGAAAACAGAAACAGTTGGTTTTATAACAATATGAAAAGAAGACAAAACTCTTGAGGCATTCTAGGAAAGAAATTGCATTTTGGACTAAAAGATAGCAAACTTAAATCCACAGAATGATTCTTTGAGCTGGAACATAGCATAGAGCTCATCTGATTTAACTCTCTCATTTTACAGATGGAAATGCAGAGGCCCAAAAAGGAGGTGCTACGTGGCAAAGGTAAAATACCTAGACTCTGTGAGGAGCCAAGCAAAAGAATCTTAGACTGAGGATAACTTGGGCTCCAGGAACCTGAACAAACTGAGACACATAGTGAAAAATGGCTCCAAGGCTGATCACTGTATCCATGTATGGGCCTATGAGTCCCTCATTTGTAAATCACTTGGTCCCTTACACATCCCAACATATGCTAGAAAACTGTTTCTGGTTCTCTCAAAGATAGACATGCATTGTTGTCATGACAACTTCTTGGGCAGCTTGGGGGTAATGCGGAGTGAGACAACAGTTAGCAGTTGGATGGTAGAAAACATGCACACTAGACTCTTTTCTCTCTATATTTTCAACTGGAGACCTTCCTTTCACTCCCACCTCCTCTACTTTTACCAACATGGTGAGAGAGGTGGTCAGGGACTATGGTACAGGTCTGGCCCTCCAAACCTATCTTACATAATAAATTTCACCTAAACACCAGTTTAACTAAATTTCTAATTGAATCAACCAATTGTTTCTTTGAACCATTTCACTAAATCCCTCGGGTCAATTCTGGGAAAATAGTCAAAACAGTGGAAGGAGCAAGCACAGCTGTTTGGGCATTTCTCTGGCTACAACATGCCCTGTCCCCCTAGGGTAGAATGAAGGCCCAGACCTGAGCCAGGGAAGTGCCAGCTGTGGTAGCCAGCACATTAGGCATGGGAGGGTTGGTGGAGCCTCCTGCTGAGTTCTGAGAATGAGTTCTTGGAAATGGGTTCCTCTGCACCAGGCAAGACTCCAGCAGGGTTTGATTAGGACCTCACTGTGTTGGCTCCCACGGCCAGTGCCTGCCCTAAAACCTACTAAGCTGGTTCTGTTCTCCAACAATCCTTGGGTCTAGGCCAGGGCAGACTTCTGACCTAGTTATGACCTGCAGCAACAGCCCTCAGTGAATCATCTCCTTCTTGGAACTATCACTACATGCTGAGGAGGAGTCAGTCTATACTGTCTTTTCTGGCTTGCTCTTTCCTCCTTTCTTGTGAGTATCTGTTGCCTCCCCAACTAGAGAAATAATTCCACTGTGTCTTGTTTACCCTTCCTTATACTCCATGGGATGGGATATGGGGACCATTTGTGTACATGGGACAACCTATAATGGACTGGATATTGGTTTGCTTTGCCCAACTCATAGACACCCTCCCAAGATCAAAGAATGTTGTCTTCCTGCTCATTGCTGTCTTGTGACATTGACAAATCCAGATATGTCTGTAACTAAATCTTGCAGTGGAAGTGTACAAATGCTTTCCCAAGGCGGGATGCAGAGCTGTGGGAAAAGAATAGAACAAGATTGCTGACGGCAATAAGGGAACCTCTGTATTTTGATATCAGCAGTTAATCTACTGTTTCACATCTCTTAGGAAACTAAACAAAAGTACTAACTGCCAAGACATTGAAGCTGTGTTGCAAAAACAATTTTGTAGAGCAAATAACTATCTTATACTTGTTATTTTATGCCTTATTGAACAACTAGGAATTTATGAAAACAACATTTCATAAATATGGTTGCAAGTTCCTCAAAGGAGGCTGCCAGGATTTACAGCAGGGGAGAATCATCAGTTTTGCCACTCTGCCCCTGAACTCTTTCATATTCATCCTATGCTGGGCCTTAAGTAACAAGTAGCGCCACACCCAAGCACATCTTCTGGGGCCTAAGATACTGCATAGGAGGTACCATGGATAGGGTTAAAAGCTATATAGCAAGACTGACATAAGCTCAACCAAAGGAAATAGTTGTAGGAAGCTAAACACTGGATAATATGGAGGAATGGAATGAGCCTCTGAGTGAGAGCTCACCTAGTCGTGACACCTAGATTTCAGTCTTGTCTTTGCTGTTAACCAGCAATGCAACAAGTCCCTTTACCACTGGGAGTCACTTCAACTCAGGTTGCTCACCTGGAAAATGCAGATAATTGCACTCATCCTTCTCACCTCCCAGGGTTATGAGATTAAATGCTATCTTTTAAAACTTCACAGACTATAAATCACTAGATGCATGTAAGGAATTATCACTATCGTTATACTTTGAAGAGGCAGCTACCAGAGGCAGTGAGTGAGTTACTTATACATGGTGTTTAAGAAGATGCTGCCTGACATGTGCCAGGAAGTCACTGAGAGGATTTCTGTGGCGTTGTTGGAGTTAGCACAAGATGCACTCCAAGGTCCTTTTAAGCTTCTAAGTCTGTGAATCAGGAATATATAGGCTTTATGTAATTTTCTTAGTGGTTACCATGTGTTTGAGTTGAGCTATCATTTTCCAAGCCTCTTTTACTTCTACCAGTTTTTTTTCCTGATTATAAAATTAACACATACTCTTCATAGAGAACTTGGATAATGAAGAAACATAAAAAGAAAAAAAATCACCAATAACCCTGTGTTAGAGATGATCACTGTATACATAGTATATTTCCGTCCAGTCACTTTTTATGTATTTTATTCTTTTTTCAAAACTTGGATATTTTACAAAATGGAGATATGATTGGTTTTGGACCCTGAGAGTATTTTTTTAAATATTATGTCATAACCATTTTCCTATAATCTTAAGTCCTTAAATGTTCCTTCAGAGCATGGTTTTTGTTAACTAGCTAAGTAATATTCTAGTCTAATTACACCTTAAATTAACTAACACTTTTTAGACACAGAATGCCGTAGCTTTTTCTATTCCAAGTAATGTTTCAATAAAGATCCTTATACATAAATATTCATATGAGATTATTTCCTTCAGTGAAATTTCTAGTAGCAAAGCTATACAATCAAAGCATATGAACATTGTTAATTTTCTTATCACATTGCCAATGTGTTTTCCAGAATGGCTATGAGTAATTTATGACTCTTACCAGCAGTGTATAGAAACAACCATTTCACTACATCCTTTTCAACCTTGGGAATTCATATTTTAACAGTTCATCGATTAGTAAAGTTGATTTTTTGTTTTTTGTTTATTAGCTAATTTTGTGCATAATCCATTGTGAATTGTCTTTTGTATTAGCCCTTTTCTAGAACCTACAATTCACACTGCTCCACAGATGCAATCAGTTCTAAGTCATCAATACCAAATGAGAACAGAGGTGGCCTGAATGAGCCCAATACCATCAGAAGCTCCTAGAGCTTCTCTCCTAGCTAAACACTCACAATAGCAGGGCCAAGGTGGGGTGGACGGGTGGACGGGTGGACGGGTGGAGGGGTGGGGGGCAGCGGGTGTGTATACTGAAATCCATCAGTGATTTGTTTCCCTGCGTTTACTTCTCCTGCTCTGCTTCTTGTATAAGAGCTAATGAGTAGAAAAACTGACAAAACACGATGAAAAAAGAGAAGAAAGGGCATGGTTAATCCCTTAACTAGGTTTGAGAAATGGATGGGATTTGCCTTTAGAAAGGGGGGGAAATACTTTTTTTAAAGCCCTGCAGTTCCCAGTATATACCACTGGGTGGCAATCCTCCATTGGTTAGGCGGTTAGCTGAGTTTTCCCAAGGCTAGGGAAACTGAGGAAGCAGCTGCTGCAACTGAAAGGCAGGCACATCAAGGTGGCTAACAGTTAAATACAGGTGGCCTTTAGATATCACTGGAAACATGGATTGCTGGTGTGCAAGGAGATGAAAAGCAAGGATCATGCAGACAAGTGAGACTGTGGACACTGGCTAAGGAGAAAGGGGAATGCATTTCTTACTACTTTGTTTGTTCCTTCTTCCCTCTGCTCAATTTTTGGTGTCATTTGATTTACTTATTTGTGTCTGAAAAGGCAACATTACCTGGTTTGGGTTTGTAATTGTAAGTACAATATGCTTCTCAGGGCTTGCTGCTGCATCATAGGGACTCGGAATTGCCCAGACCTGGCAGATTGTGCAGGTAAGGCTGTTCAGAAAAGCAGGGGCAAAGTTCCAGGGAGCACAGAATGGAAAGCAACTTCACAAGGCCCTTTAACCAGGAAGGCAGCATGGTATAAAAGTGAGCATCTGCACGAGCCAGCACAGAACACAAACCAAAGATGGGATGTGCTATTTCCAACTATGTGCCATTTGCCTACAATTTGGTTTTGTTTCTTGTTTTTTAAGGCTAAAGGTTGAGGAAATTCTCCCATGGATTCATTTTTTTTCTCTTGAAGTCACTAGAATAATCAAAGGTTAAATCTGAAGGGAGCATTAAAGCCAAACCCCTCTGGAAACTGAGAACCAGAGGATTGGCAATGGCTTATTCAAGTCACAGAGAGTCAGCTGCACAGCAGGAAATGGGTTAGGCTATCAGGGGGGCTCCTCTCACTATATCCTGACCTCTATGGGAGTTACCACATGGCTTGTCCTTTATAGAGCCCATTATGTAAAAAGCCAAACAAGGATTCTCTCCATCTCGCCTCAAAGTAACTTGCCAAAATTTTCCCCAATGACAGGTGCAAATATGGGTTTTATTTGCACTTTTATTCATTCAAAGCTTGAATCTCACTTTTCATGCACCAATTTAAGGAAACAATTATATGGTTAATTCAAAAGTCATACGTAGACATCTGGTTTTCTATGGCACTAAATATTTTTCCTAATTTCATGAAACTTGGGTCAATATTTTAAATCACACACATTTCTCATAATCCCCAACAGTTAAAAGATTTAGAAGTACAAGGCAAAGACCTCTACAGTCTTGTCTAGGCATAATGATAACATTTCACATGAATGTCTCCAGATGTACTGCAATGCTTGTTTGCGGGTATAGGGCCAACAGTCAGGGTTCTCAGAAGGCCAAGTGAGAAATAGGTATATTGACTCAAGGTTCACAAAACCACAAAGAGTGCAATGGGGAAGATGTTGGCATGAGTAGCACTGTAGTCGGCCTCTGACAGACCCAAATCTCCAAAATAAATATCAACACACTTGCCTATTAAAAACCTGAACCAAAATCGTCAGGAAAGCAGATGACAAAGAGCTGGTAACTGACTGGGCTCATGGGTCAAAACCCAAGTGATCTTTGACAAGGAAGAAGGTAAGGTAGCTGGCTGAGGTTTAGAAAAGCAAATAAGCAGAAGCTAGGGGATACCTCATCTCATGGTGGTCCCCACCACAGGACCTTGAAGTTTTCACTGACAGGAAGCTCAGCATCAGCAAACAGAGGGACGCAAGAGGCAGTGTTATGAGAAGGCCAGGTTCCAGAGCAGCACAAGTATGGGCTCCATTTTGTATCCCATACTACCTGTAGTCCCACAACTGAATGAAAGGGACTAGAATGGCAAAGAGTAAAGAAAACATATCATACTGAGGAGTGGCTGAAGAACTAGGGAAATTTCTTAGCAACTATCAGGATGATAATGGTGATTGACAATTATAATAATTGTCATCACTTATGTATCAGGCACCATGCTAAATATTTAAATTACCTCACTCTTCAGCTATGACAGATGGCGAGGAAAATGGGACACACAAAGAGATTTTAACTAGACTTGTTCTAGCCATTATTCAGGAAGCAATAGAGCCAGAATTCAAACCCAGGCTATCTGATGCCAAAGCCTGTTTGCAGCATTATTTTAAATAAGAACCATCAGGGCCATATTTGTTAGATGCTTTCTATGTATATGCATCAATAATTTTTTCTAAGCATTTCCATGTATAATTTCATTGAACACTCCCAACAACTCTATGGAGTGCTTAATATGAATAGAAGAAATAGCCCTGGCTGGTATGGCTCAGTGGACTGAGCGCAGGCCTGAGAACCAAAAGGTCACCAGTTCAATTCCCAGTCAGGGCACATGCCTGGGTTGTGGGCCAGGTCCCCAGTAGGGGCGTAAGACGTAAGAGAGGCAAACACACATTCATGTTTCTGTCCCTCTCTCTCCCCCACTCCTGCCCCCTTTCTCTAAAAATAAAATAAATAGAAATCTTTTTTAAAAGAAAAATAACTCAGGCTTAGATATGTCAAGTCATTCACCCAAGTTCACACAGCTAAGATGTTGCAGAGTCTGATTCTAGAGTTGTTATTTCGTCTCTCCTTGATGAACAGGAAACTTTGTGGTAATGAGCCGTGTAGCCCCAGAGACTTAAAGGAATGCAATATGATGAGAGAAAAGATTCCTCCATCCCCATAGTATCCCAGTGAAGTTTATGTCTTTACTCAAATCTGGTTCTAATGCCTTGAGCCAACCAGGCTCCAGTCATCATTAGGCAGATGCTTTTGGCTCAGGCCCTACCTCAGTGCCACTTGGTTGTCCAGCCTCCCAAGCCACAGTGCTATGGTTCAGCCTTCCTGATTAACTCCACTAGCCCAGTCACTCAAATAACCTATCAGTCCAACAGTTGGTTGTCTGGACTGGTTTCGCACTCCACTGACCTGTTTGACTGAACAGAATACATTGACAAGCTACCTCAGGATAATTTCAACACAGGTCCCCTCCCAGCAAGAACTCTCTCTGTAAGCCCCAAACCTCAAAAGCCCAACGTCAAAGATTTGCTTCCACCTTGTATCTACCACATATTCAGATCAAAGAAACAAATGAATGGAGGGCAGGGAGTAAATACCCTCTCACCCACAGTTTAAACTTACTTAAAGTTTGGCATTAAAACAGCTTTTGCCACAAAATTGTGAATACACTTTGGAAATATTTTTTTTAAGTACATGTGAAATTCTGTAATTTTTCAGGAAGAACCAGATGCTCTGGCTGGTCAATGAAGTCAAAGACAAAATCATTTGTAACTGGTGATCTCATAAGGTACGGTGAGAAGAGAACTGCCTCAACCAGATACTTTTACCCTTACACACCTGTTTAATGTAGACTCAGACACAGCTCAGACTGAAGCAAAGCTCCAGAGCAGAATTAGTATCACTCTCAAAACCTGTAGTGTCTCAAACCTTTACAGAATTGGGTGAAGTTCTGAAAGTTCTGGTATAAAGGATTACCTATTTTTAGAACCCTCTAGAAAGTGACTGAGAACAAGGAGTGAACACATTATATCACCTTTTACTTAGTCCAGTGATTCTCAAATCTGGCAGCACCTTACAGTCATCTGGAGACTTTTAAAAATACTGATGCCCAGGCCTGACCCACCAGATTCTGATATAATTGGTCTGGGTAGGGCCTGAGCATCAATTATTTTCTTATTTATTCTGATATCAGTTTTTATATTGTCTTACCTAAAACCTTAGGTTAAATTCCAGTTTTTTATAAAAGGCTTCGAGTGTGCAGTAACTGTTGAGAATGATGGGCACAGACCAGGACAAATTGGAAAAGCAAGATTTTGGTCCCTTGTGGCCCATCATCAGCTGTCCCTCTCCTACAGCTGTGGCTCTGCAGAAAGAAGATGCCTTGTCTATTTTCCTGGAACAAATGAGTCTAAGCCAAAAAACACTGCTTCCAAGGACCCCGGCTCTTGGGAATAGGAATAACAACAAATGCAAACCTGTGGACATCACTAGAAGGTCAGGAGAAGCAACACCAAACCTCATTTAGTTCAGACACATATTCTGACCTGATGATCTTGCCTCCTCATAAACATCCCAGCCCTGCCTCACCCCACCCCCCTGCCTTGGAAGATGCCTCTTCTCTGAGATGTTCCATGAAGGATGATAGAATTCAGTGGTAGCCTTCTAGTATAACTAAAATCTATTGAACAACCTCATCCCATTTCCTGACTCTACAGTCACAGGCACCCAAAAGAAACACACCATAGAACTGTACTAGTGTGCCCTGGCAGACGTACCATCATAGAAAAGGCTATTCAGATTTTGTGCCAGCAGAGTCCCAGGAAGTATCTTGCCTAACAAGTAACAAAGAGTTCATTTGGATTTCCCATTTCTCCCCACCCTGGAATTGTTGGCTTTTTAATCTACTAAGGAAACAAGAGTCAACCTTTGTTACCATGTGCATCTGTGTTCTGGGTCATTCAAGGAACATTCATTGTCTACTTTGGCCCAGACCCTGTGCTATGCACTAGGGACATAGGGAGGACACGGTCCTTGTCCTCAAGTAGCTCACAGTCCAGTGAGGAAGACAGATATGTAAACACCGTGATAAAAATTAAGGTGGAGAGGGGTTGTACAGCTCAGTCTTAGAAACCAGGAAAGCGTTCCTGGAGGAGGTGATTCCTAAAATAGGTAGACACCTTCTACTCACTATGCTAGTATGAGGACAAAACCTGAGCCAAAGGGGGGCTTAGGTCAACAGTAAAGTTTTGTCTACCTGAATCTTCTCTGTAACTCAGGAAGTTTATCGATTCTCAAGGCATATGAAATAGGCAGTGATCTCACTGTTTCTGTAACTAGGTATAAACAAGGCAGTTTACCGGGGGAAGGGGAGCACCAAGTAAGCCTGTCCCTCTCCTCCATTCCTTGCCCTATTGACAGAAATGAAAGCACTCCTTTATCCTCCTGGACAAAAATCTGTTGCTCTTGACTGCTTCTGAGAGAGGGATTGAAGCGTGTGATTGGTGCAAATGGGACTGGGAGAAAGAACTCTTGAATTCTAGTCCTGGATCTGCCTCCATAAGGTGTATGACCACGATTATGTCCCTTCCCCTCTCTTTGGGCCTTTGTTTCCCTATTTGTACATTTGTACAAGGAGGGTTGGGCTCAGCACTTTCCAATTCTGATGCTTTCGGATTCTTTACTTGACCAAGGTTAGACAGGCATGTGGCAAAAACAACCCAGTCAGTCAGTACAGTTGCCTCTGTCATCTCTTTGTAGATGCTGGGGTCATCAGAAGATGCTGGTCCTTGAAGCTTCACACCCTCTAGATTGGAGATTAACATTATGCTTCCAACTAGGGTAAGGAAACAGTACGCTTGCAATGTTTGAAAAATTAAGACAGGTGAAAAGCACACCATTAGTGACAAAAATCCTACATTATTTTCTCTATTTAAAAGAAGTGGAAAAATGGTTAAGATTTTTCAAAATAAAGCTGGTGCTGCTTCTCTGCCACAATACATGGACCAGTTATGAATCTGATACAGCCCTCTCTGTAGGAACACAGAGTCTAATATCAATAATTGCATTAAAGGAGAACTACCCTGCAACACAGTTAAGCTGCAATTCCAGCCTGCCAATCAGAAAGAAAAAAAAAGACTAAAAATCTTATACCCATTACTGTCTACCTCTTTCCTTTTGCAGGATCCTTTGATTTTTTTTTTCTTTCTTTTCATCTTCTTTGTCTTTTCAAATCAACCCTGAGCACTTTGGTGATACTCAGGAGTGCATTAAGAGTTTACCTCTTGCTAAGACTCACTCAGGAAAAGGATCACTGGTAATGGGACCAAAATAAATCCTCTTAGAGTTAAATCCTCTCTCCCACAAAGCTGCCATCTTTGACTGTCACCACCATTGCCACCATTTAGGGGAAGTTGGCTATATACCAACCTTTGGTGCCCAAAGAGGAGCTACCCACAATTACACGCACTTGCCCATCTACTAATGCTGACCAGGATGGGTCTGAGTCCTAATGGATCACAGTTGGGAAGAGCCTTTCTACAGCCAGATGCCCTTTATTTAGGACATTTCCTGGAAAACCACTGTCTATGGGAGGCCTCTCATCTCTTAACTACAGCTCCTCAAATACACCAAGTGTGTTATTCACACACGTCTCCCTGCTTGGAATAACTTTCTCATCTGACCCAGATCAAATATCATCTCCTGTGAGCAGCTTTTCCTGACCCTCTCCCCCCCCCCAAGCTGAAGTAATCCTTCCTTCCTTTTGGTTCACATGGCACACTTTGTTCTTGCCACTATTGTGGTACTTAATACATTACGTTTAGAAGCAGTTGGTGTCCTGCCTGTCAACCCTAAGAGACTGTGAGCTTCTTGAGAGCAGGGGCTACAGCTTATACTAGAACACTGAACCCTGGGCTCAACCCACAAAAAGTTTTGGAACTTGAACTGATTGGGGGAGGGTGGGTGGTAAAATGCAGTCTATGGAGTGAAGTCATAAAGAAGTCCTTTATGACCATAAAATTAGGTGATTCTAAAAATGAAATGTGGCCTCACAGATACACTGGTTTTAAGGCTTGGGAAGGAACATATTCTGGCCTCATGAGACTGGTATATAAATAATTATTCCCTTAACTAAACATACCAGCTATTTGGCAATCAAGCTCAAGCACTAGTTAGTTATGGTGGATCAAAATAATGTGTTTGTGCTAGGCAGACAGATGACTGACAGCCCTGAACTGTAGGGTACATGCCTATGAGGAATGACATGGGGGGACAGGGAGAGCAAAGGCAGTCTGGGTGCATTTATTTTGAATTGGGCGATTGATTCACTTGTGTAAAAGCAAATTGGAATCCTCGGCAGAGTTATTCAGCAGTATTAAAGATCTATAGTTACTGCACTTTGGTGAGGGGGTGCCACTAGTTACAGTTGCTTAGCTGTAAATAAAATATCCCCTGGAACGAAGCATTTAAATTTAAAGTGATTCTATCAAGAGCAGCTGACAAACCTTTTGAGGAAACTGTCAGTATTAGGAGGAACCTCTATAGCAATACAAACGGGCTTTGAAAAGAGCTAATGAAGTTTTAGCACGCAGTCCTCATCATGAGCTAGGCCCATTTGGATACTGGTCAGTGTTTCAGAAACAAAAAATTAACCAGGGTGGGGGACTTAGGAGGCCACACACCCCAACTCCCTTCCTGAAGTTTTCTGTGAAAGACCAGGAGCTAACATCTCTTCCCAACTAGCCTCTCACCACAATCTGTGGGGACTGGGCTTTATCCCTGGACTGGGCAAGGTCCAATCTGGACATGTGTACTTGTAACATTCGTGCCCAATTTCAGTGCCTGGAACAAGCCTGTGAACCTAGTAGGGGCTAAATAGATGTTGATGAGTTTGGCTTTCTGGAAGATGTAGTTTGTTTTGTTTCATTTTTTAGACAGTAAAGCAGCAGTAAATCATCAAAAAGAGCAAAGGAAAACCTGCAAGCCACCTTGCATGGTTGGTATCAAACCAACAGGAAATGGGGTAAGGAATGAACAAGTAACCACAAGCCACAAAAATCTATTTTTAAAACTAGGACAATAAGTGGGTTGTACAGTAGTGCTGTTAGCTTTTTTTAATCTACAGACATGTTTGGGGTTTCTTTGTCTCTGGTACTTTATTTCTGTGGTGTGATGGGCCAAGGATCTGGGAACTGGGTAGAATAAGTTGGATGTATATCTATAGTTCCCCAAACAGGCATACATTGTCTTCAGAAGTAGATAAACCTCTCAGAAGGCTGTGACTTAACAAGTACCAGGAAAACTCCCCTGTCCCCAAATTCCCACCCACCACCATTCTGAACTTGCAGCTGGTACCTAAAATTACACTATTGGCTTAAGTATTCACCCATGTGTTTGAAGGCTTAATACATATCTCTTGAATTTTTATTAAATGAAGGCATTGTATATAATAAGCTACAACCACCAGGTTCCATGATATTTTGCTACTCGGTATCTTGAGAGCATGGCAACCAGTCTAAGCACGCTGTGCAAGGGATGGTGAGTTGACCAGAGGATGAGGTCCAGGGGACAGATACTAATCTAGAAGAGGAAAGAAGACAAATCACAGGTATGTGGGTCCTTGTGAGAAAGACAAACGGATATTTCACAGGCCAAGGATTTGTTTTTGGAAAGCTCTACATGGTTTCGTAATCCACAGTCTGGTCACTGAAGCTCAGCCCAAACTCTGGGTACACAAAGAAAGGGCACAGCTGCCATTCTGGATCCACCCCACCCCCAAAGAACCCTTAGAAACAGTGTGCCCTGTGAGGGGGGAGGGGTTGTTTCCTGTGGCAACAGCTGCTTCCATCCCTACTCTATCCCCTACTTTTTAATTAGGTCACCAAGTCTTCGGCTGCACAATCAAAAAAATTAAAGAGGAGGCCTCTTGAGCTATGATTGTTATTAAAACTAAACTACATCAGCACATTCTCAGAACTGTACCTGGGAAGGTAGATGCATGATGCTGCCCATTCTCAGGGCTGCCCTTAGCTCCTAAGGACGTGAACACAAAGCCCAGACAGGGGTCACCACACATTCTAAATGCAAAGATTTCAATATGTGGCCTGACCAGACAGGATAGAAAGGAGAAGCAAGTCCCGAGCTGCCCTCCTCTGGAAACCCCTCTTGAACAAGGAGCCTTCCCTGCTTGTGGGCCCAGAAGAGGAAGGACAAGAAACTGTAGTGGTATGGGATATCACCGTGGAAAACCATTATTTGCCATGATGCCTCTTCCAGGATGCTCCCAAAGGCAACATTTTGTTTCTGAGCCATTTCTCATTTACAAATCAGCAACAAGGAAACACCCCTGCAAAACTGGAAGGCCTCCTGCAACATGTCTCCAGAGTAATTCCTGGGTCTGTACACTACAGAAAGTGCCCCCCCCCACACACACACACACTCCAGCCTTAAGCTACAGAGTTTGGGTGATGGTGGCTCTCATCCATTAGGTACTTCTCCTGTGTCAGGCATTGATTCAGTGTTCAAATGAGCTCATTTAATCTTACAGCAACTCAACAAGCTTCCACATTTTTTTATAAATGAAGAAAGTAAGGTTCTATTGGGCTTGGTAGCTTGTCCAGATGACACCATTAAGAAATTCTTAAGCCAGGATCAAAACCAGATCTGTCGAAACCCAGACCCAATGTTCTTTTACATGAAACCAGATGGAGTGTGTGGCATTTACTTTCTACTACTTCCCCTGTTATAACTCCCAAGTAGCAGAGCTGTTAAAAAGCTGACACCAGATTCAGCCGCTTATTCCAATGGAAATCACACTGCCTGGTTTTGAAGGATCTTTTTACACAGATGCCCATCAGAGATGAGATGCTACACTACTCCGCGTTAGTGTCAGAGCTACCTACCTCTGCATCGTAATTCCCCCAAAACAAATCTTTCCATCAAAGTCAAGTCAGAAACCGGAAAAAGCTCAAGTCAGCTCAACATTGTGCTTTCACGGACACAGTTTCACCTCAGGGAATAAATTGAAAGCAGTGTCTTTACCCAGCTTTCTGCCACAGGCAGGAAACCTCTCCACTCTTAGGAACAAGGTGGGGGATGGATCTATACCTTTGACATTTTGCCTTAAATGGATATTTATCCTCTCTTATCAGTACTGGTATGAAAAGAGGGGGGGAAGGAACCAGAATAACAGGAAAGACAAAACCTACTTTGGTCTTGTCAGCTGCTGAGACAAAGGTCCAGGCTTCCACAGCCCTATGTGAGGGGAAGACCCAGACACTATTTTCTTTACAAGGATGGCATTCTTTTGTGGGAATAAAGCAGCCTTGGGAGAAGCTCTGGCTGGCTAGGCACAGAATCAAAACCTTTCTTGGACTGTACTCCCTATTTCTGTGTCTTCTCCACAGGGCAGTATGGCTCAAACTTTTGGAAATGCTCATAAGGTTTTTCTAAAGCTATTCCTTGTCAGAAGCCATGGAATATAACTCAGTCTACTCTAAGGAGAAGCTTGTGTGAAAAGACTACCATGGTTCTATTTATATACAAATAAAGAGAATACAAGCCAAAGGGCAGTGTGTATGGTTCTGTCCCAGGATAACTAGCACTAGGAATTTGTTTAGAGAGTTGGGCAGGAGTAGGATGAGGCAAGTAAGGCATTCACCTTCAGTATAAAATATAAAAGGGGATCAAACCACTCAGTAATCAAGATAACTTTTAAAAATAAATGTCTGTATATTAGAATAGTTTCAGATTTACAGAAAATTTGTGACCATAGTACAGAAAGTCCTCATATCTTCCACACCCAATTTCCCCAATTATTAACATAGATTGGTAAGGTACCTTTCTAACAATTAATATTAATGTGTTATATTAACTAAATTATATGCTTTATAGAGATTTCTTTTCTGTTCCAGGATCCTACATTACATGTAGTTGTCATATCTCCTTAGGTTCTTCTTGGTTGTGATGGTTTCTCACACTTTGCTGGGTTTTAATGACCTTGACAATTTTGAAGACTACTGCTCAGGTGTTTTGTAGGATACCCCTCTATTGGATGTTTCCTGATGTTTTTCTCAAGATTAGACGGGGACTATGGATTAATGGAAACCACAGAGACCAAGTGTGATTCTCATTGCATCATATCAAGGGTACATACTATCAATATGATTTATGACTATTAATGTTGTCCTTGATCACCTGGCTGAGGTAGTGATTCTCATGTTCATCCACTGTAAGGTTACCATTCTTCCCTTTCCACACTGTATTCTTTGGAAGGAAATCACCATGCACAGCTCACACTTAAGGAGTGGAGACTCATGCTCCGTGTCCTTAAAGGAAAAGTATTTACACAAATTATTTGTAATTGTCCTACATAGGAGATTTCTCTCCCCTTACTCATATGTTTAATCATTTATTTGTGTCAATATGGGTACAGATATTATACTTTGGGTTATACTCCAATACTACTATATTTTCCTTCCTCACATGTTTCCAGCATTGGCCATTGGGAGCGCTTTCGGTTGGCTCCAGTGCCATACCCTCACAGATGTTTTGCTTTTTGTTTGTTTGTTCCAACAGTTCTTTACATTCTGGCACTACAAGATGCTCCAGACTCATCTTGTATATTACCTGTCACAGGCCTAGAATCAGTCATTTCTCCAGGGAGCCCTTGGAGCCCTTTGTCTATCCCTCTCTCACTCTCCCACACCATCTTGCTGTCTTGTTCTCACATATGATTATGATCTTACTTTCTTTTTCACTCTCTCATGCCCTCCTTATCCCCTTCCCCACATTGTTCCCTCTCTCATATTCTTGTTCTTCCATTCCCTTCTGCATGTGTGAGTGTATGTGTGTATTTTCATAGCCAAAGATTCATTTACCTAAACACACAATGTACCCTAAAGCAGAGGAATAAGAAAACATGAAAAGTGTTTTTTCTCACAAGGAAAAAGCCACTGGGTCCAAGGCTTTTAAGAGTGATGTCAGAAAACTCTTAAAACACTTGAGGCAAAGCTGCTGTTAGGATATAGATGTGCAATCCAGAATTGTCTATTACAAATAAAGTAGCCAACTTCATTAGAAGCAATTGAAACTACCAAAGGGGAAAATCACTTCACAAGAAGTGTCCCCTGGAAAACTCTAACAGCTGGGGCTATTTGAACCTAATTGTCTAACACATCCATAGAAACAGGATGCTAAGGCTGAGGGAGGAAGACTTTTTTAACTCATCTCAAATGTGTCACCAGAAAAAGAACTTTCCACAGGAGAAAGCCAGCATCTCTGGGATGCAGCCAGCAGAGAGCAGAGCCTTGTGTAGAGTTGCTATAGGATTTCAGACATAAGCCTCAAGGATGGAGTCATTGAATAAGCTTTTGATTTCTGGCACCAAGACAGGCTAAGAGGATCACTTAATCACCTTCTCTCTGGGCCACTCTCTGCCAGGGAGCAGAATTGAACCATGGTTTGTGGCACTCAAGCAAATGCTAGATTGTGTATTCTTATGGTGAGACTGCAGAATCAGGTGGGAATATCCCGAGCAGCAAAATGGTGGGAAGGGGAGAAGGAGAGGGAGCACCAGGTAAAGGCTGGCCCACTGAAGTGTCTGTCCCTCCCCGTTTCCCTCTCCCTCCCGCTTTCCCTCTCCCTCTCCCTCCCGCTTTCCCTCTCCCTCTCCCCTTCTCCCTCTCCTCTAAGTTAAATAAAGGTCCAGTTTTAGGAAGGGGTGCTTTAGGCAGTGCTTCAGGGGTTTTATGATAATTCTAAAAGTGTTTTTGAGACAAAAGGATATCAGGGGCCAAAATAAATGTTGCACTGTTCAGAAACTTTTGCCTTTGGAATATTTGCCTTTTAAGAAAGATTCAAAAGTCTGTTTGGGGAACATTTATAGGAATCTATCTAACTGCAACAACATAAAAAAAATCACTCGATTTACATTATGTGGTCTGATTTTTAAGCTCTTTCCTCCAGGGATTAAAAGGACTAATTCAGTGGGAGCCACTAAACCTCCTACCTTGTGTGAATAGGAGGTAAAATTCATTCTTCCCAAAATGAACAAACATGAGAAAACAAAATGCCTCTGAGTTTATGAAACCTTCAGAAATATCTATTTGTTAAAATCCTGATACAGGTTTTCAAGGATACTTTTCAAATTTAATCTCATGGATGCAGTTAAAACTAAAACTGTTAAAAATTAGCCTTATAGCTTCACAATTTATTTTCAATAAAATATAATGGCCACTCACTTAAAATTTAGTAAAGAAGGAACTCTGCATAAACAGAAATGAGTGGCAGACCCTACTTCAGGCTTACTCCTTTTCAGTGTAACCTCCTGATAAAACTTTTGTGAAAAATCAGATTATTCTGATCCCTCCTTCTATATGACTCCTCAGAGTAGTGTTTCTGCAAGTTCAGTTCCAAAACCAATTACATCAGAATTACTTGGTGTTGCTTGCTCAAGAGTTGTTTCTCTGGTCTCACCATGATTTTTATTCTGGAGGAGAGAGGTCCAGGAATCTAAGTGTTCAACAGGCACCCAGGGTGATTATGAGTCAAGCTAAGGTGTGAGAATCACTAATAGAGCAAGACGCAAGAGAGGAAGCACATTTTCAATTATAGAGTTCTCTTTTTTCTAGATTTAAGTTGCCCAAGATAGAGACATGGTTTCCTAGGAAGAGGCTGCTCTTATAAAAGATGGAACTGGAGAGCATTATGCTAAGTGAAATAAGCCAGGCAGTGAGGGACAAATACCATATGATCTCACCTTTAACTGGAACATAATCAACAAAAGAAAAAAGCAAAGAAAATATAACCAGAGACATTGAAATTAAGAACATTGTAACAATAGCCACAGGGGAGTGGGGAGGGGATAGTGGGGAGATGGGTCTATAGGAGCTACTGTAAAGGACACAAGGACAAAATCAAGGGGGAGGGTAGAGGTGGGGGAGGGAGTTGGGACTGGCTGGGGTGGGGTGGAGGGAAGGGGAGAAAATGCAGACAATTGTAACTGAATAAAAATAAATAAATTAATTTTAAAAAGATAATATGTGTCCATCAACAAATGAATAGATAAAGAAAATATACACATAGAAAGACACAATAGAATACTCTTCAGCCATTAAAAGGCAGAACATCCTACCTTTTGCAACCATATGGACAGACCTTCAGGGTATTACGCTAAGTGACAAAAGTCAGACACAGAAAAACAAATACTGCAGATGCTCACTTACACGTGGAAGATTTAAAAAACCTCAAGGAAATACAGATCAGATTGGTGGTTGCCAGAGGCGGGGGATGTGGGTGAGGAAATTGGGTGAAGGTGATCAAAAGGTAGAAACTTTGAGGAATGAGATGAATAAGTTTGGATCTAATGTACAGCACAGTGACTATAGTTAATACTGTATTGTATATTTGAAAGACACTAAGAGAGTAGCTCTTATAACTTTTCATCACTATAGGAAAAAGCAATTATGTGAGGTGATGGGTGTTAACTAAACTTATTTTGGTACTATTTCATGATATATACAAATATTAAATCATTATACTGTGTACCTTATACAATATTATATGTCAACTATATCCCAATAAAACTGGAAAACAAGATTTTAAAAAAGATATAGCAACCCCAAAAGGAAGAAAGCCTGAACCCCAAAAGGAAGAAACCCTGCCTCAACATTGACTTTGCCAAGAAGCTTGCCCAGGAAAAGCTCAGCCCTTTGGCTCCCTATGGCAACAGAAGCCTTCTCAGGAAGGCCCACACTCCCTGGAGGCAAACTGGCTGACATATAAGGCCATCACCTACATTTGCCAAATCTGAGAGCATTTTCACCAAAGAACCTTTTTAAATGTCTGTTCTTCCCACTTCTTATTTAAGTACTGAGCCGGCAGGAGCTTCCCTCCTTTATCTTTTGCTGCTGACTTACCAGCCCTGTCCTCTCATCTCACAGCCTGGAATAAAAAGCCTATAAATTGTCCCACTGCAAAGAAGTAGCCAGCTAGAGGGCCCCTGAGTGCTGATGAACTGGGCACTCCGCCCTGAGTGATGTGAAGAATTCAGCAGCTGCAGAAACAACCAGAAACTTCAAAGGATCCAATTTTCCCTGAGGGTTATCTGGAACTACCTCCCTAGAGACTAAAATTCCTTTCTTGGAATGCAAAAAGGCTGACCTGCTAACCTTCTTCCTGGGCTCTCCCTCAATTTGTTTACAGGGGGTTTAGAAAATCTACCCCTCCCCTCACTCAAAATTTCAAGCTCCCTTTCTCCACAAAACAAAGAAGATAATGTGAAGTATGACACACAAGCACAAAAGGGACAATTTCTGTGTTGGCCAAAGTGAGAGTATAGCTTCCGATTTTTCATTCTCTTCTCTGATAAGTCAGAGTTATTTCTTCTATTTAGGAATGCATTTCTGATTGACTTTTGGCAAACTCTCACTCTGTAGAATTTACTTTCTTGAACCCCTCAGATTTTTGGAATGGCTTATCATCTCAAAGACATAGATTTAAAAGCAGATCATTTATCTGATGGGGTGGGAGTGGGAGTAGGGAGTGATTGCTTAACAGGGTTTCCTTTGGGGTAATAAAAATGTTTTTTTACTAAACAGTGATGATAATTTCACAAAATTCTGAGTATACTAAATTCCACTGAGTAGTACAATTTGAAATGGTGAATTTTATAGTATGTGAATTGTACCTCAATAAAAAAGAGCAAGTAATTGGTAGTGGAAATGCTTTTTCTGAGTTCTAAAGCAGCCAAGAAACAAAACCAAGGCAATGCAAAACACTCAACGAAAACAGCTAAGATCACAATGCTGCATGATAATAGCCAGTATTTATTGATTACTATTGGCCGAGCACTATGGTAAATTACATGCCTTATTTTACCAAATCTTCACACAAAAATCCTATGAGGTAGGTTCTCTTGATAAGTCACTGAGGAAATTGAGTGAGGCTCAGTGAAGTTAAGTGATATACTCTAGTAACTAGTAACTATACTCTAGTAACATAGCTAATAAGTAAAGGGCTGGCTCCAACTCATGGTTATCTGGGATGTCTGACTCCAGAGTATATTTTTTTCATAGCTAACATCTCCAGAGGGAATATATTGTCTGTCTGTTTGTACACAGGAAGAAGAGAGTTCTTTCTGCCCATAAAACTCAGTTTCTTTAAGTAAAAACAGAGCTTCGTTGGGTGAGCTCCTAGAAATGGCACACACCACAAAAAGCAGAGTTAGAAAGACTGTAGTCCTGGCAACCAGAAGCAGTAATGGGGGGTAGGGTGGGACAAGGAAAGAAGGAGAATATGTACTCAAAGTGAAGGAAAAAGTGTGGGGGAGGGAAGAAGAGGAAGAGAGAGAGAGAGAGAGAGAGAGAGAGAGAGAGAGAGAGAGAGAGCGAGCGCACATCAGTTTGAAGAATGAGAATTGTTTGATTCAATGGAAGAGGGTTAGGGTTGGTAAATGCCCACTTTTCCACTTTGCTCTCAACACACATAAGTCATTCACTATTAAATCCTGGGCATCCCTCATTTGTAAGTGTTCTTGTCTTAAGGAAAAGGAAATTTGTGGCTCAGGACAAAGGCACTGCCTTTTTAATAAAAATATTCCGTAGGTAACCAATAACAATATAATAATAAAACTCTGATGACTGACAAGACTCGCAATTACTCCATTTGGGATGATGTGACTTAAAAAAAGAGCATTGTTTCCTGGGATATAATAGGAGTAAAAATCCACTTTCTAAGAATCTTACTTACATCTTATACAAGGAATAAAGGGAAAGAAATGAATTTGTCTCTGGTTTGGAGCTGAGAAGCTTGCAAAGCCCTGGCTAATTGATCCTATAAACTTTTAGATGCAGGAAAAGAAGCAAAATGACCTTTCACCTATCTGAGCACAATTCAGTAGATTAAAGTGCTCCAAAGGGAAAGTATATCTGTTCTCCTTGGTGCAGCCTCATCTGCAAACTCCCAGAGTGAAAAGAACTTGTGGTTCTCAGAGACTGAAATGGGCCCTGGGAAATGATTGCCTGGAAGTCAATAGGTTGCTGTGGGAGGCAAGAAGCTGCCAATAGGATCCCACTGAGAGAGAAACCACAGGAGCCCACTAGGGCAGGGGCCCAGCCAGCACCAGGGCCTTCTGGGAAACCAATCCTGGAAGTGGGCATGAGGTTCTTTGACCCTGAAAGTGTGGATCCCAAGCCCTGCCATTTCCCAGGCCAATCATCCTCTCACCAGCATCTCTACTTCCCTGTGGTAGAAGCAGATAATGAGGTGCTTGTTCAGGCTCATGCCACTGCTTTACAAAGGGAGTTTTTCTGTCCCTTTTTTAATTTTATTTATTTATTTTTAGAGAAGGGAAGGGAGGGAGAAAGAGAGGGAGAGAAACATCAATGTGTTAGCAGTTGCCTCACGTACCCCCAACTGGGTACCCAGCCCACAAGCCAGGCATGTGCCCTACACCAGGAATCAAACCGGTGACCCTTCTGTTCATTTAAGAGACACAACTCCATTTATCAGAGAAGTATGAGCTAATCCATCACATTCCACTTACTATCTTTGCCTGAATTCAAAGCCAATTGAATATCCGAGTGAAGTGATCATTCCAATACCATTAGATTTTGAGCTTTTGGGGGATAGGGGCTATGTTTTACTCAGCCCTGTATTCTTAATGGCAGTCCCAGGATGTGCTACACAGTGCTCATTAAATGTTTGAAATTATTTCCATCACAAAATTTTTTCAAAAATTTTATATATTTATTTTAGACAGTGGGGAAGGGAGGGAGAAAGAGAGGGACAGAAACATCAATGAGTGGTTGTCTCTCGCATGCCCCCTACTGGGGACCTGGTCCACAACCCAAGCATGTATCCTGACTGAGAATCATCTGGAGATCAACCAGAGATCCACAGGAGATCCTTTGGTTCTCAGACCAGCACTCAGTCCTCTGAGCCTCACCAGCCAGGGCTCCATCACAGATTTTTGATGGGAATACCTTTCACTTCTTCTTCTCCCTTGCCTGTCTTTCTAACATTAAAATTACTTAATAGACAGGGGGGTTTTTGGTAGTTTCCTGAGGCCTTTTTTTAGAAATAAGAAATAAATAATATTAAATCTGAAATGTTTCTCAACAATAACCTTACGCATGTCACCTAAAAGGGTGAGTGGTGCATGTCCCAAGAGAGGTGACAATCTTGCTGAGGATAGCAGGGAAAAGAACTGTGGAGGTCAGGAAGAGGAGCCAGAGTGGCCGAAGCCAAAAAGGACCCAGAAGTAGGCCTGTGGACATATTGTTCTACACTGGCATCATGTCAGCTCCTAGTGGATCATTCTAGAAGTCTGGCTTAAAATAGTATTTCCCCTTGGGCCCTTGCTACTAATACAGCCCAGGAGGTAACCACTCTTCTTCTTATTCTTAACACTTTTGAAAAGGGTAGGAAACAGGCAATTGCCAGCAACATACCACCATGGGTTCTGGAGCCAGACTGACTGGGTTTGAGTCTTAGCTGTCACTTAATATTGTGTAATCCTGAGCAAAGTTCTTAAACTCTCTGAGCTTCATTTTCTTTCTCTGTAAAATAAGAATTACAATAATAATACTGTGTTCATTAGATTGTTGTGAAGATTACATGAGAATCTTTTCTCATTTAAAGCTGCTAGGCCATAGTAAGAGCTCAATAAATGTGAGCTGCTATTATTACTTTGGCCTGTGGACATTAGCTCTAGGCTTGGATAACAGAACATCTTAGAATAAGAAGAAAAAAATGTGGATGAGCAGCCATGGTTTTAAGTCCTGAATAGTGGGTCTTGGGGCCAAGAGTCAGAGATTAAAAGGTATGACTGATTCCTCACGTGTAACATGATAAAAGCATAGGCTCTGTGTCCTATAACTAAAGTTTTAAGGATCAAATGAGCTAATGCATGTGAAATAACTTTGTGAAATGCAAGCATTCTGTGCAAATGTAAGTGGCCTTCTCACTAGGCATTCCTAGACAGAGGAAAACATTATATTTAGTTTATAAATACTTAGGTTTTAATCTTCTGGGGCTTTCCTGCTATTATGTTAGGGTGCAGAGAAGTAGCACATAGATCAGACCCCAGTTGTCCTCTCTGCAAGGAACTCTGCACTTAAATATCCCCAGGCCCCACCCTGTACAGAAGATTTTAGATGGACCTTCCTCTTTTAAAGGATCATGCCACTAGGCCATCAGTTTAGGAATCATCTTATAGCTTGACACTTCTAATCTTGTTCACTGTGACCGTGGTAGGAGCAGGACAGTGTGACTGAGGATTTGGAAGCTGACTGTCACAGCTAATGATGGCTCAGCCCACAAGACTTGGAAGTTGCCTATGTCACCCCCTGTTCAGCTGGTAGATGAAATGGTGTAGAGCACTGTCATCCAGCAGCAAATAGAAACTAATCTATCCTGATATTGATAAAACAATAAACACATTTGGATTTCAATCAAAGAAAATATGTTTTCTTGAAATAGTTCTTAAAATCAGTGTGTGCCCTTCGAGATATCATGTTGGTGTGGGATATGAGGTATGCAGGAACAACGTCACATGGAATACCAAAATAGATTTAATAGATGAAACATACTTTAGCATATATCCTTGCTTCTTACCTTCTTATAGAATCTGTGAGACAATTGTTACAGTCTGGTTACTTGATTCACTGGACTGTTAGCATTTCATTGTTAAGAAAGAATGGATGTTCCAAAAAAAGGAATAGCGCAATTCTATTTATGGGAGAACTTCCTGTATTCAGAGCTAAAAAGGACCTAAAGATCTTACAACCCAGTTTTATTCTTTTATAAAGGGAACTGAGGCCATAAGTGGGCAAGTGACATACCTAAGGTCACACAGCCAGTCAATGACAGAGCTACAGTTTGAACCTAAGAAATGCTAACTATTTTGAAATGGGACATAATACAGGAAACCACCAATGAAAGGCACTTAATCATTGACATTCTGGTAAAAACACTAAAAAAAAAAAAAAAAAAAAAAAAAGGTATGTGCTCTCTGCTTCTTATTCTAGATGATCGCTAATATCCCTTCAATCAATATTGGCAGTCCAATAATTTATGCTGTGACATGTGCATTGTATCTCTCAGGTACCAAATCCTTTTCTATGAAGTGTAGGATCTGTTGGTACATATCCTTTACAAGTCTTCAAGCAGCCAGTTGAAAAGTAGAAACTTCAACCAGCCTCCTGTTTTATATATCCTGAAAGGAAATGTCCTTCATTACTTGTCTGTTGAGTACCAATGCACAAATCCTCAGCCGGTGAAGTTGAGACTTCCCTACCCACCAAGTTAATGGACATCCACTCACAGGGATGGGCTTTTTCTTCCTTCAAGAAACAAAGGTACAATTTCAGAAAATGTCCTCCATCTGGTTATACATTTAAAAACAACAGCAGCAATTGCTGGCGTGTTTTTTGTGGTGTTCCTCCCAATTCCACTGCTTGTAGAAATTTCATCCCCATCCTTCAGCAGAACAAACAAGTCAGAGAAGACACAACATCTCCTAATGTTATTCTGTCACATATCACTTCTTCTGATCTAGAAGAGTAAAGAAGTATAGTCCTGGTATATTTCAGTTCAAGCTGCCCTTACTTCAAGAACTTCAGGTCAATATAGCAAATGTGTTTTTCGGTACTTCTAAGTACTAAGCACTGTGTGTATAAGTACTATACACACAACAACACCCTTGTCATAAAGGAGCTTGCAGACTGGGGAGAGCGATGCAAACTTCTTACACAAAACAACTTCTATGGGAGGCACAAATGGGAGATCTATAAAAGGAACAATTATTCCAGGTATGGAAGATCAGAAACACCTCAAGGACAAGAAAGTGCCATTGCTAAGCTTTAAAGGGTGATTCAATCTAATTGGAGAAACATGTGTGTTAACGTAGGAACAATCTTCCTTTAATACTAGTTTCCACTTAATTAGCAGAAAAACGTATCTTAGATTTAAAACAAATAATACTAGCTAACCCTTCTTGAGCACTAACTGTATGTTCAACACTATGCTTAAGTGTTTCACTTTATCTATGTTATAATCATAGCAACCTTGTGTTGAGTGGCAGGTATTGTTTTTCCCCCAGGAAACCAAGGCCCAAGGACTTCCAGCTAGTTAATGGCACAGCCTGGATTTGAAGCCAAGCAGACTGACTCCAAAGCCAAACAATTTTGTAAAAGTGTGGTCTGTATACCTTACAATCACTTAGGGAGGTTGTTTAAAGCACAGATCCTGAGTCCCAGTCCAGAGTCAGGAACCTAAAACCCCGTATATGAAGCCCAGGAATATGTATTTTATACAAGATTTCCAAGGTGAAAACCACTGCAGCATAGCATCCACTTGCACCAAGAAAGCTGAAATATTACTAGAAAACATATCAATAGCATTCAATATTATTGGTAAATGATTTTTCATTATTAATTTACTAAGTCATTTATATTTTGCCCTGAGATGGTTCCCATCATATCTAAGAAAGGTAGCACTAAAAAGCTGTCCATCTGGGATCTCAGGGGAAAAATAGAGAGATAAATGGATGGCAGACTCTACAAAGGGAAGCAAATAGGGTTGCAAAGGCAATGGCTATGGAGGATAGTGTCAGCAAGTAGAATCCTGGGCCCTCAGCCACCCATTGCTGGCCCTGCCACTAAGCAGGTCATCTGACCTAGAACAAAACACTTGGCTTTTCTAGGGCTCACTTCCCTTTTGGTAAAGAAAGACAGTACATAGTATATATGTAGCCCAAAAAACTAGAGCACTGTAGGAATCAAATAATAGTGAGGTAGAGAATATGTCAATGAACACTGTAGCAATGACACCCTAGGATTAGAGACAGTCACCTGGGGATCTTATCTGGTTTGGTAGGACTGGGGTAGGGTTGTGGACTCTGAATTTCTCACAAGGTCTCACATGATGCCCGTGTTGGTCAATGAAACACACTTTTAATAGCAAGGGTTTAGCCCACAGTCCTTAATGGGCTATAAGGAACTCCTTTTTATCTATATTGGCTGAAAAGTGAGCAGTTCTGAGCCAACGAACATTCTCTGGTGATATGGTTGCTATGTACATATCACCAATTCCAACATAATTTTAATTCCACAAACTGCACTAATTCTAAAAGGATACCACATGTAATGAAGTCTTACTTCCATACCTCAAAAGATACCTTTATTGGGCACTTGTAATGTTCTGGCAACTAGATGAATTGCTTTCACATGGATTATCATATTCATTCTCTCAATAACCTTATGCAATAAATGACTGTTTTATTACCATTTACAGCTGAGGACAATGAGGCCTTGAGAGGTGGAATAACTTCACCTGCCCAGTGTCACACAGCTAGAAAATGACAGAGCCAGGACTGGAGCTCAAATCCTCCTTAAAGACCTGATTACAAAGGTTTTCTATAGTAGTTAGTGCAAAATCAGTAGGTTCTAGGTAGGCAAAAAAGGCCAACAAGGAAGAATATGGCTTCCCTCAGAGAGCGCTCTAATGAAGCTATTGCTCCAGCAGACTTCAAGATGGCCACAGACTTGTGTCCTCAAGGAGCAATACTTCCACTGTTGTTGCAGCAGCTGCTCCTCCCACCTGCCCTTTCATGAACGCTCATGCTCTATGCTTTGCACACTTTATCTCATTTAATCTTCACTGCTCCCCTTTTTATCTCATTTCTAAGAAGATGAAACAACCACAGAGAGGTTAAGCAACTTGCCCAAGATTATATAGCTAATAAGCAGAAGAGCTGGGATTCAAAACTACTGAAATGGCTGAACACAAAGCCTTTTCTTTTTAACTGTGATGTTGTAGTGTTTCCGCTTAACTGAGTAGACCCCGCCAGGCTCTCCTGGATGTAAACTATCTTCCTTTTTATCTAAAAGGTTTTGGTAGTGACCCAAGGCACTGCCTGGTTAAAAACGAAAAGATGCCAAATACTTTACTAGACCCACCATATCCATGGAACTTAGATTCTAGTTTGAGGACATAAATAAGTTTTAAAATATAAAGAATCCATGATGGTAAATTCTATAAGGAAAATAAAAAGAATACAATCCTTACTATCTCAATCCTCACAAACATCTTGGAAAGTGAGTATTACTAAACCCATTTGACAGATGAGGGAAATAAAAATCAGAGACATTTACTTTACGAACAACTGAGCTATGCATACCTGGGACTCTGTCACCAAAGCTGGAACTTCTTCCACTGGAGTATGCTTACCATCCAGAACAAGGCATAGCACTTTAGCTTCCTTTTCATGTTCAACATCTTATTTCTCTCACTTTGATTGCACTTGCCCATTGGTGTGATTTTGGTTGTTGTCGATCTTTATTGTAGAATATCCTAAGCTTTCTTCCTCAGAAGAAATGTCTGCACACTTAAATCTAAGTCACGGAATTCTCCTAAGCACTCCTTAATATTTTAGTTTTCATCAAAATTCTAGGCATAAACAACATTTAAATTTGCTTCTTTTATGTGATGTGATTAAAAGTCCTGAATAGTGTCTGTGTGAATCATCAACCTTTGTGAAAGCTTTTGTGTAATAGCATTCCCCCTTTGAATAATGCGTTATAAATCAGTTCCAAAGATTGAATCAGTGAGGTAAAATTGGCAGGCAGGAAAGTATTACCAGACACTAATTCTCTTTCTTCAGGGTGAACTCTATAAATGTGTAGCAATACAACAGCTTTGTGATCTCCAGGAGAGTCTGTGGTGCTCAAATGAAACCCATCAGACAAAAAAAAAAAAAAAATACACCTTTTTTCTACCACAAATTACCCTGTACTTTATTAGTAACAGGAAAACAAGTAAGCTTTGAAAGCAAGAAGACAATAGTATTCTCTATTAAGCAAAGGTTTTATTTCACAAATGCCTGCAGCATTAGTACTTTAAAAGAAGAGTTAATTTGTCCTCATTCTTTTTAAACCTGGGGGCACTGAATTTGTGGGTTTCAGGAGAGGGAAAATCAAAACACATCACTGAAATAAACCAGCTTCCACCCCATAACAGGAAAGTGGCTCAGGGGGAAAAGCATGTTCATCAATTGCATTTCAGAGATATCCACTTCAACTTTTCCAGCCAATGACTTCCTTTGCCAGACACTTAGAGCTCTTGGTTGCCCTATCTAATGTCAAACTACGAAAGCCATTCTTTAATGATGGCACAAGGGATAAATACCATCCACTCCTAAAAAACTTTGGGTGTGGTAGACAATTCCATGCCAACAATAGGCACACTGTCAAAATGAGTATGATCTCACCTATGAGTGGAATCTAATGAACAAAACAAACGAACAAGTGAAATAGAACCAGAGACGTGGAAATGAGGAAAAGACTAGCAGTGACCAGAGGGGTGGGAAGAGGAGAATAAGAGGGGAAAGAAGGGGAAGAATCTAGTCAAGAAATAGGTATAAATGACCCATGGACATGGACAACAGGGTGGGGATTGATTGTGGGAACGGGAGGTGGGTGGGTCAGGGGAGAGCAACACAGGGAAATTGGGACAACTGTAATAGAACAACAATAAAAAAAAGAAGTAAGTTCAAACAGCACAGGTGACAAACAGCTTAGTACATCAGAACTTGCAATGGCTCTGAGCAATTGATTTTCTATGTCTAGGTGTCACGGGACTTGGACAGCCAACACTGTTTTCAGCAACAATACTTGCTGAGCCTTGTGTTTTCTGTGGCAAGGGCAGCTACACTTCTGTTGCTCTTTTATGACTGCTAAAACTCACTTATGAAATATTTTCTTACTCTTCTCCAACACTGTTTTCAATATCATCATTATCACATCTTAACTTGATGTTGGCATAATGCTAAGTTTTGCATTTATTATTTCATTTAATCCCCACAAAATCCCTAGATGATAGAAAAAGTCATTACCAAAGCAATGGTAGTTATATCCTCAGAGCTACTGTGTTATGCACCAGGCATTCTTCTAAGCACTTGACACACATCATCTCACTTCCTTCTTATTACAACTCTATTATTAACTCCATTTTGCAGACAAGGAAAGTAAAAATCAGAGACATTATGGAACCTTTCCAAGGTCATTGTTAATATAAGTAGCAGAATCAGAGCTGAAACCCAGGTTGTTCAGATATTAGTGCTCACACTTTTTCCAGCTATTGGATTTTACCTCGGTGAGGACAAGAACTGTGTTTAGTTCATGTCAGTATCACTCACAGCATCTAACAGACTCTGACACATAATAGAGAGAAGCAGTATTTGGATTGCCTCTCCGAGTTTATGTCAATGCCATTTCTCCAGGTCACTCTAAGCTCTGTGAAGGTAATTCCTAAACATGAAAATAAACAATCTGCACCACTGACTATTCTTGGCCCAAAATCACAATACTACTAAACTGAGATAGTTCTCCTAAATGTTGTTTAATTCTCCTATGAACTCTTCCCCCCAGTGGTGGTGGCCATTCTGACTCTCTTGCTGGTAAAGGGATGGGTTGCTGAGCCTTTCACTTCCTTGAGTCTGCCATTTGGAAATACCTCTTAATTGTATTTGAGAAAAACTCATACACTGCTGTTAGGTGCTTAAATTGGTAGAGCTTTTCTGGAGGGCAGTTGGGCTAATATAACAAAAGCTATAATGATGTCTATACCTTTTGACATGATGTTCAAAACTGTGTTAACTAGAATAGCAAAAGATATAAAATATCTTAAATTACTATCAATAGGAAAAGAGTAAAGTGTGGTAGAAATATCATACAGACATTAAAATTATTTTCAAAGAATATTTAATGACTGGTAAGTGGTCACAGTATGATGTTTAGTGAATAAGGTGTCCCTGGAGTTTAGAGTCTATGAGGAGAGAGATATTATAACAACAACTATAAACCTAATTATTAAAAAATAATGAACATTTATATGCACAGTCCATATTCTAACACACTGAATGACATATAGTAGGTGCTCAGTGAATTACTTGTTGATTGAAATGAAGAATGAATAAATGAGTGAATGAATGCATGCATGCATGCAAATAAACAAAGAGTGTAATTAAACCAAAATGGTGTTATCTGGGGCATGAGACTGCATGTGATTTTCATTTTCTTTCATAATATTTTCTGGGCTTTTAAATTTGTTTTATTTTGTATTGCTTTTAATATCTCAAAATTATCATCTTGATGAGATATTATCTATAAATGGGGGAGGGCTATACCTATTAGTGTAAAACAAAAAATACAACTGAGAAATGTAAAAACTATCTGGAGGACCTGGGGGGTGTTTTTCAGATCAGAATTCTTTTTCTCCATAGAATGACGAGCAGTAGCTGTTGAAACTTTCTTTGTGCTCTGCATATAACTTCAGAAAGAAAACAACTTTTAATTCTTCAGTTAGTGCCAAAAGAAGGAAATGGGCAGCAGATCGCAAAAATAGACTTCTTTTCCTCAATGGGGGATCAGATCTCACAGTCTAAGTCAGTTGCTTGGGCTTGAACTCTATAGAACCTTGTTCACACTGGAAGCCTTTGACGTGTAAAATTGGCAAAGCCTTGGGGAAAATGATGTCACCAAATCATCTTTGAAGTAGTTTTTACAATAAGACTTCAAGATATTTTATTCACCTAAAAATAAAGTTGGGAGTGTCCTGACCAGTGTGACTCAGTTGGTTGGGCATGGTCTGCAAACTGAAGTATCACGGGTTTGGTTCTCCTTTGGGGCACATGCCTGGGATGGGAGTTTGGGCCCCTATCAGGGCACATACGAGGGGCAACTGATCAATGTTTCTCCCTCACATCGATATTTCTTTCCCTCTCTTTCTCCCTCCCTTCCTCTCTCTCTAAAAATAAATTGCAACAAAAATTAAAAAATAAAGTTTGAGGTGAGTTAACAATTTGTAATTTCTAAGAGCTTTTGACATATATTTGACGTCTTCATTTTTATCTCTTCGATGTGATGTATCAATTGACTTTGTTTTCCCCTATCAATGTTCATGAATTTGTACAACAGAACCCTTTATTTTCAGAAAGGCTATTTGTGTGTGACTTACTGTGTTCTAAAATATGTGTTCTATAAATTGTAAATGGCTATAATTACCGTAAGATGAATGTAATATATTGGCTACATTCTTGTAATTATTATAAAGAAATGGCCTGGTCCATGGTCTCAAATCAAATTTAAAAGGCATAAAATTCAATTTTATTTTCTCAAGATCTGTGTAAAAGTTGAGCACATAGAAAATACAATTTCAAATGTAACACACCCGCCCAAAAGCAGTTTCTACACAGACATTGTGAAATGACATATTTCTAGAATTTTCTTTGCAATCTCAAGTCCTAGTGTGTGCTGTCTTCTGATGACCACACTCTGAAACATAAAAGTGCAAAAATCTGGTTTAACAGATCCCCAATCTCTCTTTTTCATTTCCTCCATGAGGAAATAAAACATCACCACCTCAAACTAAAGATGCAGGAAGAAAAATATTGTACTGGCAGAGCCATTTCTGATGCAAAAAAATAACAGTTTAAATTTTTCACACGTGTATTCCATAGATATATTGATATCATACATTTATAATTCAAAAGTGAACATTAACTCACTAGGATGGCTATTCTAAAAAAGACAGGCAATGACAAGCATTGGCAAAAATGTAGAGCAATTGGAATCCCTAAACATTGCTGGTGGAAATATAAAATGGTGCAGGCACTTTGGAAAACAGTCAGACAGTTCCTCCAAAAGTTACACATATAATCACTATATAACCCAGCAGTTCCACACCTAGGTATATACCTAAAAGAAATGAAAATGCACGTCCACCCAAAAACTTGTGTAAAACATTCACAGTAGCACCATTCATAATAACAAAATATATGGAAACAACTCAAATATATCCATCAGTGGATGAATTAGCAAACAAAATGTGCTATATTCATACAATGGAATATTATTCAACCATAAAAAGACGAAGGACTGATACTACTACAACATTGATGAATCTTGAAAACATTTAACTCAATAAAAAGCCAGGCACAAAAGACCACACATTGTACAATTTTGGTTATATAAAATGTTCAATATAAGCAAATCCATAGAGATAGAAAGCAGATTAGTAAGTGGCAGAGGCTGAGTGAGGAGGAAATGTGGAGAGTCTGCTAATGGTTTTCTTTTGGGGGTGTAAAAAATGTTCTGGAATTAGTGGTGATTATGAAAAAATTCTGAATTAATAAAAACCATTCAGCTATATGGTTTATTTTTTTAGTACACATCTTTCTTAACACATTTTTTTAACTGACATTTACATGTCCTTCCTTTTCCTTTTTTTCAATTACGGTTTACATTCAATATTATCCTGTATTAGTTTCAGGTGTATAGCATAGTGGTTAGAAAACCACATACTTTATAGAATGGTCCCTTCAATGTTTCAAATACCCACCTGGCACCATGCATAGTTATCATGATATTATTGACTGTATTCCCTATGCTATAATCTACATCTCCGTGACTATTCTGTAACTACCAATTTGTACTGCTTAATCCATTCACCTTTTAAAAAAGATTTTATTTATTTATTTTAGAGAGGGGAAGGGAAGGAGAAAGAGAGGGAGAGAAACATCAATGTGTGGTTGCCTCTCATGCGCCCCCCACTGGGTACCTGGCCTGCAACCCAGGCACGTGCCCTGACTGGGAATCAAACTGGTGACCCTTTGGTTCACGGGCCCGCACTCAATCCACTGAGCCACACCAGCCAGGGCATCCATTCACCTTTGTGACCTAGTCCCCAAGCCCCTCCCCTCTGACAACTGTCAGTTTATTCTCTGATTCTATGAGTCTGTTTCTATTTTGTCTGTTTATTTTGTTCTTTAGATTCCACATAAGTGAAATCAGGTGGCATTTGTCTTTCTCTGTCTTTTTCACTTAGCATAATATTCTCTAGATTCATCCATGCTGTCCCAAAAGGTAAGGTTTCATTCATTTTTTATGCCCAAGTAGTATTCCATTCCAGATATATTTAGCACAGCTATTTTATCCACTCATCTATTGATGGGCACTTGGGTTGCTTCGATATCTTGGCTATTGTAAATAATGCAGCAATGAACATAGGGGTTCATATATTCTTTGAAATTAGCATTTTGGATTTCTTTGGATATATTCCTAGTAGTAGAATAGTTGAGTCATGAGACAGCTCCAATTTTAATTTTTTGAGGACCTTCCATACTGTTTTCCACAGTGCTGCATCAATCTACATCGCCAGGAACAGTGTCAAGTGTACACTTTAAAAAGGTGAATTATGATGGGGGACCCAGAAAAACCCAGAATTATCTTCTGGAGGGCGGGTCCCTTGTAACACAGGCTTCCTCCACTAGGTGAGTGTTCTAGGAACCCATCTGTATTAGTGTACCAGCTAGATTTGTTGTGAGAGGCTGCATTCAGCTTCAGTGAATTTTTTTTGAAGACTCTTTCAACACGTTTGCCCATTTCATTATGGGTGATTTACAAATGCTCCTGCCTGCACTGCTGAGTGTTCAGTTTTTCACAAAAAAAAACAACCTGTTTTTCCAGCATAGCCCCTTTGCCCCACCCTCCCTATTCACTGGATCTCATTCATCTCAAGAGACTTTTCTTTTTGTTTCCCTGGATCAAAAAAGTCCTCAAAGGGAAAGGCTTTGCCAATGTGGAAGAGGTGAAACAAAAAACATCAGAAGTACTAAAAGGTATCAAAACTGACAAGTTCAAAACTATTTTGAACAGTGGAGAAAAACATCTCTATAGCTGTATTGCATGAAATATATAGTACTTTGAAGGTGACTGAAGTTTAAACATGTAAGAATAAATACACTATTTTTTACACATAAATTCCGGTTTTGGGGTCCCCCTTCATATGTATTATGGAAATTACATCTCAGTACAGCTGTTATTTTTAAAAACAATATTAAATGTACAAGCTGAAAATAAAGATGAATATTCAAATAACATCTGTATCAACAGTTGAAAGTTCATCAATTCAACAGCACATTATTCAAAGAGGGAAATGTTGATGGTCTATTGTGTGCCTGACACTATTCTTGGTGCTGAGAATACAGAAATGAGCATAACAAAATCCATGCCCTGATGAAGGAGGCATTCTAATGACCCAACTTTACATGTGCTGGCAGATATATTTGACTTTAACTTTGGAGGAACCCCCGAAGGAAAATGTTTTTGGGGTTGGGTGAAGAGCTCTTTTGGGGGTTGGGTGAAGAACTCTTTAACTTCTTTGTTCAGTCACAAAAAGTGCTATTTGTTCTTTTCTGTACTCCTCCCCATATGCTGATTTTTAGTACCAAGTACAAGTATTCCTGCTTCCAGAAAAGTAGCTCCTACAGACAGTGGATCGAAACTTCTATGAAGCTAAATTCCAGTCCTAATGCAAGGATCCCTCATCTATTTGGAGAAAGCCATAGAATGTCTCATGAAAGATATGGAGAACTGAACTTGTGGTTGGTTTAAAGAAACTTATGAGCCATAACTATAACCACAATTCATTTTACTTAAACTTGGGTTATAGAGCTCTCTAGAACTGTTTAAAAGGAATATCCCCCACAAAGTATCTTTTTCTTCATGGTCCATCTCTGCCCCATGGAATACAGTGGTTATCATTGCTGACAATACTAAGTAGTTTTTCAAGGCCCTTCCTTCAGAACCAGGAGCATCCTGTCCATCCAACCTTAGTTCTCACTCTTCCTCTAAATACACTGCTTCTCTGCTCCAGCTGGGCAGGGTTTCTAGGCTTTCCCTATAGACACCATGCTTGTTCTCTTCTCATGCTAGTAAAAATGCCCACACCTTTCTCTCCCTGTTACTTTTCAAGGTCCAGCAGAAGTTTAACTGCCTCCAGGAAACTCTCCATAGCTGTCCAGCCCATGCTGGCCTTGGTCTGTACCACACAGAGCTACTCAACAATCCTAATTCAAGGATGAGCTCCCTGAGGGCAGACATCACATGGCTTGCCATTCTTCCACCTCCCTTAGCACATTAGAAAGCATACGATTGGTTAGGGCCCTCAGTGATTCTAGAAACTTATTCTACCCCAGATATATAAAAAGGGCATATTGGGGATTTAATTTCCTTAATGAAATTACTAAAAAGATTTCTTTATTTGTCACAATAAAAGGAAATGGGGTATAGTTTCTTCTTCTTTCCTAAGTAAACTGAGTTTGAATAACCTTGAGACCTTCACTAACTCACCATCTACCGAGGCCACATCATTCCATTAAATAATGACAGGCTCACTAGGCTCAGATTCATGATATCAAACCATGGAGCTTTACACTGTCCTTGTGCCATTTTCTATTTTAACTTTTCAATTCTAATAACTTTGAGGTTAGCTATGACAGAAATCATCTCGAATGTTTTTGGCTATTAAAATAAGTGAAGTTTCTTCTCTGAAGCTAGCATGCACTTCAGTGATATGTCATAGTACAGGGTTCCTTGTTTTCCAGCCATTTCCATTTATTTCAGATACTGAATAAAAAAGTCTTGGGACTATGTTGCTGCTCTAAACTTTCAATCTTATATACTCACATTTAGCTGCTGGTTACATATACATGGTGTGCCAGACTAACCCCTAAATTACTAAAGTGTAAATGCACACATGATGTGCTTCATGAACACCCTACTTGTCATAAAGTTGTTAATCTCATCAACATGAATATTATACATTTTTACAAACAAAAGTTTTCTTCAGGTGTGTTTTACAATGGTATGAATGGTTAATCAAATAACATATTACCATATTATTGGAGGATAGTGTAGGTAAAATCGATTGAGAAAATATTGAAAGATGAGGGGGGGACAACATAGCTAAAAAGAGAACTGTTGGGAGACACATTGCCGAAAAGACGACTGTCAGAAGAATATGGATTTTAGCCCCAGGAGCTAATCTAAAAGATTTAATGAAGCATATTAATATGGAGAACAAGACAATTACTTTCAAAGACAAATCTGTAGCATCTACATCTTCTGATCTCCAAAACTCAAGCAAAAAAGAGAAAGAAACATACCCACAGAGCTCATACTATGATGTGAGTGATCTGATGTGTAGTACACACACAACTAACAGATGGCATAGCTGCATTAGAAATCTGTGCTGTATATTTCAACTTTATTTGACCCTATGTCTTTGTAAAAGCAAGAATGAAGTGGGTTACAGTCCTGCTCCTGTCCATCCTCCTTCCAACCCATCTTAGAAACCATAGTCAGAATCACTACCAAAATACTCCTTGCATCCAGTCACTCTTTTACTCAGAAATCTAATGTTTCCCACTCATTAGCCTGGCATTCATACAATCAACCTATCTTATCAACCTTATCTTCCACTATCTGCTTTTTCCTCTATTCAAGCCAAGCAGCCCATTTACCGGCCTTCCCACAAACCCACCAAATGAGTTGCAGGCTGGAGCCACAGCTTGGGCCCTTTTCCACATGAAATGACCTCTCTGCATATTAATATCACACCCACTTTTTCTCAAGGTCCAGCAATGCATTCACTCCAGTGAATCTCCCCATCTTGACTCCTTCTTTCTGTTAGTATGACAGCGGCATACTAACTTGTATAACAGGTCACTTAACACCAGTGATTTTCCTTTCTTATCTTCCTCATTATTTCCCTGCCCCATGAAAAAGCAAAACAAAAACATTTCCTCTTAATTATGCAGACCTATACAATTCTTTGCCCCAAACCTAATCTCAGCCCTCCCTCAACTGATTTTACACTGCAAAGATCTGTTAGTGAACTTTTTGAAATGCTGATAACATCTCCAGGATCTTATTCTTTTCTGCTCCCCAGCAATCTCCTTAAGAAAAAGGAAGTGGATGGAGCTATGTGAATTATGCTAGCCTCACAGAAGGCTGTAGTCTGTTCTAGTTTTCAATAACCATTTTTTTTTTTTCCTGGAACAACAGTCATTTAGCTTGCTGGGCAGAGGAGTGCCTGCCCTGAACCAGTAGTATTCAAAGGGAGGTGATTTTGCATCCCAGAGTAAATAGAAACGTGGCAATGTCAAGAGACATTTTTGCTTGTCGTAGTTGGAAAGGGGTGGTACACATCCTATGATGTGAACATACAACAATGCCCACAGATTAACATCCTATAACAAAGAATTATCCTGCCCAGCCCTGGGCAGGTAGCTCAGTTGGTTAAAGCATTGTCCTGATGTGCCGAAGTTGTGGGTTCAATCCCTGGTCAGGGCACATACAAGAATCAACCAATGAATACATAAATAAGTGGAAGAACAAATCTCTCTCTCTCTTTCTCATCAATAACTAAAAAAATTTTTTAAAAAGAATTATCCTGCCCAAAATGTCAATATGAAGCTCTGTTAACAGGAACATTGTTATGCACAGTGTCTAACACAGTGCTACATATCTATGATAGCATTCTTCAATAAATCCATGTTGATTATATGTCACCATCTATCTGGTTGAGTAAAGAGAAGAGAATTTAATCTAAAAATGATAGGTTTGGTTTTATCCTACTTTTAGCTAATGGAATTTAAATGCCACTTTTAAGAAATGTCACTTTAGACTAATGTTCAGCAGTATCCTTTCTTCTTAAGCCCTTTATGAGATAGATGATTTTAGTAAGGAAATGGGAACAGAAAGTAGTTATGGGACTTGTCTAACATTGTCAATTATGATGGAACTAGAGAAAACTGAAGTCTCAATCTTTCTTTTTCCACTCAGTCATAGCTGAGAAGATTATGGACCATTAATTCAGCCATTCAGCAGACATCTAATGAACTCCTATTGCACAGCAAACACGGGGGTAGTCTCACTTCTCGAGTTTTAGTGTGATGCATTCATTGCAAAAAGCCTTGTCAGTGGCATAGCAAACATTTTCTGATGAAGCAATGCTGCAATCTTTACCACAGGTTGGGCATCAAGTATATCACAGATGTGACCATGCAAGGGGTATAAAGACAATCATAACAAAATTATAATTCAATTTCACTTTAAATAAACATTGATCTTTGGATACAAACAATGTATGTATTCAACATGCAAAATGCAACTCTACTGATTTATAAATTCAACTCAAACCTAATATAGCAGCCATAAAATAGCTATCAAATACGAAAGTGAGCAATAAATGTATTCACCCTCTACTAATTTGGAAGCATTTGGGGAATATGTGCAAAGCTGAATTTAAAGCCATAAATCTTTTTTAAAAAGTTATGTTAAGTAAGTTAGAATTGGCCTTTTCTTTTCCCCCAGGGCCTTCTTGACACTGGGCAGGTATCAGAACATTTCACACTTCCAGAAAAGCTATATAAAAACATTTAGCTGATCATCATCACTAGAGTTTTTTATAAGGTGCCTCAAAACATTTTTTAAAAATAGTTAAAACAGAGAAAATATAGTTTCTTGGAACGGAGAAATGAGTGCAGAGAAATTTACTGTATAGGTGTCAAATTAAGTAGCGACCATCTAGTCCAGCAGCACAGGGCAAAGTATAAGGGCACAAAAGCTGCCAGCAGGGAAATAAAGACTGAATGAAGTCCAAAGGAAAAAGCTGTTGCAGCTCAGGCTGGGAGAAATACTGTGTGTAGCTAGGCAGTGGCTGTAATCGTGCAGCAGTTCAATCCATTCTGAAAACAAGAGACTCCATCCTTTGAAAACTGCTTCATACCTCATTGATGATACTTTAAATCCTTTCCTCAAACCCATGAGGACCATCTAGTAAATGAACCTGCTCTGAAGTAGATTAAATGAGTAGACTGTGTTCTAGCAGTTAAACCACATCTAATCTAAGAATTAGTAAAAACTCATAATTTTCACTTGGAACAAATATCACATTACAATCATTTTAAGGAAAGTGCCCCAAAGAGTACGGTGTAACTGTCAGGTGCTCATATCTTAGAGCATAATTTTTGATTGGATCAAAACCTCTACAGTCTTTTAAAAAGCTCATTAAGATCTGAGCCACAGAATAAACTTGAAAGGAAAAAAATCAAAAGTTTCTTTAAATTAATGGAGGCAAATGCAGTATTTGTATAAGTTAATTTGGGGAAGATTCATTTGGGGTTTTTTCAGCATGCTCTATGATCATCCACACTGATCCCTCCCCATTGCCATATACAGCACACACAATACTGATGGCAATAACAGGTACGTCTTCAGCCTTTACCATATGCCTGGTCTGTGCTAAGTACTTTACATGGATAAATTCCCTTATTCCATCCAATAACTCTACTATGTAGGTGCTCTTACTATCCCCAGTTTACAAATGAAGAAACTAAGGCTCAAAGAGGCAGTCAGTGGACCAAAGTCACGTAGCTAACAAGAGGCAGTGTCACAATTTCAACCCAGGCAGTCTGACTCCAGAGTACATTGCCCACTTTCACTGGCATTTCTTCCCCATACGGTCCTCTACATCTGTCAGCTGCAATTCTTACAGGGGTAGCTACTACTACCCTTACGGGGAAGGCATTACAAACCACCGTGCACATGTAATATCAGCTGCATGGAGAACATGCCAAGTCCATCTCTGACTGGCACTGGAGCTAATAAGCTTTACTGATCTTTTTCAGTCTCCAAATGACCAACCTTTCTCCCATCAAAAGCTCTTCAGCCTGGCTGCCATTTCCCCCACTGCTCTTAAGATGGAGCCTCCTTTGGCTCCTTGATAAACATGGCCATCATGCATTTGGAGAGGAAACCTCCTTTTTAATAGTCCAAATAACTTCGGGACCCAAATTCTCATTTAATACAAAGTTGTCCTCCTGTTTCCCTCATCTTAGCTGAAAACAATGTATCTCATCTCAGCTCATAATAGCTGCCATTTATGGAGTACTTACCATGTGCCAGGTACTGTGCCAGGTACCATACCAGGCCCTCTGCATAAATCCTATCAGTGAATCTTTATAACCATTCCATAAGGTAGACACTAGTATTATTCCTGTTGTGAGGAAATCAGGACTCAGCCATATTAACTAATTTGTCCACATAACATAGCAAGGAAGTGCTACAACAAGGATTGGTCCCATTGGTTCCCCAATGGGACCAATTGGGGCTGCAAGACCAATGTTGACCAGGTCATTTCACTTTGCTGAGAACCAGTGTTCTTATCTGTAAAATGAAGGAAATAAGAGCTTGTACATAATGGGTTTATTGTGAGAATAAAATGAAAAACTGCAGTCAAAATCTCTGTGTAGTACGTACACAATGTAAGCCCTCAACAATAGATAATTTTCTTTCCCATGCTGAGGAGTACCCTTCATAGGATTGGTGCTATTCACAGCTCTCCAGCCTCAAGATAACAGAAAGATTCAGGCTAACTAGCTGGAATAGAGTCTTGAACTTCTCTCTCAGAAGCAGGAGCTCAGGTGGCTTTGGGTTTCACCTTTGCACCAAGGTGCTATTATCCTCCTTACACCTACATCAAGCCTATCACTGTACCACCTAGGAGAGGAAGCACACAGTGAACATGCTACACATATATAAGCTGAACTTAATCGCAAGCACACTGGATTTAGATGTGCCATAGACCAGTGATACTCTTTTTTTAATTAATTTATTTATTTATACTTTTTTTATTGCTGTTCTATTACAGTTGTCCCAATTTTCCCCCATTGCTCTCTGCTGCCCCACCCACACCCCTCCCAGTCAATCCTCACCCTGTTGTCCATGTCCATGGGTCATTTACACTTGTTCTTTAACTAAACCATTTAGACCAGAGATTTTCAACCTTTTTCACTTTGATGGTACACATTAACTAATTACTAAAATTCTGCGGCACACCAAAAATATATATATTTTTGCCAATCTGACAAAAATAGGTATAATTTTGATTGATTTACCAAAAAGAAATAATAGCAGTGATTACCTACCCTTTTTGCTCCAAAGTGACTTTTTAAAAAATTGAGTGCCTATACTTGTATATAAGAACTTCTGGTTCCAAGAATTAACCAATCACATGCATCCTTATTATGCAACGTGCCCAATAAGATGCAACTCTATTATATGATCTATATATTTGTGGTGCAAGACAGGGCATTCAAACCAGACAGGTGTTGTTGTGTTGGATGTTGTCATTTTTCTTCAATTTGTCAATCTAAGGGAAAATAATTTAGTGACCCTGACTAAATAGTCAGGTATTGCATGCTTTAAAAATTCTTGCTGCACACCCATGTGCTGCAGCACACCAGTTGAAAATCGCTGCTCTAAACTGTACCTAGCTATGAGGGTTTTCACCTATACTGTTTTAACACAAACTAGAAAGGATGGGATTGTTTTCCTGTCAGATCAGTTATGAGTCCAAATTCCCTTCAGGAGATAAGGATGGTGTTAAACTGAAAAGATACAGAAAATAATCTAATTGGTTTGAAATGTTAATGGATTAATAGTAATGGATTAATTTCATATGTGCTAAATGTAATATTCAAGATTTATAAAATAATAAAAGTAAAAAAGAGGGGATAACTAACTCTCCTTTGGAGAGAATAAGAAAGCTTCATACATGACAGTTGAGCTGAGTCTTCAATGATGAGTTAAAGGTAAGTAGAAGTGGTGAGAAGAGGAAAATGGCTTTTTGGGCAAAGGAAAAGCACAAAAACACAAAGGTGTGTGTGACAGAGGCATATTCTCAAGAATAGTGAGAGTAGTGAGAGAGTGAGGTGGTTGGACAGGTGAGCGAAGGTCAGATAAAGAATAGCCTTGTCTGTCAGGCTAAGGAGAACATGCATCCCATGGTTTCAAAAGTGTTCTGCAGAAGGTTGTCTGCAGGGCCTATGGTGAAGAATGTGAGCGTGGGGAAGAGGGGTGAGTCCATGATGATATCCATTTGGGATCCCTAAAGATACAGTTAAACATGGTTTTCACTGAAGGACTTCTTAGGACATTTAATATGAGTTTGAACTTCCAAGAAGAGAATAGTATAGAAGTTTCCCTAAAGCTACTTCATGACAGACCCATTTTTCACAAAATTTCTTGTAAACTTAGGGTTCAATGGAATGTACTTGAAGAAATGGAGGTTCACAGAGCCATTGAAGTTTAAATAGAACCTTAAACAATCTCTCTGTCAGCAGCACAGAGAACTGACTTATGCAGTAAAGTAGAATGGCAGTGATACATCACAAAGCTCTTGAAAAAAATCTGGGCAAGAGATGCTCAAATAAAGGAATCATGGGCATAGAAAGGAGAGAGGTGATTTTGAGAAATATTCATGAAGTTAAATCCATAGAACTTGAAGGATGTAGATGAATGGGTGAGGGAAAAGGATATGCCCAAATTCCTGGTTTGATAAATCATGTGGAGGGCAATACTACTAATGGCGCATGATAAGCAATATAGAGGAGAAAAAAGCAAGATTGGGGTAGAGTAGTGGTGAAAGGAAATGCTAGGTTCCTCTTTGCAGTGTGTGGAGTCTGTGGGACATCTGAAATGAAAAATTTCAACAGGCAGTTGAGTGGTTGGGTTTCAAGCTCAGGTAAGAGGTCAAAACTTCAGAGGTAGATGTGGGTCTTGTCAGCATGCAGGGGTGTCCAACCTGAGACCCACAGGCCACATGCAGCCTAGGATGGCTGTAAATGAGGACCAACACAACACTGTAAATTTCCTTAAAACATAATGAGATTTTTTTTGTGATTATGTATTTAATGTGTGGCCCAAGACAACTCATCTTCCAGTGTTGCCTAGAGATGCCAAAAGGTTGGACACCCCTGATAGATGCTACAACCATGGGAATGAATGAGATATCCAATTCAAGAAAGAGAATGGTCAGCGTTAGTGCTAAGTGCTCTGAAGACAGGTTGAATAAAGATTTATTAGAGTTGGGTTTGACAATTTGGTCAACAATGACCTAGAGTTTCACTGGAGATATTGCAAAATAAGCCAGATTTCGGGTAAATAAGGAAGAATGAAAGGTGAGATTATGGAGAAGAAATATCTAGATAACATTAGAAAAAGTAATCTGAAGAAGCACAAGATGTTTATCCTAAAAAGAAGATATGGAGGCGGAGGGTTATAGCAGGTGATATAAAAGAGGCATGAGAGCTATTCTGTTTCCCCTGAGAGGACTAACTTCAATTACATGTTAGGTAGACCCAGGGTCTTGCCCAGTTTGTGTGGCCAGTGACCTGAGCCTGAGTTTTTAAATCCACAAAATGGGAATGATAATCATAGATAAGTTCTTGGTTACTGTGAGGAATAAACTATTTACTAAGGTAACACACAGGCAAACTTATGCATCCCATGGCTTAGCACTTAGTAGGTATTCCATAAGGGTTCAATCTCACTCCCTAAATCACAGAGATAATGACATAATGCCAGTAGTGTTTTGTAAACTCAAAATCTTGACATAAATGTGTGTGATATGCGGGAAGGGTATCTGCAAATCTCTCTTAAAATTTCCTTTGTGTCAGAAACCTAAAACCTGTACAGACACACATTGTCTCTTTCCCAAGCCCCAGACCTTGTTTACTAAAGTCATTCACCACCATTTAAAGTGGCCAGAACTTTTCACTTCATCTCTATTCTCACATGCCCAAATCAGGCTCTGGGGTTCCTCTCATCACAAAATTCCTTGACAATTGTTTGTTTGTTTGTTTTTCACCTAGTGGCACACCTGGGACTCCAGAGAGAATTCCTAAGGAGACAACTAGTCATGAAATTTCAGTCTGGAATTGTAGCTGTCCAGGAACTCCTCCCTCGGTTCCAATAGCTCTGCCTTCAGAAATCCTCTCCAAGATGCTGGCCAGGGACAGAAGGCCCATATTGTTGGGAAGTGCCCTGGGATGCTATGAATGGTAGGAAGATGAGGGCTTCTTTGCTTTGAGCCTCCTAAAAGCCTTCC
The DNA here is from genome assembly GCF_022682495.2 of Desmodus rotundus. NCBI lineage: Eukaryota > Metazoa > Chordata > Mammalia > Chiroptera > Phyllostomidae > Desmodus > Desmodus rotundus. The sequence goes on along the minus strand of NC_071400.1, from coordinate 18,981,604 downwards.
CTCCACAGACCTCTTCCACACTGAAAGAATTACAAAGTAATGAAGGCAAGCAATTCCTTTGAAGGTATATATAGAAGGCAGGGTTACCAAAATCACTCTTTTAGAAAGCTAGAAATATTAGTTGAAAACAGAGGCACAAATGGAAGCTAATCCAAAGCACTGATTGAATGTGCTGAATGAAGTTGGCACAACTCATCCTGAGCACTGAGGCCATCATATAAACTTCTCAGTCTTGTAAGAATGAAGAATGTGACTCTAGCCCTAAATTGCAAGATGAGTGAGCAGAGCAGGAAAATGTCCCCAAAATTCAATAAGATACTCTAAATCAGTGGTCCTCCACATTGGCTGCAAGTTCAAATCACCTGGGGAGCTTCTAAAATTACAAATGCCCACAGCCCCACCCAAGACCAAATAAATCAGGACCTTAGGAGATGGGGCCTGAGCATCAGTATTTTTGAAAAGCTTCCCAGGTGATTCAAATTAGCAGCCACAGTTAATATAAAGCACCCAAGTACAGTGCCTAGTACACAATGTATACAGCATAAATGGCAGTCCCACTTCTCTTTTCATTCATCAGACACCAACCACACCACTGTGGGAAACCACATTTTGTTGAACTAGCATCATATCAAGAAACAACCACACAAAACAGTGCCATTTGTGACATCATGAATGGACTTTGAGGGCATTATACTAAGTGAAATAAGTCCAACAGAGAAAAACTAACACCATATTTCTCACTTATATGTGAAAACTTTTTTAAAAAGCCAAATTCACAGAAAGAGAGAGTACATTGGTGGATACTAGGGGCTGGAGTGTAGGGGGAAAAGTAGATAATAAAGAGATGTTTTTATTCATTTTTCATTTTATAAATTTTTCATTTCAGATTCTCACAAAGGATACAAACTTCTAGTTACAAGAGGAATAATTTCTGGGGATCTAATGTATTATCATGGTGACCATAGTTAACTAATAATACTGTATCATATACTTGAAAATTGCCGAGTATATATCTTAAATGTTCTCAATACAGACACATCATAATTATGTGAGATAATGGATGTGTTAACTAATCTTCTTGTAATCATTTCACAATATAGATGTATTTTAAGTCAACGTTTAAGGTTGTACACCTTAAACTTATACTATCTTATATGTCAATTCATCTCAATAATAGTGGGAACAGAAAAGACCCAACAGTCAAACAAAGTCCTAAAGAAAACCCAGATGGCATTGGAAATCTTTACATAATAGATGCAGCCACCCATAAGGTACCAGACACCCCTTGAGAAAGCATTCTGGTATCTGTCCTTTTCCATCCCACCCCACCCCCACCCCACTCCCACCCCACCTCCTCCCTTGTTCAGTTCAGAAAACTGGACATCTTTGTCTACATCTATGGACCCTTGAACCACTCCAGATTGCAGCTCCCAATTATAATAGTCTCTGTCAATACAGTTGTTGGTTCTCCCTTGGCCTTTCAGTATTTGATGTAAACCTTCTCATTCAGTTTTACTTTTAAATTTTAAGCTGCATTTGACTCTTTTCAACTTAATCGAGGCAGAAGTAGATGATTAAATGTTCTATCAAAATCAAGTGTTACTTTGTAATTTTCTACATAACTCCCAGAAAGCCTTCACATGGTGACTCCATCACACAAGACTTCAGGCTGATGCTGAGGCCCAGATATAGCCCTCGGAAGTATTCAGGAGACAGAGGTATGGAGAAATGAAGCATGAAATTGGTTTGAAATGATGAAGCAAAGATTAGTTTTTCTTCCCAATCACATGTTCTCTGGAAATCCTGACAGCAGGTTTACTCAACGCCTTTGAAATCTACTCTTTAGCATTGTTTTCACACCTTGGTCTCCTGTTCAGCACTTCCCCTTATAATGAAGCCCATTTACCTTTATGTCACTCACAGAAGGACACATTAATATATTTGGACACTTGGAGGATAGTTTCTAACATGACTGCTGAATTGAACTGAAGTGCAAAGATACCTTCTGCCAGCTCTAAAACACTCACTGTTCAAATGGAAATACCATGCTGGAGGGCCAAATTCTGGGCTGCCCACTCCTAGAGGTACGTTAGCTTCACCCCCTCCAAGGTACAGAACTATTTAAAAAAAAAAAAAGCGGAGACAGAGAGACTGAAGAGTTTGTTTTTATTCCTGTGATTATTGTTGGATTATAATGTTATTTGGTCAATTTATGCACAACTGAGGGAGCACCATAGATTTCTGGTAAGCATAGAAGAAAGCACTGGTAGTCAGAAGACCTGGGCTCCATTCTTAGATCTGCCACTAACCAGATATATACTTTTGAGAGATACAGACCAGTGATTATGCCCAAGGTCTATGGCACAACTTAGGAGCTATGTAACCATAGGCAAGTCTCTTAATTTCTCTGTGCCTCAGTCAGTCCCTCATCTATAAAATGGAACTTTAATGATTTCTACCTTAGTATTTAGCTCTTTCATGATGTTTGCAGAATCATTTTTTGCAACCAAAAATTATTTAAGAATATAGATACATATATCTAGAGTTATCAATGCTCTAAGTACCTGAAGACATTGAAAAACTAGCTATCAGGAAACCTTAAAACCTATATTGATTTTTTAAAAATATATTTAAATAATTTTAAAACCCTCTTTATAGAAAATCTTATGTTAAGATATATTTAAATTCAAAGACATGGAATGGTGACAGTATTCTAGGAAAAAATGTTGTAAGTAAACAGATCATGATCTAGTGAGACAAACGCTTTAATTTTTACCAAAATTTTAAAGACCTGATACCACAGTTATGCTTTAACTACTAAATAAATATTTTAGTTGAATTAAAGTCATACTGGCTTTTTAGCATGGGCCTTTAGCAGCCCCTTCCTAATTTCAATCATGATGTAATCTCCCTATAAATATGTGCTCATTGATGAGGTTTTAACAAAAAGTATTTATATTCATCAACAATGGTTAGAAATCACCATCCAATTTATTAAAATAATATTTTTTTTCAGATATCCAAATAATATTTCCTTAGTTTGGGATAGTTCCCCTTAAAGATAGTAAGATAAAAGTTAAAGACAGTTTCTTAAAGTCAGAAATTGGAAGTATCTTGTAGATTGAACAAACAAAAAAATGTTTATTTCCTTTTCTTTAAATAAGCAGTAAAAAGCAGATAATGAGTGACAGGTACAGTTCAATGTCTTAGGTTTGTCATATAAACAAGGGTTAAAAAAATCTAGTTTTATTTCCTTGAAAGGTATAATTTCCTATGGGGAACATAAAATAAATTACCTGTAGCAGCTGCTTTCATTAAGAGAATCATTGTATTCTGGTGGTAAAAAAAAAAAAAAAAATACCCAGGCTATCTCAATGTCACAAAAGAGTAACCTGATCTGGGCTTTGCAAGACTCTGGGAAAACAAGAGGATGGCAATACTTGGATGCTGACCTTCATGTATGGGCACCGACCCAAGTGGAAGTGGTAGAAGTGATGGTTATGTATAGACACAGCTCAAAACTCAAAATCCTTGCTTCTCCTCTTTTACCATGGCATCAATTCTCTTCTATGAAGATCTTTGTTCTGGGGTAATAGAACTAAAACTAGGGAGCAGGAAGTTGGGCTGAGAGGAACCTGGAGGTCTTAAGGTCTAGGAAGATAAAAGGGTTAGGAATCAAAACTGGTATAGGGATCTATTCACCTACTCCAGGCTTCTGAACTAGGAGTGCACATCAAAATTATTTGGGAGTTAATATTTTTATAATAGATTTTTTGAGATATCATCTATATATCATACAAGTTACCCATTTTAAAGGTACAATTCAATGATTTTAGCATATTCACAAAGGTGTGCAGCCATTACCACAATTTAAGAACATTTTGAACACCCCAAAAATAAACTCCATATTCTTTATAATTTTCCAAATTCCTCCTTTCCCTGGTAAGCACTGATCTGCTTCCTGTCTCTATGACTTTGCCTATTCTGGATATTTCATATAAAGGGAACCATATAATATGTGGCTTTTGTGCCTGATGGCTTCTTTCACTTACCATGTGTTCAAGATTCATCCATGTTCTAACATGTGTCAGTCGCTCATTTGTTTTTATGCATTAATAATATGCCATTGTATGGATATACTACATGTTTTTTATCCATCCATCAGTTGACAGACATTTTGACTATTTTCATCCTTTGACTGATGGATTTTTAAGGTATAGATGCTGAGTTTTCAATTAGGACTTACAATCAGGTCCACAATTAGTCCAGGAGAATCCCTGGGAATGTTTCCTGGAGACAGGTTGCAAATCTCCAAATAACTATTTTTGCATTCCAGGCCCTCTGTTAGATGGGCTTATGAACAAAAATAAGACATTGAGCCTTACTTCAGGTAGAAACAATATTCAGTGAGAGAGACTGAGACAGAGACAGAGACAGAGAGAGAGAGAGAGAGAGAGAGAGAGAGAGAGAGAGAGAGGATTTCCATCTATAAAGGTCCACATCTTTCTTCATTATCTTGGTTGGTATCCTAAGGAGTTGATCTTCTGATAGAAGTTCATATTTGGTGGGAAAAGGCATCAACCTAAATACAGGGTAAGGCAAAAGTAGGTTTATAGTTGTTCATATGAAAAACAATACAATAACAAATAATAATGCAAGACTAAACTCTGTGTTTTGAGTACTCACGGCTGTAAATGTACTTTTGCCCCACCTTGTATTTATAATAGGAACATTTGACTTAACCTTTATGGTTGGCCTTTTTACATTCTTTAATATATAGTACCCTAAGCATGCTGTACAAGTGTTAAATCAAGCACAATTAGAGTTGGGGCAAAAATGCTTGATGTTGTACAATTAAATATTTTTCTGGGAAAGAAATCAAAGTAGCTACATTGCCATAATGCACCAAGGAAGGAGCCTGGCCATAGCAATCTAAAATCTAACTTTGCTCATGTTAAGTTATTCCTTTGGGGATTTCAATTACTTAATTATAATCCTTGAATTGTGTTTGAATCATTTTTGACAGGACCATATGTGCCCATGTTGCCAGATTTTAGTAAAATAGATATTCTTTGTCATGTTTCAACACTCTACCATTTGTAAAATTAGCAATTTCAAGGAAGCAAAAGGCTACTTGCCATTTTGTTGGATCAGCACCTCATTTGAACTGCTTGCATAAGCTGTGAGTAGAATTAAAGAACGTGCAATTTTTCATCCAAATAAATAAATTTGAATGCAAAATGCATGCAAAGTTGTGTCTTTGAAAGACAGGGTTCATTTAAATCTCAAAGTAGCTCTTGTATCAAAAATATGATACTTTAGCTTGGATGAAGGCTTCCTTCTGCTCTGGAAATGTGCTTTAAGGAGCTTGTCCACCAAAAAGAGAGGACAGCATTAATTTTCTCTCATCTAAAGAACAATGTCAGTTACCTGACTGTCCTTCTTTAAATTTCCCATAATCATTTAGAAATATGTGGAGCTTTAGACTTTAAATATTTTCACATATATCTCCTTATTTAATCTTTACAATGATCCAGTAACACACAATGGGAAAGGATTTTAATGTTCAATATATAGATGCAGAAGTTGTAATTAAGTGACTTGCCCACAATCACATGCCTCATAAACTACAAAGCTAACTTTGATGTCATACCTTCTCAAACCTAGCACAAGATCCTTTCCACTACCCAGGACTGAAGTCTCAGTTTGATGTTCCATAAAATCCTGCAGCTGGTGGAATTCACAGGGGGACAAAGGGAAAGGTAGTTAAAGTGAGAGAAATAGAAATCTGTTTTCAGCTTCTTCACCTCCCCTACTGTCCTTAGCCAGGACCACTCCTTCCTTTCACTCCCCTGAGCCTGGGAGAGAAGGGGATGATGATAATGCCTTTCTGCAGGTGTTTCAAAGTCATCTCTTACATTCTTCTTACCTCTCCTTGACTTCAGTACTGGGGGCTGAAGTAATGTGGATTGATCGGAAACCTCCCTGGAAGACATACCATTGCTCCCATTTCCAGGGCTGCTTAGACAAATTCGGCTGGCTGCACAGGAGCCACAGCCAACGTACTCAAAGCCCTTCCCCCAAAGAAGCTGTGATCCTTTTTACAAGTGCCTTTCCTCTCTTGCTGGACTTTCAAATAGTATAGAGCAAGGTCCTCAAAGTCGGAAAGATCAGAAATCAAGTCTCAGCTCTGTGACTTCCTAGCTGTGTGACCCTGATCACGTTAACATCTAATTCTCTCAGTTTTCTCATCTGTCACATGAGGATAATATCCTCCACCTCCCAGGATCCTTGTGAGGGTGACATGAAATAATATAAGTAAAACTCAACATGGTGCCTGCCATGTAGTCTACTCACTGATAATTGGCAGATATAATTTTAAATAAATTCTCAAGGCTTAATATTTATTAAGCGTGTTTGAGTGAAGTAGGGGAATAGAAGGATGCCTTGAGTCAAGTGTGAGGTACAGTTCTGAGAATCATCTCCAGGTTTTTCCTCTGCTTGGCAGATACTGCCAGCCAATGAACCTGCAAATCACATATAACTTGTTTCTATTCTCTTTATGAAAGCTCATTAATGGTATTTCCCATTCCATCTACTAAATTCCTCCTGCCACCTGGATACCATTTTCCCCTTTTTAATTCCTGCTATTTCTGATGGCACTATGTCTGAGTCTGGCTTAAGGTTTACTGTAAGTACCCACCATATGTTTTCAATAAAAAGGGAATGACTGTGCCCTGATTGTGTTGAAAGTGGTAATTACACATGGACTGGTAAATTTAATGGGAGTGTTTTCCAAAGAACTTTCATTTGTATTTCCAGTGCTCATCACATCAAATGCAATGGTGGACTTTGTATAGCAGTGTGGCTTTGAAATAAACAAAGGTCCATTCATGAAATAGGTCTTAACTGAGGCATCTTCTGAGGCACCCAGACAGATGGTCACTATTGAAGTCAATAGGCTTTCCATGGGAAGCAGAGCACTGGACTCTGAAACCACCTTCATCTGTTCCCTCTATGTATGGCAGTAAGTCTAAAGATACAGACCCAACCTGTGAAACAAAGACAACAGAGCTGTTCGGGTGCCTGAAAGGGACAAGAAATGCAAATGAGCCTTTGGAGTCAATTTCCTCCTATATTTTTGGTAGGGAGTGAATCTCTGCCACACATCTTTTAAAAGTTTTTATTTATTTATTTATTTTTAGACAGAAGAGAAGGGAAGGAGAAACAGAGGGAGAGAAACAACGTGTGGTTGCGTCTCGCATGCCCCTCGCTGGGGACCTGGCCTGCAACCCAGGCATGTGCCCTGACTGAGAATTGAACCAGTGACTGTTTGGTTCACAGGCAAGTGCTCAGTTCACTGAGCCACACCAGCCAGGGCACTGCCACACTTTTTAAAAGTATTTTTCAGCCTACCTTAAGGAACTGAGAGCTTAGTGTAAACCCAAAGTGCTAAAGTCATAGAAGGGAAAAGAAAATGTAGGAAAGAAGCGAAGGGGTGGTTTTATAAATAAACTGCATTACCATCTTTGAGCCAGAAAACTTTAGTACTACCTGATTAGCCCACCAGCTTGTCCTTAAAGAGTGGATTCTGGGAAGGTAAATACATCCTGACTGAAGGAAGAGTACTGGGCTGAATTCAAAGGAATAAAAGTAACTCTGATTCCAAGAAGTCTGTGACCCACCAATGCTAAAAAAGCACAGAGATTCAATTAATCTGTCATGTCCTTTCTCCTTGATTGCAATGGGTACTTGATGGATGAAGAGAGAGAGCTACAAAATTAATGGAAAAAAGTGTTAACCTTAAGGCAAAGTCACATGGATGGAAGCTGTAATACCAAGACCCTTATATTTTCCAAGTCAGATGAAAGCTGAAGCCTTCAGACAGACTAACTGCAGATTGATTACCTTACCACCCTGTAAAAAGGGTTTGCCAAGAACACCATCACTACTGGAATTCTGGGCCCTTTCCCCAGTCTGAAACTTGACAAGGAGAGTGTAATCCCCTTTAATACTTAACTGTGTAAAAGTATAGCTGTCATTTTGAGACTCTTGAGAAGAAAATAGGAGTTGAACCCAGTTTTTTGTCTCTAGTATGCTGGTGAAATGTGTACACATGTGAGAAGGAAGGGATGGGGAAGGAAGAAGAAGCAAGTTCTCATTCATTCCTCCAAAAAAGGAGCTGGTTCCAGTATTGAATTCTAGTTGGCCTTCAAGAGGGAAAGCCACAAAGTTCAGAGAAGTGGAGAGTGCAAACTTCATTCACTAGAAGAAGGCTGCTTTCCCCTTCGTTTCACCCCAGACCTGTCAGTGCTGGATGCTCCCTGGAGGCATTTCTCAGACATGTGCAAGGAAGAAGCAAAACAGGTTTCTACCGCATACTGCAGAATGGAACCTCAAAATGGTGCAGCATTTTAATAGACATCCAGGATTTCAGCAACTTGCAAATTAAATTTAGGGATTAAGGTTGAGATTCAGATTATTGTTCATTACCCATTCTATCAAGGAGGAAATTGAGGCCCAGAAAGGAACTGGGACCTCATAGTGATGGTCACTCAATAGAATAGCCAACAGGGATCCTTGTCTTTTTCTTTGCAAGTAATTGTTCCCGTTGCCATGTTGCCTATTTGTAATTAATGATTTTTAGCATTTTGGCTTTTCTTTACATTTTTAAAGGTGCAGTTGTTTGTGTATTACTGATTCAAGCTTCATAAAACACTGATGTATTCCACTATTGTCCTATCCATGCTAGTTTATAAAAGTATCCCCTGAAGCATGTCAAAAGATATAGTTAGTTATTTTAAAGGGAAAAATGGTTCAGTATCCCTCTACAGAATACATCATTAGAGTTAGCATAATAAAAAAAATGATTCTGTTAAAATAAAATCATTTTAGAAGATAAGTGTCTGCCTTGAGGCTGATGTCAGGTTCAAGGTGGATAGCTCTGCAGATCTTCTAATCAGCCATGTTGTGCCTAGAACACACATTCGTAGAGCACTCAGAAAACAGAGTTGCATATCTTTATGGCAGCACTTATCTGAGATTTTTATAATTATGTGTTTATTCTTTTCCCCCTAGCTGACTGTGGTCTTCTCAAGGGCAAGAATTTCTTCATCCCTGCAAGGGGCCTGACTTAGAGAAATTGTTCAGTAAAAGTTTGTTAAATAAATTATTACAGTAGCATTCATTCTATTTTACAAAGTTCTTGTAAGCCCATTCCCATAAGCACTGGACTATGAGCAATTTATGTTCTTGAGCATAACAATCTTTGGATTCTTTCTAGTGGCCCATCAGAAAAATAAGGTGCCATCTTGGCGGCGGTGGTGGTGGTGGTGGTCGTGGTGGTGGGTGTGACAAGTGGTGAACTATAGCCAAGGGAAGACATTTTTTATATATTTTTAAAGATTTTATTTATTTTTAGAGGAAGGGGAATGGAGGAAGAAAGAGAGGGAGAGAAACATCAATGTGTGGTTGCCTCTTGGATGTCCCCCAACTGGGGACTTGGCCTGCAACCCAGGCATGTGCCCCAACTGGGAATTGAGCTGGCGACCCTTTGGTTCACAGGCCGGCAGTCAAACCACTGAGCCACACCAGCCAGGGCCAGGAAGAAATTTTAAGAAAATCAACACCATTAAGAAAAGGCGGTTAGGATTTGGGATAATTACAAATGTTTCCAGAAATGTTTATCTGATTGGAAATATTGAAATTAGGCATGGATTGGAAAGATGAGGTGCTATGACATAGGACAGTGTTATGTAAGACCCTAAACAGTGAAACCTGGGTCATTTTATTTCACCCCAAACATTTTCATTGTCAGTCTCCACGTACACACTGTGCCCTGTTTCAGTTTCCAGCTTGATGAGTCTGCTTGTGCCACTGACTGAGTTTGTAACCAGTATGTATGCCAAGATAACCTCTCTGTGAGCCTCACTTCCTTCACCTGTAATGTGAGGATAATATTATCCACATAGGGTTGTGGAAATGATTAAAAGAAATAATACATGTCAGATGTCTACTGCATTTCAAAATTTCTCAATAAATCTGAACTATTATTTACTTCTCTCGTAAAGACCTCACAGGACACACTAGTTTCCTTACCTCCTAGCAAAGGTTGACTTAAAAGTGCACAATAAAGATAAAATTGAGGTGGAGTGTGAGAGACAACCAATTCTCAAGAGTCCATAAGGTGCTAGAACAGTGCAGCAAAAAGCCTGACTCCTACCACCCTCTATGCCGACTGCTGCTCCACATACCTGCCTCAAGCCCCACAGCCTGTCTTGTAGTGCAGATTTCCATCATACCATGATCTGCATTTATGGGATCCAGAGGAACTACATGCCCAATTCTATCACTAGAAACATCCCAATACCATAGAGATAAGGGCCACAAGAACTTGGCTGGTTTCTGAATATTGTTCCTGCCTCCTGATTCTGGTGTTTCAAGGGACAAACGCAGCAACCCATGCCACAAGAGCTTGGCTCATGCCTCCTGTATATGTTTACCCCTAGAAAGGACATCCTATGATTACAGATATTCTTCTATTTTCTGCTTAGCCCCTTTTGCAGCTTCCTCATTCTTTCTTCTCATGCACCCGATTCATTTTACATTCTTTGATTAGTTTCACTGCCTTGCAAATTGAATATTGATTTCGGGATAAAGTATGGAAAGAAATATCAACATTTGTTACTTGAAGAGAGGGCTTGTTAGGACTATGCACTAATGGATTACACAGTGAACTTCCAACAGCTTGACCACCAGGTCAGAGATTTTGTGCCAAATGACTGCTGTTTCCCTCCTCCCCTTTGCTCAATATGGAAACAGAGCTTGAGGTGGCCTTCTCTTGGGTTCCTTGCCTGCTGCAGATCTCCATTTTCCTAGAGAACTTGTGCTACTACACTTAAGTGTATAGTACTTGTTAAGCTCATAGCATGGTAGTTGAAAGGAAAATATTAGTGCATTATCAAAGGATTTGAAACAAAGGATAGTTCTAGGATGCTCTATGGAACCATCTTGGCAAATGAAGAAACCGAATTGTATTTTTTCAACTGGTACAACCTAACGGATCCTATTAAACATATGTCTTCTGTTTTCATTGATAACACATAGGTACATCAGAGAAATACAGAATGAGATGATTTCCTTCTCCAGAATAAATGTTAATGGTTAGCTGTTAAGGTGGATTGTTGCAGCATTTATAGAGACTTAAAAGGTTTATAGATTTTAATTGTGAACTGTTTTGAATGAATATAATGAAAAGAAGGAAATCTTACATTTTGTGACAGAATGGACGGACTTGGAGATTATTATGATAAGTGAAATAAGCCACTCAGAGAAAGAAATATCATATGATCTCACTCATATGTGGGATCTAATAAAAAATAAACTGATGAACAAAATAGAAACAGAGGCTTGCATATATGGAACAGACTGGCAGCTGTCAGAGAGGAGGGGATTTGAGGGCTGGATGAAAGAAGGTGAAGGGAATAAGCAAAAAATATATATATATGTATATATATATACACACACAGAAATATATAGCTATATATATATGACATAGACACCGGCAACAGTGTCTATGGTGATAGCCAGAAGGAAAGGGGAGGTGGGTACAGGTGGAGGTGAACAAAAGGGGATAAATAGGGATGGAAAGAGATGTTGCTTTGGGAAATGAGTGCACCATGAAGTGTGCAGATGATGTGTTAGTGAGTTGTACACTTGAAACCTGTATGGTCTTGCAAACCAATGTCACCCCCAAAATTCAATTAAAATTATTTTGTTCTGGTGTGCCTATACAAAATAGGCACAAAATAAATGTTTTGTGTTGATAAAGGTGCAAAAAATAAACATTACCTGTAATACAAAATACCTGCATATCATGTAATTAGAAAAATCTACCTTTTAAGGGGGCATGTGTAAAAGTCGGGTGATGGTGAACAATAAAGCCATACATAGCACTAGACAAAACTGTTATGATGCTACTAGAGCTGATAGAAAACTAACAAAATGAGAGGAAAAAAACAGAGCTTTGGCTATTTAAAAATTACAATAGTCATTTGTGTAATCTGCTTATCGCTTTTGCCTAAAGACCAGACAGCACAATGATAGTAATATTTCTCAGTAAGTTGGTGTCTTACTACCTGTGGAGTTGTCTTTGATTTTAGGGGAAAACCAGGTACATCTTTTCTCTGTCCTCACAGATTGTGGTCTGTTCATACAGCAGGACTATCTGCCTTCTCTTGAGTTTCACAGATGATGGGCAGACTGTAAAGTAGGGACATGTTCCTGGGAAAACAAATCTTCATTCCAGAATAAACTGAGATTTGAAAACACAGCAGACCAGCTATTCACTCTATAAACTTCTGGAAACCTAACTAGTATTTCAAAGGACAATGATAACAGGTGAAAACTAACTCTGGTGCTCCAAGACCAAGGAGACAGTGGGGAACCAGGAAAGCACTTATTTTCCTGCACACTAAAACACTAAATTAAGCCATTGTGATTTTTCCTGTCCCAGAGCCCTAGGGAAGAGTGGCTTCTGATCTACCATACAACAGCCAGAAATAGGATTGAAGAGGGCCTGGTTAGGGAGGGAAAAAAACCCAGAGGGGATGAGGGGCTCAAATGCTCTCTTCTCACTGTAGTCATCATGCCAAGTGTAGGGTCTCCCTGGAGGACACAGCCTCACTAAAGAACCTAACCTCATCACTCCCATTCCCTCCTTCCTCAGCATCGTGGTCATGTGATCTTGTGCACTAGAACTGCTTGACCACAGCCATGAGAAGCTGGGTAAAAGGGACTTTTAGAGGAAGCCCTGCCCAGTTATGGATGTTCTATCCAGTTCCTGTGAGGCTCAAGGCTGTCTCTACTTGGTTAGCTAAGCAGCCACCTTCTCTCCTTAGTTTTTCCCTCATTGGTCCTTGTAAGCTACAACTTCCTCTTCGGTTTTCCTAGTCAACCAGGAAATTACCCCCTTTTGCCTCTTTTCTTAGTGTTCTCCTTAGTTTCAGGTTGCTAGCTCTGCCAAGTCTGCAGGATATGGCTTAATGGGCATTCCTCCAAGAGAAGTGCCCTATAGAAGAAGTACCTAAGTTCACAAACATGGTGAAACAGATTGGATGGGAAGTCAAGCAAGCAGATTTGCCTTAAAATTTCAAGAATTCCTTAGAACAGGGATCTCCAAGCCCCAGGGTTGTGGACCGGTACCAGTCCTTGGCCTGTTAGGAACTGGGCCATACCACAGGAGGTGAGCAGTGGGCAAGTGAGCAAAACTTTGCTCACCTTACAGCCTGAGCTCCCCCTCCTGTGTCTCCTGGCCACCCCCAGGTATCCATGGAAAAACTGTCTTCCACAAAACTGGCCCCCAGTGACAAAAAGGCTGGAGACCGCTGCCTTAGAATTACCAGCTGGTATCTTCAACAAGTAACTACCTGAGCTTCAGTTTCCCCATTTGTACCATGTATATAAAAATAGTAATATACCTCACAGAAGTATTGGCGGTATAAAATGAGAAAAAGTTTGTAAACACTTTGGTAATGCCTGGTACTTAATAATTACTCAAACAATGGTAGCTTTTCTTAATCAGCAGGCGTGACTTTAACACACTGTTTCCTACGCAGGGACATAGCCTAAGAGAACAGGGTTCTTGCTGGCAAACTGCATAACTTCCATAGCAGGGCATAAAACTCCACACCATTATTTTTATTATTAAATCAAAACCTTATTGATAATTTATATATAGAAATCAATGACAAATTAAAATAATTGGCTTTATTTATACCTGTGAGCCTACGCCTGTTACATAAGTATGACTCTAGTGAATAAATACAGCAAAATGACTGCTGAAATATGGTTTTCTTACTCAGGCTTCATGACTGAAATCAGGAGGCTGAACAATTCTGTGGGAGTTATCAACATTCCAGGATAGCAACATTGACATAATTGCCCCATGACAGCCATGTCCATTCCTATACCTACAGTTTAGAACCCTGCTCTGAGCAGGTATACAGATACCTGGAAACCAACCACAACCTGGGCCAAATAAAACAATATGTGAATCCCAGGTTGGAAGCCCTTCTGGGCCTCATCATGAGGGAAAAGGAAGAAGCCATTGAATCATTATGTTGCTTGGTGTCAACATCTCTAGCCATGCCTACTGCTGTTCCCCTGCTCAACCCATTCACAAGACAGAGTCATTGGCTTTGTCGTTCTACTAAAGTGGTAGTTTTGGTATTCAAAGTGATTCTACTTTAAAACAGCTTGTTGAAATAGCCAGATTTCTACACTGTATCTAAACCTCATCAAAATGGAAGACCACCAGTATAGTGTACAAGGAGGAAATTCTGGTATACTCATATATAGGTACTGGCTGTCACCATCCACAAATGGTTAGTGTGTCTCCTAGGATTCAATAAAAAGGGAAGCAGGGCTAGAGGGGAAAAAGGGTGTAGGTGCAGTGCTACAAAGAGAGTTCTGATATGATACCTCAAGGTGTAAGGTAAGACTGATGAACTTGGAGCACCAGTTCCATACACATGTGGCCACCTTTGGCCTTCAGTGGTCTTTTCAGCTTCACCTGCTAGTAATACACAGAAGCATGGGATTCACCCAGGGAAATCAAATGTTAAAAAGAAGAGTAAGTTCTGAGGATCTAATGTAGAGCATCCTGACTATAGTTAATACAGTACTCTATGAGGGAGGGCCCCCCCAAAAAAAACCAGAATTATCTTCTGGAGGGCAAGCCCCTTGTAGTACAGGTTTCCCCCACTAGGTGAGTGTTCTAGGAGCCCATCTGTATCATTGTACCAGCTGCTGTTATTGTGAGAGGCTGTGTTTGGTTTCAGTAAAATTTTTTGAAGACTCTTTCAATGCCTTCGCCCATTTGATGGTGGGTGATTTACAAGCGCACCTGCCCACAGTGCACTGAGTGTTCAGCACTTTTTAACCAAAAATGGCATGACCCCAGGGCCTCACTTTCTCTACTCTCCCAATCTGTCCCTAAGGAACTTATTTTTGTTTCCCTAGGTGAAAAAAGTCCTCAGAGGAGAATGTTTTTGCTGATACGGAACAGGTGAAACAAACAAACAAAAAAAATGGCAGAAGCACTAAAAGGCATCAAAATTGACAAGTTCAAACACTGTTTGAGCAGTGGAAAAAATGTCTCCAATGGTGTATCTCATCAAATGGAGAGTACTTTGAAGGTGACTGAATTTTAAACATTAAGAATAAATACACAAGTTTTTATAAATTCCAGAGGGTTCTGGGTCCTCCCCCAAAAGTTACTGAGTATATCTTAACCGTTCTCACCACACACACACACACACACAATGGAATTAACTATGTTAACTATGTGAGGTGATGAATATGTTAATTTTCTTGGTTTTGATAACAATTCTACAATGTATGTGTATTTAAAATTATCATGTTGTACATTTTAAATACAATTATATTTGTCAATTATTCCTCAATAAAATTAAAAAATAAAATAGCCCTGGATGGTACGGCTCAGTTGGTTGGAGCATTATCATGTAAATGGAAAGGTTGCAGGTTTGATTCCTGGTCAGGGCACATGCCTAGTTTGTGGGTTCTGTCCCCGGTGGGACACTTACAAGAGGCAGCCAATTGATGTTTCTCCCTCATAGTGATGTTTCTCTCCCTCTCTTCCCTCCCCTTCTCCCCTCTCTAAAATCAACAAGCATATCCTCAGATGAGGATAAAAATTAAAAATAAAATAAAAAAGCACATCCCCACTAACATCAGTCCTCTAAGTGTGAAAGCCCAAGGTGTAGGAAGCAAGAGGAGGGAAAAAGTCGGAAGTTCTGAGATCTTCTCAGCAATATCTGGACCAACAGTTCCTTTCCAGCCTGCCTGCTTTCCTCCTTCCCTTTGTGGCAGGCCAGGTTCATTCCTCCTTCCTTTAGCTTGCCCAGTTTAGTAACCTTCCCTGACAGGAAAACCCAAATTGGTATGTGTGCATAGCTCAGATAAACACAAACAAGACCTTCAGATCTCATGGGCCTCTTCCTGAGTCCTATGCATACCTCATCTCTATTGAAAAGGAATTTCATTAAAGCCACAGGCCAGGCAGAGGGTAGACCTGAGGATTAGAACTCCAGACTTCCTAGCACCTAAACTGGAAGCACTGCTATCCCCACTCCCACATTTCAAAACTGGGTACTATGTCTGTGTGTCATGATAATAACAAAATTTGTAAAGCACATGAAATTTGATATATTACAGATATTTAAATCTAGTTCCATTACACAAATACCCATTAAAGGTCATATTGATTAAAAAGAGTGAGTGGACTGGAACTTATTTAGTATACAATATTTCACCTTCCAAGAGGATATTGTATCACATCAGCAGAGCAATGTTAATATGAATATCATCTCTGTAGATCTGCAAGACTCCTTTGAACCTGGATTTTCTAAGATTCTGCAATTCTCTACAGAAATTGCCTTTTTTCAAGAACTGGGTGTTAAGGTGACATTTGCTGAGATCAGACTTCGACTCTGTGTACTTCATTCCTTAACCCAACTCCTTAGAAGCATGTTATACCCAATAAGAGCAACTCAATCCATCTTACAAAGAAAAAGTAATCATCAGATATCTCCTTACAGAGAAGTTTCTGATGGGGGAAAGTAAAACAAGGTAATCTGTAAATTCATCAGACTAATGCTGCTGCTACTTCTAAATTCTTCCAGATATCTCAAAGGCACCAAAGTAAACCCTTAGCTACCAATGCCACAAAGCCTCATCCTCACTTGTCCTGCATGGGCTTGTATAATTTCTTCTCTTGTAAATCACTCTCCATATGCAAATGCACACAGACAGAGTTTAGGGATGGTTGTGGTGATAATATGCATCAAATTCTCAAACTATCCATCCCTGTGCTACTCCAGACAGCTAAATATCCTACAGCAGAGATTGACAAGTAGTAAATACTGAAGCTTTTCAGGCCATGCAATCAGTATTGCAAATACTGAACTCTGCTGTTGTAGAGCAAAAGTAGCCATAGACGGTACGTAAATAAATGAGCATGGCTGTGTTACATTAAAACTTGATTTATGGACACTGAAATTTGAATTTTGTATAATTTCCCCATACTACAAAAAGAACATTTCCTTTGATTATTTTCAACCATTGAAAACTATGAAAATCATTGTTAGCTCACAGGCAAGCTGGATTTGACCTTTGGGCCATGATTTGCTGACCCTGTCCTACAAGAACAATATATAACATCCTGTACTGTTTCTAATCGAGGAAATAAGAAAATAACAATAACTATGATGACATCTGAGTCCTTGGCATGTGCCAAAGAACATGCAAAACTATTTAAATAGAGTCCCTTATTTAATTCACCTCACAACTAACCTCTGAGGTGGGCTATGGCTGTCCACATTTTACAATGAAGAAACTGAGATACAAGAAAGGTGAAATAAATTGCCCAAAGCTGCATAGCTACTAGGTAGTAGAGCCAGGATTAAAATCACATCTGACTCCAGTCGCACACTCCTTGTTACCATCACACATCCTATAAAATGGGATAACAACTCCACACTAACTGAACCACCCCTATAGTATAAAATCCAGTCCCAAGGAGAAGTGAATACAGTGGCTCTAAATGAAAATACTCTCAGGTACATGAACAAGTGGGCCTGAGACACCCATGGCTCAATTAAAGTCTAAGGGGTTGAAACTTGATTTTCATTGCTTTTTCAACAAACATTTAAAATATTTGATTCTTTTCATAGCTGACTGAGATAAAAATAAGGGTAGTCTAAAGAGAAAAGGGGCCAGATGGGCATTCTTGAATGGAAATGAGTGCCAGCAGAGTGGGGTTGCAGAGGAGGGGTGGACAGTATCAGGGCCCATGCTTATAGAGACATGCTTCTCTCTCTACTCAATTTCTATAGCTCTTTATTGAGTTCATGTCAGAACAGGCAAAATTACTAAATGGCAAAATTGAAAATGTTAACACCTAAAAGACAATAAATGATTCAAGAAATAGCTGATAGATTCTTTGTTGTGAAGAGCAAGCACACTGGGAATAGAAAAATCACAAGGCATGATTTTGGCTGAAATATAGGCAACGCAAAAGGGCACTAAAAAGGGACTAAAGGCAGGAAGTTGTAGTCATCGTTGCAAAAATAGTGCTAACACTAAAAGTCTCACAGTAAGGTAATGTCACGGCAGAGAGCACCATCGCTTGCACTTTCTCAAGAGGATTAAGAGAAACTCAGAATCAGTGTCCGGCCCTTTGCTCCCAAAAGGAATGCTCCTGAATCCTCTCATGCAACTGTATTTGAGGCTTCCCAGCTCACAAGACACTTCAAGTTTGTCTACCTTGGTGCATTCACTTTCAGTCTGGAAGTGGCCCTGCAGCCTTTCCTTGCCCTTCTGCAAATCTTACCCTTCGGGAGCTGCTGAGAAAATGGTTTTCCCTAAATCTTTGCTCTTGAAGATCAGGTGTGTAAATTAAAATATCCCTCTGAACAATACAAATAATGAACAAAAACGAGAGATACAAAAAGGGAGATGTTCCACTTAAACCCACAACTACTTCCATTAACATCTTTTTACATTTCAAAATGTCACACTCCACACTTAAATTAACATGCCTTTCTTCCAAATGGGGAAAAAGGTGACCAATTTGTTTTTATATTTTAAAATGCGGATTTCCAGTCAGGACAGAAGCATAGGTAGATACACTTTGCCTCCTCACACAACCAAAAGGAGAACAACAACAAATTTAAAAACAAAAAATAAGCAGAACTGCCACAAAATTGAACCGTATGAAAGTCCAACCACTAAGGAGTTAAACAAGAAATATTCATCCAGACCAGTACGAGAAGCAGAGACGGGCAGCAGGTGGGGGTGTGGAGAGGACTCCTGGCAAGGTGATGGCTGGCAGACTGGGCGCTCCCACATTTGCTTGCAGATAAACCGGGAGTAACAACTGGAGAGTGACACAGACTACGCAACCCAGGGTTCCGGTGCGGGGAAATAAAGCCTCAAAACCTCTGACTGAAAAAAATCTGTGGGGGTTGTGGTGGCAGGAGAAACTCCCAGGCTCACAGGAGAGGTCACTGGAGAGACCCACAAGGTCCTAGGACATACACAAACCACCTATCCAGGAACTAGCACCAGAAGGGCCCAATTTGCTTGTGGGTAGCAGGGGAAGTGACTGAAAGCAGGGCTAGAGCTGAACAAGCGACATTGTTCCCTCTCAGTCCCTCCCCCATGTACAGTGCCACAACGCAGCCAGG
Source organism: Desmodus rotundus (assembly GCF_022682495.2). Taxonomy (NCBI): domain Eukaryota; kingdom Metazoa; phylum Chordata; class Mammalia; order Chiroptera; family Phyllostomidae; genus Desmodus; species Desmodus rotundus. Next base: position 18,962,336 of record NC_071400.1, on the reverse strand, counting down.
TGGTTTGTCCCACCCTGGCCAATACCTAAGGTTCCACCCCTTACTATGTAACAGGAGCACTGAGACAAAAAAATATATATGGTCCAATGAAGGAACAGATCAAAGCTCCAGAAAAAATAAAACTAAGTGATGAAGAGATAGCCAACCTATCAGATGCAGACTTCAAAACACTGGTATTCAGGATGCTCACTGAAATAGTTGAGTATAGTTGCAAAATAGAGGAAAAAGTGAAGGCTATGAAAACTGAAATAAAGGAAAATGTACAGGGAACTGACAGTGAAAGGAAGGAAACCAAGACTCAAATCAACGTTTTGGAGCAGAAGGAAGAAACAAACATTCAACCAGAACAGAATGAAGAAACAAGAATTCAAAACAATAGGGGAGAGGCTTAGGAACCTCCAGGACATCTTTAAACTTTCCAATATCCAAATTATAGACGGTGCCAGCAGAAGAAGAGGAAGAGCAAGAAACTGAAAACTGATTTGAAAACATAACGAAGGAGAACTTCCCTAATCTGTCAAAGGAAACAGACTTCCAGGAAGTCCAGGAAGCTCAGAGAGTCCCATAGAGGTTGGACCCAAGGAAGCACACACCAAGACACATCATAATAAGGCCTAGAGGAAATCATTGGCAAGGAAATCTCAGAGGAATATAGGCCTTTATGATGTTATGACATATTTAAGTCTTTTATCCACCTTGAATTTATTTTTGTGTACACAGCAACATCCTCACAGACACGTCCCCTAAAGCAAGGGACATAAAGGAAAGAATAAACAAGTGGGACCTCATCAAAATAAAAGGCTTCTGAATGGCTAAAGAAAACAGCATTAAAATCAAAAGAGAACCAACAGTATGGGAAAACATATTTGCTAATGATACCTCAGACAAGGGCCTGATCTCCAAAATATATAAAGAACTCACACAACTCCACTCCAGGAAGACAAACAACCCAATTAAAAAATGGGCAAAGGACTTGAACAGACACTTCTCCAAGGAAGACATACAGAGGGCCCAGGGACATATGAAAAGATGCTCAGCATCACTAGCCATCAGAGACATGCAAATTAAAACCACAATGAGGTACCATCTCATACCAGTCAGAGTGGCCAACATAAACAAATCAGCAAGCAAATGTTGGAAAGAATGTGGAGAAAAGGGAACTCTAGTGCACTGTTGGTGGGAATGCAGACTGGTGCAGCCACTGTGGAAAACAGTATGGAATTTCCTCAGAAAACTAAAAATGGAACTGCCCCTTGACCCAGCAATTCCACTGGTGGGATTATACCCTAAGAACCCTGAAACACCAATCCAAAAGAACCTATGCACCCCAATGTTCATAGCAGCACAATTTACAATAGCCAAGTAGTGGAAGCAACCTAAGTGCCCAACAGCAAATGAGTGGATCCAAAAACTATGGTATATTTACACAATGGAATGCTACACAGCAGAGAGAAAGAAGGAGCTTATACCCTTTGCAACAGCATGGATGGGACTGGAGAGCATTATGCTAAGTGAAATAAGCCAGGCGGTGAGGGACAAATACCATATGATCTCACCTTTAACTGGAACATAATCAACAAAAGAAAAAAGCAAACAAAATATAACCAGAGACATTGAAGTTAAGAACAATCTAACAATAGCCAGTGGGAGTGGGAAGGGGATAGTGGGGAGAGGGGTTTTCAGGAACTACTATAAAGGACACATGGACAAAATCAAGGGGGAGGAGGGAGGTGGGTTTGGCTGGGGTGGGGTGGAGTGGTGGGGAGAAAATGCAAACAACTGTAATTGAACAACAATAAAAAAAATAAAGACAGTTTTACTTCTTTTCTAATTCGGATGCCTTTTATTTTTTCTTCTTGTGTGATTGCTGAGGCTAGAACTTGCAGTACTAGGTTGAATAATAGAGGTGAAAGCAGACATCCCTGTCTTGTCCCCAATCTTAAGGGGAACGCTTTCAGTTTTTTCCAACTGAGTATGATGTTGGCAGTGGGTCTGTCATACATGGTCTTTATTATGTTTAGGTATGTTCCCTGTATTTCCACTTTGCTGAGAGTTTTTATCATAAATGGGTGCTGGATTTTATCAAATGCCTTTTCTTTTTGCATCTATTGATATGACCATGTAATTTTTATCCTTCATTTTGTTTATGTGGTATCACATTTATTGATTTCCAGATATTGTACCAACCTTGCATTCCTGGAATCAACTCCACTTGATTATGGTGTATGATCTTTCTGATGCATTGTTGTATTCAGTTTGCTAATATTGTGTTGAGGATTTTCGCATCTATGTTCATCAGAGATATTGGCCTATAATTTTTTTTCTTTGTAGTGTCTTTATCTGGTTTTAGAATTAGGATAATGCTGGCCTCATAAAATGAATTTGGGATTCTTCCCTGCTCTTGAATTGTATGAAATAGTTTAGGAAGGAGAGGTATTTGTTCTTAGAATGTTTGGTAAAATGCACCCATGAAGCTATCTGGTCCAGGGCTTTTGTTTGTTGGGAGTTTTTTGGTTACTGCTTCAATTTCACTCAGTGTGATCTCTCTCTCTTCAGATTCTCTGATTCTTCCTGATTTAGTTTTGAAAGACTGTAGGTTTCTAGGAATTTATCCATTTAATCCAGGTTGTCCAGTTTGTTGGCATATAGTTGTTCATAATATTTTCTTTGGTGTCAGTTGTTATTTATCCTTTCATTTCTGATTTTATTTATTTGGGTGCTTTCTCTTTTTTTCCTTGATGAGTCTGGTTAAAGGTCTGTCAATCTTGTTTATCTTTTCAAAGGACAAGCTCTTGGATTCATTGATCTTCTTTTATTTTTTTTTTTAGACTCTCTCATTTATTTCTGCTCTGATCTCTTATTTCCTTATTTCTACTCCCTTTGGGCTTTGTGGTTCCTTTTCAAGTTCCTTTAAGTGTGAAATTAGATCTCTTATTTGAGCTTTTTCTTGTTTTCCTGAGATACACCTGTAATGCAATGAATTTCCCTCTTAGGATCATTTTCCCAGCGTCCCACAGATTTTGGATTGTTGGTCCTCATTTTCATTTGTGTCAAGGTATCTGTTGATTTCTTCTTTGATCTCAGTGTTGACCCATTCATTGTTTAATAACATGTTATTTATCTTCCATGTATTTTTCAGTGTTCTTCTTGAGGTTGATTTCTAGTTTAATAGCATTGTGGTCAGAGAAGATGCTTGATATGATTTCAATCTTAAATTTATTGAGGCTTGTTTTGCATCCTAACATGTGGTCTACCTTTGAAAATCTTCCATGTACACTTTAAAGAATGTGTATTTTGCTGCTTTGTGGTGAAATATTCTGAAGAATCCAATTAAATCCATTTCACCTAGTATGTCATTTAAGGTTGCTTTTTGGTTGTAGATTTTCTATCTGAAAGATCTATCCACTGATGCTGATGGGGTATTAAAATCCCCAAGTATGGCTCTATTTTGTCAATCTCTCCCTTTATGCCCATCAATATTGGCTTTATATAGTTAGGTGCTCCTGTGTTGATGCATAAATGTTTACAAGGTTTGTATCCTTTTGTTGTACTTCCCCTTTTATCATTATGTAATGTTGATCTTTGCCTTCTTATATAGCCTTTGTTCTAATGTCTAGGTTGTCAGATGTATGTATTGCTACTCCAGCTTTTTTTTTAATTTCCACTTGCAGGAACTATCTTTCTCCATCCATTTCCTTTTAGTCTGTGTATATCTTTTGTTCTGAGGGGGGTCTCTTATAGACAGTATATATATGGGTTTTGTTTTCTTATCCATTCAGCTACCTTATGTGTTTTGATGGGAGCATTTAAACCATTTACATTTAAGTGATTATTGATGGACATGTATTTATTGCCATTTTATTCTTATAACTATGATTTCTTTTTTTCTTCTTCTGCTTAAATAAGACACTTTTACATTTCTTGTAAGACTGAATTGGTGTTAATAAGGTCCTTTTAGCTTTTCTTGTCTGAGATGCTCTGTATTTCTCCTTCAATTTTAAGTTTTAGCCTAGTTGGGTAATGTAGCTTGGTTTTAGGTTCATTTCATCACTTTGAATATTTCATGTTTAATCCCTCCTGCTCTGAAATGCTTCTGTTGAGAAATCAGCTGCCAGTCTTATGGGAGCGCCCTTGTAGGTAAATGTCTCTCTTGCTGCTTTTAATATTCTCTCTTTGGCCCAGGCTGGGGTGGCTCAGTAGATTGAGTGCCCGTCTGCAAACCAAAGGGTCGCTGGTTCTATTCGCAGTCAGGGCACATGCCTGTGTTGCGGGCCAGGTCCTCAGTAGGGGGCAATCAAGAAATAAGCACGCATTGATGTTTCTCTCCCTCTTCTTCTCCCTTCCCTCCCCTCTCCAAAAATAAATTTAAAAAATTTAAAAAACAATTCTTTGTCGTTAACCTTTGACACTTTAATTATGCATCTTGGTGTGGGTCTCTTTTAGGTTAATCTTGTTTGGGACTCCTTGTGCTTCCTGGACTTTTTCTTTCACCAGATTTGGGACATTTTTAGTCATTATGTTTTCAAATAGATTCCCTGTCCTTTGCACTCTCTCTTCTTCATCTGGTAGTCCTATGATGAGGATGTTGTTACCCTTCATGTTATCCCAAAGGTCCCAAAAAATAAACTATCATCATTTTTTAAATTTCTTTTTTTAGTCTATAAGATTTGGGTATTTTCTGCTAACTTGTCTTTCAAATCGCTAATTCAATCTCTGCTCCATCCTACTGTTTACTCTGTCTAGTATATTCTTCATTTCAAATAGTGTATTCTTCATTTATGACTATTTTTTGTGGTTTGTATACCTTTTTCATACCATTGTAGTTCTCACTAAGTTCCTTGAGCATCCCCAAAACCATTATTTTGAACTCTGTGTCTGGTAAATTGATTGCCTCCATTTCCTTTAGCTCTTTTTTCTGGAGATTCTGCCTGTTCTTTCCATTGTCTCTCCATTTTGGCTACCTCTTTGTGTTCGTGTCTATGGACTAGGTTAATCTGCTTTGACTCCCAGTGTTGGTGGGGATGCCTTATATAGTAGGTGTCCTGAGGAACCCAGTTGTGCAGTCTCCTTGACCACCTGAGCTGGGTGCTCCAGGAAATCCCTTGGGTGAATATGTGGGCCCTCCTTTTGTAATTGAATTAATTTGTTTTGTTATTGGTCCATTCATGAATGAGGTCAATCCTCAATCTCATTGACTGTAAGGATCAACCCCAACCCCTGTATACAAACTGCTTTAAAGATGCTGACCACAGAAAATGGAATTCACTTAAGCAGGGTCTGGTGTCCCCCGACATCTCCCTTTGTACATGCCACTTTTGACGCTAATTGAATCCTGCTCTAATGTTGTATGAAGCTTGCCACTGGGTGTGTATGTTCTGGTGCCTCTTGGGAGGGACTGTAGTGCAGTACAATGTCTGACACTGCATGTTACTGGCCCTGGACAACATATTTGTAAGTACAAAATGACCTACATTTTGTGGCTGCCTCTGTTGGGCCTGGGTATGTGCAAGAAGACCAAGCTACACATCAAAGCTGGCTTTTACCAGCATTGGGCCTGGGGGCAGGTCAACAAAAGTCCCAAGGCACCTGGTAGTCCACCTCCAGCTACCTCCACCTCCTGGCTGCCTGTTAGGCTGTCACTGAAAGAGTCTCTGGCAATTCTATAGTTACAGGAGGTAGGTTCTCATTGAGTTACCATGGGGCTGAGTGGTGTTCATTTGATCAATACAGTTTCAAATTCAGCACCAGTGCTGAGTCTGAGGCCACTCAGCAAATGTCCCAGGGAACACCAAGTCCAGCTGCTTCTGGTAAGGTCTCTGGAGACTTCTATATTAGGTCAGGGTCTCACGGAGTCATCAAGGTGAAGCCAGCAGTTTAACAGGCCCAAACAGACCAAGATTTCACTGTGTGAATGGAGGGTTCTGCACTCGGGCATGTGAGGGAAACCTTATCCCCATCCTAAAGCCACACAATCCAGTCTTCCCCAGATTCTGCCAGGAACTCAATGTTAGCAGGGTAGGGCCACCATAATTGGGGAAGATGGGGCTAGTGAATCTCCTGCAAGGGAGTGATACCCATCGAGTTTGGGAAAAGACGAGGAAAGAGGCCTCAGCCCCAGCACCACAAACTCAGTCTGTCCCAGATTCTGCCCAGACTTCAGTAGGGTGCAGTCACCAGGAGTTGGGATGTTGGGGTTGCCAGGAGCCCAAAGAGTGGGGATAGTGTATCTCCCATGAAGGGGAACTGCCAGTCAGGTTCACGAGAAAGTCGTGAGAATGGCCCCCACCCGAAAGCCACACAACTGAGTCACTGACACCTCCTGAGTTTGCCCAGACAGCTGACTTCTCAGCAAGGCATGAGCTCCTCAGGTTGGGGTGATAAGGAGTCCAGAAGGTGGGGCTATTGCTTTTCCCACACTGATGCCACATGGAGAGGAGTGCTCCACTCAAGAATGTTGGTGGTTGTAGTGTAGAGGAGGGATTCAGCACAGGGGTCCTGGCAGCTGTTTCTACATCTCTCTTCCAAGAGTCACAAACTCCAGTCTCTCCTCCCACAACTCCAGTCTACTGTGCCCTCCCTCCACTGGAGCCCAGGATGAGTATCTACAAATCAGATTTTGTGTGTTGGCCCTTTAGGAGGGCACTTCTGGCTCTAGCAGACTCCTGTCTCTCTCTCTCTCTGATGGGCAGAATTCCTTCTGATTTTCACAGCCAGGTGTTTTGTGGGTGCCTTTTCCCAGCTCTGGTTCTCTGAGCTGGAGAGCCTGTCTTGGGGTTGAGACCCTAGCCACTCAGGAGGGACCTATGCAGCTGAGATATCCCTCTGGAATCTCAGCTGCCTCTTATGGGAACAGGGACAGCCCTCTTCTCTTCTCTTCTCACCTTTCCTGCCAGTCTTGAAGTGGTTTCTTCTGTAAATTGTTGGTTATAAGACTTATCTTCAGCTAGTCTTCAGTTGGTTATTCTCATTGATTTTTCTGTATTTTAATTCTAGATTGGTCCTGGGAGTAGGTGAGTGTAACATTCACCTACTCCACTGCCATCTTGGATACCTTCACCCCAGACATCTTAAAGTATGTCTCTAATGCCACACATGTTGGCTAATGGTCTAAGGAACAAAAACCTCATACAACTAGCCAAATATTTGTAGTTTCTTCCTATGGTTTATTTTCTTTCTTGATCATGTTCTCCTTGCTTAGATTACTATTCTAACAAAGGTCTTATCCAAGCAATAGTCTCAACTTCATGAGCTTATCACATGCCCCATAAACCACTTTGATGATTCATTTCCATTAGTATGAGCTTTCCTGGGACAGAAATATGTATTATAAGAAGCAACACAAAACTAACCAACAATGCCCTTCTGACCTGCACTGAAAAATATGTTATCAACTTTAATCAAACTGCATTGTTCTTTATAAAATGTAAATTACTTTACATGATTGTCTGAAAAACAAATACAGTTTGAGCTTCTGCCTTTGAGAAACCAAAAGCTTGAATCCTAGGCTAGAGCTAAGAAAAAGGATATGTGTTCTTCCACTCACAACCCCCTGTTTTCTGAACCTTTCATGACGGCAGTTCCAATTAGTACTGGACTAATATTTCTAGACTAAGAGACACTAGACTGACATTTTTGAAAATGTTGTCAATGGATCATTTGCATCAGCATTACTTTGAAATGCTCATTATATATACAGAATGCCAGACTTTACTTAAGCTTTCTGAAGTAGATTAACTGCATTTGTGTCTCCAATTAATGGCCTCTCTGAAGCTTTGTCTTTTGCCCTGTAATTTTGCAGACCCTTTCCACTCTGATATGAATTCAGCCATGTTACTTGCTTTGGCCAACAGGATGTTAGCAAACAGGATGCAAACAGAGACTTGATAGCCTCATGTGCATTTGTACTTGCTCTCTTGTGTGATAGACTTGCTTGCTTAGACCTGTGCCACAACATAAGAACAAGCCTGGGCTATTTTTCTCAAGGATGAAAGGCCACGTGGAGTAAATACAAGTTATTCAAGCTGAGGACATCCTAGAAAAGCTAACTCTGAGCTGACCCACCAGCTAACTGCAACTGAATAAAGTTATGATAAACCAAGCCTGTCCCAGATCAACAGAACCGTCCAGCCAACTTTTCCCCCGCAGTGTATAAGAGTTCAGTTTCTCCACATCCTCACCAGCCCTTGTTATTTTCAGGTTGGGTTTTGTTTGTTTGTTACCATGCTTTTAGCCACTCTATTGGATGTGAAGAGTGGTTTTGACCTGCATTTCCCTAATAATAAATTAATGATGTTGAAATTTTTTCATGTGCTTATCGACCATCTGTATATCTTTTTTGGGGGGAGAAATATCTATTTAAGTCTTTTGCCCATTTTTAACTGAGTTATTTTTGTTGTTGTTGTCTGCATAAGCATTTTATAAAATCCTTATGGAGAAAAGATTTCTTAGACATGTAGAGAATTCTAATTTAACAGAGGAAACTAATCATAAATGCCTCAGATTCTTAGTTTATCTGTGTGCTGTGTATCCTTTCTTCCTAATCCTATCTCAGAGGAAAGGCTCAAGTCCACAGCTAACTTTTTGTCTGTGGTCTGGCTTCCATGCTCTCCTGCTTCCCCTAGCATCTTTCTTTATCAATTATGCTCCAATTTCTCCCAATTCTAGCTACCTCTTTACTGACTCATTTCTCTCAAAACATGTGCTCAAATTTTTACCATCCTAAAGGTAATTTCCCTAAGATCTGTTATGTCTTCCAGATTCTGCCATTGCTCTACGCCTTGCTAGACAAGTTTCTGGAAAAAGTCTACACTCAATATATCCAGCTATCCACTTCACATTCAAATTTCAAACCAATGACACATGATTTCCACTCTTAAGAGCTTCCTATTCCTCAATAACTTCTTCAATTGCTAAATCCAAGGGACAGTTTTCAGTTTCCCTGACTTGGCCACTCTATAGGACCTGACAATGCCAACTGCACTTTCCTTATTTAAATTCCCTTCTGCCATGATTTTGATGATCTCTCTTACTCTTGGTCCTCCTGAACTGCCTCCTCTTGGTTTGCTACATTTCTTTTTCCCAGATCACACATGTAGACATTCTCCAGGGCTCTGTCTCTCTTCTCCCTCAAGCTTCTGAGTCATATAGCCATATGTTTACTGGACAGTTACACTTGGAAGACTTACAGAAAGTTCATCTACAGCAAAGCAGAACTTAACTTTCCTTCCTTCTCTAAATTCACGCTTCTTCCCAAGCTTCTTATATCTTCACCACATCATATAGAATGAAAAAGTATTGCTTTATTGTTGACTCTCCTTCACCCTTGCCCTGACCATATCAGATCGATCATATGTCCTATCTAGTCATCCTCTTTTGTACATGTGTCCCCTCCTCTCTATTGCCATGGCCTTAGTCCATGCCCTTACTACATTTTATCTACTGCAACTGTGCCACAATTTATTTTTTAGCTTTTCATCTTTCCTCTATTTAAGTAGTCCTCTACACTACCACCACACACAAAAAAAAAACTTAGTAAGTTTGTAAATAAACAAAATGCAATGTAAACATGTTTCTTCCATGATCAAAAACATTCAAAGCTCTCATTTTGCATAATATCTAAACTGGTGTACAAGTTCAGATATTTATGTGGTATGTGGAAAAAGCATAGGTCTTAGGATGAGAGAGAGATCTTGGCTTGAATCTAGACTCTGCCATTTGTAAAGTGTGATATCAATTTGTTTCCTCCTCCTCTCTGCACCTACTTCCTCAACTTGATTGTGAGAATCAAATGAGTTAGCTTATACCTATTCAGTGCTTATTAATTTAAAGAGCCTGGTATATAGTAGGTGCTCATAAATATCAATTCTCATCCCTTTAACTACTGAGTAGTAGTCTCAAACTATATTTTCAGGCTCACCTTCTAAGAAGGCTCCCAAAACTCTACACTCTGGACACATACAACACTTAGCTTTTCCACCCAACATGGCAAATACTTCCTTTCCCCATTTCTTCTATTACCCCAGCCTGGAATGACTTCTCTCATCCCTTTCAGCCTGATAAAATCTGACTCAGATTTTAAAACCCTTCATGAAGCCCTTCCAATACCCTCTATGCTTCATGTGTACTTCATTTGGGGCAGTGACTGTTGCTTGCTTTGATTTATGGCTACGTATCTGTTCATCTGCCGTATCTATTCACTTGACTGTGAATTCCCTACACACTGTTTCTTAGACATTTTTTATACCCAACACCTAACAATCAAAAATATAGGTTGGAACAAACTGAACAGAAATTATGTATGAGGACAGTCAGGATTTATAACCTAAGGAACAAATTTTAAAGCATATTTTAGGATCTAATGATATAGGTCTTTTCATATTTAATAACTAGGTAATAAAATAATAATGATCACTTACGTAGTGCTTATTCTGTTGTGAACACTATTCTGTGTACTTTATATACATTGACCCATCTAATCTTGACAACAGACATTATAAGGTAGGTGCAATTACTATTTCAGTTCAACAAGAGGAAACTGGGATTTAGAGAGATTAAGTACCTTGCCTGAGGTTTCACAGCCTATAAAAGGTAGAACTGATAGTCAAATCCAAGCAGCCTGGCTCCAGAATTCATGCTCTTAACTGCTACTCTGCTCCAGAAGTTTGTATCATAATTAACACTGCAGTATGCTAAAATAGCAGGATACATGATTTTCAATCTTGGTTCCGCTAACTGTATTCTTGGGCAAATCATTTCCCTTCCTCTCTAAGCCTCATTTTCCCCATATTCCAAATGAGAAGATGACTTCCAATGATGTGCCTGGTCCCTCTCAGCATCAACATTCTATGTTACTTTGATAGATACGCTTTATCTGTCTGATGTCTCTCAACAGCTTGTGAACCCCTCAAAGGCATGTCTTGTGTTGTGTTCAATTTGTATCCCCACAATGGTTGCCTACAGCTAAGGGAGCTGGGGTGATTGGAGAGTGATAACTAAGGGATTCAAGGATTCTTTCTGGGGTGATTAAAATATTCTAAAACTGATTGTAGACAGGGTTACAAAACTCAGTAGACATATTTCAATCCTAAAAACTATTGAACTATACACTTCAAATGGGTGAATTGTAAATTATTTTTATAATATTTTAATAAAGCTGGATTTACCAAAAAATTTGGATTCCCAGAGCCCAGTACATAGTGTTGCTCAAAAAAATTTTGAGTATTGAATAATTGTACTATATGGCTTTCCATATTCAAATTCTTAGAGTCTGTTAATGGAATGCCTTGTACATACTTACCAGCTCTTTCATGCAAACTGTCTCTTCTAATAGTGTGTCCTACTTGGCAGTTTTAATAGACTCCTTGACAGCTTACTTTCTTCTTGTCATAGACTTATCAAATATGCTCTTCACATGGTGTGGATTACTACCCTTTTCAATAATAGGGGCTCAACTAAAGAGGCTTAACTATATTTCTTTTTTTCAATATATTTATTGATTATGCTATTACAGTTGTCCCATTCCCCCCCCGACTCCACTCCATCCTGCCCACCCCGTCCCTCCCACATTCCCCCCCTATAGTTCATGTCCATGGGTCATACTTATAAGTTCTTTGGCTTCTACATTTCCTATACTATTCTTACCCTTCCCCTGTCTATTTTCCACCTATCATCTATGCTACTTATTCTCTGTACCTTCCCCCCCCTCCCACTCCCCTATTGATAACCCGCCATGTGATCTCCATCTCTATGGTTCTGTTCCTCTTCTACTTGTTTGCCTAGTTTGCTCTTGTTTTTGTTTTACATGTGGTTGTTAATAACTGTGAGTTTGCTCTCATTTTTACTGTTCCTATTTTTTATCTTCTTTCTCTTAGGTAACTCCCTTTAATATTTCCTATAATAAGGGCTTGGTGATGATGAACTTCTTTAACTTGACCTTATCTGAGAAGCACTTTATCTTCCCTTCCATTCTAAATGATAGCTTTGCTGGATAAAGTAATCTTGGATGTAGGTCCTTGCCTTTCATGACTTGGAATACTTCTTGCCAGCCCCTTCTTGCCTGTAAGGTCTCTTCGGAGAAATCAGCTGACAGTCTTATGGGAACCCCTTTGTAGGTAACTGTCTCCTTTTCTCTTGCTGCTTCTAAGATTCTCTCCTTCTCCTTAATCTTGGCTAATGTAATTAGGATGTGCCTTGGTGTGTTCCTCCTTGGGTCCAGCTTCTTTGGGACTCTCTGAGCTTCCTGAACTTCCTGGAAGTCTATTTCTTTTGCCAGACTGGGGAAGTTCTCCTTCATTATTTGTTCAAATAAGTTTTCAATTTTTTGTTCTTCCTCTTCTCCTTCTGGCACCCCTATAATTCGGATGTTGGAACGTTTCAAGATGTTCTGGAGGTTCCTAAGCCTCTCCTCATTTTTCCAAGTTCTTGTTTCTTCATTCTTTTCTGGTTGGATGTTTCTTTCTTCCTTCTGGTCCACACCATTGAGTTGAGTCCCAGTTTCCTTCGCATCACTATTGGTTCCCTCTACCTTTTCCTTTGTTTCTCTGAGCATAGGCTTCATTTTTTCATCTACTTTTCGAACAAATTCAACCAATTCCGTGAGCATCTTAATAAGAGTGTTTTGAACTATGTATCTGATAGGTTGGCTATCTCTTCCTCTCTTAGTTGTATTTTTTCTGGAGCTTTGAAGTGTTCTGTCATTTGGGCCATTTTTTTTTTTTTTGTCTTGGGGAGTCTGTTACTTAAAGGGGCGGAGCCTTAGGTGTTCTGGGGCGGGGCAGGGTAACGCTGGTTGCTGTGCTGTAACTCTGTACGTGGGGGAGGGGCAGAGAGGGAGCAATGGCACCCGCTCCACTCTCCACCAGATTTCAATCTTTCACTCAGCTACCCACAATCAAACCGGGCCCCTCTGGTGCTGGTTCCCGCCCCAGTGGGTGGGCTTGTGCACTCCCTAGGCCCCTGTGGGTCTCTCCAATGAACTCTCCCATGAGGCTGGGAGTCTCTCCTGCTGCCGCCCCAACCGCCATGGGCGTTTTCAATCGGAGACCTGAGGCTTCACCTCCCCGCGCTGGAGCCCTGGGTCCCGTGGTCCGCCTTGCTCCCTGCAGTTTTTCCGGTTTATCTGTGCGCGAATCTGGGGCCTCGGGGTGATACCCGCCGCTCTGCCTGCCCCATTCTCCGCCACTCTGAGTCCAGCCCTCTCGGTTTATCTGTGCACGAATGTGGGGCCGCAGGGTCTGCCAGTGGTCAGACTGCCTGCCCTGTTCATCCCACACTCCGCCAGTCTCGGTCCCGCCATGGCAACGCGAGTCCTCTCCGCCCTGGCTGCCCGTTTCTGCCCCTCCTACCGGTCTGGATGAATGTTTATTTTTTATTTCCTTGGTGTCGGACTTCCTTGCCATTCGATTTTCTGTCAGTTCTGGTTGTGCGAGGAGGCACAGTGTGTCCACCTACACCACCATCTTGGTTCTCCTATATATTTCTTTTTTTAAAGATTTTAATATTTTATTTATTATTTTTTAGAGAGAGGAGAAGGGAAGGAGCAAGAGGGAGAGAAACATCAATGTGTGGTTGCTCCTCACGTGCCCCTATTGGGGACGTGGCCCACAACCCAGGCATGTGCCCTGACTGGGAATCAAACTGGCAACCCTTCAGATTACAGGCCAGTGCTCAATCCACTGAGCCACACCAGCCAGGGCCATTTAACTATATTTCTGATCACAATGTTCACTATTATGCAAGCCATGAACAGATTAAACTAGCTCCCAATATTCAAAGGTTGTAAATTGCCTCAAGTTCTTCAAGTGAGAGACCGAAAAGGAAAAAATAGTGTCACTACTGTAATTAGTACTTCAGGTATAAAATTAGTCATTTCAACCAAATGAGAAGGAAGTCTTTGTCAACAACTGTTTTTCCACCACAAAGGAAACAAAAGAAGCATATTAATTACTGGGGAAATAGTCTGCAGTTTGTACAATGGTCTCTACTAGAAGGTAGTTTTCTTAAGATATTTTCTGGCTTATAATTAGCTCATGCATCTGATTAATTTTGCAATTTGAAAAACCTTCAGGTTTGAGGCCCTGACTTGTGTAGCTCAGTGGGTTGAGTGCAGGCTGTGAAACAAAGGGTCGCCAGTTCGATTCCCAGTCAGAGCACATGCCTGGGTTGCGGGCCAGTTCCCCAGAACAGGGTGCGTGAGAGGCAACCACACACTGATGTTTCTCTCCCTCTCTTTCTCCTTCTCTTCCCCTCTCACTAAAAATGAATTTTAAAAAATGAATAAATAAAATCTTTAAAAAATAAAATAAAAACTTTCAACTTTGGGACAAAATGTTAAGCTACTATACTTGAGAAAACCCAACTCCAAAAGCAGTAACTTTGGAGTTCCCTGCCCAAAAAGCATAATGAAACTTTTGGTCCCTAGGCAGTCCTGCTACCAGTTGGATTCTCTGCCTCAGTACAAAGAGGTCCATCAAGCCAAGAGGCAGGCAACAAAAGCATATGAACTCAGCTCTAATTGGCAGTGATCAGAGAAAAAAATGAAAAGTAAAGTAAGATCGCAGTAGGCCAAATTAGGGGAACAGTGGAGGCCAGAGAGTTAAACCTTGGAACATCTAATCAAGGTGATTACAAACTCAAGCTGCTCCACCTTGTTACTCACCAGCTTGTCATCTCACTGTGCACTCTCCATAATAACAGCCAATTTTTAAGAACACTTTATCCTCCAACCTTAACTACAGTCAAATTTATAGTGCGGCAGTTGACCAGTATTTGTATCTCCCTCCACTCTCCCCTCAATAAGGCTAATATGCCATGCAGATACCTAGGTTTGAGTCATACCAACATATAAAGGGTTTGGGTTCTGCTTGGTCATTTGGAAATAAGAGGCAGGGTAAATTATGCATAGTTATCAAGACACAAAACACCACACAGACTCATGGAACCTAAAATGTTATCTATTTCATACTCAGAGGTACCTTATAAGCACTTTGAACAATCTATCCAGCCTATTGAGAAAAGAATGGGCTTGGAGATCTGTGCAACAACCCTCCATGGAGCCCTGATTGAAAGCGAACTTCCTAAGCTTTGCCAAGTCAACCATCTTGACAAACTGATAAATTATCCTTTGACTCTGTTGATTCTCTTCACTCAAGCAGTCAAGATTTATGGACTCCCCATCATGGGCTTCAGACCTTTGAGAATGATTCCTAAGACAAAATCTATACAGATTTGGCAGTATGCAAATCAATTCAATTCAATATCGATAAAACCCGCTATGTGTCAGCCACTATGCTAAGAGATATTCAAATGAATAAAAAGGAACATGCAGTCAAAGTGGCTAAAAGCAGATTCAGGAGCCAGATTGCTTGGATTCAAATCCCAGTGTTGTCACTTACTAGCTTTGTAACCTTGGGCGAGTTCCCCCTCTTAGTCTCAGTTTCCCCTCTGTAAAATAGGTGTGATCATTATACCTACCTCTTATGGCTGTAGTGAGAATGAAGTAAATTTGTTTACATATGGAAGTTATTAACCATCTTTGTGTCATCAATTGCTTCAAGAAGCTGATATAAACTGATCCATCTTCCCAGAATACGGACATATATATTTGTATCTAATTTGAAATCCTTATGCATTCACCAGAGACCTAGGTGAAAAACTTCTGATTTTGTGGAAGAGACCACAAAAAAGTTTGTAATCCCAATACTTTTATGGCCCCTACATCCAATATTAATAATTCAATTGGGATTATAAACCTTTTTGACTTTGTAGATAGACAAAAGAGAGTAGTAGTTAAGAACATGGGCTGTAGAGTTACAGGAGATCTACATTGCAAGCCTGCCTCTACCACTTATTAGTCCTGTGACTAGAAGCAGGTTACCTAAGTTTTATGAGGTTCAATTTCCTCATCTGAAAAACAGAATATTGATAGTGTCTATACCACAGCATTGCTGGGAAGAGTAATAGATGTAATACTTTGGCTGTTCCTGGTAAACAATTCACAGTAGTCACTAATACTAATAACATCCTTTAGGGATAGGCAATACCCCTACCAAAACAAAGAATGATGGTCTTTCATTACCATTCCTACGGCTCTACGTTAGGATTAAAATGAGCACTTGAATGTATTTTATTTTTTAAAAAATTACAATCTAAAATAGTTCAACTACAACTATATCACTCTTCGTCTATAATGGGAGTGTGTGCAAATATTAGTCAAGGCTAGCTGTGGAAGAGCAAAGGCAAGAGGTTGATATCCAATGACTTTCTCAATAAATAAAAGGCAGTCTATTTTCTGTATTATCAGAGCTAATGCAACATGCCAAGAGAAATATGTAGGTGTGACCAATTGGGAGTTTCTTTCCATTCCACCAGACTGTTGAATATCTCACCACATCCTTTGTCATCCAAATCAGCAGTGAAAAGCAATGTCAGCCAACCTCCAGTGCATTCAGAGATAGGTTGCTTAATTAAATATGCCACTGAATGGGCTATAGAATTCTATTGCTTATTATGACAGGTGAAAGACAGAAGGGGCAATTTCCTGGGTTTTCATTTAAGATGTAATTTCAATATATCCTCCACAAAGAGTGCCCCAAGGCTGCATTAGTTCTTCTTCTTCTTAATGTATTTATTGGTGGGGGTGGGGGAGAGGGCTGGCGAGATTGAGCCAAAAAAAAAAAAAAAAAACCCACAAAAGGCTGCATTAGTTTTTATAAGAGTTTTTTTTCTAAGCACAACTTTAAAGAGAATAAGCTAGTCCATGAAAACAAGCCTAAAGTCAGTAATGCTGCATTGTCCCCTCACTTGAGATCTCCATCTCAAGCTGCTCAAGCATGATGGGTGGGTTAGGCCATTTAGACTGTGGCAAAGCAGTGTTGGGAAATAACCTCTCTTTCCATCATTGTTGTTGTTAATGCCTTTGCACTAGGATTGGAGAAGCATTCCCTAGTACCAATTGGGGGTATGGCATTTGTAAACAAGTAACAAATCTGAAACATGCTGAATTTAGAGGTTAAAAAATATCATTAAATGAAGAATTGCTTAACCTAGAATTCATCTAGCTTTGAAAAGAAACTGCCTGAGCCAAAAAGCAAAATATAAACCAATACAACAGTCTGGCAAGCAGTACAGAAGGTCCTGCTTTGTAGTCTTTCTGAAACACTGAGCTATGGGTGGGTCAGGACCCTATCCGTAGTATCAACTGTATGTGATGTGTGCAAAATGAACTAAGAACATGACCCGCACCTCCTTGAGAGCTGACTTTTCTGAAGCAAATATAAAAGAAAGACAAGGTCCCATCTACATTATCTTTTGCAGCAGTTTGGGAATTGGGGGGAAAAATCCTCCCTCCTATTTTCCCACCTGGAAACAGAATTGTATTTGACATGCTCCAGGTCACCTTCATTCCCAGAGCCAAGCACTTGACCTCACAAAGGAACTTACAAAGGAGTCCTCTCCAATACCCCCACTTTCCTCTCATTTTTAGTTGAAGCTGCTGAATATATGATAACACAAGTCCTAGGATGGTAACAAAATACACAGATAGAGCCCACCCAGTAGCTTAGCAACTATTTTTATTTCTTTAGGATGTTTTTGAGAAGTAGAAAAAATAGAAAGAGATTTGTCAAAGTGAATGTCATGCTACTGTGCTGCTGCTACCGCATTTCTTTCCATGGGGCTGGAAGGAGGGGTCTTGGCCAAATGGTAATCGTGAGCTGTGAAGCTTTTTATTCTAAGGCCTAAGGGATAAAGCTGCAAGGCAGCAGGGTTGACTCTTCTCTTCTTTTAGAAGGCGCTGCACAGACTGACTGTCCTAGAAGGCACCTTGAGCCTTGAGGTCTCTTGAAGTAGGCTCTATTTCTTTAGTATTAGGCATTTAAGAAAGTATTTGAGAAAGCCCAACCCTGTCAATCCAAAGTCCTCCTGCTTTCTTGCTATTGTCTTTGGACAAAACAGAGAGATGAATGTCCTCAACAAACAGGGTCCAAGCCAAGGCAATCATACCTACCGTGAATTGCAAAAAGTTGATCACTGTGATAGGTCTAACCTAAAGCTAGGGTAGATGATGAGGGAGGGCTCAGCCAGAGAACCAGGAAAGATTCACATAGATTTTTAAACCCAGAGTATAGAGAAAGGAAGAAAGGAATAGTAGCCTTCCTCATAGGCATCTGAGGAAGTCCATATAACTCATGGGGAATACAGACAGAGCAAGCTGAAGACCAAACCACAAGCCTGGCATGTAGAAAAATGGCAGAGCTATCCAGGGAGGGGAGAGAAAAGGGAGCTTCAGATGGCTGCTGTAATGAGCTAAATCCATGGTGCTGTATAAGTATGAATGCTTGCTCTGGTCATCAATAGGGTTATCTGGGATAATGGGGCATGATCACTGGCCTGTAATCAGCCACAGTTGGAGCAAAGGCTTGAGCTGCTCTTCCTTTCAGTCAAAATTGAATGGTTACTAAGTTGGTAGTAGGGTTTACAGTGTTAATGTGACCGTGTAAAGGATAGGATGCTTATTTCACTACACTCTTGTCAAAAAATAGAATATTAGGGATGCCCCATATCTAAGCTCTGTGTCCCAGGACACCCAATGCCACTGCAAATAGGAGACAATAG
Organism: Desmodus rotundus; assembly: GCF_022682495.2. NCBI lineage: Eukaryota > Metazoa > Chordata > Mammalia > Chiroptera > Phyllostomidae > Desmodus > Desmodus rotundus. The sequence continues at coordinate 18,943,724 of NC_071400.1, read as the reverse complement.
CATCTTTTTTGCATTAGTTCCATGTAACAAATAAGCTTTGATTAGGAAATTCAAACCTCCTTTTTAATGTGACTTGACTAATAATGTTTGCCAGTTCCCTCCCAAAAACCCTTTTTAAATAAAGGAACATTTCTTAATTTTAATAACTGAAAGTTAGTCAAAAGCAGTTTTTCCTGTCTCTAATGAAATTATAGTTTTTGCTTCCCATTCCCATTCTTTGGGGGGGGAGGGAATCATCATTCGTGTGTTCCCTATCCCAGGCCCTCCAACCCACCAAGAAGCTATGTTCTCACAGTCCAACACTGCAGATGGAGAAAGCCAAAATGAAGAGTCTAAAAGAGTCACTGTAAAAGCATAACCAATAAATATATTTTTTAAAAGAGTCATGTTCTAATGAATATAACAGCTAACAGTTAAAAAGCCCATGGTATGTGCCAAGCAATTTTCTAGCACTTGACAATATAAACTTATTTCATCTTCATAAGAACCTAAGACATAGCTACTATTATTATCCCTGTTTTATGGATGAGGGAACTGAGCCACAGAGAGTTTAAGTGACAAACTTAGTAAGTGATAGAGTAAAGATCAAAATACCAAGAGTTCGGTTGCAGAGTCTGTGTACTTATGTTGTGGTATCTCAGAAAACCTGGTTCTGTCTAGGAGGCTAAAGTGATTTCTGTCTCTGTTCCCTCCACTGGTCCATAGCTATCTCTACCTCCATTCCTGTCCATGGTTTCAGAGAAGACAGAATCTTAGGCTTATATAGAGAAGCTGGGTAAATTGAGACCTTGGAAGTAGGAAAAGAGTAAGGCCCAGTCCAAGAACCCCTCAGGCTCTGGCTGAAAGGAAGAGATCCTGGCAGCTCCCCAAGCTCTGCCTGAGCTCCTGATACGTGCTATATCACTTTCAAATATATCCAGATTATTACCCCAATGCTTCAGCTTAACCATCCTAACAAAATATGAGTGGATATTAACTAAGTTGTAAAATCCATAAAAACGCTGCTTTACAAGAGACATTTACCTATGAATCAGCAGTTGCATTAATTCATTATTTAGTAGGCTTGTTATTTATAGGATATTACATCTTGGTAAATTATTTACATGTGCTTGTTTCTGTGCATGATCTTCCCTTAAGAGAGGGGAAATGTTTATCAACCACACACAGGGAGGTTGTTTCAGTTAGAGACATGTTGTTAAAATAGCTTGGGCTAGTTTATCTTTTTTACTTCCTGCTCAAGACTTCCATGTGGAAGAGCCAGGGGCTGACAAAAATAACCAAATCAGGCACAAAGGCATTATAGGGGAGCCAACGGTCACTGTAGGGCAGCATTTTCCAGTGGGTGTTCTGCTGGACCCCACAAGGTCCACAGGATATATAGGTTATGAAATACAGGTTTTGTAGGTAGATCAGCTTGGTTAATACTGGGTTAAAGTCAAAATTTCAAAGCTGTAGAACTTCTACAGTACCTTTCATACACTAATGTGTCTCTTAAATCTTTAAGAGGAGGGCATGTAATGAATTATTTGACTAGAGTCAAATAATTTTATGTACAAGGCTCACAGCACTAGAACCCACTTTAGAAGCACTCTTCTAAGGAGAAGTATTTCTCATGTTTAAAGAGAACTTATATTTGGCAAGTTGGGGGGCTGAGCTCTGCCATCACGTCCCCCATGAGAAATTCAGGAAAGGTGGTTAACATGGGCCAATGTATGGATGTAATACAGGAATAGTCTAGTCCAGTTACACCTAAAATCTACATCACATTATTCAACACACTCACATTATTTTTTGTTTAATTGCTTCATATATTTAGTTCTGTTCTATAAGATGCTTATGCTTCACTATGGCAAGACCAGGTCCCAGCAGATGATGATAAGCAGCAAATGTTAAGTAGCAACCAACTATTTCAGGCTTAACTTTCTAGGCTGTTATTTCTTCCAAGGAAAAGTAGAAAAGCAGATGGTATATTATTGGGCAAAGAAGGCTAGGTAGAGTAAGGTCATAAACTTAAACTATAGCAGAGGTCAGGGGAAAAACGCGTAAAGAAATTAAAAGTGGTGGGACCTTTGAGACCAGATGTAGAGGGCCTGACCACCCTGTACTGTAAACAGTTTACTAGATAACCTGCCAGAATGCCTGGCCTCTACTCTGTAGTCATGTAAGTAATTTTTTTTAACTCTAATTATTTTTATTCCATGATTTGTTCTCCTGGAACCGTATACAGAGTAAGGTCTTAATTTTAAAAGCCAATGCTTTTCTTTTAAATCTGAATTTTAAAGATTTGCTGCATTCATACGCACAAATTCATTCTATTCAACAGGGTCAACATTTTTTTTTTCCATTTGAAGTACATCTGATTTTATCAAAATTCCTAAGACTACAGAGTCCACTTACCAGAAAACTCATTTCATAGCAGTCATTGCTGAAATCTATCTCTTAATTCAGTGATACCTATTATCTATAATAAAGCTTTTCAATTGTTGAAGACACTCAGACAGCTAAAACAATTACTCAGAATAATTGAAATACACTTCCTAATCTGAGTATGTTGCTTTCTACTGAAAAGAGCTTTGTAAGAATTTGGCTTAGCTATCTGAGTGGAAATAACCCTAACATAGGTTCCAACTTTGCCACTTCTCAAACTGTGTAACTGTAAGCAAGTCCAATTGTCTAGGGGACTCACTTTACTCTTTCTAGAATATCATTATATTGAACTAAATGGTCTATGAGATCCCAATATTCAAGTGTGACTTGGAGGTATTGAGGGGAGAGAAGGGAGGAAACTAACTAATGAAACACTAGGTTGTAAAGACCTGGCTTTAATGACAGAAGTCAACTCCCTGGGGCATCATGCCAACTGGGCCCATTTGGAGCTCTTCTGAAGAAACAAACTTCAGAGATTCCTTGGCCTACAGATTCTCTGTCATATGTTGAAGTGGTACCTCAGCACCCCTATAGTACCTTTGTTAATTAAGGTAAGGGCCTCCCATTACAAATCACAGCCCACAACACTTTCAGGAACATAATTGCTAATGGTTAAGGTGAATGCTCTGGACTCAGATAATTTACATTCAAAATTTTCCTCTGCCAACTTTCTAGATGCATGACCTTGGTCAAGTCATTCAATCTCTATAGACATACAGCTTCCTCATTTGCAAGATTCAATGACATAATACATAATAAAGCACTTAACAGAGGGACTGGCCTGTAACCACTCAAGTACTAGCTGCTATTATTATTTTCATGATATCACCGTTATCAACTGAAGCATCTTAGCCATCTCCCTATACATTTTACCCCTCTGTAAATGTATAGAGGGGTAAAATGTAGCCAAAAGAAATCTCACCTCTCTTTCTACAATGCCTTTTAGGAGAACTCTTACTACAGCCAAGCTAATCTACTGACTTTCTTACAAGGCTTCTGATAGTCAAACTGACCTATACCTTTGCTTGAGCAGAACTGCTTGCCTGGAATATTTGTTCTCCCCTTTCTCCATCCAGATAAATATTATATTTGCCTAATATTCTTTATCCTCCATGAAATATTCCTGACCATTTCAACCAGAAAGAATTACTTTTTCTTCTAAACATGCAATCCTTTACTATCTAAATAAATCACTTCCTTGAAAATCACAGTAAATGTCCTATGGTTGGACACATTATAAGTTACAAAAAGAGTAACTTCATTGTTCATGTGTGACTGATCTGAGGGAGAAGCTGTACTGTACACTTTTGTCTTCCTCTTCAGTGCCTACAGTAGAGCAGGAATCCAATATACACACTCATTTTTTATTTGCCTATGAACAAACCTAGCTTCATCTTTATAGGAAAGGTTGCACTAGAAGTTTCTTCGGACCTGTGCTGTCCAGTATGGTAGTCAGTAGCTACATATGGCTATCAAGCACTTTAAATGAGCTTGATGTAATTTCCAAGATTTAGTATAAAAAATAATGTACAATATCTCATATTACATGTTGAAATGAGAATATTTTAGATATATTAGGTTAAATAAAATATAGCAATAAAGTTAATGTTACCTATTTCTTTTTATATTTTTAATATGATACACATTATAGTTGTATTGAATAGCACTGCTGTGTCCTTTGAAAATATAAAGCATGTGAACACACTGGTAATTAGATGTACTAATTATTTTACTACAGTTCTTTTAGGAAAACACCTATAATAACCTGCTGGTGTTTGAATTTCATGTCTGTTCTGTTCTAGCACTGGAGGTGTGGACTGAGCACAGGTCCTTAGAGAGAATGGGAGAGCTCCTGATAGGTATGCCAGATGGGGACCTATCTGCACAGAACTTGGTGAATTTATACCTACAAACACTGTTGAGCCCTAAGTTCTTGCTCATGATGTTCCCACCCTTGATGTAGATCTCTGTCTTGTTACTAAAGACGACTTCAAGTGTTTTTAACTGATGAAGAGCCAGTCCAACTCAATAAAAATAAAGGCAGCTGAATTGATTCTAACATGTATGCCCCAAGTAACTAAGTTTCAAAATACATGAAGCACAAGCATAATGCCCTCTCTAACTAACAAAACAAAGAGACAGAAGATATAGGGACATAAAGGCCTTGAACAAAAAGATCAACAAATTTGACCTAATTGACACTGATGGGACAGAATACCAATAATGGCAAAATGCACATTTTTATCAAGTGCTCATGGACGATTCATCAAAATACACAATATCCTGAGATGTGAAATAAGTCTTGGTACATTTAAAAATATTTAAATCAGTCACAGTACATTTCCTGACTATAAATGGATTAAATTAAGATCAATTAAAAATTCTGTGAAATAGTACTCAGCTATAAAAAAAGAAAGAACTCTTACCTTTCATGAAAGCATGGATAGACCTTGAGGGTATTATGCTAAGTGAAATAAGCCAGTGAAAGAAAGACAAATACCATCTGATTTCACTTAATGTGGAATCTAATGAACAAAATAAACACTCATAGAAACAGAGAACAGGCTGACAGATGTCAGAGGGGAGGGAGTTATGGAGCTGGGTTAAATAGATGAATAGATTAGGAAAAAAATTTAAAGGCACAGACAACAGTATGGTGATTACCAGAGGGAAAGAGGGGTGGGGGCAGGTAGAAGAGGATAAATGAGGGATAACTGGTGATGGAAGGAGACTAGACTTTGGATGGTAAACACAGAATATATAGATGATGTATTATAGAATTGTACACTTGAAACTGATATAATTCTATTAACCAATGTCACCCCAATAAATTCAATTAAAAATGATCTGAACAAAGACTATATAAAATAAGACATGTAGATGGCTAATAAGCATATTAAAATGTTCAACATAATAAGTCATTATGAAGTTGCAAAAAAAATTCTGGAAAAAACATGAAGGCAGCTAAATAGTTCTCATGAAAAATTAAGGAGCCATGATTTTCATAAAAATCACCAGCAAAATAACCAGTTAGTCTCAGCAAGACAGTATTCACTCTCTGAACCCACATTTTAAAATGGATTGTCCAAAACAGACACACCATTACTCAGCCCAATCTTACTCACCCTAGGAGACACCCTTTTAAATCTACTTCCTTGGGACTTCAGTACTAAAGTCCAAATCTACCCTGGCAAAGTATTGCAAGATCTGCAAACCAAGCATTTCATACGCCCCCTGTTTTAACTCATCTATAGAAAGAAGACAGCCAGGAGCTTTTGGGAAGTTGTTTCTTTTGAAGTCAGCACCAGTCCTGCTATATTTCTGTAACACACCTTCTTCCTCACCTCTCCTTGCTACCTCACATGGTTCAGAACAGATGGCAGTTGTTTTGCTAGTTCTTGAAGGGAAAAAGGCAGTTAAGTATATTGTGCACATTCCCAAAGTGATACTGTAAAGAGGTACAGAGAAAGGGGTCCCCAAAGTCCCCACAGCCCATGGTTGGGGGATAGGGGAAAGAGATGATACAGCATTTATAAGATACCTTGCATAACAAAAGGCAAGATAATAGTTGTGCTACTGCCCTGGGACAAAAATTGTATGTGACTTTCAGAATATATCATGACTCATGACACAGCCAGGGGAAATTATACGAGGCCTGCATGGGAGGCAGGGAGGCAGAGGCACAGTGTACTCTTGCCTTGACTAAAGATGGCAGCCAAATGGAGATAAAGGTATGGGGAAACTGGCCAAAGTAGCCCATTGTTGAAGGAGACAGATATGAAGTCACGTAAGAAGATCCAGGTCAGAAGCATTTAAAATAAGGGTGGTCTGAAAAAGAAGGGGATTTTGGTCCACTATGAGGCCCTAGTGAGATAGAAGCCACTTGGGCTATAGCAGGAGACCGTCATGAACGTCGGCCATAGAGGAGAGAGAAGGAGGAGGTAGCCAGGAGGAAAGAACTGTGAGTCAGGAGAGATTCTGTCATCTTTCCTATAGTGAGGGAGGAGATAAGTCTGCTCCTCTGAGGATTTGGCCACGTGGCTGGGTACAGTAAGGAAGCAGGCATGCCCTCTGTAGTGAAGTAGCAATCATGCAGGAGAAAAGGGTCTAAGGAGAGAGCTGATGGAGCTGTGCAGGAATCTGGCAAAGCTGATGAAGCTGTGCAGGAACCTTACTAACCAATCACAGATTTGTGGGAGATGCCTGGAATATTGAACTGTGACCAGAGACTGTAGACTTCTGCTTCTCTGAGGGACATAGGGCGAGGCCACTCTCTTGGGACTTGTGCCTTCCTGGACTTCACCATGATTCAGTGCAACATGGCACGCACATGTTTTCCTGGACTTTTACATGGAGGTTGAGGACAACATACCCCAGATCCTGAAGGAGAGAGCTGCTACGAGAGGATGGAAACTCTGAAACCCACAAGTGTACTTTCCAGAGGAGATGGAGACCTGTTTGCACAGCTGGCTTAGGAATGGATAAGGATATGGGAAACTATTGCGCTTAGTTTTGGCTTATACCCTGGTGGGGAGCAAGTGCTGGGTCCCATGGGACAACAGAGCTCCAAGCACAAGTGCTCCCAGACTGCCAAGGTTGGAGTCTTGTAAATAAAAACACGTCTCCCTCAACACTGGGTCATGCATCAAGGTGCCACATGCACGAGCCCCAGTTTGCTCGGTTATAATACTAAGACAACCTGAGCACAGAATAAGCTAAGCTCAGTAGAGGCAACTAAGCACAAATGAAATAAAGACCATGCAGATCTGCTCAGGCCTACCAATGTGAGGTGGCAGAAGTCGAGGGGGCACCAAGGATATACAGACTCTCCCTCAGAGATCTCCTGTGAGATCATTTCATTTATTTTTTATTTTTAAAAGATTTTATTTATTTATTTATAGAGAGAAGGGAAGAGAGGGAGAGAGAGAGGGAGAGGAACATCAAGGTGAGAGGCCCTCTCACATGCTCCCTAACCAGAGACTCAACCCACAACCCAGGCATGTGCCCTGACTGAGAATTGAACTGGTGACCTTTTGCTTTGTGGGACGATGCCCAATCAACTGAGCAATACCAGCCAGGGCCTGTCAAATCATTTTAGATGAAGGAAAAAGCTTTCAGAAATCACTCAAAATTGAGGGTCTTTCAGAATAATGGTTACCTTGGAGAGGAGGTAGATACTGACTGAAGCAGGAAGGAACCTTCTGGGGATGATGAAATTATCATATATATCCAAGTTTATATTTTGATTTGGATAGCATTTACACAGATACACATATGTAAAAATTCACCAAGCTAATATACTAAAGATTTGTGAGCTTTGCTGTAAGTTATATCACATTTTAAGGTATTTTTAAATGATTAAATGTACCCATGTACAAGCATAAAGGAAGACTCAGGCCTGGACACTGCCAGCCATGTCAACTGGCACATCTCTTTTGGAAAGCAATTTGCCACCATGCATCAAGAGCCTTAAAATAGATTTTGAACCTTTGACTCACTAATCCCATTTCCGGGTGTCTCTCCTAAGGAATTAATTTGAAACATGAGAAAAACTACATTCATGATCACGGTCAGATAACTGAACATGTACTTGCTTACGAGTGAGTGGGTATGTTTTGTGAATGTTAGGTTAAAAAAAAGCAGGATATAAAACCTTGGTTGTACATTATGATTTGTCGTGACCAAAGAAACAATAAAAAAGATGGAAAATACCACACAATTACAATAATGTTTATT